>NC_053390.1:800716774-801916774 GCF_905171765.1 Bufo bufo | reverse complement strand
GGGACGAAGTTCGGGTCGGGTTCGGATCCCGAACCCGAACATTTCCAGGAAGTTCGGCCGAACTTCTCGAACCCGAACATCCAGGTGTTCGCTCAACTCTACTCTTTAGTCTTCTCTCTTTTGGTCACTTTCGCCATCTTTCACGCCCCCTTTGTCTCTCAGGTTCGCTCAGCTCTGTTGACACCTGGCACAGCCTATGAGGAAGTCTCTTCCAGACTTTTCAGCTTCATCAGCAATTTGGGGTCTCTCAGCACTTGGTCTTAATGTCACCTCTTGACACCTGGAAGATCTCTCCATGTTCACAGACTACACTCCACAAAAGTTTTGCACCAAAGCAGTCTATTTTATCATCTTTAGGCTCTTGACACCTACTATAACAATATAGCATGGTGCCCCTCTGCCTAAAGTATGCCTTCTCACATAAGACTACAGGGTTGCTTTATTGGAAGGTCCTCAACGTCCCTTAGTAATGGTTTCCTGGGTCGTTCTTCCAAGGCAGAATTAGAGTTCAATACACATCTTACTATCTTACACCACCAAAACAGCTCAATAACTTAATCACAGGTAATGCATTGTATGTGGGGGGAGACCTTGTATGGTGTCTGCCCTGGTAGGGTCTGGACATGATTGTACCAGGACTGGATGAGGATAGAGATTTATGTTGGAGATTGTCACGGCACCCCCGCCAAACACCTCGCTTACCTGTGGGTTGATATAAAAGCTGACCCCAGAATACCCCAGGCTATACAAAGCCAGATACAGTACTCTATCCAATAGGGCCCCGCCATTATCTGCTGGGACTCCTGCCTATGCTAGGACTATCACACCCACTGCATCGCAACTGCAGCCAAGCCAATGCACTGCTTTACATACAGTAGATTACAATACTGCATATAACTAGGTACCATCAACAGGACAGACAATACAAAGATAGGTAGAAGAAATGGTCACACACATAGACTCTCCCCCGACATGGCCAGATGTTTTTTTTTAAACTTGCCCCATCTCAGAAGGAATGTGAGGCCATAAACCGCAGGGGTCCTCAAGGCCAAGACACTAGAACTCAGCCATTAACCCTTTGAAACATTGACCATTAACAGTCAGGTACAAATGTTTTAGTTTGTCACAGAGATTGTGGTCACTCCACCACACTCCAAAAGGTCACTCCACCCAACATTTAAAGATATTGTGAACCCCCGAGGACACTGCTTGTTTGACATCCTCAGGCAGTCTTTAAAGGGGTTATCCAACCCCTATAGTACCCCCCCAAATGCCTGGGCACCTCATACAGGTTTTACTTACCCCACTCCCTGCCACCCACGTTGTTCCTGCTCCCCGCACGGCTGTGCTGTATCACACCGGATGTTTTGATCTGCGCAACACGGGGGTGGGGGGATGGGCATTTGGGGTGGTGCGGCGAGCCTCCCTAGCTTAACCCACGCACGATGATATGGAGGCTGCTCGTCCCCCCCTTGCCGTTGCCTGGTGTTTTGATCTGCGCAACGGGGAGATGCAGCGGTGGCAGTGTGGGGGGCAATGAGGCAGTGTGGGGTAAGAATAACCTGTATGAGGTGTTTGGGAATTTTGGGGGGCATTATAGGTGTTTGATAACCCCTTTAATGTTTTAAATATCAGCACCACCATCTGCCGCTACCGTGCTCGGCGGTGAAATAACACGCTGCTATGGAGAGAAGCTCTATTATTACATTGGCAACATTTTGCTTTACAAGTTGATAAAATGTTGCAGAACTATCAACATTAGAGAATGAACGGTTAGGTAACGTGTAGCGACTGACTCACTTGAAGCAGCTATTCAGACACACGGGGAGTCTGAGGTTTTCTTTGTGTATAATAAAGAATGTATTCTCAATATTTAAAAGCTTAGAAATAAAAGTTATTTATAGTAAGTGCAAAGGCTTCTGTCGTTTCAACAAGCTTTGCAAAAATCAATATTACAGGTGAATATAAAAAAAACTTTGTAATATATCTTATCAGAGAAGAAAGCTTACCCCCCCCCCCCCCCCTCCTAAACAGACATCCTCTGCTGAATCTTTCTTGAGAAGCAAGATGGTTGTCAGCTGACTCAGGGACCAGATGGTTACATGTTGCCCATAGAAGTTTTTGGAGAAGGGAAGATAATGAGCTGCTAGAGGGAGAAACAGGCATTTTTCTCTGATAATATATATTGCAAAGTTTCTGATATTCACTTGTTCAATTGATGTAACAGTAAGTGACTATTTTTGTCCTGTAAGTTGTGGCCTGTTTGGATCAGACTTGTTTCTCCAGCATGCCTCATCGGTGACGATTAAATTAAGATCTGTGGAATTTGGAGACCAAATCATTGCCTTGATCTCTTTGTCATGTTCTTGCAGTGTGGTCAGGGCATTAGGTTGATAAAAAATGCCACTGTCACCAGGGGGTACTGCTGCCATTAAGGGGGTACTTGTCTGTACAATGTTTAGGTAGGTGGTACATGTCACATGAATGCCAGAACCCAAGGCTTCTTAGCAGAACATTGCCTAGAGCCTCACACTGCCCATCCTGGTGCCATCTCTTCTCCAGGTAAGTGACGCACATGCACCAAGCCATCCACATGATTCATCAGACCAGACGGCTTTCTTCCATTGCTTCATGTAGGCACTTCAATGACTGGACAGAGGTCAGCATGGGCACTCTGACTGATCTGCAGCTACGCAGCCCCATACACAGCAAGTTGCCGTGTGTATCTGACACCTTTTGATCATTGCCAGCAGTAACCTTTTTCAGGTCTTCTGTGGGACTGGACCAGATGTGCTAGCCTTCACTCTCTATGTGTATCAATGAACTATGGATGTCCATCAGCCAGTTGCTATTTTACTGGTTGTCCTTCCATGGAACACTTTTGGTAGGTACTATCCACGGAATAGCAAGGGCACCTCACAAAACCTGCTCATTTGGAGATGCTCTGACCCAGTTCTCTAAACATCACAATTTGGTCCTTGTCAAAGTCACTCAGATCCTTAAGCTTGCTAATTTTTTCCTGTTTGCAACAAATCAATTTCAAGATCTGACTGTTCAACTGCTGCCTAATACATCTCACCTCCTGACAGGCACCAATGGGATCGGATATTCAATGTTATTCACTTCACTCATCTATTGCTTTATTTTACACACAATAAGCCTTTGATTTGCAGGTTTATCTACCCAACACAAAAACAGTACATATAATCTTCTCTACTGAAAATCAATTTTTTACCAAATTGAAATCTTCAGAAGATTGATGAAGGTTACGATCTAGAAAGAAAAGAGATAGAGCAAGAGATAAAATGTAATAAGCAAACTCTTATCTCCAGCCGTCTGCCACCAATTATACCAGGCTTCCAGGATTAACGCTTGTATCACTCATTAAAATTTAAGAAAACTATTCAAGGATGGGACCTGATTTGCTTCTCAAAAAGCAAGTTCTGGCCATAAATATTACTTGTATGTCAGACAAACCCAACAATTTCCTCTCTTCCTCCGTAGCCAGATGTTGGAGTAAGAAGGGTAAGACATGTGAGATCTTGACATCCCCGATTCTTTGTTTTTGGGGAGATAAGCCACCTGAGGTGTTGAGGTACTGACTACTGAGCCTTTATGTGTATGGTGGGATCAGGTCACATAACTGTCAATTGAATGAACATTTGGCTGAGGCCTCAGGCACACGACCGTTGTTGTTTTCCATTCCGCAAATTGGGGTTCCGTTGTTCCGTGATCCGTTTTTGCTTCCGTGTGTTTTCTCCATTTTTTTTTTTTTTGAAGGACCACCAGAAAAAAAGGAAGGAAAAAAAAAGTGTAAGACAGGTTTGCCATGCAAATGATAGGAATAAAACGGATGCGGACGACAATCGGGTGTGCCTCCGCATTTTTTAGAGGTCCCATTGATTTGAATGGGTCCGCGAACCGTTTTCCATGGACAAGAATAGGACAGGTTATATTTTTTTGATGGACTGGAACCACGGACGCGGATAACAAACGGTGGACTATCCGCATTTTCAACGGCTCGATAGAAATGAATGGGTCCGCATCCAAAAGGCTAAAATCGGCGGAACGGATGCAGAAACAAACAACGGTCGTGTGCATGAGGCCTAATAGTTACTATATCTCGGATGCATGGTCGACTTTCCTCTGGGGATTGTAAATGCTTCCATGTGATATCGCCGTTTGCTCCTTTGTCTAGTTCTCACAACCGAAAACGACTGCCAGAAGAACAATTGGTGTAGTGTGCGTCGATGTGTGCGCAATTCCTCCAAAATAACATCACAGAGACGTTATCAAGTAGGTGCCAATAATGTGCCTGCTTCCAACGGCTAGGCGTGGTTTATTTATACCAGAAGATGGGAGGCGGTCTTACAATCATGACCAATAGGGAGACAGGTTTTGGTATGAAGTGATTGGCTGGCAAATATGTGAATGATCACGCGAACTTATGTTCGCGCGTTCGCACACTTATTCGCGTCCTTTCCGTTGCCGCGATTATCCTCGTTGATGAAGAAACCTTTGTTCGACGGTCCCCATCCCTCCCGCCTCAGCTGGCGCCATGACACTGGTATCCTGCAGTAATACCAGGCCGGGTACAAATCAGCTACAGGTCGGGACGACCAGACCATCGTGCGAAAGTCTCTGCGCAGATGCGAACTAATCTGCGCATCTCTATAGGATAGATGGCGACCATACGGCTAACAATAATTTTTACACAACACATGTATGGACAGATCATCTGGATGGTTGAGTTTTGGATGCACACAAGCTGTGCTTTCTTACTGACTGTCTGCTCCAAATTACAAGCTGTTAGTTTATCGTGCATGGAAGAACCACACTGATACCAAGTATCAAAGCAGAACTCCTTTATTACAGGAAGTTAAGCAGTCTGATTTCCATTTAGTCTCCCCTAAGTAGGTCCTGTGCACTTAGTCAGGTCAGAGACCATCACCCAGTTGAAGACTGCTGTTTGCAGGAGAACCTCCAAATGGGTAGGGACAGTGGTGTGGGTGGCGCTCTGGTCTGCACCGTTCCCTACCTGATGTGACACGTGTGACCCGCTATGCAGTTCTATGTCAAGACAATGGCATGCTTATTTGTGCCCAATGGGTCAGAAAGCCACAGGACAGCCTCTTCATTCTGATGAGGTTCTCATCTAATTAGTGAGTCCTGACCTCCAAAGGAGGAGATGAGAGGAAAGGAGGCCCAACCTTTAAGACATTTATGGTATACTATAAATGACACCAACATAAAGTACAATGCAAACTCTCACACCAAAAAGGACCTCCAGAACGCAGAGAGAAAACTGGCCCCAAGTGGTGAACAGTGGTGATCCTGTAGCGAGGTGTACAGTTCAGTAATGGTGATCTGACAATCTAGAGATCCATTCTTCCCATCCTGATAAACTGCTTCCTATAGTGACATTTCCATATTTCTGTCTATCTGTACACAGTAGATACAACATATGGAATATTTTTGAAAAAGAAAAGCCGTCTGAATTTTAACAAGTGTGTGGTGTTTGTTTGGAAAGGGCTCCCGGCGTGCATGTGTTCTCCCTGCCACATGCAAACAAATGTAGAGGAAGAGACAGCGCGTCGAATTGTGCATTTCACAGGATGTAAGGGGGCGAATATTCCCAACATGAGTCGGCACCAGCTTTTCATCGCTCCACACGAGCCTCCACAAAGCCTATATCTCATCCACGCCAAAGCCAAACCTGAGTTATGGAGCTTGTACCCTCATGAATGTGCACTTACAATGAATATATATCTCATCTATCACTCTTATGAATATTGTTTATACCAGAGGCACAGAGCGGGCAGATTGTTTCTCATTTATATGTTCTGCAATCACAACTCTCAAGGAGAATTACTGGTCTCGTATTGTCAATGACTATGTTTTTCTTGGTTGTGTGTATATTATTGTCTGTGAAAAGTAGATAAAACTAAGGGTACTTTCACACTAGCGGCAGGGGAGTTCGGCAAGCTGTTCCCCCGTGTGTCACCGGACTGCCCCCAGTCCCCATTTACTTTAATGGGTGCGGAGTTCCGATGGCAGCGCACGGCGAGAGGCAGCCGGACTAAAAGTACTGCATGCAGTACTTTTAGTCCGGCTGCCTCTCGGCATGCGCTGCCATCGGAACTCCGCACCCGCCCCCCATTATAGTCAATGGGGACTGGGGGCAGTCCGGGGGCACACGTGAATTAGCGGCAGGACAGATGCGACAGGCTGTTCACCCGCCCGGAACAGCCTGCCAGACTCCCCTGTCGCTAGTGTGAAACTAGCCTAAGTTGTAGGGATACAGCTTGCGATAAAATGATCCACTAACACTGTTGCAAATTGATTCTGAACAAATTGGTTTTGTTACGACTTTTACAAAAATTCTACTGCCAAACCAATCTGAAATTTGACCATTTCTTTCAGATGAATTGAGCTAAACCGTACCCATGCGGCACCAGTTTGAAAAAAACCTTGAGTGGCCGAAACTTAACAAAAACTGCTTCAGATAAGAAATAAAATTTGCATTCTAAGAAAAACAAAAAATTCTAGACCATTTTTCCTGGAGTTTATTGCATATTATCTAACGGGATGGGAACCCGACTTCAAGGAATTTATTCCTGAATAGGCAGTGTGCGACTGAGCATTGTTTACGGTTAAATGGAATGTGTCACCCCAAAAATTATTTACCAGTTAAAACTAGATAGTAACACATATCCTTTTTTTCTAATTTGTTTTTATTCTCTGATTTCAATTCTCTGATTATTTATTTTATTTCCTGAACATAATTATGGGGACACCTTCCTGCAAACTCTACAAATTCTATAACTTTACCTGAAAAGTAGAAAAACCTTTCCTGGACACTTTACGGTCGGCGATTACCTAGTCATTCACAAAAAATTCTAAGGAACTTTACTAGAGCAAATCCCTTTTAAGAGTTTGGGTCATTGACATTTTAATTATTGTGATCACCGGGAGCGGAACAGGCCATCAACCAGTGAACTCCGACCAATGTCCTTTGGGAGACGTATATACAATATTGAATGATTGTGGCTTTGCGGTATGAAGGTAGAATACATTCATCATTTAATTCTGCCTGGATAGGTCTGAAATACCACTTCATTTATTTTCGTGTTCCGTCAGTAACTCCCAAAATGTCCATAAAATCTTCTGCTCCCCGTCATCCTGTCAGTATTGATGAAATATTTTCTCTGCAGAGTGATACCTGTTAGTGAGCCAACATATTAATCCAAGCAGAGCTTGAGAAGGAAAGGCTTTCAGTCTTTTTAATGAAAGATTGCTCTTCTGATTCCTGTTGTAGAATAGCTGTCAATGTCCTCTGATATACATTGTAAAACCAGTGCCATCCTGAAATTTTTATATTGGCGGCCTGCTCTTCTGGGTGGGCACAGGCGCTGCCCCACAAACCTATCTTCATCAGCTCTGGCATCCCAGACCCACCACCTTTCATCTGCCTCCTTGTGCTGGAACCAGGCACCTCAGTCGCCTGCCTGCTTCTTGCCAGAAAGGCCTCTTCCCTCTAACTGTAGGGTTCTCGCATGAGCTCCTCCGGGCTCGTAAAGAGCCAGTGTACACCCTAATTCACACCAATCACTCTCTGAGCACCTTTAGGTAGTTAAGAAATCTTCCTTAATAGGAAGGTGCCTGAGCAATAAAGTATCTAGTTTGTTAGTTCCAACAAAGGTGTGCTGTATTCATTTCTCTGCCCATGTGCTGACTTCTGCCCATTTACTGGATTCTGGCCCTCCTCTGACTGACCTGACCTGTGCCTGACCTCCGTATTGACTTTTCGCTGCCTACTCTGACCTCCGACTGTTTATCAAATTGTTCATACGCTGCCTGCCCAGACATCAGCCTGTCCATGACTATGGTTTTGCTTGACCCTTTGGTGCTCTGACTGCTGTGGGTCAGCTGTCAATTACACATAGGTAACTCCAGGAGGTAGTAGCCTGGTAGTTCCCTTGCATCAAACGCCAGGTCACTGTACATATGTTAAAGGGTTAAAACAAGGAAACTGCCAGGATAACTCCTTCAGGAATAGCTCAAGGCCAAATCTTTTGGTCAACACAGTAGTTCCACACTCATTCAAACTCTGCATGCCAAGACATCAGCCTGTCCATGACTGTGGTTTTTCCTGACCCCTTGGTGCTCTGACTGCTGTGGGTCAGTTGTCAATCACACAGAGGCTAATTCAGGAGGTAGTGGACTGGTAGTTCACCTGCAGCAAACTCGAGGTCACTGTACAGGGGTTGAAGGGTGAAAACCAGGGGACTCCCAGGATAACTCCTTTAGGAATACCTCAAAGCCTAATCTGTTGGTTGACACAGTGGTTCCACACCCACTGTTGTAAAGGTTAGGTAGGTTGTAAGATATGGAATGAACAGATGAGCTTACACTTTACAGGGGTGTAAAGCAAGCCAAGCTTCATTCTAATTTGTAAGTTGGGCCCTAAGTCCCAAGGATGGACCTCCGGATTAAGCCTAGACCCTAGGCTTCTCTTGTGTTCAGGACCCAGCCACATTAGGCCCTGGCACACAAGGTCTGTGCTGTGGTGTATACAAGATCCTGTAGGAGAGAATAAAGAGCTCTATGCAATGAGTCACCAGTATGGTTAAATGTGGCGTTATCGGTAGAACAGAGTGATGGTGTCTGGAAATAGCAGCACAGAGTGACAGGGCCCTGATCAAGCATGACTTGATGAGAGTACAAATTAACATAATTTATCATATTTAACTGGATACCCATTCTCAAGATCTGGTCATGGTTGGACCCTGAGACCTTTACGCTACTGACTCCAAGGAGTAGTAATGCTTTGGTGTTGGCCTAGTGCTCTCATTGTCCATTTACGTAGCATAAGTAGTGGTAAGAACTTGTGTTAGATGGATCTGTAATACGGTGCTTATAGACTACCATGGGCCCATAGTGTACCTCTGTGTGCCATTGATCTTACTGTATACTGTATATGAGGTACACGAGGGTGGCATGTTTTTTCATAGAATGTCATATCACTGAGGTAAGAATGCACTGCTCAGTGGAGGAACCATGCAATGGCACAAAGTGCTTACAGCTTCTTAATATAGAACAAATGGTCCTTTTTAGTGTGCAAGCTCATTCTTTCAGTTGTTTTGCCCAAAAACTGCAAACAGTTGTCAGAAGAGGAAATAAGGAAGTGCTTCCACAAGTAAAAAAAATAATAATAAATTCCCCCTGGCTCCTTCAAGTAGAACATGTTCCCTTTTTAGGGTCACAAAGGAAACAATACAGTTTGGTGTCAAGTTTTTCCAAAAATTAAGATGTCCAGTTGTATGGAAAAAAGAAATTTTTTGGGTGAAGACTATGACATTCCATTGTCAATTGCTGGTAATTTGTGGTAGCCCCACAAGAAGTTTCTTCATTCATCATTTCATTTTATTCCATTCAGCAAAGCTTCACCTTTAAAGATCAATGTCTAGAAGATATAATCGTTGCCATGTGTGCCGTAAAAGAGTCATGGGCTGGCAGTGAAGAGTCATAGATATTCAGGAACGTCTGTTCCCCCCACCCACTGATGATTGACAGATTTCTCCTTAGTATTTTTTCGATAGGGAACAACTGTCAATCATTGGCAGGTGGGCTGGGCGAGCATTAGCTCATAAATATCCATGACTCTTCTCAGACAGCCCCTGACTCTTCACCAGCATGGGTGACAGTAAGTACGTACATGGCAATCACTTAATATCTGAGTGACAGACCACTGATGTCAGCATGTCTGACACTACTTTGTGCTGCCTTCAATGAAGCCAGCTTAAAAGTGATGACTGGTTCCCTTTAAGCCGCCATGTGATTTCAATAGGGGAACTGACACTCTTCGGCAACACTATGTCTGGAACTCATTTTTATTGATCTGAGGGGATTTTGACATGGCACCTTTACAGGGACACAGTGACCCATCATTGTTTTTGGGACACTGCTACATTATTATTTGGGAACTCTGGCATGGTCCTCCTTTAAGGGCTGGCACCATTATCTGGACAAAAGCTAAGGTTTTTATTAAGACACTGTAAGTGACAATCTAATGAGGGAATCATGATCAACAGTGGCCATGCACATTAGATAAAGGCCAGCCAAACCTTCTGTTTACTGGTGGGACCCACCGACTATTTAATGTGTATAATGATTTTCCAACAGCAGAATGATGGGGCTGTTGGATTTCAACATGCCTTTCTTCTCAAGGTCAATAAGATTCGGCTAGAGGATTCTGGCAGAGGCTTACTCCTCTCTCCAAATGCACACCCAACAAAGCCAAATTTGAATGTTTATGGGATATTGTGGAGGGATAGCTTTCGGTTGAATGAGTATCCAGCTATCTAAATCTACAGTTGAGTTTCTTATAGATATTTTCGGGGTATAGTAGGGGGTTTATTTTGCCAGGTTTTCCTTGGGTGCAAATGCAGTGGCCGAGTTTGGGATTGCCCCAACATTACGCTGGGTCCCCCGGTCCCTCCAGTCTCCTCCCTGGCAGAAGAAGGTTCTGTGCTGAGGAAAGGCCTAAGCTAGCTGTCCCTCTCTCTCTCTTTAGAAGGCTTGTACCCTGGTCCAAGGCTGGTGATCCAGGGTCTGTGGCAGCGTATCCCCATCTCAGCATCTTCTTCTGGTCACTCATGCAGGCTGGCAGACTCTTCCCCTACAAGCACTGGTCCCTAAATGCAGCAAACTAGGGGCTCTGACTGCTCTCCTTATATACTATTTTTAGCTAGATTGGAACCTTCCAGTGGGAGGGGTGGAGTGTAGAAGCTTCTCACAAACAGATACATTGTAATACTCTCCGTCTCTCATAGACTTATATTAGAGCTTCAATGATACTCAATGGCAATGACACAGCAGTTTTTCCAGACAAGAACAAGTTTACAGACTTAATAACAGAGCTAAACCATAAATGTACAAGGTCAGACTGTCTGCTTTTGGTGGTAAACAACATCTAGTTTTTTTCCCTCCAAAACATGGTCTTCTTTAAACTCTATGGTAGCTGTGGAAAATTACCAGCTTCTCATTCAAAGTCCTAACAGTCTCTCAGTATTCACTAACCCTTTCCACAGAGTTTTGCAAATACAGTGATAACAACATACATCACAACATACATATAAAATGCAGTATATATCACAACATACATATAAAAATGCAGTAACACAGTAATAAACAGTATAAGTTAACCCTTTAAAGAGAAATAAAGTAAGAAGCCTTAACTTTGCATGGGGGAAATAGACAAATGTCCAAACGTCAAAGTAACCCCTTCTCCAGGGCACTACACAAAAAAGTTCTTAAAGAGAGAGTCCCATCTTAGACACTGGTAGCACATCGCTAAGATATGCCATCAATATCAGAAACGTGTGGGTTCCACCTCTGGGACAAGCTCCTCTCTCCATAACAGCACACCCTTTCCCCAGGAAGTGAAAGGAGAGCAGCAGTGCAAGAATGGCCACCATTCATTTCTATGGGAGTTTTGAAAATAGTCGAGGACTGACTCATCTATTTCCAGCAATCCCATTACAGTCAATAGAGAGGTGACCGTGCATTTGCAGTGCACCTCTCCATTTACTGCTATAGGACTTCTAAAAATAGTAGAGCGCTGTTGTGCTGCTATTTTTGAAACTTCCATAGCAGTGAATGGAGAGGGGTCCTTCACTTAAGGGACTCTGCTCTGGAGATAAGAGCAGGTACCTTAGGTGGGATGGGACAACTCATTTAATTGTATCAGACTAGGGAAAATCTTATGATGCTTTCTGTCATGCTTGATGGCCATCATGGACCTGGTCTCTATCCCTGAAAGTCTGTATATTTTTCTATGACTTAAAGGTATTGTCCCACTAAAAATATTCTACAGTTTTGAAAAATTACTTGAGCTGCCAGCTTCATATGAATCTAGTAGAGCAACGAATGGGGAGATCTCTGAATCCATGGGAGGTACAGGGCTGGTTCTAGCTTTGTTAGAAAGAGGTTGTCATGTACTATATGATCTCTGATTTTCATTTTTTACATTACTCATGGGAATACCACTTTAATGAGCCTTTAATGAACATTGCACATTTTGGGAACAAAGCCCCGTCCGCTGCTCATAGTAATAACCACATTTGAGCAGTGAGAGAGTGCTGAGAGTGCTTTTATATCCTCTGCCGAGACACATTTTTTTACATAGATAACATGCTACATTTAGCGGAACATTATTGCAGCACTTTGAGGATATCTTTATACTCTGGTACACACACAGCCACTCTTGATGCCCTGCAGTACGATCGCCTCCAGACTCCGCTGATGAGATTTTTCTTTGCTGCTTAAAATTGTGGATGAGAGCAAAAAAGCAAAACTTTGAAAAAAGGTTAAAAATAAAATAATCTTGAGTGAGGTGATATCAGATCTGCAGGGAAATGTAGAGAAACGTAGGGATATGGAAGCAATATCCTGTATTTAAAGAGAATTTTCAAGCAAAGTGTATAAAGGATGAAGGAAGTGACAACATGGGGCCCTTTGGTGACATTTGGAATAGGACCCAGTTTGACCATGACAGGTTTTAGCAATAGGTTGAGATCAAGCTTATAAGGGCGAGTTCACTTCACCGCTATTTTTCCATTCTTCTTATTCATCAGAAGAACAGAGAGGAAAAAAAAACTGATTCTGTTTAAAAAAGCACATTTGGCATTTGGTTGAGCCATTTCCGTCTGAGATCCGTTATTTTAGTCCTGCGTACAGTACTTTTTTTTTTCCATCTAAAGAGTTCTTGTGGGGCCTATGGAGCTAGGGAATATGCCTGTTTGATGATTGCTGCAATAAGATAAGCCCACAAAAAAAAACTTTTATCCAGAAAAATATAATTCCTGGAACTAATAAGCCACCAGAGATGCAACTGAACTGAAAGACTACTTCCTGAGACAAAGAGAACAGATATTTATAGACGGTTGAGAATCAATTCAAGGCTGTCCTGGACAGACAGTAAGGTAAAGCTCGTTTATGGTAAAATACTTTACTGCACTTGGAAAGAGTTAGTTGCCTCCGGCATCCACCACACTTTGAGACAGACTGGCCATTCGGATCTAAGATCTTGAACCCTTCAGAATTTCATAACGTGTTATTGAGAATGGAATTGCACACCAGTCATATTTTGGAGAAGCCTACTCTGTAATATACTTCCGAACTGTGCCTATTGCTGCTTTGTTCTGCAACCCCCATTGTCTATTCATTAAAAAGAGACTTTATTTATTGTAACACAACGGGCGACTACACCATCATCCACCGACTTTCCATCTTTGCACCTGCTTTCCTGCCTTGCATCCTGACAATCACCCAAAACAAGGACACCCCAACCACTACCAGGTAGGAGATCCCAAGAGTCCAGGGTGTGGCCAGTGGGGAAGAAAAGGTCCCCCACACACTGCACTGCCCAAGGAGGCAGAAGGATTACCAACCACGAGGACTACAATCACCCTCATCTGCCACCATCACCACTCCCATCATCTCCAGGCCCAGAAAGGCACCGCGCCACCCATGGTTGCAACAGCTGCTTAGGACCCATCAAAATGCCCCTCCCAACTTATTGAAGTTGGATCACACGATTCACACCCTGATGTGAGCTCTAATAGGGAACTGTGATCAACACTCCTTAGGCCACCTTCTCACGATGAGGATTACATGCCTTTTTTCCACGCAGGTTCTCATGCGGAAAAAACGCAGTGTAATAAAGCACCAGCAAAGTGTAGAAGATTTCACTAATCTGTACACTTTCCTTTGTTTCCATGTGACCTGCTGTGTGGATTTTGAAATCCATAACGTGTCAATTGTTTGTGTGATTTTTGGAGATTTCACCCCTTTTTATTGCAAGGGTGACAGCTGCAAAATTCCACATCAAATCGTCACCAAAATCTGCACCAAAGTTACACGTGTAGTTTCTGGTGTGGAAGCTCACATGAAAGATTTTCTCTTTTAAAACCATTGTGCAGGTAGCCTTAGGGGACACTACGGGGGGCATTACAAGGGAGACAAGAGTTTTCAGTTCTGTCCCTTTAAATATGGCTGTCCCCTTTCTGTGGTGAGGCTAGCCATATCCTAGAGGTTATTAGGGAGACTGTATCTCCGGTACGCCCCCCCATCCCTGCCGGAACGTTGTTGATTTGTTCTCCTCGCTGTGTCACCTTTGATAAATGCCAGAGTTTGAAGTATCACAAATATCATATCCAGAGGCAGCACTAAATAACGGGAAGTGCCGAAATCTCCTCTTACATAAATTTCCTTCCAGCCATGTGAGCAGCAGATCAGCGTGTTCATCTTGAGAGGAAAATATACAGCACAGAACAGGATTTATTCCTACAGCATTTTATCGCACCTTTCTTACACAATTTACAGATGTAGCAGAGCTGAATTCATCACATTAATGCTACATGTAATGTCCTATGTATATAAACTTGTCTGGGTACCTATAGCTATGGCTTGGAATTGGGTCCATAATATCTTTGGTGAAGTGGGGGGATTCATTGAAGGGTTTGTCTGGTTTAGAATATCTATTTTCAAATACCTTCTGAGTTCCTAGGGGGTGGGGTCTTCTGTATTGGACGCTCTCTATGGAAGACTCCTTCATTCCCTACTGATTCAACGGTGTAATGCTTCATTTCCTGTGCAGCATGCCGCCCCAGGGGAGGATCAGGGTCTCAGTGAGCAGGAAATGCTGAGTGGTGGTGTGACCTTACCAGTTCTGTGTGTCACGGTGCTCCTACCGTGATACCATCTTTTTCCCGGGTTACGCTTCATAGCATTGAAAGAGTTATAGTTGGTGGAATATAAGTCAAGTCCAGACTTGATAAAGTTCAACAGTTTTACTTGAATAAACTTGCATCCAGATAACACTTGTTCTTGACTCCCCCAGGTTTTGGGGTAAACTGGTAGGCAAACTTGAATGATCTCTGCTGTGCTAATCTCTGGCTTCAGTCTGACCACTGTACTTTTTAGCAGTTCTGGTACCTTTGAGTTGGGTGCCTTTTGCAGTTGACCCCCTCATTATACTCAGTCTATAAAATGCAAGGAGTTGGAGTGCTCTATGAGTTTCTTCCCCTGGAAGACTCCTGCTGCAGGAGGGGGGTGCTCCCCTCACTGTGCCATGTCTGCTCTTGTCTCCTTCGAACTTTCAATTGCCTATAGCTTCATGCAACCCCTCCCTTGGTAGGAAGCAGTACTAGCCCACTTCTGCCCAAAAGGGGGAGACTAGAATGGTAAATTCTATTCTATCTAAAGATCTCTCTGCCAGATACACTGCCACCTGCTGGACAACCAGGCACAGTGCACAAAATACCATACATAACCGTTACATAGCAATGTTATTAAAGCACAGTATCAAAGGACCTTGAATTAAATACACAGATTACATTATTTTTTAGCCATTAGAGAGAGTAACAGGGTGTAGGAATGGTAGTGCCCGCTCGGAGGTACTACAGGTGCTATAGAGTAAATGATCACTTGTTGCCAGTTTCCCTCCCAGATTATAGCGGACAAAGTAGCAGCGTAAATTGTAATGAGCTTAAAGGGATTGTCCAGGATGAGAAAAACATGGCTGCTTTTTTCCAAAAATGCATGAATATACTTCATTATGAATTCAAACATGGATTCATTATGATTGAGGTGCAGTCCACTAATTCCGGGCTCATATTTGAAATTAAGTATATTCGCGCATGTGTCGCTACTCATAGTAAAGGCGCATGCGCGGGATTAAGACAGTCTCACAATAATGGCGGCCATCTTAATCTGCCCTATTATTACGGATATATTCTAACAACACAGTTAAGGTATTTCCCGGATCACAATATTGATAATATGATGGACTAATCGGGTTCATCTGTAGCGGGACGAAGCGTTTTGCACATCACTATTGAAGGGAATGGGACTGAGCTGCAATACCATACACATCCCGCGAGCAGACGTGGCGCTGTTTCCACAACAAGGCAGCTATGTTTCTTTATGTCATCCTAAACAACTTCTTTATGAATGTGTGTAGTGCTGAGAGACTCGAAGTACCCTAAGTGGACTTCGATCCGAAAATTTGATTTGTTGAGAAGCCAAATTTCCTTGTGCTTCATGGTAAAGAATCAATTTTTCCTGAAATGCTAGTAAAAAAAATAAAAAAATCATACTCGCCACATCCATTTGAGCGCGAGGTGGCTGCTGTGCGCGGTGGCGTATGACGTCACCACACCGGCCAGCGTGATGATGTCATCATGCACCACACGAGAGTTTGCGCTGGATCTTCTAGCACGATGACCATGGCGTCCTCCTCACGCTCAAATGGATGCGGCGAGTATGATTTTTTTTTATTTTTAACCCATGAAAGGCCTGAATATTCATCTCAGATGCCGTGATCAGCGATGAACGCAGCATCAGTGACGCCGACTACTTACAATGTAAGGCCTCATGCACACGACCGTTGTTTGGGTCCGCATCCGAGCCGCCGTTTTTGCGGCTCGGATGCGGACCCAATCACTTCAATGGGGCAGCAAAAGATGCGGACAGCACTCTGTGTGCTGTCCGCATCCGTCGCTCCGTTCCGTGGCCCCGCAAAAAAAATAGAACATGTCCTATTCTTGTCCGTTTTGCGGACAAGAATAGGCATTTCTACAATGGGCCGCCCGTTCCGTTCCGCAAATTGCGGAAGGCACAGAGGCGCCCTCCGTTTTTTTGCGGATCCAAGGTTTGCGGACCGCAAAAAATGGCACGGTCGTGTGCATGAGGTCTAAGTAGAAGTAATTAGTCACAAAGCTTTTTTGTTTTGTAAAATTCGGCAAAGTAGCCGAATCGAATTTTTAAGAACTTCGCTAATCTCTAAATGTTTGTAAGGCCTCCTTCTCACGACCGTATGGCTTTTTCAGTATTTTGCGGTCTGTTTTTCACTGATCCGTTGTTCAGTTTTTTGTTTCCGTTGTGTTTTTCCGTTTCTGTTCCATTTTTCAATATGGCAGTTATGGAGTCTGTTATGGCTTTCCATTATAACAGGGTTATAACACAACATAACGGAATCCATAAGGCTGGGGTCAGACCTGAGCGTTTTACAGCGCGTTCCTACGCGCTGTAAAACGCTCAACAGGCAAGAACCAATGTTTCCCTATGGGAAGGGTTCTCACCTGGGCGTTTTACAGAGCGTACGATCGCGCTGTAAAACGCCCGACGCTCAAACAAGTTCTTGAGCTTCTTTGGGGCGTCTTGTCGCGCGTTCCCGTACATAGACTTCAGCGGGAACGCGCGACAATGGGCGTTCGCTTGTTCCGGAGCCGCGTCTGTACACGCGCATACAATCGCGCATACAGAGCGCGACATCCCGAACGCTCAGGTCTGAACCCAGATCCGTCTGGATCCCGTTATGCAAGACGGAAAACAAAGTCCTAAGGCTGGGTTCAGACCTGAGCGTTCGGGATGTCGCGCTCTGTATGCGCCATTGTATGCGCGTGTACAGACGCGGCTCCGGGACAAGTGAACGCCCATTGTCGCGCATTCCCGCTGAAGTCTATGTACGGGAACGCGCGACAAGACGCCCCAAAGAAGCTCAAGAACTTGTTTGAGCGTCGGGCGTTTTACAGCGCGATCGTACGCGCTGTAAAACGCCCAGGTGAGAACCCTTCCCATAGGGAAACATTGGTTCTTGCCTGTTGAGCGTTTTACAGCGTGTAGGAACGCGCTGTAAAACACTCAGGTCTGACCCCAGCCTAAAGAGGCATTCCGTTTGCTCTCCGTCCTAATAGAAGTCTAGGGGAATCAAAACGGATCCGTCTGGTTCCCGTTATGCAAGACGGAAAGCAAAGTCCTGCCGACAGGACTTTGTTTTCCGTCTTGCATAACGGGATCCAGACGGATCCGTTATGTTTTCCAATAGACTTTTATTAGGACGGAGCAAAACAGAATGCCTCTTAAAGGCTTCCGTTTTGCATTCCATCCTATGGATTCCGTTATCTTCCGTTATAACCCTATTATGACGGAAAGCCATAACAGACTCCATAACGCTAGTGTGAACCCACCCATACACAGTTTACAGTAATTACATAGAAATAATTGGGCTTGGAATAAAATTTTCAATGGATGGTTCCACAAAAACGGAACGGATACGGAAGACATACGGAGTACATTTCGTATGTGTTCCTTTTTTTTGCGGACCCATTGACTTGAATGGAGCCACGGAACGTGATTTGCGGGCAATAATAGAACATGTTCTATCTTTCAACGGAATGGAAAAAACGGAAATAGGGAAACAGAATACATACGGAGTACATTCTGTATTTTTTGCGGAACCATTGAAATGAATGGTTCCGTATACGGACCGTATGCGGTACGTAAAAAACGGTCGTGTGAAAGAGGCCTAACAAAGTGGACAATTCCTTTAACCACCTCAGCCCCCAGTGCTTAAACACCCTGAAAGACCAGGCCACTTTTTACACTTCTGACCTACACTACTTTCACCGTTTATTGCTCGGTCATGCAACTTACCACCCAAATGAATTTTACCTCCTTTTCTTCTCACTAATAGAGCTTTCATTTGGTGGTATTTCATTGCTGCTGACATTTTTACTTTTTTTGTTATTAATCGAAATTTAACGATTTTTTTGCAAAAAAATGACATTTTTCACTTTCAGTTGTAAAATTTTGCAAAAAAAAACGAGATCCATATAGAAATTTTGCTCTAAATTTATAGTTCTACATGTCTTTGATAAAAAAAAAATGTTTGGGTAAAAAAAAAAATGGTTTGGGTAAAAGTTATAGCGTTTACAAACTATGGTACAAAAATGTGAATTTCCGCTTTTTGAAGCAGCTCTGACTTTCTGAGCACCTGTCATGTTTCCTGAGGTTCTACAATGGCCAGACAGTACAAACACCCCACAAATAACCCCATTTCGGAAAGTACACACCCTAAGGTATTCGCTGATGGGCATAGTAAGTTCATAGAACTTTTTATTTTTTGTCACAATAAAAATTCCCCACCTTCTCCTGAGTACGGGGATACCAGATGTGTGACACTTTTTTGCAGCCTAGGTGGGCAAAGGGGCCCATATTCCAAAGAGCACCTTTCGGATTTCACAGGTCATTTTTTACAGAATTTGATTTCAAACTCCTTACCACACATTTGGGCCCCTAGAATGCCAGGGCAGTATAACTACCCCACAAGTGACCCCATTTTGGAAAGAAGACACCTCAAGGTATTCCGTGAGGGGCATGGCAAGTTCCTAGAATTTTTTATTTTTTGTCACAAGTTAGTGGAAAATGATGATTTTTTTTTTTTTTTTTCATACGAAGTCTCATATTCCACTAACTTGTGACAAAAAATAAAAACTTCCATGAACTCACTATGCCCATCAGCGAATACCTTGGGGTCTCTTCTTTCCAAAATGGGGTCACTTGTGGGGTAGTTATACTGCCCTGGCATTCTAGGGGCCCAAATGTGTGGTAAGGAGTTTGAAATCAAATTCTGTAAAAAATGACCTGTGAAATCCGAAAGGTGCTCTTTGGAATATGGGCCCCTTTGCCCACCTAGGCTGCAAAAAAGTGTCACACATCTGGTATCTCCGTACTCAGGAGAAGGTGGGAAATGTGTTTTGGGGTGTCATTTTACATATACCCATGCTGGGTGAGATAAATATCTTGGTCAAATGCCAACTTTGTATAAAAAAATGGGAAAAGTTGTCTTTTGCCAAGATATTTCTCTCACCCAGCATGGGTATATGTAAAATGACACCCCAAAACACATTCCCCACCTTCTCCTGAGTACGGAGATACCAGATGTGTGACACTTTTTTGCAGTCTAGGTGGGCAAAGGGGCCCATATTCCAAAGAGCACCTTTCGGATTTCACAGGTCATTTTTTACAGAATTTGATTTCAAACTCCTTACCACACATTTGGGCCCCTAGAATGCCAGGGCAGTATAACTACCCCACAAGTGACCCCATTTTGGAAAGAAGAGACCCCAAGGTATTCGCTGATGGGCATAGTGAGTTCATGGAAGTTTTTATTTTTTGTCACAAGTTAGTGGAATATGAGACTTTGTATGAAAAAAAAAAAAAATCAACATTTTCCACTAACTTGTGACAAAAAATAAAAAATTCTAGGAACTCGCCATGCCCCTCACGGAATACCTTGGGGTGTCTTCTTTCCAAAATGGGGTCAATTGTGGGGTAGTTATACTGCCCTGGCATTTTCCAGGGGCCCTAATGTGTGGTAAGTAGGTAAATGACCTGTGAAATCCTAAAGGTGCTCTTTGGAATATGGGCCCCTTTGCCCACCTAGGCTGCAAAAAAGTGTCACACATGTGGTATCGCCGTATTCAGGAGAAGTTGGGGAATGTGTTTTGGGGTGTCATTTTACATATACCCTTGCTGGGTGAGAGAAATATCTTGGCAAAAGACAACTTTTCCCATTTTTTTATACAAAGTTGGCATTTGACCAAGATATTTCTCTCACCCAGCATGGGTATATGTAAAATGACACCCCAAAACACATTCCCCACCTTCTCCTGAGTACGACGATACCAGATGTGTGACACTTTTTTGCAGCCTAGATGCGCAAAGGGGCCCAAATTCCTTTTAGGAGGGCATTTTTAGTCATTTGCATACCAGACTTCTTCTCACGCTTTAGGGCCCCTAGAATGCCAGGGCAGTATAAATACCCCACATGTGACCCCATTTTGGAAAGAAGACACCCCAAGGTATTCAATGAGGGGCATGGCGAGTTCATAGAAATTTTTTTTTTTTGGCACAAGTTAGCGGAAATTGATATTTTTAATTTTTTTCTCACAAAGTCTCCCGTTCCGCTAACTTGGGACAAAAATTTCAATCTTTCATGGACTCAATATGCCCCTCACAGAATACCTGGGGGTGTCTTCTTTCCGAAATGGGGTCACATGTGGGGTATTTATACTGCCCTGGCATTCTAGGGGCCCTAAAGCGTGAGAAGAAGTCTGGAATATAAATGTCTAAAAAATTTTACGCATTTGGTTTCCGTGAGGGGTATGGTGAGTTCATGTGAGATTTTATTTTTTGACACAAGTTAGTGGAATATGAGACTTTGTAAGAAAAAAAAAAAAAATTCCGCTAACTTGGGCCAAAAAAATGTCTGAATGGAGCCTTACAGAGGGGTGATCAATGACAGGGGGGTGATCAATGACAGGGGGAGTGATCAATGACAGGAGGGTGATCAATGACAGGGGGGTGATCAATGACAGGGGGGTGATCAATGACAGGGGGGTGATCAGGGAGTCTATATGGGGTGATCACCACAGTCATTGATCATGCCCCTGTAAGGCTTCATTCAGACGTCCGGATGCGTTTTGCGGATCGGATCCATCTATTAGTGCATCCGTAAAAATCATGCGGACATCTGAATGGAGCTTTACAGGGGGTTGATCAATGACAGGGGGGTAATCAATGACAGGGGGGTGATCAGGGAGTCTATATGGGGTGATCACCACAGTCATTGATCACGCCCCTGTAAGGCTTCATTCAGACGTCCGTATGCGTTTTGCGGATCCGATCCATCTATCAGTGGATCCGTAAAAATCATGCGGACGTCTGAATGGAGCTTTACAGGGGGGTAATCAATGACAGGGGGGTAATCAATGACAGGGGGGTGATCAGGGAGTCTATATGGGGTGATTACCACAGTCATTGATCACGCCCCTGTAAGGCTTCATTCAGACGTCCGTATGCGTTTTGCGGATCCGATCCATCTATCAGTGGATCCGTAAAAATCATGCGGACGTCTGAATGGAGCTTTACAGGGGGGTAATCAATGACAGGGGGGTAATCAATGACAGGGGGGTGATCAGGGAGTCTATATGGGGTGATTACCACAGTCATTGATCACGCCCCTGTAAGGCTTCATTCAGACGTCCGTATGCGTTTTGCGGATCCGATCCATCTATCAGTGCATCCGTAAAAATCATGCGGACATCTGAATGGAGCTTTACAGGGGGGTAATCAATGACAGGGGGGTGATCAGGGAGTCTATATGGGGTGATCACCACAGTCATTGATCACGCCCCTGTAAGGCTTCATTCAGACGTCCGGATGCGTTTTGCGGACATGCACTACTTTGATCCGTGATGCGGACCAAGCACGCCCATTGAAGTCTATGGGTTCGTGAAAAAAATCGCAGACACAACACAGATGGCATCCGTGGTGCATCCGTTTTTCTCTGAAGACTAATAGGAGATTCTTTGGACATTAATTTTCAGCTGAGCAACGTCAGTGAATTACGGATGATAAAAACAGACACACGGATCCTTCACGGACAGCTTCACGGATGAAACAAGAACGTGTCACTGACACGGAAATGTGGATGAGGCCTTAGGACTATGAGCGTTTTTTTTTCAGTGATTTTACCTCTCCTCATCCTAGATTTAGCCTTAGAATATTGTCATCAGATTATGCAATCAGAAAACACGAAATTGCGGAGATGAGAAACCGCCGGTAACGCGGTCCCAATTATCAACCTGAGCGCTCAGCTCACAATAGCTTTAGAATTACTAATATTATGTAAACCTATTTCATAGTCAGGAGGAGGAATCACTGACAGCCGTGGTGGCGAGGTGGAATAGACGTCTCCTTCTTTAGTAGATATCCAACAAACTGATATAACGCCACATCTACAATGGATGGGAGCGCTGCACCAAGATATTGTGAGTTGTAGAAAACAGCGCCACTATTATCTATGGCCTGTGCCTGGTACTGCAACTTAGTCACATTCGTATGAATAATGTAGAGCTGTAATACCAGGCACAGGCCATAAGTGGCGCTGTCTTAATCATTTTGTCTAATTCTAGTTCCATACATGGGTCCCCTCAGGACAGGTCATTATTGTTAGATTGGTGGGGGTCTGATTCCTAACAACCCAAAGATCAGCTTTTTTACAAAGTGCACAGCGCCGTATATTGGATAGTGGCTGTGCTTGGTATTGCAGACCAGGGCCGTTCACTGAGCTGAACATAGGCCATGTGACTGATGAAGATGATGTTACTGGTCTAGGAAGAGGAGCAGCACTCAGCTTCTTCAGAAAGCCAATCATCGCAGATGTCCGGAGTCGGACCCAGAGGCAGGCTTGGCATTTCTGGGGTCCCAAGCAAAGACATTTTGGTGACTCTTTAATCGGGAAGCACGTAGATTCAGCATCTACAGAAAAAAATTGATATAATGACTCAGAATACAGATAATGTTATAGAAGTTACCTGCAGTCCTATGTAACACCACATATTACATCGTGATAACTCTCTGAGTACAGATAATGTAATGTATGTCACCTGCAGTCCTATGTAACACCACAGATAACATGGTGATAACTCTATGAGTACAGATAAGGCAATGTATGTCACTTGCAGTCCTATGTAACCACAGATAACACTGTGATAACTCTCAGAGTACAGATAATGTAGTAGATGTCTCCTGCAGTCCTATGACACCACAGATAACACAGTGATAGCTCTCAGAGTACAGATAATGTAATATATGTCTCCTGCAGTCCTATGTAACACCACAGATAACACATTGATAGCTCTCAGAGTACAGATAATGCAGTATATGTCTCCTGCAGTCCTATGTAACACCACAGATAACACAGTGATGGCTCTCAGAGTACAGATAATGTAGTAGATGTCTCCTGCAGTCCTATGTAACACCACAGATAACACAGTGATAGCTCTCCATGTACAGATAATGTAGTAGATGTCTCCTGCAGTCCTATGTAACACCACAGATAACACAGTGATAGCTCTCTGAGTACAGATAATGTAGTAGATGTCTCCTGCAGTCCTATGTAACACCACAGAAAACACAGTGATAGCTCTCCATGTACAGATAATGTAGTAGATGTCTCCTGCAGTCCTATGTAACACCACAGATAACACAGTGATAGCTCTCAGAGTACAGATAATGTAATATATGTCTCCTGCAGTCCTATGTAACACCACAGATAACACATTGATAGCTCTCAGAGTACAGATAATGCAGTATATGTCTCCTGCAGTCCTATGTAACACCACAGATAACACAGTGATGGCTCTCAGAGTACAGATAATGTAGTAGATGTCTCCTGCAGTCCTATGTAACACCACAGATAACACAGTGATAGCTCTCTGAGTACAGATAATGTAGTAGATGTCTCCTGCAGTCCTATGTAACACCACAGAAAACACAGTGATAGCTCTCCATGTACAGATAATGTAGTAGATGTCTCCTGCAGTCCTATGTAACACCACAGATAACACAGTGATAGCTCTCAGAGTACAGATAATGTAATATATGTCTCCTGCAGTCCTATGTAACACCACAGATAACACATTGATAGCTCTCAGAGTACAGATAATGCAGTATATGTCTCCTGCAGTCCTATGTAACACCACAGATAACACAGTGATGGCTCTCAGAGTACAGATAATGTAGTAGATGTCTCCTGCAGTCCTATGTAACACCACAGATAACACAGTGATAGCTCTCCATGTACAGATAATGTAGTAGATGTCTCCTGCAGTCCTATGTAACACCACAGATAACACAGTGATAGCTCTCTGAGTACAGATAATGTAGTAGATGTCTCCTGCAGTCCTATGTAACACCACAGAAAACACAGTGATAGCTCTCCATGTACAGATAATGTAGTAGATGTCTCCTGCAGTCCTATGTAACACCACAGATAACACAGTGATAGCTCTCAGAGTACAGATAATGTAATATATGTCTCCTGCAGTCCTATGTAACACCACAGATAACACATTGATAGCTCTCAGAGTACAGATAATGCAGTATATGTCTCCTGCAGTCCTATGTAACACCACAGATAACACAGTGATGGCTCTCAGAGTACAGATAATGTAGTAGATGTCTCCTGCAGTCCTATGTAACACCACAGATAACACAGTGATAGCTCTCTGAGTACAGATAATGTAGTAGATGTCTCCTGCAGTCCTATGTAACACCACAGAAAACACAGTGATAGCTCTCCATGTACAGATAATGTAGTAGATGTCTCCTGCAGTCCTATGTAACACCACAGATAACACAGTGATAGCTCTCAGAGTACAGATAATGTAATATATGTCTCCTGCAGTCCTATGTAACACCACAGATAACACATTGATAGCTCTCAGAGTACAGATAATGCAGTATATGTCTCCTGCAGTCCTATGTAACACCACAGATAACACAGTGATGGCTCTCAGAGTACAGATAATGTAGTAGATGTCTCCTGCAGTCCTATGTAACACCACAGATAACACAGTGATAGCTCTCCATGTACAGATAATGTAGTAGATGTCTCCTGCAGTCCTATGTAACACCACAGATAACACAGTGATAGCTCTCTGAGTACAGATAATGTAGTAGATGTCTCCTGCAGTCCTATGTACCACCACAGATAACACAGTGATAGCTCTCTGAGTACAGATAATGTAGTAGATGTCACCTGCAGTCCTATGTAACACCACAGATAACACAGTGATAGCTCTCCATGTACAGATAATGTAGTAGATGTCTCCTGCAGTCCTATGTAACACCACAGATAACACTGTGATAACTCTCAGAGTACAGATAATGTAGTAGATGTCTCCTGCAGTCCTATGACACCACAGATAACACAGTGATAGCTCTCAGAGTACAGATAATGTAAGATATGTCTCCTGCAGTCCTATGTAACACCACAGATAACACATTGATAGCTCTCAGAGTACAGATAATGCAGTATATGTCTCCTGCAGTCCTATGTAACACCACAGATAACAAAGTGATGGCTCTCAGAGTACAGATAATGTAGTAGATGTCTCCTGCAGTCCTATGTAACACCACAGATAACACAGTGATAGCTCTCCATGTACAGATAATGTAGTAGATGTCTCCTGCAGTCCTATGTAACACCACAGATAACACAGTGATAGCTCTCTGAGTACAGATAATGTAGTAGATGTCTCCTGCAGTCCTATGTAACACCACAGAAAACACAGTGATAGCTCTCCATGTACAGATAATGTAGTAGATGTCTCCTGCAGTCCCCTTTGTAACACCACAGATAACACAGTGATAGCTCTCAGAGTACAGATAATGTAGTAGATGTCTCCTGCAGTCCTATGTACCACCACAGATAACACAGTGATAGCTCTCTGAGTACAGATAATGTAGTAGATGTCACCTGCAGTCCTATGTAACACCACAGATAACACAGTGATAGCTCTCCATGTACAGATAATGTAGTAGATGTCTCCTGCAGTCCTATGTAACACCACAGATAACACAGTGATAGCTCTCTGAGTACAGATAATGTAGTAGGTGTCTCCTGCAGTCCTATGTAACACCACAGATAACACAGTGATAGCTCTCAGAGTACAGATAATGTAGTAGATGTCTCCTGCAGTCCTATGTAACACCACAGATAACACAGTGATAGCTCTCAGAGTACAGATAATGTAGTAGATGTCTCCTGCAGTCCTATGTACCACCACAGATAACACAGTGATAGCTCTCAGAGTACAGATAATGTAGTAGATGTCTCCTGCAGTCCTATGTAACACCACGGATAACACAGTGATAGCTCTCAGAGTACAGATAATGTAGTAGATGTCTCCTGCAGTCCTATGTAACACCACAGATAACACAGTGATAACTCTCCGAGTACAGATAATGCAGTAGATGTCACCGGCAGTCCTATGTAACACCACAGATAACACAGTGATAGCTCTCAGAGTACAGATAATGCAGTAGATGTCACCTGCAGTCCTATGTAACACCACAGATAACACAGTGATAGCTCTCAGAGTACAGATAATGTAGTAGATATCACCGGCAGTCCTATGTAACACCACAGATAACACAGTGATGGCTCTCAGAGTACAGATAATGTAGTAGATGTCACCGGCAGTCCTATGTAACACCACAGATAACACAGTGATGGCTCTCAGAGTACAGATAATGCAGTAGATGTCACCTGCAGTCCTATGTAACACCACAGGTAACACAGTGATAGCTCTCAGAGTACAGATAATGCAGTAGATGTCACCGGCAGTCCTATGTAACACCACAGATAACACAGTGATAGCTCTCAGAGTACAGATAATGTAGTAGATGTCTCCTGCAGTCCTATGTAACACCACAGGTAACACAGTGATGGATCTCAGAGTACAGATAATGTAGTAGATGTCTCCTGCAGTCCTATGTGGCTCAATTTCATTTTTCCCCAAAAAATGTTCCTTCTCACACGTGCCTCCACAGGAAGTAGAGTCTTGTTCTGGGTGACGGTAGAGGCTCCACCACCGGTGTGCACCGATAGACCGCCCGATGATGTGTCGCTGATATGTTTTATTATCTGGTAGAAGAAATACAGTGCTCGAGATGAAGAGATGAGATTCTTGACAGGTTTTTGTGCGGCTGAATGCTGGGCAGAGACAAATGATATGACGCTGACTGAGGCCTCGGTGTCTTCTATTGCTCTCACACTTGACTGTAAGAGGTGTCATAACATTTCTACTGTGTGTCTCGTCTCTGGGCAAAGCGAGGAGCAACTGAGATGGAAGGAAGAGCTCTACGTCAGGGGTGGACCAGCTGCACAGGGGCCCAGAGAGGGAGGGGGGCCCTTCCCATTGGCAGCTGAGGTGTTTTTTTTTATTTATTTTATTTTTTCCCTCCCTTCCTCTGCCAGGTTAACCTGGTCACCTCAGGGTGGGGGTGGGGGGCTGATTAGGACTTTCTGCCTATACTCCATAGCTGAAGGACCTGCGATGACATCACTGGAAGTTGAGGTAGGATCTGTGATAAGGTCACCGTCATGTGACCAGTTCAGGAAGAGGCAGCTCAGCACTGGAGACCTGTGATGCCATGGAATGAATGTAAGTGCCAGAGACATGCTGGGAGATGTGGTTCTCCCCATTATACCTCCTCCCTGCTTAGTGGGAGGGAAATATGTTATTTAACTGGAACTGTATGTTAGAGTGGCAGAAGGAAGGGGAGGAGAAGGGTGTTAGTTACATGGGACTGTATGTTACAGAAGATTTGGGGGAGATGACTGGTGGAATTTACATGGGACTGGATATTATAGAGGACCAGAGGGTAACGAGTAATGTTATTTACATGGGACTATGTGTTAGAGGGGCTGAAGGAGGGGATTTAAGTTATTTACGTGGGACTGTATGTTATAGAAGACTGTAAGGAAGAGAGGTTATTTACATGGGACTGGAGGGAGAGGACTGGTGTTATTTACATGGGACTGCTTGGTATAGAAGACTGTAGGGATAGGACAGGCATTATAATTTATGGGGCACTACAGAGAAGACTATAACTCCAGGGGGTACGGCAGGAGGTATTATAATTGCAGGGGGCACTGCAGGGGGCATTATAAATACTGTGGGCAGTGGTGGTGGCCATTACTACTACGGAGGGCTCCATAGGAGTGTCTTATAGATTGGCCTTATTTCTATTAGGGGTGCCTTATTAGTAGTGAGGGCACTGTAGGGAGGAGTACTATGGTGGTGGGGGTTGGGGGGGCTTCCGCCTAGCAGTGAGCCCGGTGACATCACCGGCACTAATGGATGGGCTTTAGTGCTGCCCTAGCCTGTAAAGCCGCCCATCAGGCCGGTGACATCACCGGGAACACTGCTAGGGCTGTAAACAAAACAGCCTTTGCCCTATACTTTACAGTGCAGGCCAAGGGAGAGCATCGGAGCATGAAGTGTCAGAGGGGCTGAGTGGGGGGAAAAGGGGGTATGTCCGGGGTCAACTCTGAACCTGGACAACCCTTTAAAGGGCATCTGTCAGCAGTTTTGTACCTATGACACTGGCTGACCTGTACCATGTCCACTTGGCAGCTGAAGGCATCTGTGTTGGTTCCATGTTCATAAGTGCCGGCATGGCTGAGAAAAATTATATTTTAATTTATGCAAATTAGCTTCAATGCCATAACACCTAGAGGCTCCTGTTTCTTTGCAACTGCGGCTCCATGTCTACTTTGACAGGGCCTGGCAGTGAAAAGGTCATCACAACTGGCCAAGTCAAAGTGCAGAGGGCGCGGCAGTTACAGAGAGAGCGGAGCCTATATGTGTAAGGCCTCATGCACACCACCGTTGCTGTGGTCCGCATCTGAGCCGCATTTTTTGCGGCTTGGCTGCGGACCCATTCACCTCAATGGGGCCGCAAAAGATGCTCTGTTCCATGGCCCCGCAAAAAAAATATAGCATGTCCTATTCTTGTCCGTTTTGCGGACAAAAATAGGCATTACTACAATGGGCCGCCCGTTCTGCAAATTGCGAAAGGCACACGGGCGGCTTCCGTTTTTTGTGGATCCGCGGTTTGCGGACCGCAAAAAATGGCATGGTCGTGTGCATGAGGCCTAATGGTAACGCCCCCGTTTGCATATAATAAAACATCATTTTTCTCAGCAATGCGGGCACATATGAACATGGAACCAGCACAGATGCCTTCAGCTGCCAAGCGCACATGGAACAGGTCAGCCCTTTAATTGTGCAAGCGTATGAGGGAGTCCTGAGGGATAGCTGAAGGCCTAGGGAGCATTTTACTGTCAACTATCTACAAAATATGGACTTCAGGTGGGGGGGAGGCCGGCACTAAAGTACCTAGGGCAGCATAACATCAAAATATAGCCCTGGCTCCAGTGTCAGACATCACACTGCTACTGTGAAGGGGGCACATATCTGGACATAACTACTGTGAGGGGGGCACATATCTGGACATAACTACTGTGAGGGGGGCACATATCTGGACATAACTACTGTTAGGGGGGCACATATCTGAACATAACTGCTGTCAAGGGCGCACATATCTGGACATTACTGTGAAGGGGGCACATATCTGGGCATAACTACTGTGAAAGGGGCACATATCTGGACATAACTACTGAGTGGCACACATCTGGGCATAACTACTGTGAGGGGCACATATCTGGACATAACTACTGTGAGGGGCACATATCTGTGCATAATTACAGTGAGGGGCACATATCTGGCCATAACTATTGTGAAGGGGGCACACATCTGGACATAACTACTGTGAAGGGGGCACATATCTGGGCATAACTACTGTGAAGGGGGCACATAACTGGACATAACTACTATGAGTGGCACATATCTGGGCATAACTACTGTGAGGGGCACATATCTGGACATAACTACTATGAATGGCACATATCTGGACAAAACTACTGTGAGGGGCACATATCTGGGCATAACTACTGTAAGGGGCACATTTCTGGACATAACTATTGTGAAGGGGGCACATATCTGGCATAGCTACTGTGAATGGGGCACAGATCTGGGCATAACTACTGTGAAGGGGGCACATATCTGGGCATAACTACTGTGAGGGGCACATATCTGGAATAGCTACTATGAAGGGGGCACATATCTGGACATAACTATTGTGAAGGGGGCACATATCTGGCAAAGCTACAGTAAAGGGGCACATATCTGGGCATAGCTACTATGAAGGGGCACATATCTGGGCATAGCTGCTGTGAAAGGGGCACAGTGTGTGCATTACTACTATGTGCAGGTACAAAGGGGGAATAATTACTATGTGGGGGCATTAGGAGATTGGTTGTGTATAGTTATGCTTTGGGCGGAGTTAGAGGCGTGGCCTAGTATGGAAAAAAATATATATATACATATTGTAAACATATTGACCCATATTAACCCCTTCTACACAAGGCCTGTTTTCACCTTCCTGCCCAGGCCTATTTTTGCAAATCTGACCTGTGTCACTTTATGTGGTAATAACTCTGGAACACTTTTACTTATCCAAGCCATTCTGAGATTGTTTTCTCGTGACACATTGTACTTTATGTAAGTGATAAATTTAAGTCAATATTTTTTTCCTTTATTTGGGAAAAACATCTAAATTTACTGAAAATTCAGAAAAATTCACTATTTTTGAAATTAGAAATTTTCTACATTTAAGACAGATAGTAAAACCTAATAAAATAGTTATCAATCATCATTCCCCATGTGTCTACTTTATGTTGGCATCATTTTGTAAATGTCATTTTATTTTTTTAGGATGTCGGATGGCTTTGAAATTTACATGACATAAATTGACAATAAATTACCCCATTTTAGAAACTACACTACTCAAGTTATTCAAAACTAATTTATCAAACTTTGTTAACTCTTTGGATGTTTCACAAGAATGAAATGAAAAGGAGAATAAAAATCAAAATTTTGCTTTTTTAGGCAGATTTTCCATTTTCATATATATTTTCCTGTAACACAACAAGGATTGACAACCAAACAAAAGTCAATATCTATTACCCTGATTCTGCAGTTTATAGAAACACCTCATTTGTGGCCGTGAACGGGCACACGGCAGGGCGCAGGCTGCAAGGAGCAACATATGGATTTTGAAGTGCAGATTTCACAGGAATTATTTTCAGGCGCCTTGTCACTATTGAAGACACCCTGATGCACCCCTACAGTAAAAAATCCTCAAAAGTTACCCCATTCTGGAAACTACACCCCTCAAGGAATCTTTCAAGGCATGTAGTGAACACTTAGACCCCAAAGGTGTTTCATAGAATTAGAAAAAACTTGACTGTGAAAATTATGTTTTTTTCTAGCAAAAGTGATTTTAGGACCAAATTTTTCACTTTCACAAGGGGGAACTGGAGAAAATGCCCCCCTTAATTTGTTGCCCATTTTCTCCTGATTACGATAATACCCCATATGTGCTTGAATACTGCTATATGGGCATACCACAGGGTTCAGAAGGAAAGGAGCACAAAATGGCTTCTGGAAGGCAGATTTCACTGGAATAATTGACAGGCACCATCTCGTAATTAAACACACCCTGAGGTACCCCTAGAGTGAAAACCCCCAAAAAGTGACCCCATTATGAAAACTACACCCCTCAAGGAATCTTTCGAGATGTGTATTGGGAACTTTGTGCTCAAAGGTGATTCATGGAATTGACTGTGAAAATGAAAAATTTAAAATTTTTCCAGAAAAATTAAGTTATGTGCCAAATTTTTCAATTTCACAAGGGGAAATTGGAGAGAATGCACCCCCTAATTTATTGCCCATTTTCTCCTGATTACAGCAATACCCCATATGTGCTTGTATACTGCTATATGGGTGTACTACAGGGGTCAGAAGGAAAGGAGCACCAAATGGCTTCTGGAAGGCAGATTTCACTGGAATAATTGACAGGCGCCATCTTGCAATTGAACACACCCTGATGTACCCCTAGAGTGGAAACCCCCAAAAAGTGACCCTATTCTGCAAACTACACCCCTCAAGGAATATTTTAAGGTGTGTAGTGAGCACTTTGACCCATCAGGAGTTTCACAGAATTAGGAAACACTTGGCTGTGAAAATGAAAAATGAAATTTTTTTCCAGAAAAAGTTGTTTTACACCCACATTTTTCACTTTCACAAGGGGTAACAGGACAAAATGCACCACAAATTTTGTAACCCATTTTCCCTTGAATACGGCAATACCCCATATGTGCTTGTAGCCTGCTGTATGGGCGCACAGCGGGGCTCAAGAGGCAAAGTGCAAAATATGTTTTTTGCAGGCTTGAATAAACAGACATGGATTTTATGTTTATATTTCATGTCACATTTAAAAAATTCCTGAGGTCCCCAGAAATTATAGACCCCAAGAAGTGACCCCATTTTGGAAAGAGCACCCCCGTACGAACATTTTAAGTGGTGGAAAGGGTACTTTTCAGCAAACAGGTGTCTGCAGGTATGTGTTCCTCATTTTCTCCTCATTCAGGAAACACCCCATATGTGCTTGTAGCGTGCTGTATGGGCGCACAGCAGGCAAGCAGCAAAATATGGATGTGCTGGCAGGCCTGAATTGGCAGACATGGATTTTAGGTGCCATGTCGCATTAAAAAAAATTCCTGAGGTCCCCCGAAATTAAAAACCCCTTGTAGTGACCCCATTTTGGAAAGAGCACCCCCGTACGAACATTTTAAGGGGTGGAAAGACCACTGTTGACCTAACAGTTGTCTAACAGAAAAGAATATGTAGTGGTTGTTGGAAAGTGGATATGCAAGCGAGGTGGACTAAATCAGAGATATAGAAATATTACAGGGAGCATAAAGGATGAAATTAACCTAGGGATGAGTGGTAGGTTCGGAAACAATCCTTCATGCAGAGGCCTGGTTTATCTGGGCAGGTGTCGCACTGACAAATGGTGTCCTTTCATAGTCCCCTTTTGTAACAAACCCGGCATCTTTTTCGGGTCTTTTACCTCTTTGCTGTTTGTAAGATTTTACCAGTCCTGGTGCAACACGGGCACCATGATCTCCTGAAGTACTCGGGCCCTCCCCTTCCTGACTTTGGAAAATTTGGGCCTTGATGACCGCCTCTTGGAACTGAAGGAAAGTTCCTGTGTGGCCTGCAGCTCGATGTAAAATGTACGCATTGTACAGAGCCATCTGTACAATGTATACGGCCAGCTTTTTGTACCACACCTTGGTTTTACGCATGGCACTGTATGGCTTCAGATCAGACAGATCAACCCCTCCCATGTGCCTGCTGTAATCAAGGATGCAGTCTGGCTCGTTGACAGTGGTAGTGGTACCTCGCACTTGGGCAGGAGAACTGGTGTTTGTGTGAATGGTGGTCAGTACAAGGACATCCCTCTTGTCCTTGTACTTAACGGCCAGGATGTTCTCATGACGGAGAGCCTTACGGTCGCCTTTTCGGAGTAGTTGCCCTATCAGGGATCTAGAGAGGCCTCTCTGATTTTTGTGCACTGTGCCGCAAGCCACAGTACCTCTGGCTTTTAGGGACATGTATAGGCGTATGCTGGTATAATAGAGGTGGTAACCCTTAGTGGGTGCAGTAGGTCCCACACTATCTTCCCAGTAACTCCTAGGACGAGGGAATTGTATCCGGGAATCTTTCCCTTCATAAACCCGGAACCTGTAGGTGTACCCGGAGGTACTCTCGCACAGCTTGTACATTTTAATTCCGTACCGTGCCCGCTTGCTGGGCAGGTACTGGTGGAATTTAACCCTTTCTACAGGGAATGGGGATCTGAAACTGCTCCAGATGAGCCAAAATTCACTGCAGCTGTTCCAGATGTTCTTCTTCCTCTTCTTGTGGAAGCAGCGAAAAGCACTGATTTATCTGGTAGTACCACAAGTGCCAGCAGCGAGGCAACAACTGTTCTTTCAGCTGCATAAGCATATAACGCAACATTGCTGTTAGGCTTCATATATTGATAACCACGCAGGGACTATGGGAGTTGGTTCTCAGTAGTGATAATCATAGTGTCCTGGGATGTGCAACGGAAACTGTGAATTAGTGGCGCTTTCCTGCTGGGCACAATTAGACTATTTTTAACTTATTCTATGCCAGTTTAGGCCAGTTTTTCTGTTCAGATGAGTTTTTAAAGGCTATGCACTTTTTTATGATTGCATTTTACTCTTGTGCTGAAAATCATTTTTTCAATTGTTTTTTATTAAAAATATTCAGCCAGTCTGTCACAAAGGGTTAACTGTTTATCTAGCTGTGTGAATTTGACTTTCACTTTGTGCCAGTCAGCTAGTAAACCTTATTTCTAAACTACTAAAAGGTCATACAAACTTTTTTAGGCCCCCAACCTTAATCAGTAAGATAAGAATTGAACTATAATAAGTGTATAGGAGGTCAGAGGTCAGAGATAAAGAGCTGTCAGTTGAGCTGCCTGACAGCAAAAAGTAAAAATACAGATAATGGTAATAGAGAATCTCAAGTCTGTACAGAGAAAGGGGCTCCAAATTTTTAATAAAGACCAGTTGAAAAAATGTTGTTTTTTAGCTCAAAATGAGTACAATGCTATAATAAAACCCCTGAAGGTATACATAGCCTTTACCCCATGATGACCTCCGCCATACATGTATGGCTGAAGTTGGTACTTTAAAGATGGCGGCTGCTTGTGCAGAGACCCGGGGAGAATGTATGCGATCAGCCAAAAGGCTGATTTCATACATTAAACCCCTCAGATGCCATGGTCAAATGTGACCACGGCATCTGAGCAGTCTCAGTGTACCCCAGCTGAGACTGGAGAAGCTGCAGTATCACAGTGATGCCTTGGAGTCTCAAGCAGGCTTCGATACCCTTCACTGGTATATACCAATACAGGCCAGCAGGTGGCAGTATTGGTATATAGTAAATGGTGTGTTCTGTGATGGATATATACAGTACTTCCCTCACAGAACACAATTGGCAATCTAGTGATTGCCAGATATAATCAACTAGAATGACATAAAATATTTTTATATAAGTTTAAAAAAAGTTTTTAAAAGTATAATAAATATATAAATGTGTAAATCACCTCCCTTTCCTTAAAATCAAAATAAATAGACAATAAAAAAAAATCTAGGCATCACCATATCCAAAAACACCTGTACTATTAAAACACAACAATATTTATCCTATACAACAAATGGCATAACGGAAAAAAAAAAATGTATGGCCAATTTGCCCTTTTTTGTCACTTCAGCCCCCAAAAATGCAATAAAAAGTGATCAAAAAGTCACACACACACTTCAAAATAGTATCAATGAAAAGTAGAGATTGCCCCACAAAAAATGAGCCCTCATACAGCTCTGTACCGGTAACTGCAGAATATGGCGATAAAAAAAAAAAAATTCTTTCAAGGTTTTTATTTTTTTCAGTATTAAAACGCAAGAAAAACTATACAAGTGTGGTATCATTTTAATTGTACTGACCTGAAGAATAAAGAACATTGGTCAATTTTACCACATAGGGGAACCGCGTCAAAAAACTAAATAACAAAATAAAACTGTGATAAAATCAATAAAGTTTAGTGGTTTTATGTCCTTGGATGATACTGCAGGAGTATTCAAGTTGAGAGTAGTATTTTTTTTTTTCAATTCTGATGCTTGCGGCATCATGTGGTGTAGCTTCAGAGCGGATCTGTCAATCTAAGGCTCTGTTCACACCAGTGTTATTCCCTTGGTTTATAAAGGAGCCAATAACATTATGCAGAATCCAGACACTGAAAGAGAAAAGTGTTGCATACGGCGCTATTCCTGTCGTCAAAGTATCAAAAAGTTTTATACCGATGGTATTTGATTGAACTATAGCTCAACCCACACTGAGCTGCTTGGCAGTGTGAACATTGGGGACAAACCAGCAGTGTAGAACTGTATGCTTGTTTGTTTTTCCATTGATTACATTAGATATGCAAGTTATTCGCCTGAATTCTAAAAAAATAAATAAAAAACTGTAGTGTTTACCGCAGACTGACTCCGCTGTATATTGCCTATAGAGGAGTTCTATGGTGCAGTGCCTATAGAGCAGCATAGGTCAATAACAGTAAGAGACTGTTCACACCAGTTGTTTTTTTTTTGCAGATTTTGGTGCAGATTCAATGGGGAATCCACAAGTAAATTTTGACTGGGCTTTTTTTTTGCTCGCGTTTTTTTTTTTTTTTTTTTAAACTGCACCACCAAAAAAGTGACCTGCCCATTCTTGACATAGATTCTGCTTCCAGAATTCCAATAGAAAATCGTCAGGAATAAATATCTGTGCTAAGACCGCCTCAAACAGTGCTTTAAAAATTGCATCAGAAAAAAAAAAACAAAAAAAAAAAAAACCTGAGATGGAATCAGCCCAGAAAATACTCCATGTGAACCTACTCTCATAATAGTGTAAATCATTGAAGAAAACTCTGTGCAGACATAGAACCAGCAGGAGATGCTGGAACCATTTTAACTGTCTTTACTGAAAGCAGTATTATGAATGCAGCTCTGGGGTATTAGGCTCCATTCACACGTCCGCAAAATGGGTCCGCATCCTTTCCGCAATTTTGCGGAATGGGTGCGGACCCATTCATTCTCTATGGGGACGGAATGGATGCGGACAGCACACAGTGTGCTGTCCGCATCCGCATTCGCTGAGAGCGGCCTCGATCTTCGGGTCCGCAGCTCCGTAAAAGATAGAACATGTCCTATTCTTGTCCGCAGCTTGCGGACAAGAATAGGCATTTCTATAGGGGTGCCGGGCGGGTGTGTTGCGGATCCGCAATTTGCGGGTCCGCAACACACCACGGACGTGTGAATGGAGCCTAATACATATATAATTCAGGGTCAGCACAAATAATAGGGCATGTGCTTCGGCAATTTTTCTATTGCCCTGAGGCTACCACCTGCCTTAGGGCTCATGCACACAAAAAACGGATCAGCAAAAAATACGGATGACGTCCGTGTGCATTCCGTATTTTGCGGAACGGAACAGCTGGCCCTTCATAGAACAGTCCTATCCTTGTCCGTAAGGCGGACAATAATAGGACATGTTCTATTTTTTGGTGGAGCAGAAATACTGACATACGGAAACTAAATGCACACGGAGTAGCTTTCATTTTTTTTTGCGGACCCATTGAAATTAATGGTTCCGCATACGGTCCGCAAAAAAAAAAAATGGAAACGACATGGAAAGACCTTAGGTCTCATGCATTTTTTTTTTTAGTTTCCATTTTTTTACAGGTCCGTATGCGGAACAATTCACTTCAATGGGTCCGCAAAAAAATATGAAAGCTACTCTGTGCGCATTTTGTTTCCGTATGTCTGCAAGTCCGTACTGCAAAAAAAATAGAACATGTCCTGTTCTTGTCCATTTTGCGGACAAGGACAGACATTGTTACAACAGATCCACACAAAAAAATAGATGTCATCCGTTTTTTTTTTGCGGATCCGTGTTTTTCGGACCGCAAATTACATACGGTTGTGTACATGAGCCCTTAGGGTCCGCAAAAAATGATGCGGAACAGTTTGCGGAACAGATGCCCATTATAGAAATGCCTATTCTTGTCCGCAAAACGGACAAGAATAAGACATGCCTCATAATTTTTGCAGGGCCACGGAACGGAGCAGCGGATGCATACCCATTGAAATGAATGGTTCCGTAAACGGAACGCAAAAAACGTTAGTGTGCATGAGCCCTTAGGCTGGATTCACATCACCGTTTTATTTTCCGTTCTTCTAATCGGTTAGAAGAACAAAAAACAAAACAGGATCTCGTAAAAAACGGATCCTGTGCATACATTATGCTCATTTGGCATCTGTTTTAGCCATTTATATCTGAGATCCGTTTTTTAGATGGGAAAAAAAGTACTGCATGCAGGACTTTTTTTCCCGTCTACAAAAATGGAGCTCAGATGTCTCAAACGGATGCAAAATGTGCATAACACATACACAGGATCCGTTTTTTACAGGTTCTTGTTTTTTTTTCCCCTTGTTCTTTTGACGCATCAGAAGAATGGAAAATGAAACGTGATGTGAATCCAGCCTTATGTGGGTTAACATTGTATAAAGTGCAAAAAGTTGTCGAACAGTGAATGTACCTTTGAAGTTCTTAGACAGGATGTGAAATATGAAATGTCCTTCTCTTGTGTCCTCTGGGCTTCTCTAAAGTTAATGGTCCTGCTGGTGATGGCCACTCTATGAGGTTTTCTTATCTTCGACTATTCTTCGTTCCTCCTCAAGTCTGAATCTTTGGCTAACTTTTTCAAAGACTGCCATGGAACATGGCAAGTGATTTTGCAAGAAAAGGTCAATGCATTTATATTTCAGCAGTGGAAAAGCGCCTGGAGAATAAAAGGCAGTCAGTGCATTAGAACTTCAAAATGTCTCCCACCAGCCGGGACACGGCAAATGACTCTAACCTTCCCCGCGAGACGCGCCATCTGACAGCTCAATAAACAATGGCAAATGCCTTTAGAATAAAGTAACAGGTTTAGGCTTTTGATGTGTCCTGTGTTTTTCCAACCAGGACAGTTCATAAATTTGGCTTGCGGTGATGGATTGATGGTGGCAAATTATGGACTCATCTAGTCTGACATTTTAGCTACTGGAGCGAGAACTCCATCTCCATCTTATGCCGGGTGGAATTGGCTCTAAAGTGAAGTCACCTGAGGTTGGAGTTAAAGGGTTTGTCCGGGATTTTAAGATTGAAGGTATGTCATCAAGATAGACCATCCATATCTCATCGGTGGGAGTCCAACACCACGTACCCCTATCAACCGTTTCCTGGTAGCTTCACCAATCAGACACTGATGGCTTATCCTCAGGATAGTTACATCCTAGCTCTGCTCTCGGCTGAGAAGTCGAGTATACTGTATAGCACTATATTCTATAGTGCTATATAAGGTATTCGTTTTTGACCCACACCTGTATTGATCGCATAATATTCGCATATTACGCGATCATTACCTTACCGATTTTTCGAGTAAAAAAAAAAAAAAAGACGAATATTCAAAAAATGAATATATAGCACTATATTCGAAATATTTGCGAATTCTCTGTGAGGTAAACACATCAGCAGCGGCACATCTCTCTGAGAGATCTCTACAGTGTATCAGTCTGGAGCCCACAGAGCATTGTCTAGACTCCGTCAGCAGGATTCAGTATTCTACACCATTTGTCTTCGTTCCCTCCTCACATGATGACACTATTAGTGTTGAGCGAATAGAAGCATCCGAAGTGGAATTCCTCGCGCTTCGTGGTAACAAATCGGTTTTTCCTACAATGGCGGCTATGTGTGTTACAAAGTGAAAGTAAGAAACTCGGGAACGCAAGTTCACCCAAAATGCCATGCAGATAGCCACTCAGCAGCTTGCCAGCCCCTGTGATGTCACAGCCCTTTTAAAACCTCATCCGGTGCAGTCTTCACCATTTCACTATGACCTGAGCATACGGAGAGACGTGACAAGCGCTAAGGACAGTTTTGTCCTTTTTTAATTGTTTAATATTGGATAGGGAGAGTGCAGGGACAGTGTAGGGAGATTGTAGGGAGAGTTTTTACACACTGTAGGGAGAGCATAGGGAGACTGCAGGGACAGTAATCTGAAGCTGAAGGGAAACATAGAAGAAGAAAGAGCAGTTTGCATCAGTCCCTGTGTAGTACACAGAACTATCTAACTTAACAGTGCCCACCTTGTTGAATAGATAAGCAATTCAATTACACCTTGATTCTCAAATTGGGGTGAATAAGCTGTCTAGTTCTACTATTATTGGGGTGTCCACCTGGCTGTCACAGTAACAGTTTCACTACCAGGAGGAATAGCTATGGATGTTGCTGCAATGCACAGTGATGACAACAATGACGCTCTCCTTGCATGCGGGATATAGCTGTTTTAATGCACTTCGTCACAAATTAATTTGGAACGAAGCAAATTTCTTGAAAAAATTTTGCAAAGCGTCCAAAACGAATTTTTGAAAACTTTCACTCATCTGTAGACACTATCCTTGTCAGATATACCCGTTTCCTCATTAACGTCATCACCTGGACACTACGGTCACTGCCCGCAAAAAAAATCCTCTTTTGAAGATGTCATGATTACCAAATATTTGATTGGAGTGTTTTGACTGGAACCAATGCAAATTACTCAAACAACAACCAGGATTCTTGTACAAATAGCGTCAAGAAGTAACAATCATCAGTAGAAGTTGTTTGGTAGGATTTTAGGTTTACTCGATTGTAGGGCACTGAGAGTAAATGACGCCGCTGTGCCTTTGTAATACCCCAGTATGACTGGCATACGTATGCTCAAGCACATTTGTGCTATATTTAACAGGTCCAAATTGGAGCATTTTGTCTAAATGAGCTATCCAATTAAAAAGCACAGCAGTGCGGCGCCCGACGAACAATGCGCACTGTTTCTCCATTTTATGCTCCTGTTGATATACGCCACTCTGATTATGTAAGGTATCGGCGCCTGGTGGGATCTCCTATTATCTTACCAGTGAACGTTATTTCTAGCTACATTGTCTAGGATGCAGTCTTTATAGATTACAAGGTTTTCAAGCACAGCTGCACCTGAAGATTCTCAGGGCCTGTACCATGACATACAACTCTGTATCATTTTCTACTAGGTATAGCAGATGCCTTCTACTTGTCACTGCTGATGACCACAAATTACCATCCTTTTGGAAACATACATATACTACTCTTTTTAAGATGCATGCACTAGTGAAATTAAACACTGCACATATCATAAGGGTATGGATATGTAGCAAAGCATAAGTGTGTAGAAGAATATTGTTGGGTATGAGAATGGAGTTCAGAATAGTCGAGCCTGAGGATGACTTGAAAATTACTGTATATAAGCATGTTGTTGTCGGAATAGACATTTCGGCATAGACATTTCTCTGAAAACTTTGTAGTAGGGCCATGCACTATAGATTCATTTTGTTGGGTATGGTCATGAAGTTGAAGATTGTTGGGTATGGTTATGAAGTTGAAGATTGTTGGGTATGGTCATGAAGTTGAAGATTGTTGGGTACGGTCATGAAGTTGAAGATTGTTGAGTATGGTCAGGAAGTTGAAGATTGTTGAGTATGGTCATGAAGTTGAAGATTGTTGGGTACAGTCATGTAATTGAAGATTGTTGAGTATGGTCATGAAGTTGAAGATTGTTGATATGGTCATCAAGTTGAAGATTGTTGGGTATAATCATGAAGTTGAAGATTATTGGGTATGGTCATCAAGTTGAAGATTGTTGTGTATGGTCATGTAATTGAAGATTGTTGGGTATGGTCATGTAGTTGAAGATTTTTGGTTACAGTCATGTAATTGAAGAATGTTGGGTATGGTCATGCAGTTGTAGATTGTTGGGTATGGTCATGAAGTTGAAGATTGTTGGGTTTGGTCATGCAATTGAAGATTGTTGGGTATAGTCATGAAGCTGAAGGTTGTTGGGTATGATCATGAGGTTGAAGATTGTTGGGTATAGTCATCTAAGTGAAGATTGTTGGGTTTGGTCATGTAGTTGAAGGTTGTTGGGTATGATTGTGTAGTTGAAGATTACTGAATATGGTTGTGAATAATATTGGAAATAGTTAAGGTGAAGATAGTTGAATACGGGTATTTAGTAGAATATTGCTGGCTACTGTATGTGTGTTTAGTAAAACATTGATGGGTATGCTTCTGTAGCTGAGTGTGTAGTAGAACATCATTAAATAGGATTGTGTTTGGAATAATGTAGGGTAGGGTTGTGTAGCAGAACATTGTTGGGTATGGGTGATTAGTTAATGACTGTTCAATATGATTATGTTGTGAATATTGAATTGGGTATGGTTCTGAACCTGAACATTGTTACGAATAGGTGTTTAGTTTAAAGAGGACCTCTCACAACTGGTTACCTCCTCTCTGTACCCTTACTGCAGACTGCTAGCAATTCATTTATAACTTCTAGTAGAAATAATAATGGAATGGCACAACATAGAGACATAACAATAGATGCTCCAGAATTGGTATTACATGGGGAATGTATGAAGCTAATAAAACAGGCATGTCAGGAGCGGTGAAAGGTCCTCTTTAAGATTATTGGGATGGTTGCGTACAGTAGATGAACATTGTTGGACATGGTTGTGAAGCTAAACTTTATTGGCTCTGCAGTTGAATGTTATTGTTTAATCTGCTTTAACACCTCTTTGGGCATACAGTATTGTGTAGTGAATTAATTTTAAACAGACCCATCGCTATTTCCTCTTGTGGGCAAAAGTTCTGTTAATGATTTGGAGAACAAAACAGGTAGATAGAGAACTTCAGTTGGAAGGAGAACACCTAGACCAGGAGAGCTTTTTTTTTTTTTTTTAAATCCCAATGTATTATTATAAATAAAGCACTAATTTGTTATACGGGCATAGGGGAAGGCAGTATTATAGTAGTTATATTCTTGTACATAGGAGCAGTATTATAGTAGTTATATTCTTGTACATAGGAGCAGTATTATAGTAGTTATATTCTTGTACATAGGAGCAGTATTATAGTAGTTATATTCTTGTACATAGGAGCAGTATGATAGTAGTTAAATTCTTGTACATATGAGGCAGTATTATAGTAATTATATTCTTGTACATAGGAGCAGTATTATAGTAGTTATATTCTTGTACATTGGATCAGTACTATAGTAGTTATATTCTTGTATATAGGAGCAGTATTTTAGTAGATATATTCCTGTACATAGGATCAGTATTATAGTAGCTATATTTTTGTACATAGGAGCAGTATTATAGTAGTTATTTTCTTGTACATAGGAGCAGTATTATAGTAGTTATAGTCTTGTACATAGGAGCAGTATTATAGTAGCTATATTTTTGTACATAGGAGCAGTATTATAGTAGTTATTTTCTTGTACATAGGAGCAGTATTATAGTAGTTATATTCTTGTACATAGGAGCAGTAATATAGCAATTATATTCTTGTACATAGGAGGCAGTATTATAGTAGTTATATTCTTGTACATAGGAGCAGTATTATAATAGTTATATTCTTGTACATAGGAGAAGTATTATAGTAGTTATATTCTTGTACATAGGAGCAGTATTATAGTAGTTATATTCTTGTACATAGGAGCAGTATTATAGTAGTTATATTCTTGTACATAGGAGGCAGTATTATAGTAGTTATTTTCTTGTACATAGGAGCAGTATTATAGTAGTTATATTCTTGTACATAGGAGAAGTATTATAGTAGTTATATTCTTGTACATAGGAGCAGTATTATAGTAGTTATATTCTTGTACATAGGAGAAGTATTATAGTAGTTATATTCTTGTACATAGGAGCAGTATTATAGTAGTTATATTCTTGTACATAGGAGAAGTATTATAGTAGTTATATTCTTGTACATAGGAGCAGTATTATAGTAATTATATTCTTGTACATAGGAGCAGTAATATAGTAGTTATATTCTTGTACATAGGAACAGTATTATAGTAGTTATATTCTTGTACATAGGGGGTAGTATTATAGTAGTTATATTCTTGTACATAGGAGCAGTATTATAGTAGTTATATTCTTGTACATGGGAGCAGTATTATAGTAGTTATATTCTTGTAAATAGGAGGCAGTATTATAGTACTCCTATTCTTGTACATAGGAGCAGTATTATAGTAGTTATATTCTTGTACATAGGGGCGGTATTATAGTAGTTATATTCTTGTACATAGGAGGCAGTATTATAGTAGTTATATTCTTGTACATAGGAGCAGTATTATAGTAGTTATATTCTTGTACATAGGAGCAGTATTATAGTAGTTATATTCTTGTACATAGGAGCAGTATTATAGTAGTTATATTCTTGTACATAGGAGGCAGTATTATAGTAGTTATATTCTGGTACATAGGAGGAGTATTATAGTAGTTATATTCTTGTACATAGGGGCAGTATTATAGTAGTTATATTCTTGTACATAGGAGCAGTATTATAGTAGTTATATTCTTGTACATAGGAGGCAATTTTTATTGGTATAAAACAAACATAAATACAGAAATACTTTTTCATCATAATAAATCAGACTTTTTCATCATTCAGTATAAATTATACATGTTCATCAGGAAATAAAATGCATATTAACTGTAACTTAAAAGCACATTTTAGCTAAAGCAGAAAAAGAAGAAAAGTAAAATAAAATAAGAAACAAACACAGTTACATCGTACACTTGAACCGTCAGTCTAGATGGACGTTCCTCCATAGTTTTATATTTTCCCCTTTTTTCCTGACCTCTAATGACCGGATCCACCTGAGTTCTGACATGATGAGGGTTATAGCTGTGGTATGATGGAATGGTTCATTATGGATGGACACTCGGGTTCTGGTTTGCCAGTGGTAATATTTGATGACGGTGATTATCAGATACATGGTCCCCCGGTCGATGTTATTCACATGAGATGTGACACCATAAATAATTTCTGGGTATTTTAGGGACTGTAATGATGGGATTTTTAGCTTGGCGGATATGTCATGCCAGATTGTCCGCCCACCCCAGCACTCTGATATAAAATGGAGCATAGTCTCCTCCTGCTGACAACCTAAGGGACACATGCGATCTGACACACTGAGGAATTTTAGATTCCCCCTGACAAAGAGTTTTCCCTGCAATGAGAGCCAGCCAATATCACAGAACTTAGGGGGCAGCCTTGGTCCATTCAGAAGCCTCAGGCTATCCTGTAAGGTTGAGGTTGGACAGTCTGGAAGTGCTAGCTGTAAACAGTAGAAGGTCCTACATACTCTGGAGTATAGATCTTTCCTGGTTTTACTCTCAATGAAAGACTTGTCTATACCCCATTTCTTCAGACATCTTACACCATAGTCCAGGTACTGGGGGAGGAAGTCACGAGTCAATCGGCCCCTCTTGAGACTGCCGCCTCGCATCCAAGGTTCTGCAAAAGGCAATATCCAATCCCTGATACTATTCACCCACAGGGAGCTGTTGTTTGAGTCCAGGTCACCAAAATTAACTTTAAGAAACATGGAGTCAAAGAAAACCCTTGGATTTAACATATCCAGCCCACCCTCTCTCCTCTGTAGGTAGGTGATCCCTCTTTTTACTGGGTTCAACCTGTTCCCCCATAACAGCTGGAAGAACAGGCTAAAGAGCCTAGCCGAGAAAGATTCTGGCAAAGGAAAGACGACAGAGATGTACAAGAAGACAGGGACCAGGTAAGTCTTCAGCATAGTAACCCTTTCTCTATAGGTCAGCCTCCAGTTCTTCCATCGCTGAACCTTTATATTTCCGGCATCCAACTTTTCCTCCCAATTTAGTTTGGCATTATCTTCCCTACCAAATTTAACCCCAAGGATTTTAATATGGGTGGAGGCCTTCGCAAACTGTGGCAGATCAAAATCAGGGTCTGTATCCGATGTCCAGAAAGCTTGACTCTTCTCAAGGTTGACCAGAGACCCTGAGGCCTCCGAATAGCTTCTGATGGCTGCCGACAACATCTCCACCTCACGAGGCTCAGATATCACCACAGTCACATCATCCGCGTAGGCAACAATACTCAGGGGCAGGCAATGGGGGACCGGCACCCCCTGAAAATCACACTCCTGCAGTGACCTCAGGAACGGGTCCAAGGCAAACACATACAGCAGTGGACTCAGCGGGCAACCCTGTCTCACCCCAGCCTCAACCCTGAACGTGTCACCCTGCCAACCATTGATTAGAGGAAAGCTCTCAGCCTCTCTGTACAAAGTTCTCAGCCAATCTACAAATTGTCCCGGAATGCCGTACTTTGATAAAGTGGCCCATAGATACTCGTGGTCTACTCTGTCAAAGGCTTTAGCCTGGTCCAGACCTACAACATATCTCCCACACCTCAGAGCTTTACATCTCTCAAACATCTCCCTTATCGAGATGACTGCTCCAGAGATGTTCCGCCCTTTTACTGTGCCGAACTGACAGCCTGCCAACAGTGCCCGGGACAAACAAACTAACCTAGAGAACAGAATTTTTGCCAAAATCTTCCTGTCGACATTCAAGAGGGCAATTGGCCTCCAGTTCTTGATGTCACTAGACTCTTTCCCTTTAGACAGCAGAATTAACGAGGACACCCTCATGGACGGAGGCATCAGGTGATTTTCTAGACAATTTTTGTACACATCCACGAGGATTGGAGCTAAGTGGTCTTTGAACTTCTTATAAAATTCTGCAGTAATACCGTCTGGACCTGGTGCCTTCTTCAGATGTAATTTATCAATGGCCACTTTAACCTCCTCCACCGTTATTTCTGCTGTTAAAGGAGAAAAGTCCAAATCTCTAGTATCAGGCCCTGGAGTCGCCTCCAAAAATTGGGTCACTTTTTCCTTATCCAAAGCCTTCCTCTGAAACAAGTCAGCATAGTAGCATCTCACCACCCCCAGGATACCCTCCCGAGATTCTTGTAAAACTCCCTGGGAGTCATTGAGACCTGTGATCAGTTTTTTAGCTACGCGCTCCCGGCAGTTCTCAAAGGGATCAGGAGCCCCTAAGGACCCATAATCCCGTTCAGCTACCAGGGAGGTGTACCTGCTGTACTGATACTGCCTTATCTCAGATTTCAGCCGGTCAATCCTTTGTTGGTCATCCCCACCCATCGAATAGAGTGACTCCAATTCTTTGCGCAGTCTCAGATACTGGCCATACTTACTCTTCCCCTTCTTAACTGACAGTCTCTGTAAGAGGTACCTGATCTCCTCCTTGACATCCTCCCACCAGTCAGCCATGTTCTCATAGAAATCCACTCTGTCAAGTTGGTTCTGAAAGAAAGAGTAAATGTATTCCTGGACAGAGCTATCATCTAAAAGACTAGCGTTCAGTTTCCATAGCCCTCTACCAAGATCTGGATGCTTAGTGGCGCCCAAACAAAAGTACAAGGCCAAATGGTCAGAATAAGGGACTGTCTTTTCCCTTCTTTCACTGATGGCTTCAGTAGGACTCACCAGAGCCAGATCTATCCTACTACTGCGTCCTGCACAGGTGTAAGTGAACTTTGGACGCCTACCACCCTGTACAAAAACATCAGACAGGCCGGCATGCAGAATAATGTTGTTTAGGACCTTACAGTCCCTAGTAAGGGGTCTACCACTAGGCCTGTCACTGGTTGTAGTGGTGGCATTAAAGTCTCCAGCCATGATAATAGGAATAGATGTGAATAAGTATGGCTTAACATCATTAAAAAGCTGAGTCCTTTCGCTCACTGTCTGTGGCCCATAGACGTTAATAAGCCGGAGTCTTCTACCTCGGATGGTAATCTCTAGCAGAAGGCACCTTCCCATCGAGATCTCCGTTAGTCTATGTACAATTACATCATGGGTGTTAAACAAGATAGAGACCCCGGCATAAGGCTCCACAGACATCGACCAAAAGGACGGACCAGACTGCCACTCTCGCTCTGCCTCTCGTATGAGACCTGAGGTGTTTAAGCGTGTCTCTTGCAAGAAAAACACATCGGCCTTGAGGTATCTCAGGTGTTCGTAGACGGCATGTCTGGTCTTTCTAGCTCTAATACTATTCACATTGCTGGTGACCACTTTAAGATGGAAGTCTGCCATCAGGAGAAGAAGAAGAAAGATAACCCCCATCATCATAAATCAGGGTCAGAGTTTTCTTGCTGACTACCAGTTTCCATATCCCATACAGCCTGTGACTCGGCATGAAGAGGTCTCCTTTTTGTGGGAGGATCCCCTCCTGGGTCGTCATCACATTCCGCCATCATACGCTTCAGCTCTCTCTCTATTTCTGCCTCTCCATCTGACTCGGAGAGCACACCGTATCTGTTGGTTGTTACAGTTCCATCAGCCTGCCTGTCCACTCTCATTTTAGTGGGTTTTTGGACGGTGGTCCATTCACCCTCAGGCCTGCGGCTGGACTTATCTTTTTTCCGTTTAAGGATTTTATTTTCCCCAGTGGTGGGTGCTGGGGCAGGGGAGGAGACAGACACTGGATGCTCTACAGGCTGCTCCACAACCTCCATGTCCCCCTCGGTGTTACCTGCCTGCGGGTGGTCCGGCACAGTATCATTCATGTGTGGGGTCTCTGGCACTGTGTATAATGACCCTGACAATAGCGCCTCCTCCTCCTGCTCCTCATCTGGGACATCTGCCCCTTCCACCAAGTCCTCATCAGGGAGATTTCTACAGATGTTATGCCATGCTTCAGGACAGTCTCTGTGGGGGTGACCGATGTTACCGCACAGGTTACACCTTATGTTCTGGCAGGTGGCGCTCACATGGCCGATGTCCCCGCACAGGCTGCACTTCATCATGGTGCAGACACTCGCCACGTGACCTGATTTCCCACACTTGAAGCATAGCCTGGGCTGACCAGCATAGAAACAAACCCCTTTCTCCCGGCCAATGAAGAAGGAATTGGGAAGGTGATGGGTGATGTTCTGGTGCTGGTGTAATGTAACCAGGACCCTCCATCCCCCAGTCCAGATTCCATCCTCATCCCTGGTCTTGGTCAGGTTTGACTTGAGGTCGCAATGCCTCCTGAGCCAGATAATAATATCCTGAGGGGGGACAGACTCGTTCCAGAAAATGATGGTGACATTTACAGTGTCAGGCTTAGAGATGGGAATGAAGCTGAACTTGTTCCACCCCTCAGTATCTCTGACCCGGGTGTAGAGAGCCCAGAACCGGTCCAGATCAGACATGAGCTTGAAGCTAATATCATAGCCCTGTCTGTCTGGGAGGTTTATTACTGCCAGGATGTTGGCTGGCAGGAAGCCCATCTGGGTGCACAACATGTCTCTGACCACACACCTTCTGTCAGGGAGATCTTCTTTTGCCCCTTTATGTCTAAACCTGACAACGTTCCTTCTCTTGAAGGCCTGGCCTGTGTATCTGGCGTTAGAGGGAAATGATGGAGAACCCCGACTCCAAGCATTCCCAGATGTCTGACCAGTACCAGTATCCTGCGGGGGGCGACGTGTGGGCTGCTGACCGCCCGTACTGTGGGACTCTGCTGCCTGTGGTGTAACTAAAGGGGGGGAACTCCTCAGCCTGAGACTGCACTGCCCCCTCCCCACCATCAATACCAGGGTTCTCTATGTTCCCAGCAGCCATAGATGACTCCTCCGCTGGAACATTATCACCCACAGAGACATCAGCAACATCAGACATGGCAGCCATAGAGGACTCCTCCACTGGGACATTATCACACACAGAAATATCAGCGACATCAGACATCTCAGCAGCCATAGAGGACTCCTCAGCTGGGACATTATCATCCACAGGGACATCAGACATCTCAGCAGCATTACAGTCCTCAGTATTAACCCCCTGCACCCCACAGTCCTGAGCGTCCTGCTCAGACACACCCTGAGGTGCTGCTACAGTGTTACCTGTAGGTGTCAGTCCACAGTCCTCCTGCAGTGCACTGCCTCCTGGGACTTGTGGTGTCTGCACTGCCACTTCATTGCTGTCATCAGGTAAGAGTCCACAGTTTTCATTTTGTGCAGTACTTACTGCTGGGACTTGTAGTACCTCACCGGGGGCTGATGCAGGACTTGGCTCTTGTTTCTTAGATGTACTTTTCTTGTACAACTCTCTCTCCTCAAAGGGAAGAGTTGCTGGCAGTAATATGGGTCTTACGTGGGACTGCAGGGTTTCAGACCTAGATGTTGATTTGGTCCCAGAGTTTTTGTCCTTCTCAAACCTCTGCTGGTTCTGGAATGTCTCTCCCACTGGTCCCATTTTCTCCAAGACAGAGTCGATCTCCTGCGCATTGTCAGCGAGTTCCTTGGCCAGTGAGTCCAGCTTCTTGTCCAGTAAGGCCTGCTTCCCTGGGTTTGCAGCCTTTAGTTTGTATGTGCAGTTTATCTGTTTCTGCAGGTACAGCTTATGTTTCTTCAGCGTCTCCATTCTCCTCACCAGTGCTGGGATCTGCTCAGCCAGGTGGAGCTCAGGTGGCTGCTCCGGAGGCCTCTGATTGCTGCTGGGGAGTTTTGCAGGCTGTTTGTTTGCAGTACGGGTTTCTGTCTGTCCTGGAACAAGAATCTGCATTTTTGGTGCAGAGCCTCGCAGTCCCTGGAGTTTTGCGGCTGCTGTCACTGCTCTTGGGTCACAATCTCCTGGTGGGCGACTGGATCCCGGCTGTGTAGCAGAGATGGTACTGGTAGCACCTTGAGGTCTTCCTCCATTACTGCCTTTGATCTCCTTCACAGCTTGCATGCCCCCAGACTTTCTGCGCTCAGAACCTATCACCACACGCTGCTGCAGATTCTCCTGGATGGTTTGCTTTTCCAGAGATGTCCTCCTCTGCCTCCCCGGGGTGGAGGTGGATTGTCCACCTGAGGCCGGCAATGGAGATTGTCTCAGCTCCTGCACACTCTGCACGGTTCTTACTTCTGGACTTTCCAACACTTTGGTCTTGCACACAGGTGACCCTTCATTCACACTGGCAGGTGGTTTCACCGGACACTTACTTTTTCCTTCTTCTTCTCTTACGCTGGAACTGCTGACATACTTTCTGTCCATAGAAACTTTGGGATTTACATCCCCTGATGGAGTTGTCTGGGTGCTTCCCAGATTTGGCCTAGAAGCCTGGGCCTTGCTTGGGGAGCTTCCCCCCCGGGGGTGGCCACTCCCTGGACTTTCTCCAGACATCAAAAGCCTCAGGAGAGCTCCTGACACACAACCTCTCAGCAAGGAGGCAGTATTATAGTAGTTATATTCTGGTACATAGGAGGAGTATTATAGTAGTTATATTCTTGTACATAGGGGCAGTATTATAGTAGTTATATTCTTGTACATAGGAGCAGTACTATAGTAGTTATATTCTTGTACATAGGAGCAGTATTATAGTAGTTATATTCTTGTACATTGCAGGCAGTATTAAAGTAGTTATATTCTTGTACATAGGAGTAGTATTATAGTAGTTATATTCTTGTACATAAGGGCGGTATTATAGTAGTTATATTCTTGTACATAGGAGCAGTATTATAGTAGTTATATTCTTGTACATAGGAGAACTATTATAGTAGTTATATTCTTGTACATAGGAGAAGTATTATAGTAGTTATATTCTTGTACATAGGAGGCAGTATTATAGTAGTTATATTCTTGTACATAGGAGGCAGTATTATAGTAATTATATTCTTGTACGTAGGAGCAGTATTATAGTAGTTATATTCTTGTTCATAGGAGCAGTATTACAGTAGTTATATTCTTGTACATAGGAGCAGTATTATAGTAGTTATATTCCTGTACATAGGAGCAGTATTATAGTAGTTATATTCCTGTACATAGGAGCAGTATTATAGTAGTTATATTCCTGTACGTAGGAGCAGTATTATAGTAGTTATATTCTTGTTCATAGGAGCAGTATTACAGTAGTTATATTCTTGTACATAGGAGCAGTATTATAGTAGTTATATTCTTGTACATAGGAGCAGTATTATAGTAGTTATATTCCTGTACATAGGAGCAGTATTATAGTAGTTATATTCTTGTACATAGGAGCAGTATTATAGTAGTTATATTCTTGTACATAGGAGTAGTATTATAGTAGTTATATTCTTGTACATAGGAGCAGTATTATAGTAGTTATATTCTTGTACATAGGAGTAGTATTATAGTAGTTATATTCTTGTACATAGGAGCAGTATTATAGTAGTTATATTCTTGTACATAGGAGGCAGTATTATAGTAGTTATATTCTTAACCATATTTCTTTTTATTGAAAGAAATTTCAAGGCCAGCGCACACATATGACAATTCAAGGACGACATTGAAATACAAAATAATGTCAGGTTACATATCACATGTGAGCGATACAAGTTATAATTCTTGCTAAACAGAGACTGATATTAAGAAAACGAAAAAAGGAAAATGAAAGGATTGAAAGGTACAATCAGGGGGTATAGGGGGGGGGCGGGAGGTGAGGGAATTAGGTAACTTCTGCTCTTTTATGCGAAATTCCTATAAGACTTCCATGGGGACCACAATTTTAGGAAGCGAGAGCGTGAGTTGCTTTCCCAGTGCGCAAGCTCCTCAAAACGATAGATTTGATCTACCTTGTCAGTCCACATTAGAATAGTCGGTGGGGAGTCATTCTTCCACAAAAAGGGGATAAGTAGTTTAGCCGCTGTAAAAAGCATCGTTGGGAGGTCATGTTTGGTGGGGGTGAAAGAACTGTTAGGGCACCACAGTAGGACTAATTTAGCATCTAGGGATATTTTAGTATTGCATATCTGATTCACTAATTCCTCAATTGATTTCCAAAATGGTTGGATCCTCTTGCAGGTCCACCAAATATGAGACAGTGAGCCAATATCCGTACCGCATCTCCAGCACGCTTCTGGGACTTCTGGGTTTAATTTATGCAAGAACTCAGGTGTCTTGTACCACCTACTAAGAAGCTTAAAGGAGTTCTCCTGAATCCTCACACAACGAGTAAAGCCGTGCGAATGAGCCAGAATAAACGCCTTCTCCGGTTCCGTAAGGGACATGGATAACTCCCGTTCCCAGGAGAACACGTAATGTAACTCCGGGGGTAAGGAGGAAAGTATTTCTTTATACATCTGAGATAATGGTCTAAGGGGGGGTCTTGTAGCTGAAACCTTCTTTTCCAGCCAAGAGGGGGAACCATTGCCTGTGAAGGGTCCAGTACACTTTCTGGTATCCCTTTGGAAATTTGCTAGATGGAAAAAAGGTGCAGCTCTAACTTCAGGGAGACCTAATACTTGATCCCAGTTCAAACTACCATCCGGGAGGAGGACATCACGCAAGGGAATGTCAGCGAGTTTAGACCAAATCCCGGAGGGGTTTAATATGGAAGGATGAATGTGGCTCTGTAGTAGTTTAAGTGGCATACCTGGATTGGGGAAATTAAAAATTTGGGATTGGACCATTTTGGACCACTCCACCAGCATACCTTTCCAAACCGGGGATGAGTAGTAATGATTGGCCGAGATAGGCCTAATGCCCCACAAGGTAAGTAGTTCTTGGTTCGTAAAAAGTGTATTTTCAAGACGGGCACAAAGGGAGTCATATTGGCGAGACATAATAGCAACACATCTACAAAGTTGTACCGCCGTGTAGTAAAATTTCACATCTGGCATCCCAAATCCTCCGAACTTCCTGTCTCTCGTGAGAACAGAGTAAGCAATACGGGGTGATTTGCCATTCCAGAGGAAGCGTGTGAATACCCTACGAATTTCAGCAAAGTATGAGTTTGGTAACCAAATAGGAAGGGATTGTAGCAGGTACAGGAATTTGGGAAGAATAAAGGTCTTAATGTAATTCTTTCTCCCTACCCAGGAGACAAACGGAAGTTTCAAGTTTTGTAGATGAGTGCGAACAGTTTTCAGGAGCGGCATATAGTTAAGGGAGGCCAAATCTTGAACATTAGCCGAAATATGAGTCCCCAAGTACGTAATGTCTCTGGAAGCCCATGTGAATGGCGTTGCACGCTTAAGAGCATTAATTACAGCTTGTGGGCAGGAAATATTAAGTGCCATGGATTTCCCGTAGTTAACTTTAAAATTAGATATAAACCCAAAGTCTTCAAATATGTTCAGAAGCTTGGGCAAAGCCTCTTTGGGGTTGGAGGTCATGACTAAAAGATCATCCGCGAATGCTGCAGTAACATGTGTGCCAGAACCCACCTGAAGGCCTTTGATATCCGTGTCCGCTCTGATTTTACATAAGAGTGTCTCCATTACTAAAATAAATAGCGCAGGAGAGAGGGGGCACCCTTGCCTCGTCCCATTGGTGATGCAAAATGGTGGTGACAATGTGCCGTTGACTTTGACCCTGGCAGAGGGGGACGAATACAAAGTATGAATAGCTGTAATGAATTGGTCCGGGAGGCCAAACCTCGACAGGGTCCGCGACATAAAATGCCAGCTGACCCTGTCGAAGGCCTTTTCCGCATCGGTGCTCACCAAACCAAGGGCTTGTTGGATCTTTTAGCCCAATTTACAAGATGTAGAAGCCGTACAGTATTTTCCGACCCCTGTCTGCCATGGACAAAGCCCACTTGTTCTTCATGTACAATGTCGGGTAGAACATCCTGAAGCCTAGTGGCCAAGATCTTTGCCCACCACTTTACATCATTATTAAGCAAAGAGATCGGCCTATAGTTACTGCAGCATGTCGGATCTTTATTCTCCTTATGTAGGACCGTGATGTGTGCCAATAAGGAGTGTGGAGCCAGGGAGCCTCCATTGAGAAGATAATTGCACAGATTTCTGAAGCGGGGAATTAAAACGTCCTTAAAGGACTTGTAATACGTAATGGAAAAGCCGTCCGGTCCCGGGCTTTTGCCTGAGGGGATGGACATGAGCACCTTATGAATCTCAGAGTCAGTTATGGGTCTAGTCAGCTGAGATGTCTTAACTGGGGACACTGAGGGAAGATCCAGAGTCCGCAAAAATTTATCTGTGGCCTCTGAAAGATCTCCAGCAGTAGCCCCCTCAGGAGGAGGTAAGTTGTATAAAGCTTCATAAAAGGCGCAGAATGCCTTAGCAATGTCTGGAGCGGTTTTGTGTACTTTACCTTTGGGGTCCTTAATAGAGGAAACAAAGGAGTCAGAGAACTGCTTCTTGGCAATCGCCGACATCAGTCTGTTTCCTCTATCCCCATGTGCATAGGCTTTAAATCGTGATCTAAGGACCAGTTTAGCAGAAGTTACATTTAATAGGTTTTTTAAGCGTACTCTAGCTTCAATAAGCTCCGTCAGGGTGCGTTTAGCCTGTGACTCCTTGTGAGAGGATTCAAGGCGAGCAATTTCTGCAAGTAAGCCATCTAAGGCCTGCGTCCTCTGTTTCTTCACATGTGTCCCTAATGCTATAAGTTCTCCCCTTATTACTACCTTATGGGATTCCCATAGTATGGAGGGAGAGGGCGGGGACTCTGAGGTGTCATTAAGCTCAAAAAATTCGGATATCGAGGCCCTGATTTTGCAAACATGAGTGGGATCCAAAATCAAGGTGTCGTTTAGACGCCATAAACGTTCTTTTTTCTGTGGACCAGACAGGGAGAAGTTTATAATAACAGGAGCATGGTCTGATAGCGTGATATTACCAATCCGGGCCCCAGAGACATTACGTATGTGCGAGTCAGACAGGAACAAATAATCTAACCTGTGAAAGGACATCTTGGCATGTGAATAAAATGTATAATCTCGGCCATTGGGGTTCAAAGCACGCCATACATCAAGAACCTTCAATTTCCTCAGGGAGGTTTTCAGCCTTTTCAGCAGCCTATAAGAAACAGACGGTCTACCCTCTGAGGTGTCCACTGCCGGCTCCAGGGCCACATTGAAGTCGCCCCCTAAAACCAGCAATCCTTCAGAGAAAGAAGCTAATAAAACAAGGGTCTGAACGAGCCATGGTACTTGGCCTCTATTAGGTGCATATAAATTAGCAAGTGTGACTGGGGAGTCACCAATTACCCCCTTTACAAAAATGTACCTGCCCTCAGGATCCGCTAAGATAGCTGAATGCTTGAAGGGAAGGCCTTTATGTATAGCTACGCTTACCCCTCTACTAGCCGAGTCATGTGTACTATGAAACCACTGGACAAACTTCTTAGGAGGAAGATTAGGGATTTTATTTGTTCTAAAATGTGTCTCCTGGAGGAAGGCCACCGAGACCCTATCCCTCAACAGAAGGGAAATGGTTTGAGACCTTTTGCATGGCTCGTTCAGCCCGTGTGCGTTCAGAGAGGCGACTACAATTGATGACATGACAATATATGTATTAGGGAGAAATGGCACATATTACCCGTGAGAATGTCTAAGAGAGCATAACATATATGAGCAGAATGAGGGAAGGAGGGAAAAGGGGAACATATAACATAAAATAAATTAAGAAGAATAATAAAAATAACCATCAACATGTTGGGCTGGTAAAAAACCAGCTCAGATGAAATATTCATCTAGAAAAAAGTAGGTGTTTACTTATCACCAACCAAGACAGGATTGGATTGGCGAGGGGGCAAGTAAAGCACCTTGGTCTACTTCAAAAGGGAGACCAATAACATAAAATACTTCCAGCACCGGAATCTATCCGGACATTCCCCTGCAATTGGGGAGAGAAAGGATCGCCTACTTGGAGGCAGAGTTCCAAAACATTAGAAAAGTGTCCCGATTAAAGCGTGGCTTCTTGTAAAAAACTCTAAGCCATATATGTAAAATATGCCAACAACAGGACGATCAGAAAAAAGGCCATTACTTTCTACGCAAACAATAAACACTTAACCTAAGAGACAGTCATCCCTCATGTAGAAAAGTAAGTAAGTAAGTAAGTTAGGCCATATTATTAGCAGCTCATGCTAGCAGGTGAAAACAGCCAAAGTCACCTTGGTTTGGGCTCAAGTGAGGGCCCTGTCCATCTTGCTGCGTCCCAGGCGGTCTGGCTTACTTGCGGATGCCGTTTGCCAAGAAGACACACGCGGCGGAGTAGGTAAGGGGCCATCTTGGTCGGCTGGTAGCCACGAGGGGATCTCCACCGGAGGGACATCTAGGGACCTCCAGACTGACTCCAGGTCTGCCGGCGACCTCACTGTGAGCAGTTTACCATTCCTGGAAACTGCCAGCCCAAAAGGATAAAGCCACCGGAACGGAGTTGACGTCTTCCTGAGAACATCAAGGAGAGGCTTGAATAAGCGCCGCTTGGCCAGGGTGGATGGCGCCAGATCCTGGAACATCTGTATCGGCACATTTTCGTACTCCAGCACCTCCATCTCTCGTTGCCTTTTTAGGAGGGCTGCGGTGTCTATATAACTCAGTAGGCCGCAAATTACGTCACGTGGTGGCTCTTGTGGTTTAGGCCTAGGGCGCAGCGCCCTGTGTATGCGCTCCACCACGATCCCCTCCGTTCTGTCTGGCCCAAGCATTGTGGAGAACAGCTCACGCGCCACAGTCGGTAAGGCCTCCGCCGCAATCGTCTCAGGTAGGCCGCGTATGCGTATATTGCGCCGGCGACTTCGGTTCTCCTGGTCCTCCAATTTCAGGAAGGCCTCATTCAGTAGCTCCTTATGGGATGCTAGTACTTCTGACGCTTTACCTTCATAGGTCATGATGGCGTCTTGCGTGCCCTCCAGCGTGACCACTCTCTGGCCTAAGTGCTTCATATCATCTTTGATGTCCGCCAGATCTTGTTTAATAGGTGTAAGGGCCGATTCAAGAACCCGGCGAAGGGTCCGCTCCGATAGAGGCGGATCTCTGGGCCTCCTGTCTGAAACATCAGAGCCGCTGCCAGCATCAGATAGTTCTCCTGCGTCAGAGTCCTGTGCTATAGACGCCGCCATATTGGCGCCTTTCTGTGCTGTAGCTCTCGGCGTTTTTCGGAGAAACTTCTCCATCTCAGGCTGTCTGGAGCGCAGTGGGGTAGACTCTGAGCTTCTTCTATTCTTTTCTTTGCCAGGTTTCCCCATAATCAGGCAAATTATAAGCTTTTATAGGGTAAATGAGCCGGAATGCTGGAGGAGCTAAAGCTCGTGCGGCCATTCAGCAGCGTGGCTCGGCTCCGCCCCCTATAGTAGTTATATTCTTGTACATAGGAGGCAGTATTATAGTAGTTATATTCTTGTACATAGGAGGCAGTATTATAGTAGTTATATTCTTGTACATAGGAACAGTATTATAGTAGTTATATTCTTGTACATAGGGGGCAGTATTATAGTAGTTATATTCTTGTACATAGGAGCAGTATTATAGTAGTTATATTCTTGTACATAGGAGCAGTATTATAGTAGTTATATTCTTGTACATAGGAGCAGTATTATAGTAGTTCTATTCTTGTACATAGGAGCAGTATTATAGTAGTTATATTCTTGTACATAGGAGGCAGTATTATAGTAGTTATATTCTTGTACATAGGAGGCAGTATTATAGTAGTTATATTCTTGTACATAGGAGCAGTATTATAGCAGTTATATTCTTGTACATAGGAGCAGTATTATAGTAATTATATTCTTGTACATAGGAGCAGTATTATAGTAGTTATATTCTTGTACATAGGAGGCAGTATTATAGTAGTTATATTCTTGTACATAGGAGCAGTATTATAGCAGTTATATTCTTGTACATAGGAGCAGTATTATAGTAATTATATTCTTGTATATAGGAGCAGTATTATAGCAGTTATATTCTTGTACATAGGAGCAGTATTATAGTAATTATATTCTTGTACATAGGAGCAGTATTATAGTAGTTATATTCTTGTACATAGGAGCAGTATTATAGTAGTTATATTCTTGTACATAGGAGGCAGTATTATAGTAGTTATATTCCTGTACATAGGAGCAGTATTATAGTAGTTATATTCTTGTACATAGGAGCTGTATTATAGTAGTTATATTCTTGTACATAGGAGCAGTATTATAGTAGTTATATTCTTGTACATAGGAGGCAGTATTATAGTAGTTATATTCTTGTACGTAGGAGCAGTATTATAGTAGTTATATTCTTGTACATAGGAGGCAGTACTATAGTAGTTATAGTCTTGTACATAGGAGCAGTATTATAGTAGTTATATTCTTGTACATAGGAGGCAGTATTATAGTAGTTATATTATTGTACATAGGAGGCAGTATTATGGTAGCTATATTCGTGTACATAGGAGGCAGTATTATAGTAGTTATATTCTTGTACATAGGAGCAGTAGTATAGTAGTTATATTCTTGTACGTAGGAGCAGTATTATAGTAGTTATATTTTTGTACATAGGAGCAGTATTATAGTAGTTATATTCTTGTATATAGGAGCAGTATTATATTAGTTATATTCTTGTACATAGGAGGCAGTATTATAGTAGTTATATTCTTGTACATAGGAGGCAGTATTATAGTAGTTATATTCTTGTACATAGGAGGCAGTATTATAGTAGTTATATTCTTGTACCTAGGAGCAGTATTATAGTAGTTATATTCTTGTACACAGAGGCAGTATTATAGTAGTTATATTCTTGTACATAGGAGCAGTATTATAGTAGTTATATTCTTGTACATAGGAGGCAGTATTATCGTAGTTATATTCTTGTACATAGGAGGCAGTATTATAGTAGTTATATTCCTGTACATAGGAGGCAGTATTATAGTAGTTATATTCTTGTACATAGGAGGCAGTATTATAGTAGTTATATTCTTGTACATAGGAGCAGTATTATAGTAGTTATATTCTTGTACATAGGAGCAGTATTATAGTAGTTATATTCTTGTACATAGGAGCAGTATTATAGTAGTTATATTCTTGTACATAGGAGCAGTATTATCATAGTTATATTCTTGTACATAGGAGCAGTATTATAGTAGTTATATTCTTGTACATAGGAGCATTATTATAGTAGTTATATTCTTGTACATAGGAGCAGTATTATAGTAGTTATATTCTTGTACATAGGAGCAGTATTATAGTAGTTCTATTCTTGTACATAGGAGCAGTATTATAGTAGTTATATTCTTGTACATAGGAGGCAGTATTATAGTAGTTATATTCTTGTACATAGGAGGCAGTATTATAGTAGTTATATTCTTGTACATAGGAGCAGTATTATAGCAGTTATATTCTTGTACATAGGAGCAGTATTATAGTAATTATATTCTTGTACATACTGTAGGAGCAGTATTATAGTAGTTATATTCTTGTACATAGGAGGCAGTATTATAGTAGTTATATTCTTGTACATAGGAGCAGTATTATAGCAGTTATATTCTTGTACATAGGAGCAGTATTATAGTAGTCATATTCTTGTACATAGGAGGCAGTATTATAGTAAATATATTCTTGTATATAGGAGCAGTATTATAGCAGTTATATTCTTGTACATAGGAGCAGTATTATAGTAATTATATTCTTGTACATAGGAGCAGTATTATAGTAGTTATATTCTTGTACATAGGAGCAGTATTATAGTAGTTATATTCTTGTACATAGGAGGCAGTATTATAGTAGTTATATTCTTGTACATAGGAGGCAGTATTATAGTAGTTATATTCTTGTACATAGGAGCAGTATTATAATAGTTATATTCTTGTACATAGGAGGCAGTATTATAGTAGTTATATTCTTGTACATAGGAGCAGTATTACAGTAGTTATATTCTTGTACATATGGGCAGCATTATACAAGTTATATTTTTGTTCATAGAGGGTGCTGTGAAAATGTTACCTAACCCCATTATTTCAGTTGTGAACACTTGGGTAGTCTGAGATTTATCACACATTCCATGGTTATGCAGTCCAGAATTCATTCTTCAAAAAGTGGCAAAATATGGCTTTTCAATAGAATATTTTTATCCACTATACAGTAACACCATGAACTTAGTGAACTACTCAAATTACATTATTATACCAATTAAATAACTGAGTTACAACTATGTTCCCTTTTAAAAATTACCCTCTTTTAGTAATACAATACTAAACATACATTTTATATTAACAGCAGGGGAATCAATTATGAAACACCATCTTTAACATTCAATATCCACTCTGGATGATACCATTTCATTATACCAATGATTACACCTACTCCCTTGGACCTAACTTATACTAAACCATACAGCAGATAAGACCGTGAAAAGCCTGCAATATTGTAACAACAAGCCTAAGGCCCCTTTCACACGAGCAAGTTTTCAGCGCGGGGTGCAATGCGTGACGTGAGCGCATAGCACCCGCACTGAATCCTGACCCCTTCATTGTAATGGGTCTGTGCACATGAGCAGTTTTTTTTTTCACTCATCATTTCTACGTTGCGTGAAAAACGCAGCATGTTCTATAGTCTGTGATTCTCACGCAACGCTGGCCCCATAGAAGTGAATGGGGCTTCAGTGAAAAACGTATCGCATCCGGAAGCAAGTGTGGATGCCGTGTGTTTTTCACTGATGATTGCTGAGAGATGTTGTTTGTGAACCTTCAGTTTTTTATCACGGGGCGTAAAAAACGCATCAAAGCGCATTGTACCCACGCGGAAAGAACTGACTGAACTTGCTTGCAAAATGGTGCGAGTTTCACTGAACGCATCCTGAACGCATCAGGTCCTAATCCGTCAACGCTCGCGTGAAAGAGGCATAAGGCCTCATGCACCCGACCGTTCCGTTTTTTGTTGTCTGCAAACTGCGGATCCGCAAAAAACTGATGCCAGTCATTTATATGGTCAGTCATTCTTCGGTCTTCCTCTTACCTTCCACTACGTCATAGTCACTACCGTCTGACGCCAGCAAGGTCAACCAAGGTCACCAGCTTCTTTTCTTCTTGGCAACGAGCGGCGGAGCCGATTGCCACGCGCACATGACCGAGGTGATCAATTGAATGGAGCTACATCTAAACCATACATCTCCATTCCTACATATATTATAATAGGGAGTGACTATGGGGCATGATAACTATGTATTATAACTTTACATAGAACAGTAAGATAAAATAAGAGTAAGACGCCCTTGATGATCTAAGAGCCGAGGTGCAGTATGTGAATTACCCAAAGTACTACTACCCCGTGCTGTTATCTCTATCTGCTTTATACGGTGAATATATAATATCAATCAGTGATGAGTGCTAGAATATAAAATATACATAGTGGCAAAATACAATCCAATATCAAACGGAAAATGCAAATGTGATCGCACACTACATCCAGCACTCTGCCCTCCATGCTGGATGAGACATTGGTGTACATTTTGGCCAAAGCGTAATAAGCCACTCACCGCGTCAAGGTCGTCTCATTTGAGTGGTCCGTAACACTTGTTCTTACCTGTTTATGGGCCATGACAGCCAATATCAATATCTAAAAATCAGTGCTAAAGGAAAGCGTGATGTCCAAAGTGCCCACCCATATTGCAGGGATGGCCAACCTGCGGCCCTCCAGCTGTTGCAAAACTACAACTCCCAGCATGCCCTTATAGCCTACAACAGGGATGCTCAACCTGCCGCCCTCCATCTATTGTAAAACTGTCCTGCTGTAGGCTGTCTGGGAAATATGGGAATTGTAGTCTTACAACAGCTGGAGAGCCGCAGTATTTTTATTCTTTTTCCCTTCTTCTTTATATAACAGTTGAACAGTTGAGTCTTGTTTCTCCTTGTTAATGCCTTCTTGATGATGACCGTCCAGTTTTTTAGCAGCAGACGTCTCAATGATCGCTGTCCTTATTCGCCCTTTCTACAGCATCTTCTCGATTCTGCAAATGAGCAAATAAAAAATTAAAAGCCAATAAAAACAGCATTCAATAGTACAATAATACTTTCACAACCCCCATTTTAACAATACCCACGACTACAGAAAGGCACAATATCCCAAATGTTCATTTAACCCCTTAGGAGCGGTGCTTCCTAACATGAATATCCACCTACTTTTTCCCTTTGTCCCCCCCTCCGGACCATGTCAATGCCCTTACATCTCAATAGATTTGGATTACTTTTATGGTAAATGTTTGGGAATTGTTTCTAAATTCCTTACCTTTGGTTCATCCTTCGCTTTGTCTATTTCTCTTACATTTTCTCGGACTCATTTTCTTAGTTCTCTCGTTGTAAGACCCACGTAAATTTTTACCACAGGGGCATTTTGCATGATATACCTTATTTTTCACCCTATAAGACGCACCTAGGTTTTAGAGGAGGACAATAAGAAAAATATATTTTTCATTAGACCTCAGGTCAGACCAGCAATCAGACTCCCAGTGTTAATCAGACCTCAGCTGACAGCCCCAATCAGACCCCCAATGTTCATAAGACCCCGATCAGACGTCAGCTCAGACCCCAATGTTAATGACCCCCAATCAGACCGCTATGATTCTCATCAGCCCCCATATGCCTCATATCAGCCCCCATATCAGCCCCCATATCAGCCCCCATATCAGCCCCCATGCCACAGAGCAAATAAAAAATAAAAAAAACACTTACCTCTCCTGCTTCTGGACGCCGCCGCTCCTCACCTCCAGCGTGATTGTCTTCATACTGACGCGGGCTGTGCTGTGAACTGGCGCTCACAACATGAGTGTGCGCAGCCACAGACGACAGCCGAGGACCAGGAAGCGGTGAGTACAGAGCCTTCACCACTTCCCGGTCCTCTGGTACTAATGAGCGCTTCCATAATAGAAGCACTCATTAGTATTCACTCCATAAGACGCAGGGGCATTTTTCTCCCACTTTCGGAATGCATCTTATGGGGCGAAAAACACGATACTACCCCCATGGAGGAGCAGGAAATATATTGTCTCATCTCATATATCTTTTTGCCCCGTAGGAACCCACTCTTCTTTCTGCAGATTTCCATACATCATTCTTCTCGGGTATGTACAGTAATGGCCATGAACCAAAATATCTTTAAAATTTCTGGCTCGTCATTAGGTGTCAGTTATGCATTTGCAAGGTAGGCCAACGCACTTTTCTGACGCAAGGTAGGCCAACGCAGAATCAAGGAAAACTGACTTCAAATATTCCCTTATTACATTAGACTTGTGTCTGTGTGATTATACACACATTATCCAGGTTTGCGGGTGCTTGCTGTCCCCGGGGGAGACCTCCGGAGGTTATGCTTTTTATGACAGTTTTTTACTATTTTTATTTCTTCTCTGTCTTTGCACCGGATTGACGCCTTTACCTGGCATTTATGGTAAGTTCAGTTTATTAGAAGCTGGTCAGCGCCTCATAAAGCACGAGGTGTGAATAGTGACAACATTACACCACTCATCAGCTATCAATTATTTAGCAATTTGTGTGTGTCAGTTATTATTTTTGATAACCGGCATTATCCTACGTGAAGTCCATGTTCACCATACGGATAAATATGGCAGGGGCCTATGTAATGTACGCTATGCTGACGGTATGATGGACAAACCCGAGGGGCGACCTTATACCAGGAAACCTTGTGATCGGCAGCTCGCGTACTGGTTTACTATGGAGCACAATGGGAGCCCTATACAGTGAGCTCCCTCTAGTGGAAGCCGAAGGTGGACACTTTTTTTTATTATTCACCTGGATGGTTGTGTGAGTGAAGCAGAGGGTTTGGAGCTGTGTGTCAGAGTTCTGCAGCTATTCAGATCTCATAAAACGTTCCTGCCTAGACCACCACTGTTAACCCTTTATCTTCCTAAGCCATAGAATAATAAGCTATATCGTTACAACAGACCACCGGGGACCTCCAGGGAGTAACACTAAGAACTCGCCTGGAGACCTCTTAAATATTCTATACCTTTTGTAGCATCTCACTTGATAGGCTCATCCACACCAAACCACTAGACAGTATCAAACATGAAAGGCTTAGATACACTGGACAGGTTCACACATGAAAGCAGTGGCATAACTGGAAATGTCTGGGCTCCACAGCAAATGTAATGATAGACTTAGATACAATACTGGGTGCGATCACCAATGAAAAGATTAGATACAACGGTCAGTATCGCGCATAAAAAGAATTGGATACACCGGTCAGTATCATGAAACGATTGGATACACCGGTCAGTATCTCACATGAAAGGATTGGATACACCGGTCAGTATCACACATGAAAGGATTGGATACACCGGTCAGTATCACACATGAAAGGATTGGATACACCGGTCAGTATCACACATGAAAGGATTGGATACACCGGTCAGTATCACACATGAAAGGATTGGATACACCGGTCAGTATCACACATGAAAGGATTGGATACACCGGTCAGTATCACACATGAAAGGATTGGATACACCGGTCAGTATCACACATGAAAGGATTGGATACACCGGTCAGTATCACACATGAAAGGATTGGATACACCGGTCAGTATCACACATGAAAGGATTGGATACACCGGTCAGTATCTCACATGAAAGGATTGGATACACCGGTCAGTATCACACATGAAAGGATTGGATACACCGGTCAGTATCACACATGAAAGGATTGGATACACCGGTCAGTATCACACATGAAAGGATTGGATACACCGGTCAGTATCACACATGAAAGGATTGGATACACCGGTCAGTATCACACATGAAAGGATTGGATACACTGGTCAGTATCACACATGAAAGGATTGGATACACTGGTAAGTATCACACATGAAAGGATTGGATACACTGGTCAGTATCTCCCATGAAAGGATTGGATACACCGGTCAGTATCACACATGAAAGGATTAGATACACTGGTCAGTATCACACATGAAAGGATTGGATACACCAGTCAATATTTCCCATGAAAGGCTCTTATAGTGACTGTGTTACACATCCAGAGGTCTTATAATGAATTTGTTACACATCCAGAACACTTATAGTGACTGTGTTACACATCCAGGGCTCTTATAGTGACTGTTTTACACATCCAGAGCACTTATAGTAACTGTGTTACACATCCAGGGCTCTTATAGTGAATGTGTTACACATCCAGGGCTCTTATAGTGACTGTGTTACACACCCAAAACACTTATAACGACTGTGTTACACATCCAGGGCTCTTATAGTGAATGTGTTACACATCCAGGGCTCTTATAGTGACTGTGTTACACATCCAGGGCTCTTATAGTGACTGTGTTACACATCCAGAGGTCTTATAGTGACTGTGTTACACATCCAGGGCTCTTATAGTGACTGTTTTACACATCCAGTGCACTTATAGTAACTGTGTTACACATCCAGGGCTCTTATAGTGACTGTTACACATCCAGAGCTCTTACAGTGACTGTATTACACATCCAGAGGTCTTATAGTGAACATGTTACACATCCAGAGGTCTTATAGTGACTGTGTTACACATTCAGAGCACTTATAGTGACTGTGTTACACATCCAGAGGTCTTATAGTGAATGTGTTGCACATCCAGAGCTCTTACAGTGACTGTGTTACACATCCAGAGCTCTTATAGTGACTGTGTTACACATCCAGAGCTCTTTTAGTGACTGTATTACACATCCAGGCACTTATAGTGACTACATTACACATCCAGGACTCTTATAGTGACTGTGTTACACATCCACGGCTCTTATAGTGACTGTGCTACACATCCAGAGCTCTTATAGTGAACATGTTACACATCCAGAGGTCTTATAGTGACTGTGTTACACATCCAGGGCTCTTTTAGTGACTGTGTTACACATCCAGAACACTTATAGTGACTGTGTTACACATCCAAAGCACTTATAGGGACTGTGTTACACATCCAGCGCTCTTATAGTGACTGTGTTATACATCCATCACACTTATAGTGACTGTGTTACACTTCCAGAGCACTTATAGTGAATGTGTTACACATCCAGAGCTCTAAGGGGCCATTCACACAGCAGATTTTTACCCCAGAATTTTGGAACGGGTACTGCCATGTGCCATGTGGTGTCTGCCTCCCATTTCATTAAAATAGGAGAGCCGCCGCTGGAAGCCGCGAGCAGACAGCTCCGTTAAATAGACCTAATCCACGAGGGGATTCTCGGCTTCTGAAGTGGACAACCACGGCATAAATCGGCACAGTATATATGACAGCTGCCAAAACAACTCCATTCATTTCAGTCACAGAGATTTTCTGCAACAAAACCTGCTGCCTATAAAGACACCCTTACAGAAAACATGAATTACACATCTAGAGCTCCTACAGTGAATATGATTTACACATCGAGGGCTCTTACAATGATTATAGTTATACATCCAGAGCTCTAACACAGAACATGCACTACACATCCAGAGCTATTACAGTGAATATGATTTACAAATCCAGAGCTCTAATGGAGCCCTCTGGATCAACTTGGAGAATAACAGGCTAAACTGGATGGACATACAGTACAGACCAAAAGTTTGGACACACCTTCTCATTCAAAGAGTTTCTTTATTTTCATGACTATGAAGGCATCAAAACTATGTATTAACACATGTGGAGTTATATACATAACAAACAAGTGTGAAACAACTGAAAATATGTCATATTCTAGGTTCTTCAAAGTGGCCACCTTTTGCTTTGATTACTGCTTTGCACACTCTTGGCATTCTCTTGATGAGCTTCAAGAGGTAGTCCCCTGAAATGGTCTTCCAACAGTCTTGAAGGAGTTCCCAGAGATGCTTAGCACTTGTTGGCCCTTTTGCCTTCACTCTGCGGTCCAGCTCACCCCAAACCATCTCGATTGGGTTCAGGTCCGGTGACTGTGGAGGCCAGGTCATCTGGCGCAGCACCCCATCACTCTCCTTCATGGTCAAATAGCCCTTACTTTCAAAGTTTTCCCAATTTTTCGACTGACTGACTGACCTTCATTTCTTAAAGTAATGATGGCCACTCGTTTTTCTTTACTTAGCTGCTTTTTTCTTGCCATAATACAAATTCTAACAGTCTATTCAGTAGGACTATCAGCTGTGTATCCACCAGACTTCTCCTCAACGCCACTGATGGTCCCAACCCCATTTATAAGGCAAGAAATCCCACTTATTAAACCTGACAGGGCACACCTGTGAAGTGAAAACCATTTCAGGGGACTACCTCTTGAAGCTCATCAAGAGAATGCCAAGAGTGTGCAAAGCAGTAATCAAAGCAAAAGGTGGCTACTTTGAAGAACCTAGAATATGACATATTTTCAGTTGTTTCACACTTGTTTGTTATGTATATAATTCCACATGTGTTAATTCATAGTTTTGATGCCTTCAGTGTGAATCTACAATTTTCATAGTCATGAAAATAAAGAAAACTCTTTGAATGAGAAGGTGTGTCCAAACTTTTGGTCTGTACTGTATGTCTTTTTTCAGCCTTATAGACTATGTTACTATGCTACTAACATGCACTACACATCCAGAGCTCTTACAGAGAACATGAGTTACACATCCAGAGCTGTTATAATGAATCCAGTGACCATACAGAGGAAACAAATTGCACATCAAGTGATCTTACAGTTAAGGGTACTTTCACACTTGCGGCAGGACGGATCCGACATGCTGTTCACCCTGTCGGATACGTCCTGCGGCTATTTCGCCGTGCCGCCGGACCGCCGCTCCGTCCCCATTGACTACAATGGGGACGGGGCCGGAGCTCCGGCGCAGCACGGCGCAGCACGGCGCAGCACGGCGGTGCACGGCGAAAGGCCGCCGGACTAAAATTACTGCATGTCAGGCTTTTTAGTCCGGCGGCTTTCGCTGTGCACCGCCGTGCTGCGCCGGAGCTCCGCCCCTGTTCCCATTATAGTCAATGGGGACGGAGCGGCGTTCCGGCGGCACGGCGAAATAGCCGCAGGACGGATACGACATGGTGAACAGCATGTCGGATCCGTCCTGCCGCAAGTGTGAAAGTAGCTTAATATGAGTCACACATTCAGGGTTCTAAACATGAATGTGTTACACATCCAGAGCTCTTTTACTGAATGTGTTACAAATGATGTGCTCTATTGAAATCAAATGATTTTACAGTTAATATGATGTACACATCCAGAGCTCTTGCCTTGCGTTTGTACCACTCAGAAATGAATATGAGTTACACATCCAGAGCTGTTACAATAAATAGAAGGTCTAGATTTTTTTTGGTCCCTCTTTTCACAGTTATGAATAAGAATTTCTGCTTGAACGTCCATCTGTCATGTGAGGTGTAAGAGAAGGAGATGGAGATCCCAGGCACATACTGGTACCATGTGGAGACCTTACTGGTACATGGAGTGTGGTTGGATCTTTAGGGCTACTTTAAATATTCTGGCAAGAGAATATAGGTCACCCATGGACATCCCCAGCTCAAGACCCCCCTTATCCAAGAATAAACTCACACTGCCGCCCCACTCTTCATCTACGGGAGTGCCGAGTATGGCCCTTGACTATCTCTGGGTGGCAGTATCTCTGGGGTCATTGGAGGTCCCAGAAGTCACACCCCACCCATCCAGTGGACACAGGATAACTCATTGAAACTATAAAGAACCCTTTAGGTTGATCAACATGGCCACAGCATGTGACTGGAGACTTTGTGCACTCTCTGGTGTCCTTGTCTTAATGAAGTCCTAATGGATTCTGGAGGAAATAAATCTTATTCTAAAGGGAAGAGCTGAGACATTGTGACGCAAAGCACGGCAGACAAAAGAGAGTACGGGGCCGTGACGGAGAAAGCTTGACAGACACAGAGAGTGAAGAAAAAGCATAAGAAATAGGATGAAGGGAGGGCAGAGGAATATTCTTCTGTAGATTTGAGGGTTGCAGACCTTTCTTCTTAATTTCCAGATTGCACTTAGTATTTAAAGTAGAAGGAAAAGTTGGACCACATTCCACTATGAGCATCATCTGTAGGAGCTCAGAACATTAACACCACACAATTGTGTTCCACAGTTCTCCTAAACCATCAGTTCCTCTTCCACCATCAACAGTGTCCACCATTTGACCCTCAATTCTTAATGAAGGAAGGTCTTCTCATCTAGGTGACCCTTTAAATGTGCCCTTACGTCTTCAGTAGCTGTTGGCTGTTCTTCCTGACTCCCCTATACACATGCAGCATGCTGGATTCGGCCAAGTGTGTATGTGTTTTTTTAACAACTTAAGAGGAGAAATCTGCTACCAGGTATTTCTAGTGCCAGCTTATCTCCTTTGAAAATTAATGGATTGGGGATTGAATTCATCTTGGCAGATCCCTAGGGAAGAGTTGGGAGGCCACCATAGACATTCGATGGTCAGTTAGTCCTGCCAAAATCAGTGAGCTTGGTCAACATTTATCTAATGTGTACAAAGGCCATGAGACCTCATATTCTGGCAGTACCACCATCATGAAACCCAATATAACATTAGTCAAAGGCCAAGACCATGAAGACCTCATCTGGAGATAGTGGCTGGTACTTACTGCTCGCACTCTGATACATTCTTCCTGTTTTACAAGATATGAAGAATGTATAGCGGGGAAAGTCGAGAGGCTGGTCATAAAAAGCTTGAACTCATCTGAGCTTTGGTTTCAGTGAAGGCTTTTGATGATGTCAGTGTCAACAGACAAGATCAACAATCAAGTGCATACTAAAATTTTCCCATTTAGGACCTACGGTACATGAAACCCAATATAACATTAGTCAAAGGCCAAGACCATGAAGACCTCATCTGGAGATAGTGGCTGGTCCTTACTGCTTGCACTCTGATACATTCTTCCTGTTTTACAAGATATGAAGAATGTATAGCGGGGGAAGTCGAGAGGCTGGTCATAAAAGCTTGAACTCATCTGAGCTTTGGTTTCAGTGAAGGCTTTTGATGATGTCAGTGTCAACAGACAAGATCAACAATCAAGTGCATACTAAAATTTTCCCATTTAGGACCTACGGTACTCTTTGGAATTATGTTTCATGTCCACTCAGACTTGTCCTGCTTTCCTATCTTCTGCTGCATTGTGTTTGTCCCTCAACCGAAAGCCAGCAATTACCACTTATACATATCATGGAAAAATGTTTGGGTGGTATCTCCTTCAAATATCTGAGATCGGATTATTTTGGAGTCACCATTTAGGCTCTAAAGTAAAAGCTCCTGAGCACAAAAAAAAAAAAAACTGTAGCAGAACCTCCATGTACCATGTGTCATTTATAATACTGGTGTCATGTACTTCTTCCTAAGGCCCAGTATTGGCATAAGACAGTGTTTGCAACTGGTAGTTACAGAGGATTGTTAAGGCATGTGCCTTGACTGGAGGCAACAGCAAGCAGATATACATTGGTCAGGGTAGAGAACACTAGAACATCAAACACAATCTTAAGAAAGTCTAGCTAGAACTCTGAGAACGATCTGGAACTTTTTGACACAAGTGCTGGACTTTTGGACTATCTCATCTGGTTTTTGCTGCTGATCATGGAGATGGGCATATGCCATGAAGGCCATGGGAGGCACTGGGAAAACAGCAGGCCTTGGCCAAGAACTTGGAAAATAAACTCAATCCTAGCTAAGACTCTTGAAACTTTTATCTTATTGTTGAATTTTCTTGAATGTTTTTGACTTGTGATTATAGAGAAGGGCAAGGAAGAATCCCTCTGGTTTCTTTTCCATCAGTCCCTTGTTACGGGTAGATAGGACATGTGCCATGGGTACTATGGGAGGAAACAGAAAGACGATATGCCCTGGCCAGGGTAGATGTACGTAGGACCAGATGACTATGGAGTTTGGTGTCTTATCTGATACTTTTTGGTCAGATTATAGAATTTTCTTGAATGTTTTTGAATAGTGATTATGGAGATGGACAAGGAAGAATTCCTGCAGTTGAAAACACTTTTCCACACCACGGTCAGTGCAGCTTGTAGAATGATGATTGGATCTCTTCTCAGCCAAGCTAATATCAAAGTTTTATGTTGCGTTGTTAATTCTCCACGTGTTGTTTTCTATCCTTGTGCCGGAGCAGCATCTCCACGTGGCACGAGTAATAATGGGCATTCCATGGCCTTCTCAGTTATAACAATTGAGAAAGCATATTATTCGGAGACTAAGCAATTTAACTAGTTGGAAGTCACTGACCCGCGTTCAATTGCCTCTGCAATGGATAATTAGGACTCCAAAAAGTGACCTTTAATGGCCGACACGGTAATAAAAGCTAGCGGGGACGGCCTCTCAGTCCTGACAGGGTGGAGGAGAGTACAGATTTTTGATGAGTAGTTATTTGTGAGTTTTCATGCATCAGAAGCTTTTGGCTGCTGGAAGGCAGTCACCTTGTCTGTTAAATCACCAGATCTGTTCTGAGGCCACCCTCTACCCAAGGGGAGTAGCAATAGGGGACTTTATTTTTTTATTAAATAATCAAACTCCAGGTAAAAGTTAGTAGTAGCTGGGGGGGGTTGCTGATATAGTATAATTACATGGAGATTTATCTCTGTGTGAAATATTTGGTGTCCTTGTCACCGTGATATGGGTGTGGTATGTGATGGACACTGGGGTGCTTGTCTATAAGTGGGTAGTGGAGCTGTAGCCTTTTTTGAGTTTTTCTATAGAACTTACTGCAGTGAATATTTCTGCCACTAGAAGGTGCTGTAGAGTGATCATAGGTATGGTTATTTTTAACGGCACCCCCAGAGGTCTGAAACGGTAGTGCAAAAATTCAATTTTTTTTTATTGAAACATTTCAAAAATGCTGTACCACCAAGGGATGACGCAAATTTCCAAGCATTTTGCCATTAAGTGTAATTCAACCATGATTTATATTGGAGAAGGTTATGACCTATGAAATCGACCATGGATTGTTCAAGAACAATTTCTAACTTGGTGATTATGAAAGTTGGTATTGTTGATTCAGATTTTACACCAGCCTCTCCGTCTAGTCCACGCTGCCATATTGGTGATTTATTGTAGTTGGCTACCCCTATCCTTTCGCCATGATTTGCTTGTAGTTTGCTGTGGGAAGATATAGGAAGATGCTGTGAGACTTTAAAAAACCTGATTGCCTGTAGCCACCACTAAGAGGAGGCGGGGAGCTTTCTATAGGCTGTTTATACAGGGTGGGCCATTTATATGGATACACCTTAATAAAATGGGAATGGTTGGTGATATTACCTTCCTGTTTGTGGCACATTAGTATATGTGAGGGGGGAAACTTTTCAAGATGGGTGGTGACCATGGCGGCCATTTTGAATCCATTTTGAAACCAAGCACACCATTGTTTTTCTTGTGAAATTCCCAATAAGTTTGATGTGCCACATGACCCTCTTCCCATTGAAAAAATAAAAGTTGGATTCAAAATGGTCAACTTCAAAATGGCCGCCATGGTCACCACCCATCTTGAAAAGTTTCCCCCCTCACATATACTAATGTGCCACAAACAGGAAGTTAATATCACCAACCATTCCCATTTTATTAAGGTGTATCCATATAAATGGCCCACCCTGTACATTGAGCTCAATAGTAAAAATGTATGCACTTAGCTCCCCCTAGTGAAGCTTGCTGGAAATCGGATTATTTAGCTCTGTGCAGTATATTTGGGGCTTTGTTTCAGAATTTTGAATGTGGTGACTGAATTATCTATTATTATTGTCGATGCACACTTTACTCCAGCCTCTCTGTCTAGTTCATGCCATCATACTGGTGACTTCATTGCAGTTGGCTACCCCATCTGTTCTCTATGATTTGCATTGAATCCGTTGAGGTAAGATTTAGGAAGAGGCTGATGAAATTATAAAATTCTTTCTGCCTGGAGCCACCACTAGGGGGAGTCTATGAGCTTTCTGCAGACTGGTTATACATTAAATGCAATAATAAAAATGTATGCACCCCGCTCCCCCTACTGGTGATTGCTGGAAGCCAGATCATTTAGCTGCAACAGATTTGGAGCTTTGTATCAGACAAATGGAGCTCCAACCACTTGTATTATCGTGAGATCAGAAGTTCAGGAAAAAATACACTCAACACGACTTGGGTGCATAAAGAGTTTACTAAACTATGATATATACACAAATATATAAAAAGATAAAGTAAAGTAACAGTCACCGAGAGTCGTGTGGACAAATGGGTGGGATCAACATCGACCAGTGCCCAACATGGCACTTGGCCGATGCCCATATACTACAAAGAGAGGTGATGGTAGCAAGACATCTTAACCTGATGATGTCTTTAATTGAGCCAAGGTCTCTGTTCCAAAACTAAGGGGGTAATTTATTATTGTTTTTACGATTTTTAAGATTTTATCACAAAGGCGTTTTACGGCAAAATCTGTGACTTTTCCCCGCTCACTGCACTTTTCAGAGGAGTAGGCGGGGAAGAGGGCGGCCTGCCCATCTTATTTACCATTTTCGACGCCAGTTTATGGCATGGAAAATGTTCTTAAACTGCGCCAGCATGTGACATGGCCAGTGGAACCAAGCGCCAAAGTTATGTAGAGGACTGCCCTTTCTACATAACTTAGGAGCATCCACCAACAGCACACGGGTATAAATATCGGCGTATAATTTGCCGCTCTTAATAAATGACCCCCTTAGTGTTTTCTACTCTCCTGCCCCCTCCTAGCCCCACCTAAACATTAGTACATCTGTACAGTTACCTTGTGCTGCAGAAATGCGACCAGGTATAGACATCACTAAATAACTGCATGAAGTTAAAGAAGAAAAAACAATAAAAAAAACTCGCTTTACACCAGTATAACAATACATTAAGAAACCAATCAGCACTAAATTTTGGATGTAAAAAGTGAGACATTGTTGAAGGCTGCTGTGGGTTTGTGTTATCTCTTTAACTTGCATGTGTGATTTCTCGATCTTTTATGACAGTGCGAGGAAATATTAACACTCGGCTCGTTTGCTTATGAATTATTTGTGAAGCTGAGTTTGCCGGTTTCCTCCGCTCTGCCGTCTCATTGTTTCTGTATTCCTCATGAACTTTCCGCACCTCGTCTGCCGAAATTGCTGCTTTCCTAATAAAGCTGTTATTGTCTTCAGGAAGCAGCAGATGAAATGTGGCTGAACGATAACTTTCTGAAGACGCCTTTTTCCTTTATTTATTGACTATTATTCTCCTAAAATCTGCATGGATTAAACAGACTATGTAATAGCATCCTCTACCTGTAGGGGGCGTGCCATATCTGTATGGGCGTCGCTATAGCAGTGTGTAAATAACTTTTTTCACTCCTTATCATTGAAAAAAATTAATGTATAATGCCGCACACCACAACACTGTATGCAAGCTACATGCGCATCGCCCTTTGTCCACATTGGGCATCACAATAGGATTTCACTAGTGATGAGCGGCATAGGAAATATTAGTTTTTGCAATAATTTGCAATTTTTTTGTATAATATTTGCAATAAATTAGCAAATTCTAGAATTTGTGATTTCGTCATTATTTTAGCGATTGCGCAAATCGGCACTAATGATGCGCATATGTTTTGTGCAATACATGCAACCTTACATTTTAGCAGGTCTGAGTAGATATTACTGATTGGTGCACTAAGTATTGTTGTGACATCACAGCACTATGTCTGTAGCCTGTATGTATGGACAGCAGAGAAACAGTAATCCCTATCACACTACCTAACACCCTGCACTGGAACCTATCAGCTCCACTATATCAGGATATAACCTACACTGACTATCTACCGCTAACTATCTGTATTATATATATATATATATGAGCTAATAGTAACTAACTGTCTAATGTAATTGGATAAGGAATAGGATCCAGATGAAAGCACAGAGCACAGCAATGTCCCTGCTCTCTCTCAGAACTGCAAAAAAACTGCAGAAAATGGCTGCTTCGGAGTTTCGCGTTAAAAATTTGCAATTTGAATATTCGCGATCAACACTAGATTTCACTTAGACAAGAGTTAATTGCAATTTGAAAAATGAAAAAAAATTAAATAAAAAAATAACCTGTTAGATAAATAGATAGACGATATCTATTAAGGATGAGAGAATCGAATCTACCTGAACCCTAGGGGTATAACAAAATGGGTGCCATGTTAGTAGTCACACCCTGGCCTTGCTGGTCCCTGTGTGCCATACTGTATGAACAGTGTTATAAATGATACATTTGTAAGTGACGCAATACAGTGACGTAAATGACTATTACAGATTTTGTATTGATGCCCTGGAGCTTCAAGTTATTTCCATAGATAAATAGATAGATGGATAGATATTAAGGATGAGCATATGGACTCTACTGGTTCGGGATTCATTCTAAATTTCTCTAAAAGTTTACACAAAACCAAATTTTAAAAGATAGACAGAGTGAGCGAGAGACAGAACCCAGTATACTGGTTGGTGTTTCTCAACAATATACTGTATATATGCTCTGCCTAAGGGGTACTCTTTCTCATTATAGAGAGTCTCTAGTATGCTCCTCTGGGTTTCTGGGAAAGACATTCAAATTGGCTTTCCTAAGCCTATCTGATGCCAGCAGATGTTAGACATCATAATTTGCATATATTTTCCCCAAAAATCAAGAGAAGTGTTGTCTAGCCTACAACCTACAATACTCATCACAAACAGTTAGGTCCATATATATTTGGACAGAGACAACATTTTTCTAATTTTTGTTCTGTACATTACCACAATGGATTTTGAACAAAACAATTCAGATGCAGTTGAAGTTCAGACTTTGAGCTTTAATTCAGTCGGTTGAACAAAATGATTGCATAAAAATGTGAGGAACTAAAGCATTTTTTTTTTAACTTAATCCCTTCATTTCAGGGCCTCTAAAGTAATTGGACAAATTACATAATTGTAAATAAAATTTTAATTTCTATGACTAGGTTGAAAAACCTTTGTTGGCAATGACTGCCTGAAGTCTTGAACTCGTGGACATCACCAGACGCTGTGTTTCCTCCTCTTTAATGCTCGGCCCGGCCTTTACTGCGGTGGTTTTCGGTTGCTGTTTGTTTGTGGCCTTTCTGTCTGAAGTAAAAGGCTTTATTAGGTTCAGATCAGGTGACTGACTCGGCCATTCAAGAATATTCCACTTCTTTGCTTTAATAAACTCCTGGGTGGCTTTGGCTTTATGTTTTGGGTCATTGTCCATCTGTATTATGAAAAGCCGACCTATCGGTTTGGCTGGATTTGAGCACACAGTATGTATCTGAAAACCCCAGAACTCATCCGGCTGCTTCTGTCCTGTGTCACATCATCAATAAACACTAGGGACCCAGTGCCACCGGCAGCCATGCATGCCCAAGCCATCACACTGCCTCCGCCATGTTTTACAGACGATGTGGTATGCTTTGGATCATGAGTCGTACCATGCCTTCCCCATACTTTTTTCTTTCCATCATTCTGGTAGAGGTTGATCTTGGTTTCATCTGTACAAATAATGTTCTTCCAGAAGTGTGCTTGTTTTTTAAGATGTTTTTTAGCAAAGTCCAATCTAGTCTTCTTATTCTTGAGGCTTATGAGTGGCTTGCACAGTGCAGTGAACTCTCTGTATTTACTTTCATGCCGTCTTCTCTTTATGGTAGAGATGGATATTGATACGCCTGTATCCTGGAGATTATTGTCACTTGGTTGGCTGTTGTGAAGGGGTTTCTCTTCACCATGGTAATTATTCTGTGATCATCCACCACTGTTGTCTTCCGTGGACGTCCAGGTCTTTTTGCATTGTTGAGGTCACCAGGGCTTTCTTTCTTTTTCAGGATGTAACAAACTGTATATTTTGACACTCCTAAATGTGTAGCAATTTCTCAGTTGGGTTTTTTCTGGCTTGTTTCATCTGCATGGACAGCTTCTTTGACCGCATGTTTACTTCTCAGCAAAATCTTCAAAATACAAGCACCACACCTCAAATCAACTCCAGGCCTTTTATGTGCTTAATCAAGAATTAAATAATGAAGCAATTGCCCAGAGCTGCCCATGAAACAGCCTTTGAGTCAACTGCCCTATTACCTTTGGTCCCTTTAATAACAGGGTTCCACATGTAAAGGAGCTGAAACTCATAAACCCTTCATCCAATTTTAATGTGGATACCCTCAAATGAAAGCTAAAAGTCTGGACTTTATGTCCATGTCCATTATATAACTAAAACTTGAAAATGTTTTAGTAAACAGGTAATAACAACGCAATTTGAGTCAGTGTCCAAATATATATGGACCTAACTGTATATCATCTGGTCTCCATAATAGAAATAGTACCTACCCAAAGGTTCTTACCAAGGCCTTGCACCTGGAAAGCTGTTCCTATATGCTTTGCTCTTATAAAGGTCTTGTGACCTGAAAGAGTTTGTTGCAGATATGAGGCTAATTTAGCTATTTTCTTAGATTTGCTACATCTAAGGCTGGAAGACCCTCCTGCTGATTAGCTGTGTGAATCTAATGCAGTGGTGGTACTGTGTTCTCCTTACTGTTCACCGGCTCACTGTGCAATTGTAGCTCTGCTGTCCCAATTCACTTCAATGGAATGGCTCCTTCTATTCACCTAATGATAGATTATTAGTATAGCAAAAGCAGAACAACCTTTAAGATTGAGAAATTTCATTTTACCATTATGGGATTATTTTAGATGAACAAGAGAGAGACCTCCAAAGTAATATTCAACTGAAAGCGAGACAAGAGAATTAGAACATCCCACAAAGCTTACACTTCTCTCAATGAAACATACAAGTGAGTTCTCAATCTAGAAGGACAACAGAATGCAAATTTGTATATATAATATTTGTATGTATTGTTCATAGAAACCAAGAGTAGTGTCTCCTGGCATACAATACTTATGAATATATTTTTTTTAGTCTCCCTAATGATAAAGAGCACCCCAAAGGGAACCCCACAAGGCCAGTCAACCAAATACAGCAATTGTCTGGGTCTTTTATCCTTGTAGAAATAGAACTATCTTACATGTTTCATTGAGGGAAGTGTAAGCTTTAAAGGATGTTCTAATTCTCTTGACTCATTTTCAGTTGAATATTACTTTGGAGGTTTCTCTCTGATTCGTCTGAAATGAATCCCAAGATAGTAAAATTGAATTGCATATTCTTAAAGGGATGGTCTGCTTTTTCTATACTGAGACTCTCAGGTAAATAGGAAGGAGCCATCCCATTGAAGTGAATTGGGAGAGCTTAGTTATAATTGCACTGCAAGCAGGTAAACAGTAAGGAGAACACAGTAACCATACGAGTGCTGAATTATATTCACACAGCTGATCAGCAGGAGTGTTTTCCAGCCATTTAAACATGCTTATATAGCAAAATTAGTAAAATAGTTAAACCAGACTCACATCTGCAACTAGCTCTTTTAGGACAAAAGCCCTTTTTCATAGCAAAGCAGATAGGAACCGCTTTTCTAGTTGCAAGACCTTGGGGGGGGGGGGATCTCTGGGTTGGTACTATTTCTATTATAAAGACCAGTAGATATATGTGATGACTATTGTAGCCTAGACAACACTCCTCTAGATTTCTTGGGAAAATATATGCAAATTATCATGTCTAACATCTACTGGTATCAGATAGGCTTAGGAAAGATAATTTGAATATTTTTCCCAGAAACTGAGAGGGACATCACCTGGCCTACAATACTTCACACGTACTCTGCATACAAGGGGCTCTCCATGATGAGTACTCCTTAGGCAGAGCATATATACAGTATTGTTGAGAAACACAGATTAGTACACTATTCTCACTGAGGATTTGATGTAAAAGGCTTTCAGCCTAATACAGAGCATACAGGAAAGGGTTAAGATCTGCCTGCTATTACTTGAAATAACCAGTCTTATTCCAGAAGTAAAATGCAAATGTCTTGTCAGTGATAGCGGCTCCTCTGTCCCGGCCAAGGACTTCTACATTGGCATCAGAAGGAGACACGTTGTCGGCTGAGTTATGCTGACAGATCCATCCAGCGTATTTCTCCTCCTGATGAATGAGCGTCTGATGCATATTTCAGTTTGCACTTCGAAGTGTATTTGTGACTTGGAGTGAACCTTCAGCTCCAGAATGTGTGCTTTGTTCTGTGGACACAAGGGGGCGTCATTTGTCAATGAGCCATTTGGGGTAAGTGTCATATGGCGTGTGCCAGATTTATGAAAGATATATCTGAGCCTTACATATGTCGACAATATGGCGTCATATCACCGATGTTGTATACCAAAAACGAGATGTCCTATGGTCAGCCTTGTGGTGATAGGGAAGCAGAGCTTTAAAGATGGGATAAAGAGTGGATTTGTCTTAGGAAAGGGCATCTATACTATCGAGTGAAGCTCAGGCATTTGTCAACAGCTACAGATGTAGTAGAGTTAACACTCATGCTTTCTCAGACGTGTTATCTGAACTAAATGCGTTAAGCAAACACCTTCGATTGCTTTTCAATGGCTTTTGTTTCAAAATAACTCGATGAGTTAAGAAATGTGAGTTAAGAGTTTGTGTGTTAACCCTGCTACATCTGTATGTCAATTTTTTTTTTTGTGTAGGGTTGTCCCGCCATGATATGTCATGGTCACTACCTAGAACATTAAAAAAAAAGCATATTTGAAATTTACATTCTGTTGAATCGCCGATCCTGTGAAGAGTTATGACATCTACTCATATAGTATGGCGCCACCTGGTGGTCAAATTGTGTAGCAATGTCCATGTCCACCTATTGAGCTTATTGCCTCTGGTCACACATGCTCAGTCACTCCTCCAGGACTCTCCATAGCTTTCTGCAGTACATGACAGTGTAACTGAGAAGACTACTTCTGCAGGGGGTGTGCTGTTAGCTGCCAGAAGGGGAAGCAGACTGATTCTGTCCAGAGCTAGCTCACAGTAGCAGGGGGACACATGGAAACAAAAAAAAAGAGTGATTGAAGGGAGAACCCGCTACCTGTCATTAGTTTTCCCTTCTTCATCCCATTAAGACCACCAACTGATTTCAGAGACAGGGACCTCCAGAGCAGAACTCGATTAATATACAAAATACTAGGGTCCTAGTTGGGTTCCTTTGTATTACCACAAAGTACCCTGATTCTCTGGGTGACTGTCTCTCTCTCTGTATATAGTGCACATCCTCTTTAGGCAGGATGCTGCTCCGCAGATTATGGTCTCATCGCTTTTAGCTGCCTGTGGGGCGCCGACCGGTTATGGCAGAGGAACATTTTGTGGAAATTATGCTTTTTAAATAGGGAAGCATATGGCGGTACAGCGAGCATATTGTCTGATCCAAATAGATTATTATGTTTATTGCACCGTGCAAGAAGAGAGCGACAATTATAGTCATATCATAGATCAGCCCGCAAGCTGCACGCTTACCAATGTCACCCCTGCCTCACGAGCACAGCGATCAGGGGTCTCAGATTGCGGAGTAATTAGATGATTATTAGATCTTTCTGGAAAAGCTGGGTGACAGCTCTAGCACACTGCTGTCCTGAAATACTCTGTGCTGCTGGAAGATTCTGTGCCTTCCGACTTCCCACTTTATTTTCCCTTTTAACAGGTCACTGTATCCCTCCACATATGGTCATTGCCTTAACCAACATCAGCACAATCCTCTCTGGAAATACTCTGTGCTGCTGGGAACCCTTCTACTTCCGCTAGTAGTTTGTGATGTTCCACTTGTTTTCATTCGTTTCCTCACGTCCTTGGCACATGCAGCCCTGTCCTCACTAACTGCTCATATCACTGGTAAGCAGACTCTTCTGAAATACTCTGTGCTGCCAGGAATCCATCTCCTTTCTCCAATAGTCTGTGATGACCCACTTGTCTTCATTCACTACCTCAAGACATGCCCCTTGTGTCCCTCCTCTACTCATATTATGACACTGCAGCCTTCGCAGGTCACTGTCTCCTCCTATAATCAGCACACTCCTCTCCTGAAGTCGTCTTCACTTCCGAAGGGTTACTTTCCTTTCACTTGCTCTTCACTTTTCCCCTCTTCACATCATATTATTGTCCCTGTGGTATGAAGCTCTGTGCTGTCTACCTCACAGGAGTGGACAGGTCACTGCCTCCTCTTACAATCAGCACACTCCTTTCCTAAAAATACTCTGTGCTGCTGGAGATCCTTCTTCACCCACTTTGTAACTCTCAGTCTGTTATACAGTTGCAAGTAAAAGTATGTGAACCCTTTGGAATGATATGGATTTCTGCACAAATTGGTCATAAAATGTGATCTGATCTTCATCTGAGTCACAACAATAGACAATCACAGTCTGCTTAAACTAATTACACACAAATAATTAAATGTTACCATGTTCTTATTGAGCACACCATGTAAATATTCACAGTGCAGGTGGAAAAAGTATGTGAACCCTTGGATTTAATAACTGGTTGAACCTCCTTTGGCAGCAATAACTTCAACCAAACGTTTCCTGTAGTTGCAGATCAGACGTGCACAACGGTCAGGAGTAATTCTTGACCATTCCTCTTTACAGAACTGTTTCAGTTCAGCAATATTCTTGGGATGTCTGGTGTGAATCGCTTTCTTGAGGTCATGCCACAGCATCTCAATCGGGTTGAGGTCAGGACTCTGACTGGGCCACTCCAGAAGGCGCATTTTCTTCTGTTTAAGCCATTCTGTTCTTGATTCACTTCTATGCTTTGGGTCGTTGTCCTGTTACAACACCCATCTTCTGTTGAGCTTCAGCTGGTGGACAGATGGCCTTAAGTTCTCCTGCAAAATGTCTTAATAAACTTGGGAATTTATTTTTCCTTCGATGATGGCAATCCGTCCAGGTCTCCTCCTGACGCAGCAAAGCAGCCCCAAACCATGATGCCCTCACCACCATACTTCACAGTTGGGATGAGGTTTTGATGTTTGTGTGCTGTGCCTCTTTCTCCACACATAGTGTTGTGTGTTTCTTCCAAACAACTCAACTTTGGTTTCATCTGTCCACAGAATATTTTGCCAGTACTGCTGGGGAACATCCAGGTGCTCTTGTGCAAACTGTAAACGTGCAGCAATGTTTTTTTTGGACAGCAGTGGCTTCCTCTGTGGTATCCTCCTATGAAATCCATTCTTGTTTAGTGTTTTACGTATCGTAGATTCGCTACCAGGGATGTTAGCATATGCCAGAGACTTTTGTAAGTCTTTAGCTGACACTCTAGGATTCTTCTTCACCTCATTGAGCAGTCTGTGCTATGCTCTTGCAGTCATCTTTACAGGACGGCCACTCCTAGGGAGAGTAGCAGCAGTGCTGAACTTTCTCCATTTATAGACAATTTGTCTTACCGTAGACTGATGAACAGCAAGGCTTTTGGAGATACTTTTATAACCCTTTCCAGCTTTATGCAAGTCAACAATTCTTAATCGTAGGTCTTCTGAGAGCTCTTTTGTGCGAGGCATCATTCACATCAGGCAATGCTTCTTGTGAAAAGCAAACCCAGAACTGGTGTGTGTTTTTTTATAGGGCAGGGCAGCTGTGACCAACACCTCCAATCTCATCTCATTGATTGGACTCCAGTTGGCTGACACCTCACTCCAATTAGCTCTTGGAGATGTCATTAGTCTAGGGGTTCACATACTTTTTCCACCTGCACTGTGAATGTTTACATGGTGTGTTCAATAAAAACATGGTAACATTTAATTCTTTGTGTGTTATTAGTTTAAGCAGACTGTGATTGTCTATTGTTGTGACTTAGATGAAGATCAGATCACATTTTATGACCAATTTGTGCAGAAATCCATATCATTCCAAAGTTTTCTTGCAACTGTATATTCCCTTCCTCACATCATGACACTGCGGTTGCTTATGTCACATCCAGCCTCCCTGTCCTCTCTAACATCACATGAGTGGACAGGTCACTGCCCTTACAAAATCAACACACTCCTCTCCTAAAATACTCTGTGCTTCTGGGGACCCTGCATCTTCCACTTAGCCTGTAATCTCCCACTTACATCCATTCACATCCTCACATCATAAGATTGCCCCTGTCACATGCAGCCCTGACCTCTCTAACATCATCACAGGAGTGGACAGGTCAATGCCCCCCACATTATCAACACGCTCCTCTCCTAAAATGCTCTGTGCTGCTGGAGACCCTGCTCCTTCCACAGTATACAGTAACTCTCAGTCTGTCATATATTCCCATCCTCACGTCATGACACTGCCTATGTCACATACAGACCTGTCCTCTCGAACATCACAGGAGTGGACAGGTCACTGCCCCCCCAAAAAATCTGCATACTCCTCTCCTGCTGCTGCCATCATTCCCACGCTGTGATTGGTTGCAGTGCATTCTATCACCGACCACCTGAAATCTGTCCCCAGTCAACCTCTTCTTCTAATCAGAAGGCATTTACGTGTACAGTGCCATCTTGTGCTCCATGTACCGTCCTCGCTGAGCAGACGGTGTGCGGGATGTCAGGTTGTCTTTGTGTTGACGTAACGCCCTGACCCGGAGGAGACAGCTACATTTTCCACGTCTTGCGCCTTTCTTCTCTGAAGACCTTTTATCATTCCTCCTGGGTCAAGATAATGCTTAGTCTTTAAAACTCCCAGGAACTGCATCTTCGCTGACAGCCGGACACCTCAAGACGGAGACGTACCAAAATCAGCGGCGACACCTTCATTTCGGTAGTTTGCCTGTAATTGTGTTTTTTTTTTTTACGCTTCTCGTTGTCTGGAAGTTTTCTTCTCGGCGGTGAGAAGGTTTTACTGAAGAAACTAAAAGGATAAATTGGTCATTGCACACGGCTGGCAACAAAAAGGCTAGTGTCTGCTGCCATCTAACCGGGATTTCTTCCAGAGATGTAACTTGAAGCTCCCGGGCCCCAGTGGAACATCTGTAACCGGGCCCCTCACGTATCACGCAACATTTATCATTCTGGTATCTTCTTAAAGGGCTATTCTGGTTGTGAGAAGTGATCTCCTATCCACACGATAGAGGATAACCATTAGATCACTGGGGGTCCAACCATCGATGACAAGAACAGGGACCCCTAAGGCCCCCCGAAATGAATGGAGCCAAGCACGTGCACTGCTGCTCGATTCATCTCTATGGGAGTTCCCAAAAAAGCCAAGCGCTGTACTCGTCTGTCTCTGGAACTCCTGTAAGAGAAGATCATATCTCAGTGCACATGCCCGACCTGCCGCTCCATTCATTTCAGGGGAACTTATTCCCGTAATCGTTCACTGTGTCCCTTTAAGGGGCCCCCTCAGGCTTAGAGCCCCAGTACTGTAAAGTCACAACCCATGTATCTTTATTTTTAGAATTACTGGAAGTGAATGGGTTAATATTGGAGGCGATGACTGCAGCTGCTTTTCAGGCAATTTTTTTTAGAATATCGCTAAAATAGCAATTCCTGAATGCAACTACGTTACGGGGATCCAGACGATCGGTGGGGTTCCGTCAGCGTAAAAAGATTTTTTTCTATGTTATGTAGATAAAATGTCTTTGTAATATACTTTGTTTCAAATTATCGCTATTTTGTTGTTAAATCTCTGCTTGCTGTTAATGAATGCAGAAAAAGGAAAAACCCGAAACTCCTTGCAGTTGTTCATTGCTCACATCTGATGAGTTAAATGTCTGTGATCGGATTATCGCCGATCACAGACACTAGCTCTAGGTGTCTGCTGGCTAAAACCCGGCAGCTATAACACCAGCCTGTGAGTGGGCATAGACCCGACTTCCATCATACATATTAAAGGGGTTTTTAAACAGGAAGAGGTTAAAGGGGTTTTCCGGGCGTAGAATATTGGGATAGGTCATTGGTATCTGATTTATTGGGGTCCAATTTTCGGCATCCATGCTGATCCAGCCTCCTCATAGCCTATCTAGCACAGCACCCTACATTGTATAGTGGCTATGTTTGGTATTACAGCTCAGCCCCATTGAAGTGCTCCTTGGCCACGTGACCAATGAAAGTGACGTCAATGGACTAGGAACTGACCATGGAGCTCAATAGAGCACCATGGCCTCTTCAAACAGCTGATGATAGGGGTCCACAGAGTTTGACCCCACCAATCAGATATTGATGGCCAGAGATGTCCAGAGATTAGAGCAGATATAGAATAGATATTCTGCTACCGGAGAACTCTATGTGAAGTTGGGTGACAACTAATACAGTCTCTGTTAGAGCTTTCACAGCGGTTGTCACCCAGTTTCTTATAGGAATGGACATTTTGGCTCTTGGCGGACCACACGTGCCATGTCCTCTGACCGACATACCATGCTATAGGAGGAGCAATATAAACCTGGTCATCTTTTTTAGTATTCGGTAAATCGCATCTAGTTGGGTCTATGTGGAAATCATGTAGAGGTGGATGTAGAGCATTCTTATGTACTTACAGTATCTTCTACTTTGTGGCACTTAGAATATTTTTTTTTAACCCTTCCTTTAATTGTCTTTTCAGGAAAATGACATCCGCAACATCACCCATCATTCTTAAATGGGACCCCAAAAGTCTGGAAATCAGGACTCTTACCGTGGAGAGCCTCCTCGAACCACTTGTCACCCAGGTAAGAAGTGAAGTCCACCAGTGCTCCCTTCACTTGTCCCTAGGAACACACTACTAATGGCTTCTCCGGGACCTTGTCTTCTGGTCTTCTACCCATGCCTGTGACCTTGCTTGGTGTGACATTTACATTGGTTGTAGCTGAATCTCAGTTACCCCTTGTTTTACTCCATGGTCCATGTTTGGTTTATGTGTTGGAGCAATGATTGAGTCTAATGGTGCGGTCATGTCACAGACGCAATATACTAGAACAAGCCAAGCTGTCTTGGACTGTTGGTGGTCATCAGACCAGTGGTGTTGTCTTTGGTCTTCGGTTTTCGGTCTTCGGTCTTCTTAGTGATGTACCCAGTTGGGTTTTCTCATAAGATGGACACCCAGATACCTGGAGATATGTTTCTCCTTAGGGAGACCATAGGGCAATGCTCCATGGGAAAACAAATATGCAAATAGGTTTAGAAGGATGTCCACCCTATCTACAGTGCCACCTATAGGTTCACCTTATAAACCACAAACATTGATGATCCTAAGCAACCAGACCACCGGCTCTCCTGACCACATCTCTGTTTTCCATCATGGTATCACTATGGATTCTACAACTTTCTAATATACAGCACTTTATGTTTCACTTCTCCACAGTTTTCAAGACTTGTGCTTGCTGTCAGTGAATAGAATCATTCTTGCTTGCATTCAGAGGCAGGAAACCTATACTATGTCCTGCAGAGAACACTTTTTTAATGAGAGATTTGTGTAGCTCCTTCTGATGGGTTTAGCTCACAGTTGTCTAGACTGCATCCAAGTCTACTGTCTCTGAATAGGAACGAGTGTTCATTCATTCATTGATAGCAAGCAGAGATATTGAAAATGGCAAATAGTTCAAGCATAAAGAAATTAGAAAAAGTACATACAACTGGAACATCCCTTTAAACATTTGCCAGGAGATGTGTCTGGCATCGGACGTAGCCAACCAGACCCGTACTCTGCGCTGATGATAATCTCCTGCCTGTAGGGGGCGCAGTAGAGCGAGATTTACATGTATATCCAGCTTGTTATAGATACCAGCAGAGCTTTCTAGTAGACCCTGTCGTCAGCCTCACATTCCTCACTGCTTTCCATATCAGTGCTTACGGTCAGTGAACAGAAATCACCCATCCTACGCCTGTAGATTTGCTACAGTGGCATCCTCTGCGAGCTTTTACCTGCACACTGATACACTGCAGCAAACCATCAGGACACAAACCATCTTTTTTGCGGACATATGGAAATTGAACGCCCACAGAGTCATTTTCGGTTTTGAAACCAAATGATTCCGCCTACGGGCCGCAAAAAAGTACGTTAGCGTGCGTGAGCCCTTACGGTTATCGCACGATGATAAACGCCTCTGGCCTGAATCTCTCCTCTCGCTGGCAACGATGCATCAGTTCTGGGAAGCTGTAACCGTCTCCTGTCCTGGTAGTTTGCTACAATGTATCAGTGCAGGAGTCTGGGGGCAGTACACTGGATCCTCTCTTCTTTGCAGAAGTATTGGTCCCCCTTCATTATATTTGTAGAGCGCCGGATTAAAGGAAGTTTCCGTCATGGCTCACGTCTGATCTGACACATTGAGTCGTTTCCATGGAATTCGCTTTTTTTTTTTCTTTTTTGGCGTCTGCCTCCTAATTGTAAAATCTCCCACTTCTATCTGAAGAGAGGAATTTCACGGCGGATCATATTAATTGTGATTAGTTTCATCTGGTACGGCGCGAATTGCCATTTGTCTGGTTTTATTGTAACATCTGCTCCCCACGCCTTACAGCGCGCCTTCTGCCAGCGTGACAAGCGGCCTCGCCGCCCACCGCTAGGACGTCCGCCACCATCAAAGGAAATTAAAGCGCCACCTGAGGCTTTTTTTTTTTTTTTGTAAATACTAGTCTCCCTGTCGTGCTGTTCCTCCGTTATTCCTCCTAGAACTCGATGAACAGATTGATAGCTGGGTGCCAAGAGATTTTGTCTTTGCCAATCTGTCACTGATTGGACAGGGGCACGCCAACCAACTGGTAATGCTCAGTCGGCAATTTCTGCAGACATTTCTAGGAGGCGTAACAGAGGGACGGCACAATGCAGACCGCTAAGTGATGATGCTCCAGAATTCTAATTTGACATAAGGCATGTCAGGAGAAGAGAGAAGATTTGGGGCTCAATTTGCATTACATTTATTAACCCTTTTAACACACTTTTCTAAGCTTTCAGCAATGGGGCATGGTTTTGCTAGAAAAGGGCGTGACCGCGCCAGAAAGGAGGCATGCTCTAAATGCAGCTTCTTGCTCCAAAAATTTGTCAAAAGGTTGGCGCATTTTTGGAATAAAACTTAGTAAACTTAGACTAGATTTTTTTTTGGGGGGGGGCATAGACAGAATTTTTTGGCGCATGGACAGAACCTAGGACAAATCTGGCGCAGGATTCACGCCACTCTAAATTTACAAAGGTCGATGAGCCAAAATAGTAAATTTTTTCTAACATTATTCAGAACATATCGCACCTGTACTTAGAACGGAGCTGGCAAAGTGGAGGAGATGGGACCAGGCACGCGCGGCTGCCCCCCCCCCCCCCTTCATTCCTGTGGGAGTGCCGAAAATAGCCGAGCAGAGCATAGAAATGAATGGAAAGCGCCCAGTGCAAGTGCGACCACCGCTCCATTCTATGGGGCTGATGGACATGGCAGAGCCAGTGCTAAGCTTTTTCGGCGCTATCATAGGAATAAATGGAGGGCGCAGTCTGCTCTCCTTCACTTTAAAGGCTCAGTTCTAGAGATAGGTGCAGGTCTCAGAGGTGGGACAACCCCTTTAAGACTGTGATTGGCATTCTTAGACTGCGTAAAGTGCGACGCTAGGCGCTCAGTCTTGCTGGAGGCTATTAGGGTAGGGCCACACGTGGCATGTGTGCGGCACAACTGCATGCGGAAAATCCACAACGAAGACACATAGCGTCATCGGCTACAGAATGAATCCGCTGTGGGCTAACTACATCAGCAGCAGAGGTATTCCTACTTGTTACAATGTATCAGTGCAGATAAGATGCATGATGATGCCATGTTAGGGTTGCCACCTTTCCCAACAAAAAATGCCGGGCAAGTTAAGCCACCCCCCCCCAAAGGGGGTGTAGTTGTGGGGGCGTGGCTTAACACAGGGTGAGAAGTCGCTGTCATACTGTGGCTCCCCAGGAATTTTAAAGCCCCCATTAGCGCCCCCAGTAATAGTAATGCCCCCATTAGCACTCCCAGTAATAGTAATGCCCCCATTAGCACCCCCAGTAATAGTAATGCCCCCATTAGCACCCCCAGTAATAGTAATGCCCCCATTAGCACTCCCAGTAATAGTAATGCCCCCATTAGCACCCCCAGTAATAGTAATGCCCCCATTAGCACCCCCAGTAATAGTAATGCCCCCATTAGCACCCCCAGTAATAGTAATGCCCCCATTAGCACCCCCAGTAATAGTAATGCCCCCATTAGCACTCCCAGTAATATAATGCCCCCATTAGCACCCCCAGTAATAGTAATGCCCCCATTAGCACCCCCAGTAATAGTAATGCCCCCATTAGCACCCGCAGTAATAGTAATGTCCCCATTAGCACCCCCAGTAATAGTAATGCCCCCATTAGCACCCCCAGTAATAGTAATGCCCCCATTAGCTACCCCAGTAATTGTAATGCCCCCATTAGCACCCCCAGTAATAGTAATGCCCCCATTAGCGCCCCCAGTAATAGTAATGCCCCCATTAGCACCACGAGTAATAGTAATGCCCCCATTAGCGCCCCCAGTAATAGTAATGCCCCCATTAGCACCCTCAGTAATAGTAATGCCCCCATTAGCGCCCCCAGTAATAGTAATGCCCCATTAGCACCCCCAGTAATAGTAATGCCCCCATTAGTGTGCCCCAGTAAGAGTAATGCCCCCATTAGCACTCCCAGTAATAGTAATGCCCCCATTAGCACCCCCAGTAATAGTAATGCCCCCATTAGCACTCCCAGTAATAGTAATGCCCCCATTAGCACCCCCAGTAATAGTAATGCCCCCATTAGCACCCCTAGTAATAGTAATGCCCCCATTAGCACCCCCAGTAATAGTAATGTCCCCATTAGCACCTCCAGTAATAGTAATGCCCCCATTAGCACCCCCAGTAATAGTAATGCCCCCATTAGCTACCCCAGTAATTGTAATGCCCCCATTAGCACCCCCAGTAATAGTAATGCCCCCATTAGCGCCCCCAGTAATAGTAATGCCCCCATTAGCACCACGAGTAATAGTAATGCCCCCATTAGCGCCCCCAGTAATAGTAATGCCCCCATTAGCACCCCCAGTAATAGTAATGCCCCCATTAGTGTGCCCCAGTAAGAGTAATGCCCCCATTAGCACCCCCAGTAATAGTAATGCCCCCATTAGTGTGCCCCAGTAAGAGTAATGGCCCCATTAGTGCCCCCCATTAAGAATAATGCCCCCATTAGTGACCCCCAGTTAGAGTAATGTGGCCCTCATCCCCAGGAACCGTCACTCGAGTGTTGTGTGAAAGTCTGGCAGTGGAGACCGGGGGAGAGGGGAGGTGATAGGAAAGGAGCGCAGCAGAAGAGCCGGGAGGGGAGGAGCGCAGGCCCGCGGCTCGTCTCATTGTTATTCGGCCTGATCTGGGAGTGAGAGCGGCTCAGTCCCGGCGCAGCCGCCATGCTGTGGGGCGAGGGTTTGCTGCTCTCCTTCAGCAGCGTCTTCGTGACCACCAGAAGCCCCCAGCTCTCCGGCTTCCAATTCATCCTGACCGGCGGCCTCGTCCTCTTCAGGTTCGAGCCAGTCCAGGAGTGCCGGCCGCTCGCAGCTCACCGCCGCACACTCACCGCGGGCTGTCAGGACCGTGAGCGAGCAAGTCAGACTGAATGAATCCTGTGCCCGGGTCTGAGAAAGGCTTGTACCCGGGCACAGGATTACAAACCCGGACTGTCCGGGTCATGGCAACCCTATGCCATGTGCGCGGAACCTTCTGTCGGCGCCAGCACTGTATACGGCCATATAGTGTATAAATAACCGTATCATACAGTGCCACAACCATTCACTGCAAAAGTAACTGCACAGCGCCTAAGCAGCCATGACCACACCGCCATATAGTGCTCAAATAATAACATGCCGTTCCTAAAGTTACCTAATGATAGAGATGAGCGAATCTATTCGTAGATTTGTTCTGAATCTCTGATTTTTTAGGCACTGAGTCGAAACCGAATCTTTTCTGGTTTGATTCTGCCGAATCTTGCAAAAAGATCAATGAATAGTGCGCTGTCACCACCCGGCGGGAGGTAATTGCAGTCAGTTGCGGCCAAGCAATAACCACGGTTTGAGGCGGCAACGATCAAAGTAGGTACAGTCACACCTGGCGGTGTATCAGAGCGGGGAAAATGAAAAGATTTGTACAAAATTAATGAAACAAGATGAAGCTTTTCATAAAAAAAAAAATCAGTTTTAGAAGGGGGGGTATATATCAATCTCCAGGGCAATTGGAGCAACTTTGGTTCGGAACAACTAGATTCGACCCGAACCGAACTTTGTAGAATCCAAAACTAACAGAATCTTGGAAGATTGACTCATCTCTCCTGGTCACATGTCAGGCCATTGGTGGTACCCGCATTATCCAGGACGGCTAAGAACACCACTAGGACCAGTCTGGAGGATTGCTCCATGACCAGCACAGGGATCCGTCCTGCGGAAGTAAGATTTCCACTCAAGGAAAGCAGGCAGAGATCTTGAAAAATCGCAAAAAATTGCTTAAAGGGGCTGTTCCAAAATACATGGGATAGAGGATTAGTATCTGATGAGTGGGGGGTCCGACCACTGGAGTAGAGCAGTCCCATAGAGATGAATGGAGCGGCCGCGCATGTTCTCAAACACCGCTCCATTCATTGGCAGTGCTCGGGACCGCCGTTCTCGGTGGTCGGACCCCAACCAGTCAGAGTTTTATCTGCGAATAGGGTAAACGTTTACATCTCGGGACAACCCCTTTAACTTTTTGTTATACAATTAGTAAGGGCTTTTTGCTCTACTCCATGAGGACAGCACTCCAGAGCTGAACTCCTAATGATGCTATTAGTTTGGGGCAGAAGTTACACCCATGTAGACTGGAGTGATCTCAGGATACGGGGAATGTGCCTGGTTCAGTTGATATAATCTATGTACAGTATATGGCGGAATGTGGCAGTATTACTTATTACTTAGTGGCCTGCACACGCCGTGCGCTAGAACATCATAATCTGTAGTGACAGGGGTGGCTAATTACTGCAGCAGGATTAACGAGGTGCGGCACGTGGGTGATTTGTACCAGAGGAGCGACCAATTACCATGAAGTCATTATACAGGATCTCCAGTCACAAGTGATTGACCGGAGCGCCGCGGCGAAACATTAAAGGGAGGGAACGCTCAGTCATTGCCTAACCAAGACTTCTGCGACTTTCTTCCACACATCAGCATTAAGATCACTGCTTGCTGTCAGTGAATAAGGGGCATTCCTTATGGCCTCCAGAGTCTGAAAACATCTCCTTTCCTGATACCTCCCACAGATGAGACGTAGTTCAGTTGTTTCCCGGCTGGACAATTCTCTATGTGAGAAACCCTTCCCTGATGGTTTGTTACAATGTATCAGTCTGGCAGAGGACGGCATACAATCAGAGAAAACCCCAGCATAGACTTTCCAGCCTCTGCATGCAAGCAGTTTGCATTTACTGCCTGCAAACAGAGATCTTGAAAATGAGGAGGAATGGAGGGTTGGCGTTACGGGGGGAGGGGGGGCAAACTGGGCGAGTGCCCTGGGCCCCCGTCACCAAAGGGGCCCCCTTCCAGTCGGTGGCGGATGACATTCGGGTCGGCAGCCCCGGGCCCAGCACCGCTGGGGGGCTCAACGCCGACCCGAACGCCCACATACTGCGGCGGGCACAGGAGCGCATAGTTCCCTGCCCCTCCGCCGATCACCGCAATAGGCTTTAGGCCTAGTAGGCCTGAGGCCTATGTGGTACCACTATGTGGTAGTAAAATCCTGGCGCAGGCGTGCGTGATGACGCCATCACGTGTGCCTGTGCCGGGAGGCAGCACAGTGAAGTGTGCGTGCCTGGCACATAGGTGAGTATGTAGCTTTTATTTTTTTATTTTTTTTATGTGCCAGCTTTGGGGGACATGGGGGGGACACACAGGAGGACATGTGAAGAGACAGTACATGGGGGGGGGGGAATTGCAGTATGGGGGCAAATTACTATGTGGGGAAAAAATATTATGGTGGGATTACTGTGTGGGGGGAAATTATTATTTGTGGTCAGGACCTAAACGAGTGGAAGATGCCCAACCACCACCCCCCTACCTAATTGGCCTGAGGTGTGCCTTGGCCTCACTAGGTCGGTATGCCTGAAAAAGGGGGCATACCCTGAATGTGATGGTTGAATGACTGAATGAAGAATGGGAATGGGTGGGCAGGGGACGTCCGAATGCCGACGTGCTGCCTGGGAGAGCCAGACTGCTTAAGACAGGTACCGGCCCCTCCCACAAATCCAGGCTAGCCTGCGGCCAGCCTTAACACTTGTGGTCAGGACCTAAACGAGTGGAAGATGCCCAACCACCACCCCCCTACCTAATTGGCCTGAGGTGTGCCTTGGCCTCACTAGGTCGGTATGCCTGAAAAGGGGGCAAAACCCACCAGTGAGGGAAGGATTGGCCTGAGGTGCTACTCTGCCAATGTACTGAATGCTTGGACCAGCTCCGCTTGTGGCTCCGGGATATACCGTACAAAGCACCCCGAGCGCCAGCGCCCCAAGAAACTACTGTGTGGGGGGCAGTGTGGGGGGAAACTGCTGTGTGCGGGCAGTGTGGGGGGAAACTGCTGTGTGCGGGCAGTGTGGGGGGAAACTGCTGTGTGCGGGCAGTGTGGGGGGAAACTGCTGTGTGCGGGCAATGTGGGGTTGCCACGCGTACGGGAATGACCCGGACAGTCCGGGTTTGTAATCCTGTGCCAGGGTACAAGCCTTTCTCAGACCCGGGCACAGGATTCAAACTGCAGACTTGCACACCTGACAGCTGGCGGTGAGTGGCGTCGTCGAGTGTCAGTCAGCGGCGGCGGCCGATGAGGAGTCGGCAGTGGGGACGATCAGCTGTCACTGCAGGCGATCAGCTGTGATGCTAGCACAGGGCGGCTCTGTCTTTAGACACTCCCTCCCTCCTTTAAATGTTTTCTTTTACTATTGTTCCTCCTTGTGTTTCCTTTTACCCTACTGTCCTCTCTGATATCCTGTCTGCTTGGCCCGTTCCTCAGCGCTCCACAGCTGGACCCACTCCTGGCCTGTGGAGCGCAACTTCCGGTCCCGATGCGTTCCACCCGTGTTCAGGTTTGGCTTGAAGAAAAGGTGGCAACCCTAGGGCAGTGTGGGGGAAACTACTGTGTGGGGGCAGTATGGGGGAAACTACTGTGTGGGGGGCAGTATGGGGGAAACTACTGTGTGTGGGGCAGTATGGGGGAAACTACTGTGTGGGGGGCAGTATGGGGGAAACTACTGTGTGTGGGGCAGTGTGGGGGGAATTACTGTGAGGTGGGCAGTGTGGGGGAAACTACTGTGTGGGGGCAGTGTGGGGGAAACTACTGTGTGGGGGGCAGTGTGGGGGAAACTACTGTGTGGGGGGCAGTATGGGGGAAACTACTGTGTGTGGGGCAGTATGGGGGAAACTACTGTGTGGGGGGCAGTATGGGGGAAACTACTGTGTGTGGGGCAGTATGGGGGAAACTACTGTGTGGGGGGCAGTATGGGGGAAACTACTGTGTGTGGGGCAGTGTGGGGGGAATTACTGTGTGGTGGGCAGTGTGGGGGAAACTACTGTATGGGGGGCAGTGTGGGGGAAACTACTGTGTGTGGGGCAGTGTGGGGGGAATTACTGTGTGGTGGGCAGTGTGGGGGAAACTACTGTGTGGGGGGCAGTGTGGGGGAAACTACTGTGTGGGGGGCAGTGTGGGGGAAACTACTGTGTGGGGGGCAGTATGGGGGAAACTACTGTGTGGGGGGCAGTATGGGGGAAACTACTGTGTGTGGGGCAGTGTGGGGGGAATTACTGTGTGGTGGGCAGTGTGGGGGAAACTACTGTGTGGTGGCAGTGTAGGGGAAACTACTGTGTGGGGGCAGTGTGGGGGGAACTACTGTGTAGGGGCAGTGTGGGGGGAATTACTGTGTGGGGGGCAGTGTGGGGGAAACTACTGTGTGGGGGCAGTGTGGGGGAATTACTGTGTGGGGGGCAGTATGGGGGAAACTACTGTGTGGGGGGCAGTATGGGGGAAACTACTGTGTGTGGGGCAGTGTGGGGGGAATTACTGTGTGGTGGGCAGTGTGGGGGAAACTACTGTGTGGGGGCAGTGTAGGGGAAACTACTGTGTGGGGGCAGTGTGGGGGGAACTACTGTGTGGGGGCAGTGTGGGGGGAATTACTGTGTGGGGGGCAGTGTGGGGGAAACTACTGTGTGGGGGAATTACTGTGTGGGGGGCAGTATGGGGGAAACTACTGTGTGGGGGCAGTGTGGGGGAAACTACTGTGTGGGGGCAGTGTGGGGGGAACTACTGTGTGGGGGCAGTGTGGGGGGAATTACTGTGTGGGGGCAGTATGGGGGAAACTACTGTGTGGGGGCAGTGTGGGGGAAACTACTGTGTGGGGGCAGTGTGGGGAAAACTACTGTGTGGGGGAAACTACTGTGTGGGGGGCAGTGTGGGGGAAACTACTGTGTGGGGGCAGTGTGGGGGAAACTACTGTGTGGGGGCAGTGTGGGGGAAACTACTGTGTGGGGGAAACTACTGTGTGGGGGAAACTACTGTGTGGGGGCAGTGTGGGGGAAACTACTGTGTGGGGGAAACTACTGTGTGGGGGCAGTGTGGGGGACACTACTGTGTGGGGGAAACTACTGTGTGGGGGCAGTGTGGGGGGAATTACTGTGTAAGGGGCAGTATGGGGGAAACTACTGTGTGGGGGCAGTGTGGGGGAAACTACTGTGTGGGGGCAGTGTGGGGGGAACTACTGTGTGGGGGCAGTGTGGGGGGAATTACTGTGTGGGGGCAGTATGGGGGAAACTACTGTGTGGGGGCAGTGTGGGGGAAACTACTGTGTGGGGGAAACTACTGTGTAGGGGAAACTACTGTGTGGGGGCAGTGTGGGGGACACTACTGTGTGGGGGAAACTACTGTGTGGGGGAAACTACTGTGTGGGGGGCAGTGTGGGGGAAACTACTGTGTGGGGGGCAGTGTGGGGGAAACTACTGTGTGGGGGAAACTACTGTGTGGTGGAAACTACTGTGTGGGGGGCAGTGTGGGGGGAAACTGCTGTGTGGGGGGCAGTGTGGGGGAAACTACTGTGTGGGGGCAGTATGGGGAAAACTACTGTGTGGGGGCAGTATGGGGGAAACTACTGTGTGGGGGCAGTGTGGGGGAAACTACTGTGTGGGGGGCAGTGTGGGGAAACTGCTGTGTGGGGACAGTGTGGGGGAAACTACTGTGTGGGGGCAGTGTGGGGAAACTACTGTGTGGGGGCAGTGTGGGGAAACTACTGTGTGGGGGCACTGTGGGGGAAACTACTGTGTGGGCAGTCTGGGGGAAACTACTGTGTGGGCGCAGTGTGGGGGAAACTACTGTGTGGGGGCAGTGTGGGGGAAACTACTGTGTGGGGGAAACTACCGTGTGGGGGAAACTACTGTGTGGGGGAAACTACTGTGTGGGGGCAGTGTGGGGGAAACTACTGTGTGGGGGAAACTACTGTGTGAGGGAAACTACTGTGTGGGGGCAGTGTGGGGAAACTACTGTGTGGGGGGCAGTGTGGGGGAAACTACTGTGTGGGCAGTCTGGGGGAAACTACTGTGTGGGGGCAGTGTGGGGGAAACTACTGTGTGGGGGCAGTGTGGGGGAAACTACTGTGTGGGGGAAACTACTGTGTGGGGGAAACTACTGTGTGGGGGCAGTGTGGGGGAAACTACTGTGTGGGGGAAACTACTGTGTGGGGGAAACTACTGTGTGGGGGAAACTACTGTGTGGGGGCAGTGTGGGGGAAACTACTGTGTGGGGGAAACTACTGTGTGGGGGCAGTGTGGGGGACACTACTGTGTGGGGGAAACTACTGTGTGGGGGAAACTACTGTGTGGGGGAAACTACTGTGTGGGGGAAACTACTGTGTGGGGGCAGTGTGGGGGAAACTACTGTGTGGGGGAAACTACTGTGTGGGGGCAGTGTGGGGGAAACTACTGTGTAGGGGCAGTGTGGGGGACACTACTGTGTGGGGGAAACTACTGTGTGGGGGAAACTACTGTGTGGGGGAAACTACTGTGTGGGGGAAACTACTGTGTGGGGGAAACTACTGTGTGGGGGCAGTGTGGGGGAAACTACTGTGTGGGGGAAACTACTGTGTGGGGGCAGTGTGGGGGAAACTACTGTGTGGGGGAAACAACTGTGTGGGGGAAACTGCTGTGTGGGGGCAGTGTGGAGGACACTACTGTGTGGGGGAAATTACTGTGTGGGGGAAACTACAGTGTGGGGGAAACTACTGTGTGGGGGGCAGTGTGGGGGAAACTACTGTGTGGGGGGCAGTGTGGGGGAAACTACTGTGTGGGGGAAACTACTGTGTGGTGGAAACTACTGTGTGGGGGGCAGTGTGGGGGGAAACTGCTGTGTGGGGGCAGTGTGGGGGAAACTACTGTGTGGGGGAAACTACTGTGTGGGGGCAGCATGGGGGACACTACTGTGTGGGGGGCAGTATGGGGGAAACTACTGTGTGGGGGGCAGTATGGGGGAAACTACTGTGTGGGGGGCAGTGTGGGGGAAACTACTGTGTGGGGGAAACTACTGTGTGGGGGCAGCAAGGGGGAAACTACTATGTGTTGGGCAGTATGGGGGTAACTACTGTGTGGGGGGCAGTGTGGGGGGAAACTACTGTGTGGGGGAAACTACTGTGTGGGGGCAGTATGGGGAGTATTGCCTGGAGCACAATAGTGGGTGTTATTATTACTGGGGCACTCTAGGGAACATTATAGCTGCTGTGGACACTATAGGGACATTTGGGGTAATTTATCAAACTGGTTTAAAGTAGAACTGGCTTAGTTGCCCATATCAGCCAATCAGATTCCACCTTTCATATTTGACAGCTCTTTTGGAAATCCAGTTCTACTTTACACCAGTTTGATAAATTACCCCAATTATGTCTATTAGGGTCACTATTTTTTCAGCAGTACAGTACCTGGGGCATTTGTGGGCACAACGGGCACAGTATTGGGGGTGGCAGCAGGATGACACTGTGGGGACACCAGGATGAGGAGGTTGATGGAAAAATTTAGAAATCTAACGTGTCTACATTACAAACTCTGTAGAGACGAGATGCGGCTTAAAGTATTTGTCATGGTGGTCTGGGTCAAACGGAGGAGAAGAGGAAAGAGAAGATCTACATGACAGGAGATGTCCCTGAATGTAAGAGGTATGTGGTCACTATGACATGTAGAAAGTGTTTTTAAAGGAGAGTTACACTTTAAAGGCTATATTTGTTTGTCTTTCCAACCTGCTTCTTGGTTTTTTTTTCAGTTAAAAGGTTTACCTGAGAATTTGATATGATATCCTCAGGATGGTCATCAGTACCAGATCAGTGGGGATCCGACTCCTGACACCCCTGCTGATTATCTGTTTGAAGAGGTCACAGCGCTCAGCAGAGCTCCGGTGAGCACTGCGGTCTCTTTATAGTTTACCAAGCACAGCGCCGTACGTTAGACAGCCGCGATGCTTGGTATTGCAGCTCATCTCCTTTCACTAGAATGGGACTGAATTGCAACTAGGCCATGTGACTGATATACAGTGACATCACTGGCCTCCCAACAGTAAGTCGGCAGGTGTCCCGGGAGAAGGACACCAGCCGATCTGATAGTGATGACCTATCCTAAAGATAATCTTCTACACCTTGCTGGTACTGTATTACACTGCAGTTTGTGTAATCCGCAATCAGTGCAGGCAGGCTGTGTGTGAATGTGCAATATTTCTTTTGGGGCCCCACTTAAAATTTTGCCCAGGGCCACACTTTGTTTAAAACCGGCCCTGGAGACACGGAGTGATTAGAAAGTTGTTCAGAAATACTGCTATCCTCATCCCTTGGGAACAGGTGACCCCCTTTTCCAGAATCTATTGCTCCCATTGGTGTGCTACCTCTATGGGAGTCAGTGTGCGCCTCTATTATTCCTCCTAGTGCAGGAGAAAGTGGGACAGCAAACAACCCTGTGACCTGCTGCACAGCACTACCCTTAAAGAGGACCCATGCAAATACTTAGCACAACAGCACTGTATTGTGCTGCTCCTCTATTATTCCTCCTGGAAATGTATCTTTAAATTGACAACTAGGGGTTACCATTTCCCTTGGCACTGGGAACACTATCCAGTCAGTACTGACCTTGCTACACTGTGTAGAGACACACCCTGTTGACAAGGGGGATTGCAATACCCAGTTATCTATTTCCAGGAGGAATAGCAGAGGAGCAGCACAATGCAGAGTTCTAAGAAAAGGTGGTAACACATTATTATACTCACTGGGGTCCACGAAGCTCAGATACAGGGGTTGTATATTGTTTCTGGACATGTGCCTAAGGGCAAATATTTTGTTCAGCTATGAGCTTCCAGGACCGGCAAAATGACAGAAGGAAATTGAAGACCTTAGAAGATACCCACAAGGATGCCTGAAAATAATACTAACTCTACTCAGTCTTGAAACCCATGAACCCAGTATCCACATTCCTCCATATGTCTTCACAAGATATTATACAATGAGAATATGCCTGGTCCTGAAGTTCCACCATTGGAAGGTGTATCCTCAAGGAGGCAATTCAAGCACTTCTTCTTCTTCTTGAGAAGTTAAGATTTATATGAAACAAACGTTTACTTCCAAAGTCTTTTGTACAGCAAGGTCACTGTAAAGAAGACAAATGATGGTAATATCTTAAACGTTGCAGTCTTCTGTATGTCAACACCGAAGTGTGAAGATCGGAGTGATTCATTCACTATAATTGCTAAATTCAAAGAAGAGGTGGTAACACCAAAGTAAACCCACTCAGGTCCACAAAGCTCAGATATGGGGTTTGTTTGAAGGGGGTATCATGGAGAAACATTATGTTCAGCTATGATCTTCCAGGACAAGCAAAATGGAAGAAGGACACTGAAGACCGCAAGAAGATTGGTTGGAGGAACTTGTAGATAATCCCAACACCATTCAATAGCATTCCAAACCCACAACCCCAGTATCCACCTCCCCAATATATATTGTAATTGCTACATACTGCACCGAGAGAATATGCTGGGTCCTCCAGGTGTGGTCCTGAAGTACCACTGCTGGAAGGTGTTACCTCAAAGAGGCAACCACTTCTTCTTCTCGAGTTAAGATTTATTTGAAACAAACATGTACTTCCCATCCAAAGTCTTTTAGGAATAGCAAGGTCACCCGGGCTAATGCATCTTTCACTATAAAGAAGACAAATGACGGTAACATCTCGAACGTTCCACTCTTCTGTATGTCAACACCAGGATGTGAAGATCGAAGTAATTTATTCACTTTAATTGCTGCTGGCTGTTTTAAGCTTTTAGAAGGAGACATTAATTTGCTTGTTCCCCATATTCCTCAAAGTGACAATCGTTTGAAGGCGAAACACTTTTTTTTCACTTATTTTTTGAAAATACAAAATACTTTAAAAACAGTATATGACGAGTAATGACGACTTAACCCTTCTACCACCAAAGGGAACGTTGAGCCCCTATTATTCAAATTGTCCTTTGACAATTCCTCCTAATTACAAGCAACGTTTCTTTTTTCTTGCTAACTCGTCCATGCTCCTTGATTATCCAGGCAATGGGTGCCGCTAATTACCGGGGCTTTGTGTCGAACATCATTTCCCACTGAGCCATATTTGATCCAGTTTTCTTGATTGCAACGTACATCAGATGAAGTAGACTCGGCCGTCTTTGCTCCAAAGCTTCTGTGCCTTCAAAAGGTAATGTATCTGCTGGAAGTCACATAGGAGAAAACGTTTCATGGGTTTCTTATAGGATGTGAAGGAATGAGGGCTAGACTTGTTAGAAGTAACAGATTGTGGAGAAGTCATTAATAAGACTTAATACTGTGCGGGATGGGGGGGATGGTGTCAGCTTCCATCAACTTGAATGCATTGGTTTGTATGTTCTTCCAAAATACATTCATTTTGATCATCTAGCTTTAGAGACCCAACACTCCAGGGCTATGACGCAGATCTGCTAGGTTGGTTGCATAAGACAGATCAGCATTGGTTCTCAAATTTTTCCCATTTATGCCAAACTTAGCAGTGTCACTTCTCAAGGTCCTCACGATGTGACTTCAGATGTCAAGTCATCAGATCTGAAGGACTACAGAATCTCCAAGGAGTCTAATTAAAGGCTTTGTACACCTTTGGGGCAATTTATTATCATTGCATTGCACTCATTTTGAGCTAAAATAATTTTTTAAATTGGTCTTTAAAAAAATATGGTGTCCTTTTTTCTGTACAGAGCTGAGATGCTCTAGTAGCACCCTTTGGATTTTCTGTCATTTCCGTCAGACCAGGAGCTGACGGACTCCTTATCTCTGCTCTCTGACATTATACTCACACTCAACACTCATTATAGCTCAGTTCTTATCTTACTGATAAGAATGTGGCTTCAATAAGTATTGTATTATCTCTCTATCAATGGCTTCAGAAGTGGCGTGTATAGGGACAATTGTGAACGAGACCCAGTGGTCAGGTGCCATTACTGACACAATAATTGACTGGCAGCAGAGACAAGCATGTAGACAGCATGTGACTCTTCCGGTCCGGTGAGGATACAACCCAGAAGAATTTGACAATTTTTTATTTATTTTTTTCAACGCATGCCTTGATCACCCTTGCAATGTTTTTGATCTTGGATAACATCTTTAAATAATACAATTCTTACTTTTTGCTACCACCACTATGGGTATCTTGGAGCTCATGATCTACTGTTTATACATAGAACTCTATAGTAAAGCAGTTTCGAGCTCATAGCCTCCCTCTAGTGGTGGTTGCAGGAAGAAGAATTTTGAAAATTATCTGTAGGTAGCTCAGAAAAAAACAAAGCTTTAAAAGCTATAATAATATTTAAAGAAATGAATAAGTGCAGAATGTTAAAACTAAACATGAGATGAAAAAAGGTGGACATCCACTTTAAAAGGGGTTGTCTCACTTCGGCAAATAGCAGTTATCATGTAGAGGAAGTTAATGCAAGGCACTTACTAATGTATTGTGATTGTCCATATTGTCTCCTTTGCTGGCTGGATTCATTTTTCCATCACGTTATAGACTGCTCATTTCCATGGTTATGACCACCCTGAAATCCAGCAGCGGTGGACGTGCTTGCAAAGTGTGCTAGCACGACCACAACTGATGGATTTTCAGGGTGGTCGTAACTGTGGAAACGAGCAGTGTATAATGTGATAGCGAAAGGATTCCAGCCAGCAAAATAAGCAATATGGACAATCACAATACATTAGTAAGTGCCTTGTATTAACTTCCTGATAAATGTTATTTGCCGAAATGAGACAACCCCTTTAAGGCTGAATTGTGCAAGTAAAATAGAGCAAAACATATTTTACATAACAAAAACAAACATGACAGTTTAACCTGGATATTAAATTACCATGAAAACAATTCGTTGGCACAAAATTCCAATTAATGTATTGTATTATAGATCCCTGCGGAGGAAGTGTGGAGAGACGAGAGTAGCAGACTGCTTATATTGCTGAAATTTGCATTTAAATGATAGGAAGCAGTAAAATGGAGAAGAAAAAAACTAGAAAAAAAAAAAAATTGATGTAAAAAGAGCTCTGGTCCCAAAATAAAGCAGAACCCAATTATTTGATTTGATTACTAGTGATGAGCGGCATAGGAAATATTCGTTTTCGCGATATTTTGCTAATTTTTCACATAATATTCGCAATAAATTCACGAATTCTATTTTTGCGATTGCGCAAATCGGCACTAATGATGCGCATATTTTTTGCGCAATACGTGCAAATTCACATTTTAGCAGGTCTGACTACATGTTACTGATTGGTGCACTATGTATTGTTGTGACATCATTGGTGCACTATGTCTGTAGCATGTATGTATGGACAGCAGAGAAACAGTAATTCCTATCACACTACCTAACACCCTGCACTGGAACCTATCAGCTACACTATATCACTATGTAACCTACACTGACTATCTCCCACTAACTATCTGTATTATATATATATAAGTTAACTACCGTACTTTCTGGCTTTTCATGTAATTTGGAAAAAGAATAGGGAAAAAAATCTACAAACTTTTTTGTCCTAGTTTTTAAAATTTAATTTGAAATTTTCATTCAAATTCATTGGCAATCTTTCAAAAAAGCTCAGAATTTAAATGGGCTTTCTGGGCGTAAAATATTGAAGACCTATTATCAGGATAGGCCTCCAATATCTGATCGGTGGGGGGTCTGACACCCGTCACCCCTGCTGATCAGCCATTTTAAGAGGCCACAGTGCTCCGATAAGTGTTTCAGCCTCTTCCTAGGCCAGTGATGTCACATTCTATGGATACATGGCCTATGTGCAGCTCTGTGCCATAGGAGTGAATGGGCTTGGGCTGAGCTACGACGCACAGCCACTATACAATGTATAGCTCTGTGCTTGGTACATTGTAAGGAGGCCACAGTCTCTTCAACCGGTTGATCAGAAGGAGTGCTGGAAGTCGGACCTTCACTGATCAGATATTGGAGACCTACGAGTATATTGAATATTTCACTCTAGGAAAGCACCTTTTAAATTTTGAAACATTTGGAATGAGTTTAAATGAAAACTTAAATTTTGAAAACTAGGACAAAAAGACCTCTGAAGGTAGGTCATAAATATTTTAGTTCCAGAAAACCCCTTTAAATATTTCTCTTCTGCTATCTCATAGAGTCATAGCAAGCATTACAATGGGACCACAAGTCCACAAAAATTCCAAAAATGTAATCTTTTTGGCTGTCTGTAATGTGGCCAAACCCACATTCGAGGTGGTTGGAAACTCACATTATTCCTAAACCTCTATTCTTAATACTACAGCATTTGAAAGGGGGTTTCATTGAGATCAAATGGCAACTCCACCATTATTTCTCAGATGGCAACTCCACCATTATTTCTCAGATGGCAACTCCACCATTATTTCTTGACGTTAGAAGATACAAGATGGAATTCTCTTTTAATTTCACCATAAGTATTTAAAAGTCTTGGCAAATTTGGTAAGACCACAAACGCCTCTACGTGTTCAAATGTGCTTATTGGAGGAGATTTATTATGATAGGGAACATGGCTGATCTGTAACACACAAAAAATAGTTCTTTATATATTTCGCAGGTTTAATTGTGATATGAGAGAAATAAGAAGGAGAAGATAAAAGGAGGTAACAGGTCATTTTAAAGAACCACCTAAGGGTACTTTCACACTAGTGTTAAAGTTTTCAGGTATTGAGTTACGTCCTAGGGGCTCAATACCTGAAAAAAAAAGCTTCAGTTTTGTCCTAATGCATTCTGAATGGAAAGCAATCCGTTCAGTATGCATCAGGATGTCTTCAGTTCAGTCACTTTTACGGAATGACGGATCCGGCATTAATTTCCATTTAAATGTATTAATGCCGGATCCGGTACCAAGTGTTCTGGAAAAACGTATCCGGTTTCCAGGTCTGCAAAAATGTAAAAAAATAAATACCGGATCTGTTTTTTCTGGATGACACCGGAGAGACGGATCCGGTATTTAAATGCATTTGTCAGATGGATCCGCAGGATCCGGCAGGAAGTTCCGGCAACGGAACTGCCTGCCGGATTCCTCTAATGCTAGTATGAAAGTACCCTAAAAAAAAATACCTCATTCCTTTTCAATTATTGAAGACATTTCATCAGAATTTTCTCTTTGACAAATGAGAACTGTGAAGATTCTGTATTAAATTACCGGTATGTCTCTTCATACCGCAGATGACCACAGTGAGGGTGAAGCGGTGGAGCTAAACGTAGGTTTCTATTCAGTGGAGAAACCCGAGGAACCTGTGGATCATTCCTGATCATTTTTTTTCTGATAATTTAGGAAAATTGAAAAAGCAGTTTCACATAAACTGTTTCGTACATGGATCCATGCAGAAGGGGAGACTGTCTGCTCTCCCGATTCATCTTTCTTAGTAATTACACTGTGAAGAACTGTGCTAGTCCTGGTTTCTTTTTCTTTTCTTTTTTTTTTTACCACATACATTCCTCTTGATGCCAATTTACTGTAATGTAAATTTTATATTCCCCCAACATTTTCTCGCCATGGCCCCTTGCTCCTTTTTGGTGCCAGATATGCTAATTGCCCACCAAGATATAGAGAGGCAGAGACCATTTTTGTCCTCAGAAGGCATTGTCTTCTGCATTAGTCTGATATTGCCCATTCAAAGCGGTCTGCCTCTGAGTGATGCAGAAGTCCTGAAACCTTAACATTGGTTGGTCTCACGAGATTAGGTAAATCTCGCAATACAGTAGACAACGCCCACCGAAGACAGATTTGTTCTCCGCCTCTCTGTACTTTGGCAATCAAGTCTATGCTTTCCTGTACATTGGTTACCAGTCATCTTATGTGGCACCAAAATTGAGTACCGGGGGGCTATAATGGGACATTGAGAGGGCCTAGAAAAAAATTACTTTGCTGGATTCAGGAGGAATCGGAAATTAATGGTTGTCATCTTCTTCCAACATCTTCTTCCAACATCTGTGCATTTGGCCAACTTTAGACACCATATTCTCATTCTGTAAAGATCACTACAGTACTTTAGTTTCTGTTCTGTGTAGAACGCCGGCATACTGGGGTGCGACAACTATTGCCTGCCTCTTACAATGCTGCTTTAACACCTCTCTTGAGACTCTTTAATAATACCTTATACTTCAGTCATAGCTTACCTCTATGACTGAAGCATGAGTCACCATTACAGTATTTAACACCATAGACTTCTCATACACGCCAATCTAATTGAAAAAGCCATTTGGAAGACTAGTTAAAAATCTTCAAGAAATTAAAAATACAACAAATCCACTTGTCTGAGAACCTTCACAGACATATATCAATATCAATTATTTTCATTGAGTGCCTTGTAATACTAATGTTCGCTTTGTGATTTGGCTTTAACTTGTAGAGTAGGATCCTAAAGTGTTTAGGACGTGTGGTGACCCCATAACATATCATCGTACTCTTTCCATGGAACCTCTGGTAATCTAGAAATACAATGTTGAGAAAAAACAGCAAAACAAAAAACACAAACACAACTTAATTTACTTGATAAGTTTTATTCAGGCAAGCTTCAATTACCCCAAATTATGAACTCTACCTAAATCTAGCGAAACACTGCACAAATCCATAAAATTACAATAATAAAGCATATTCTAAGCTCATTTCTGCCTGTTTTTAAATAGTTTTCTGGTCATAAACAAAGAAATGCCCAAAAGAAAATATCACAAATCAGTGAAAACTGGCAGCCGAGCTTGGAATCCAATCTAATGACACGAGTTTTAATAGCGACACACGGAGAGATGCCTGGCGTCCTCCTGTGCTCGCTAAACTAATTAAGAAACCTCAAATCCACCTGTTCCACACAGAGAGACTGATTTCAGCCTCTGAGTAGATTTTCAATGTCTTGCTAGATGTTTAGTGCTCACACATTGCCCCTGATGTTTTAAATTTGCAAAATACGTTGAATTTAAATTGCTTTAACATCTTCTGAAAATTGAATTTCCATAAACTGATTAACCGTTCAAGTCAATTCTTTCTGTGTTTATGTCTCTGATTGCCATTTGGGGTCTGAAAGGAAATTTGGAGTCGGAATCTTAACCTCTGTATTGTCAAGTTGGTTTCAGCTCAAGGCAGCCATATGATGAATTGTGCCTTTCCCGAATGTCCTGTCATCTCAGTGGTGTAGCTATTGACTTTTTTGCCTTCTCCTTTTCAACATTTCCCAATATTATAACTAGAGAAGAGCGAATTTCAGGTTATGAAATTCATTCACGCTTCATTTACTGGTAAAAGGTGAATTGCATTATGGATTCCGTTACCACGGACCATAACTGCGCTTTCTTGAGATAAGAGGTGGACCCACATCTATTGATTTGCCATAAGTGTCCCAGATGGAACAACCCGTTTAAAGGGGTTGTCTCGTTTTTTATATTGATGACCTATCCTCAGAATAGGTGATCCAAATTAATAAGCAGGCATCCCCTTTAAGGCCTACGTTCAAGCACATTACAGGAGCTTTCCAGGGATACACATGATAACCTATTCTTAGAGTATAACAGTGTAAATTTGGTGTGCCCTCAAAATAGCTCAACTTACAGCCATTAATGTCTAAACTGCTAGCAACAAAAGTGAAGACACCCCTAAGTAAAAATGGCCAAATTGTGCCCAAAGTGTCAATAATTTATGTGGCCACCATTATTTTCCAGCACTGCCTTAACTCTCTTGGGCATGGAGTTCACTACAGCTTCACAGGTTGCCACTGGAATCCTCTTCCATCCTCCATGACGACATCACAGAGCTGGTGGATGTTAGTGACCTTGCGCTTCTCCACCTTCCGTTTGAGGATGCCCCACAGATGCCCAATAGGGTTTAGGTCTGGAGACATGCTTGACCAGCCCAGCACCTTTACCCTCAGTTTCTTTAGCAAGGCAGTGGTCATCTTGGAAATGTGTTTGAGGTGCTTATCATGTTGGAATACTGCCCTGGGGCCCAGTTTCCGAACGCCGGGGATCATGCTCTGCTTCAGTATGTCACAGTACATGTTGGCATTCATGGTTCCCTCAATGATCTGTAGCTCCCCACAGCTGGCAGTCCTCATGCAGCCCCAAACCATGACACTTCCACCACCATGCTTAACTGTAGGCAAGACACACTTGTCTTTGTGCTCCTCACCTGGTTGCCGCCACACACGCTTGACACCATCTGAACCAAATAAGTTTATCTTGGTCTCATCAGACCCCAGGACATGGTTCCAGTAATCCATGTCCTTAGTCCGCTTTTCTTCAGCAAACTGTTTGCGGGCTTTCTTGTGTATCATCTTTTGAAGAGGCTTCTTTCTGGGACGACAGCCATGCAGACCAGTGTGATGCAGTGTGCGGTGTATGGTCTGAGCACTGACAGGCTGACGCTGACCCCCCCCCCCCCGTAACCTCTGGCAGCACTCATACAACCTCTGGATATGACGCTGAGCACGTACACTAAACTGATTTGGTCGACCATGGCGAGGCCTGTTCCACACAGAGAGACTGATTTCAGCCTCTGAGTAGATTTTCAATGTCTTGCTAGATGTTTAGTGCTCACACATGGCCCCTGATGTTTTAAATTTGCAAAATACGTTCTGAGTGGATCCTGTCTTGTTAAACCGCTGTATGGTCTTGGCCACCGTGCTGCAGCTCAGTGTCAGGGTATTGACAATCTTCTTATAGCCTCGGCCATCTTCATGTAGAGCAACAATTCTTTATTTCAGATCCTCAGAGAGTTCTTTGCCATGAGGAGCTATGTTGACCTTCCAGTGACCAGTATGAGAGAGTGTGAGAGTGATAACAACAAATGTAACACACCTGCTCCCCTTCACACCTGAGACCTTGTAAGACTAATGAGTCACATGACAACGGGGAGGTAAAATGGCTAATTGGGCACAATTTGGCCATTTTCACTTAGGGGTGTACTCACTTTTGGTGCCAGCGGTTTAGACATTAATGGCTGTGTGTTGAGTTATTTTGAGGGCACACCAAATTATGTTATACAAGCTGTACACTGAATACTGTACATTGTATCAAAGTGTCAGATCTTCAGTGTTTTCCCATGAAAAGATGTCATAAAATATTTCCAAAAATGTCAGTGTCACGTCCTTGGTGTTGTGCGTGTGACACATGGCCGTGCATGCCGGTTGCCAGGGGCAACACATTTATTTTGGCTTGTATGTGCCTTCCTACCCTTCTCCTGGTTCCTCCCCTGTTTGGTGGTGGAGGGGTTAACTACCTTGCTGGGTGTTGTCACTAGGTTCTTCTTTTACCTGTGGCTTAAGGTCAGGAGTCAGTTTTACTTCAGCCTTGGTGTGTGCTGGAGTTATGCTCTGTCTGGATGTTCCATCTTCCAGTTTGAGGGCCACCTAGTGGGACATACTGTCACGGTGGGGAGTTTCCCCCACTCCCCACCATGACAGTCAGGGGTGCACTCAATTTTTTGAGACACTATGTTCAATCATCTTGAGCATGTTGCTGCTTCCCTTCGCTGTGTAAACAGGTGGTATTTGCATGTAGCTGTACAGTGGGTCCCCAGAAAGAATTTTACTGGTGGACCCTAGGCGCGCTAGTCCTTCACTGCCCATGGGTTACCGTCCCACTGATTAAGACTACAGTATAAGAATAGGAAATAAAAAAAATCCAGATTCTTGTCTGCCAAAAACATTACTACATTTGTCCACCGGTTTCTGCCATGTCCTATTCACTTCAATGCAGCTGAAGAGCAATATTCAATACAGTCTATGGACACGTGTGGCACCATATTTTACTAATCCTGTACAAGCTCTTTAGGTTTGTTTCCCCTTTTTTAGATGATATATTTATCCTTTAATCACATAGGGCTCTTTTTTAGGTATACATTAGGTATCTGAGAACAGCAGAGGTCACTGATGGAAAGAAAACTAAACTGGAACCATCCATTGGTAGCCATGTTTCCATGAAACTTAATATAGTAAGCAGCCACTTTTGGTTAGTCTTTGCTGTTCAGTGGTCTACCAAATGGTATCCTAAATGCAAAATGAGAACCAACACATGCAAGTCTCTGGACACAATCTGGATACAATTTTTGCCAAATTCTGACTGTTTAATCAACATCACAACATTTCTTAGCCATCAGTGACTCATGTTGGGTTTGTATGTGTCCTTGGAAGCCACAATCTTTTGGATTGCCATAATATCCTGTTCAAATGGAAAGAATAATGGTAGTAACTCTGTAAAATTAATGTATGTGTTATAGTCATGTATTGCTCTCATTGTCTTCTCTGATTATTTGATCTGTTGGTTCCCTATAATGTTTTAATTTGAGTAATCAGTGGTTAGCATTGCGGCCCTGAGTTGCTGGAGTCCTGGGTCTGAATCCGACCAAGGGCAACATCTGCACTGGGTTTGTCTGTTCCTCCTGTGTATTCATGTTTCTTCACATATTTCAAAAAGATAATGGAAGGTTCATTTGTGAATTAGATTGTGACCCCCAATAGGGGGTGACAACAACAGGACAACAATCTCTGCACAGTGATGTATACTGTACTTTCACCGTATAAATCGGAGAGTTTTATATTGATGGCCTCTCCTAATGATAGGTCATCAATATCCTATGGGCAGAGGCCCGATTCCCGACACTCAAGCCAATCTGCTGTTTTGAAGAGGCCACTGAGCTCACCAGAGTTTTGGTGAGTGTTGTGGTCTCCACACTGCTTGCCAAGCACGGCACTTGAATGGGACTGAGCTGAGCCTAGTCCATGTTACAGATGTACAATGATGTTATTGGCCTAAGAAGATGCTCAAAGACCTCCGTTGCCTTTTCGAACAGCTGATCAACAGGAGTGCCAGGAGTTGGATCCCCGCCAGTCTGATGTTGATGACCTATCCCGAGGACAGGCCATCTATGGTATATCAAACTCCTGGATAGCCCCTTTAAAAATATAATAAAATATAATATTTCTAAAGGTCAAGTTATGGAAAAGACTGTATGCACATACAATGACGGAAAGGCTAGGTCTAGGGGTGGCACTGTGGCAACTTAATTTCCTATAGGAAGCCAAATAGGTACTACATGTGTCAAACCATGAAGGAAAATCAGGTATAAGATTGTAGTGGTAATGGAAATATGCATTGTAAGGGGTTTGTTTCCAAGAACTGTTTGTCCAGCCATACATTTCCCCTGCAGTGCCTCTACAGGAAAAATGTTGTATTACATGCCCAGCATTCATTTTATCTGCTCACACTTAGTACTATATATTGCTGTTCATAGAAGGAGATTCAAGTGGAAGGATCTCAACCCCCCCTAACATATATACTCTGATAGGACATATAAACCAAGGTTGTCCTGATAAGACAACCTCATTTAAGAATTGTTCCCCTATATTAATCAATGTTCAGCTTCTTCTTCGAGGGGTGACAAGCGAAAACTGAAATTTATTTCACGTGATAATTCTGAGAATTGTTAAATCTTCTGCTGATCTTTAATCATGCTCTTCCAAGAGACGCATTAATTCAGTTGGAGCCCAGCACGTTAAAATGTGATCAAATATCTTCCAACATACAATGCCCACTTCATCAATTAATCACACATGGTGAAATCTCTGTACCCATAAGCTTATGACTAATTGATGGAGTGGTTATTAACGGTGAAGGATTTAAAGAGGCCAACATCATTTAACTGGCTATGGATTTAGCCGCATTTTAATATTTGGAAATGTTAACTAAAAGTTATATACATCTATCACTAAATGCCAGGAGGAGTTCAGCTCCATTAGCGTAGCCGTAGAAGATATGAAGATGATAACACAATTTTAAGCGATACCAGTAAGTTTCATCCCAAAACTAATGGTTGGGAAGTCCTGCTAATAAAACCTTCGACAAAAATAATTCCCCAGAATAAAGGGCTTAAACTCCACAGTTTTTGATGATAATTTGCCATTGACAAATCAGTGCGGGTTTACAGTGAGTTAATGGTCCAACATTAGAGTTGACGGTGGGTCTATGAGGCCTCCACTATACCTCTGTGTGTCTCCAATTTCCAATCCTGTCAGCCATTAATCACAGCATGCAGGCGAAAGCACATGATGCATATGATTATACACAATGAACGTCAAGACCAGTGGACCGCTTTATAAAGGGGATGTTCCATTGGAAACTGCACCTTTCAGAATGTGACCTCTGCTTAACACCCTGGATCCTGCTCCTATCACCTTAAAGAAGCACTCCCACAAACATTTTTATTCCCTGACCTGTTAGAAAGGTAGATGATGTAAACTGTAATGGAGGTAATCTTCTGACCATAGACTGTATTTGTGATTTATTATAACATCGCATCTCTTCCTCAGATGTGTCATGTCACCAACACTCTGACTCTCCAAATAACACAGTATCTTAAAGGGGTTGTCCCGCGAAAAATATTTTACAGGTTTCAAACCAGCATCTGGATCTAAACACTTTAGTAATTGCATGTAGTTAAAAATTTAGCAGAGCCACTGAGTTATTTAATAAAATGTATCTGTATAGCGCCATCTGCTGTTTGTTATTTTCTTTATTTCTTTGTCCTGCTCACTGAGATGGCCGCACATGCTCAGTTTCATCCTTCAACTGCCTCCTGAGCTGTGATAGGGAGAGATGAGACACGCCCCCTTAGACGCAGCAGAAAAGACACTCCCCCCGAGCTGCCAGCCTGATACAAATCTAGCACAGCAATAAATGGGGAGATCTCTGGATCCATATGAGGTACAGGGATGGTTCTAGCTTTGTTTGAAAGAGGTTGTCATGTACTATACAGTGTCTGATTTCCATTTTTTACATTAGTCATGGGATTACCCCTTTAAGCGTCGACAGTAAGACAGTCTCTCTATGTATTCCTATGGGAGCCTCAATGTCAGTCTCGTAGGAATGAATATAGAAGTAACTGACTTCCTGTCCTGTGTCAGTTGGAGAGGGAGAATGTTGGTTACATGACACAGCTGAGGATCAGACGGGAGATTATAACTTACAAATACAGTCACCGGTAAGAAGTTTACATTTTACATCATGTACCTTTCTAATGGGCCAGAAAATAAAGATTTTTGTGGGACTGCTTCTTTAAAGAGGACCTGTCACCACTCCTGAAATGTCTATTTTAATATCTTCATGCATTCCCCATGTGATAACAATTCTGGAGCATCTTTTCTTATGGCTCTATGTTGTGCCATTCCTTTATTATTTCTACTAGAAGTTGTGAAAAAATTGCTAGCAGTCTGCAGTAAAGGTACAGAGGGGAGGTAACCAGTTGGGGGCGTGTGCCTGCACAGACTGAAAATGGCAGCACTGATTGGATAGAGTGAGACTGTGCAGGCACACACCCCCAACCGGTTACCTCCCCTCTGTACCCTTACTGCAGACTGCTAGCAATTCATTCATAACTACTAGTACAAATAATAAAGGAACAACACAACATACATGGGGAATGCATAAAGCTATTAAAGCAGGCATGTCAGGAGTGGTGAATGATCAACTTTAAGAACACAGCTGATTTAGCGAGCCAGCCCTGTGTATCACCTGCAAGGATGTAGTATTACAGGAGATGCTTTCAAATGAACGACAGACCATGTAATTAGATGTGGCCATGAATCAGCAAGAATGGGAGATCCTTCTGTACAGTAGAATGGCTATCTTGATCACAGAGGAAGGGGGTCCCAAGTAGGGGACCACCATGTGATATCCATAAGCAATAATAGAGTGTACAAGAAAAAGTTGTTTTCATGAGACATTATAGGAGTTTCACCATAAACAATGTTTATCTCAGATACACAGGTAGATATATGATCAAAATGCTACATCAGGTCTATATGGTTGATAATACAATTCAAATAATCACAGCACTCATTCATTCACTGGCTTTTCCTGGGTGCTCGTCTAATTTCATTCCCAACTCCACCTCAAGAACACTTTCATCCATATATACACTCACCTAAAGAATTATTAGGAACACCATACTAATACGGTGTTGGAGCCACTTTTGCCTTCAGAACTGCCTTAATTCTACGTGGCATTGATTCCACAAGGTGCTGATAGCATTCTTTAGAAATGTTGGCCCATATTGATAGGATAGCATCTTGCAGTTGATGGAGATTTGAGGGATGCACATCCAGGGCACGAAGCTCCCGTTCCACCACATCCCAAAGATGCTCTATTGGGTTGAGATCTGGTGACTGTGGGGGCCGTTTTAGTACAGTGAACTCATTGTCATGTTTAAGAAACCAATTTGAAATGATTCGAGCTTTGTGACATGGTGGATTATCCTGCTGGAAGTAGCCATTAGAGGATGGATACATGTTCTCATTCTGTTTACGCCAAATTCGGACTGTACCATTTGAATGTCTCGACAGAAATCGAGACTCATCAGACCAGGCAACATTTTTCCAGTCTTCAACAGTCCAATTTTGGTGAGCTCGTGCAAATTGTAGCCTCTTTTTCCTATTTGTAGTAGAGATAAGTGGTACCCGGTGGGGTCTTCTGCTGTTGTAGCCCATCTGACTCAAGGTTGTGCGTGTTGTGGCTTCACAAATGCTTTGCTGCATACCTCGGTAGTAACGAGTGGTTATTTCAGTCAACGTTGCTCTTCTATCAGCTTGAATCAGTCGGCCCATTCTCCTCTGACCTCTAGCATCCACAAGGCATTTTTGCCCACAGGACTGCCGCATACTGGATGTTTTTCTCTTTTCACACCATTCTTTGTAAACCCTAGAAATGGTTGTGCGTGAAAATCCCAGTAACTGAGCAGATTATGAAATACTCAGACCGGCCCGTCTGGCACCAACAACCATGCCACGCTCAAAATTGCTTAAATCACCTTTCATTCCCATTCTGACATTCAGTTTGGAGTTCAGGAGATTGTCTTGGCCAGGACCACACCCCTAAATGCATTGAAGCAACTGCCATGTGATTGGTTGACTAGATAATTGCATTAATGAGAAATAGAACAGGTGTTCCTAATAAATCTTTAGGTGAGTGTATATACAAATTGACAGCACTCCGAAATTGAAGGTGAAGTAATCAGTGATTTTTATTCAGTCGGACATAAATTTAGGCATCATCAGGCCTAGCTAGTCGGAACAGACATGTGGACGCCAGAGCCCACACGTCTGTTCCGACTAGCTAGACTTGATGAAGGGCTACAAATAGCCCGAAACGTTGCCTAAATTTATGTCCGGCTGAATAAAAATCACTGATTACTTCACCTTCAATTTCGGAGTGCTGTCAATTTGTATATACAGTACAGACCAAAAGTTTGGACACACCTTCTCATTCTAAGAGTTTTCTTTATTTTCATGACTATGAAAATTGTATATTCACACTGAAGGCATCAAAACTATGAATTAACACATGTGGAATTATATACATAACAAACAAGTGTGAAACAACTGAAAATATGTCATATTCTAGGTTCTTCAAAGTAACCACCTTTTGCTTTGATTACTGCTTTGCTCACTCTTGGTATTCTCTTGATGAGCTTCAAGAGGTAGTCCCCTGAAATGGTTTTCACTTCACAGGTGTGCCCTGTCAGGTTTAATAAGTGGGATTTCTTGCCTTATAAATGGGGTTGGGACCATCAGTTGCGTTGAGGAGAAGTCAGGTGGATACACAGCTGATAGTCCTACTGAATAGACTGTTAGAATTTGTATTATGGCAAGAAAAAAACAGCTAAGTAAAGAAAAACGAGTGGCCATCATTACTTTAAGAAATGAAGGTCAGTCAGTCAGCCGAAAAATTGGGAAAACTTTGAAAGTAAGGGCTATTTGACCATGAAGGAGAGTGATGGGGTGCTGCGCCAGATGACCTGGCCTCCACAGTCACCGGACCTGAACCCAATCGAGATGGTTTGGGGTGAGTTGGACCGCAGAGTGAAGGCAAAAGGGCCAACAAGTGCTAAGCATCTCTGGGAACTCCTTCAAGACTGTTGGAAGACCATTTCAGGGGACTACCTCTTGAAGCTCATCAAGAGAATGCCAAGAGTGTGCAAAGCAGTAATCAAAGCAAAAGGTGGCTACTTTGAAGAACCTAGAATATGACATATTTTCAGTTGTTTCACATGTATATAATTCCACATGTGTTAATTCATAGTTTTGATGCCTTCATAGTCATGAAAATAAAGAAAACTCTTTGAATGAGAAGATGTGTCCAAACTTTTGGTCTGTACTGTATATGGATGAAAGGTCGATATGGTTGGCAGCCAAACAATTAGAAGGTCATGTAGTGAATGTGTGAGACAACAGATGACAAATCACAATGTCATAGCAATATTTGAAACTTAGCAACCATTGATGACCTGGAGACAGAGTTGATTTGCAAATAAAAAGGAATAATGTTTTAATAAAGTAGTTGGTAAACAATAAAACATAAAAATTCCTGTAGCAAGACGGCATAAATATGTGTTCAGAAAGCATTTCATTGCCGTCATAGCTAGTTCATGTGGAATACGTTACAAGTGTGATTATCTAGTCTTTATACTGTATATCCAGATTCCAGGTCTTACCCCATTCTGATTATCAGGTATGGGGTTTGTTAGGGGCATTCCTTTCCAGATAGTATATACTTTGCAATATTATCTGTCATCCACATTTAACCAATGGACCTGATGTAAATGTACAAGTCTTGTGTCTAGGATATAAGACGATTCACACAGCGTCTACAATTTAAAGCTCACTATTAGTGATGAGCGGCAGGGGTCATATTTGAATTCGCGATATTTCGCAAATATTTTGTAGAATATTCGGCGAATATTTGCGAATTCGAATATTCGTTATATTCTACTATTTTTTTTACTCGAAAAATCGGCAAGGTAATGATCGCGTAATATGCGAATTTTCGTAATGCAAATTTTTATCGCAAATTTTTCAATTGCCGAGCAACGAATGTAGAGCAATTTAGCTAATATAGTGCTATAATCTTTTTTTTTAATAGTTGTCATTTTTTTCCAATCTGAACTTCAGATGAGAAAAAAATTACAACTATTAGACAAAGAAGATTATAGCACTATATTAGCTAAATTGCTCTATATTCGTTTTTTTCGAATTTTCGCTATATTGCTATATATTCTTATTTTAGAATATTACGAATATTAAAAAAACTAATATATTCGATATAGTGCTATATATTAGTTTTTTTGAATATTTATCATTTTTCCCATTTAAAGTCATGATTTCTCCCTGCTTCTTGCTTGTGGGCCAATGACTCATTAGCCCACAAGCAAGAAGCAGGGAGGAATCATGTTTTTACTCATAAAAATTTGCATTACGAGAATCCGCATTATGAAAATTCGCAATAAAAAATCTCTATATTCCAAATATTCACGAATTTTCAAAGTACCTATATTTGCGATAAAAATTCGCAATTCGAATATTCGGGATCAACACTACTCACTATATGGACCGGGAAAACTCCCGGCAAGTACGTCAAAGTGACCTATACCTATAGGCCTCCATTAATCTGACAGAGAGTGCTCATTAGACTTCTCTTTGACAGTATCTGCTAGGGCTTCCATTCAACTGCATTCAAACAGAGCCACAAAAAAATAAAAAAATACAGTGTAAGATGCTATTTTTTTTTGCCATTCGACACCTATAGGTGATCTTTGGCACTCAATAAAATCTGTTAAAAGCATGCACCATAATTTTCTGTTAGTAAATCCTCCCGATGGAAGCCTCGGACATGTGAGAAAAGTAGAGGAGATTGATACAAAGGCTACAGAACACTGCCAACCCAGATGTATAGATTCTCACTAAAAGCACCTATCCCAGCCACCGGCAAGGTGGACCAGGAGAGAATACCTCCAAAATGAAGTGCTGTACCAAGACACCATGTGGTGGCACATTTATTATGCAACCATCCAAAAGGCTTCCTTCACAGGGCTCCAGTGTTAGAGTCCTAACATGTTGTCCCAAATATATAATATGCCACCATTTTGAAAAAATTGCTGCAATTTTTTACCGACCCATAAATTCTTGCGTCTCACGACAGAACTGATGCATCTCCCCATGTGCCTAACAGCAAGTGCGAGAATAATATAGGTTATTTCATCTTTCCTAAGCTCGCAGGCTGACAAGAAGCCATATTTTAGTGACTCCAGTGTGAGGGACAAGCCGTAAGTAGGGCATGATATAATTGGGATTTCAATCTGACACCACGACGGTACATTCTGTGTCAAACTGTGCGATCGCACTTGTCAGGATTAGATGATGGACTTCAACCACTACTTAACGGCATGGGACAAGGAGCAAGGCTGCTTCCTATTAAAATGTTTTGCAGCTAAAAGTTTTATCATTTCTTCCATTAGATGGAATGTTTTTGTGGATTTTTTTTTTTTTTTTGGGGGGGGACAATTGAATGTAATGTCGTATTCGGCTGCGCTGTGTTCTGGTTAATTGGTTTGGCAGTCAAGAATGGTGTTATTTCTAAGTAACAGGCATTTTAAAATCATAAAGAGCAGAATACAGATGAAAGCTACATCCTAACAAGACGCAACGAAAATGAGTAATTTGCCGCGCGTTGCCAATCCCTCTCCATTTGGAATGGAATCAGAGAGACATATGCATAATTGAGGATATTTACAAGCATCAGACCTATTAGAGAATTTAGTCGGGGTGTTACTCACTTAAAGGTTAACTCATCCTCTTTAGACGGTGGGTGGTAAAGGTCCCAAGTCTGCACTTTTTAGCGGTGTTGCATTAATGCTCCTGAAAATTAGCAGAAGTGGGTAAGATGGCCATCTATCATACCTGCATCTGTCGTTTCTTATGAAGTCTACAGATCGCTCAGTTAGTACCTCTATTGGTGCCCTCAGCATGGTGCCCTCAGCAAAGCAGAGCCTGCTGGGACTTAGCAGGTCCAGTTCAGCTCTGCCCGTGATGACAAGAGCTGTTCTGCAATGCCACTTGGGCTCCCATGAATACCTCAGTTAAACTGGAAAATTGCAAGATATTTAAAAATATATATATAAAGTACAGAAATGTAAAAAAAAAAAAAAGTAAAACAAATAAAATACAAATAGATATAAAAAGATAGCAACCCAAGTTGTCGACATGACTGCTCTGTTCACTCAAGACTACACAGTACACAATAGGCATCAAAAAGGACCAGCACAAAAGAAGGAATACAATGTAATTGTCACGGCTGTGTCATGGTCTGGTATCGTGGACCATGACACTTTTGCCGTGCATGCTTGTTGCTGGTGGCAACATGTTGTTTTTGCATGTTTTGACACTTCCCCTTTAAGTTGTGTGTCCCTTCTCATCCTGGTGTGCACGGGGTTAAGGTGTGTTTGCTAGATGTGGTGGGTGTGACCTCAGGCGTCCTTATATATTGGGGTGGTGGAACCTGAGGTCAGTTTTATTTTGCTTGTCAGTCTGTGTAGGAGCTCTGCTCCCTGGCTGTATGTTTTAGTCTGTGTGAGCCACCCTTATTTGTTATATTGTTCCCCTTGCTCTGTCTGTGTGTCCCCTCCAGCGTGTTTCTGTTTTACCTCTCCCACCTGGTGTATGTTATGATGTGGGCCTTGTTTGGAGGTTATTGTATTGTGGTGTGTTTCCTCCGAAAGGGGGTTGCTTTCCCGGAGGGGTTTAAGCAAACATCTAGACAGTTTCCGGTTCATCTCGTCGGTGGCAGGTAAGTTCTGGTAACCTAGGTTGTCCGCTGCCTTTTGTTACTTACCTGTCGTTCGGCTGTGAACCCTGTCTAGTTGGTGGCCAGCTGCTGGGCTTCTGGAGACACCATGCATCCGTTGTGTCTTCAGGCTTAGGGCATAGCAGGGATACCTAGGGTTCTAGGTTGGTGAACATGAGCCCCCTTACCTTCTGAGGCGGCTCATGCATTAGGAGTTTAGGGAGATCTTCAGGGTCGTGTTTGGAGGTGACCTGCTCCCTGTTCCCTGCTATCAGCGTAGCAGCGACTGATATTGTACGGTGGGGGGTTTCCCCCCACTCCCCGCCGTGACAGTAATCATTTCTTTTTGGTTTCAATTTGCGAATTTAAAGAACTATAATTGTTTTTTTTCTTAGTTCTTCATTCAAAAATCACAAAAAAAGGTAATAAAACAGCCCTGTGTGTCAAGAAAAAAAAATGCTAAAAAAGTTATTTTGGTAACCTAACAAATAAACAAAATAGAGGCCTTAGGCTACTTTCACATCTGCTGCTGGCGGTCCTGGCAGGCTGTCCCAGCAGAGAATGCTAGGAATAGGACGGACAAAAAATGCTGTGTGCAGTGTTTTTTATCCAGCTAACTTCTGGCATATTTGCAGGGAGCAGAAGGATCTCTGTCTGATCCCATCATAGTCAATGGGGTCTAGCGGGCAGGCAGCACTATCCAGCACTGCTAGATTCGTAGAACTCCGGCAGGGTGTTCTGTGCGGGAAAAGCCTGCTGGAGATCACAGCTCAGGTGTAAAACTATCCTTAAAGGGAACCTGTCATCAACTTTATGCTGACGTCACCGAGGGCCACATAAAATAGTGACAGAAATGCTGATGTCACTCGTGAGCTAAAAATAAGTGGTTGCTGAGAACCAGCATCATAGTCATTATAGCCCAGGCCTTAAAAAGAGTCAAATCTACCTTAGAAGAGTCATTGTTCTTCTGTTCTCCCCGACCATCTGCTGATGATTGGCAGTTCTCTCCTAGAGAGAAAGGGAAAAAACTAGGTAGAAGACTGTCGGTCATCAGCAGGTGGGCAGGAGAGCAGAAATTCATCAATAACCATGACATTTCTCAGGTGGCCATAACTCTTTTCCAGGCCTAGTCTGCAATGATTGTGATGTTGGTTCTCGGCAACCACTTATTGACTCGCATGTCTCTACTTTATTCTGCCTTTAGTATGGGCAGCATAAAGTTGATGACAGGTTCCCTTTGAGCCACCATATTCACAAATTAGCTAAAAAGTATCTGGTCATTAAAGTTTTTTTTTTGGAGGTTTAATATTGATGACCTATCCTTAGGATAGCCCATCAGTCAGATCGGCAGGGGTCTGACATGCAGCAAAGCCAACAAACAGCCTCCTTGCAGCTTGCCCAGCACAGCACCGTCCATTGAATACCATTCACTTGACATACCATATAGCAGTATAGCAGCCATTGGCAAAGTCCCTGCCATTTAAATAGCTTTACTTAGTTTAATTGCATTATTTATTGTTTCCGTGTATGTACTATGTAGTGGTAGTCATGTAGCGGGGCAGGGGGCACATCAGGATCATCACATATTGGGACTCAAGTATAATTGTTATTAGAGATAAACAAACCACTCAAGATTTGTTTCGGGTCCAGTTCACCAAATTATTGAAAAAATTTCCTGCCGAACCAGCATTGATCCAATTGCATTAAAATTTGGTATATAACCCCCTCTATCCTCCTAGGACTCCGAATTTTTAGGAGAACTTATCTCTTTTTGTATATTTATTATGATTTTTTCCCCTCCCCCAAGCTCTGGAACACAGTGACAGCAATAGTAAATGATGTCTGAGTGACACAGCTTTCGGGTGAAATTCTACAAAAATGTAAAAAGTTCAAACTACAGTGATATTATATCATGATAGTAGGGCATTTACTGTAAGTTGCAGCATACAATGGTGATTTCCTCATCTTAAAAAAATTATTGAAACAAAAGCCAACACCAGTGGTGGGTATACCCCCACAAAAATGTCAGAGTCTTAGTAACTTATTACGTGGCCTTTTTAATATCAATTACAGCTTGACAACAACGTCTCACGCTATTCACAAGTCGACTTATTGTCTACTGAGGCATGGCATCCCGCCTTTCATGGCATAAGCAAGCAAGTCTGCAGGTGGCCATTTTTTGACCAGCGTGCCTGAGGAGCCAGTTGTTTCCACATATGCCCCCCCTCCACTGAGATGATTGGGTGTCATGGCCAATGTCACTGTCATCATTATCATCTGCTTTCTCCTCCAAATGCATGGGATCACCAGCCTCCCCAACCTCCTCCTCGGGGCAGCCCAAACGATGATGGCTCTCACACAAGTCATCATCAGGAAGACTCTTGACTATCTATCGTAGAGCGTGGTAGGGATTTCTTGCCACTTCTTAGGAAAAAGGAAGGCGCCCCACTAGGAAGGGACAGTGAAGACTGAGAGGACTCCACTGAAAGGCTTCTTTGTGGCTATGAGGAGGAGGAGCAGGAGGAATGCTGTGACCCCTGGCTCCACTGCACGGTGTCAGACTCTGAAGTCACCTCAACGTCATCCTGCTGCGACTGAGAGGAGTGAGCCATCCAATCCACAATCTCATCATTTTCCTCAACTGCAATGTTGCGCATTTCCGAAGCCAGCAGGGATAACTACGGCCTACTACTAGCTGTGGCCGGATAGTTGGTGTTGCATACTACCCACATTCTGGCTCTGGGTTTTTCGTTTGGAACCCTTCTGTAGCCCGGACAATTTTGGGCATCTCAGAAAATGTTGTGCACTACCCTGTCTATTGGTGTAGTAATTGTTGCTGCTAGTTTGAATATAATCAACAAACCCGGAAAAAAAAGGGTTGATATTGTGTGAAGACTGCAATTAAGGGAAACGCATATAGGCCTAAATTCATTATCACTCCCAGATACTTTTGTATGCTACCCTGTCTATTGGTGTATATATATATATATATATATATATATATATATACGTATATATACAGTGGATATAAAAAGTCTACACACCCCTGTTAAAATGTCAGGTTTATGTGCTTTAAAAAAATGAGACAAAGATAAATAATTTCAGAACTTTTTCCACCTTTAATATGACCTATAAACTGTACCACTCAATTGAAAAACAAACTGAAATCTTTTAGGTGGAGGGAAGAAAAAAAACTAAACTAAAATAATGTGGTTGCATAAGTGTGCACACCCTTATAACTGGGGATGTAGCTGTGTTCAGAATTATGCAATCACTTTCAGAATCATGTTAAATAGGAGTCAGCATACGCCTGCCATCATTTAAAGTGCCTCTGATTAACCCTAAATAAAGTTCAGCTGCTCTAGTTGGTCTTTCCTGAAATTGTCTTAGTCTCATCACACAGCAAAAGCCATTGTCCACAGAGAGCTTCCAAAGCATCAGATGGATCTCATTGTTAAAAGGAATCAGTCAGGAGAAGGGTACAAAAGAATTTCCAATGCATTTGATATACCAGGGAGCACAGTGAAGACAGTCATCATCAAGTGGAGAAAATATGGCACAACAGTGACATTACCAAGAACTGGACGTCCCTCCAAAATTGATGAAAAGACGAGAAGAAAACTGGTCTGGGAGGCTACCAAGAGGCCTACAGCAACATTAAAGGAGCTGCAGGAATATCTGGCAAGTACTGGCTGTGTGGTACATGTGACAACAATCTCCCGTATTCTTCATATGTCTAGGCTATGGGGTAGAGTGGCAAGACAAAAGCATTTTCTTACGAAGAAAAACATCCAAGCAAAAACACATCTGAAGTCTCCCAAAAGCATGTGGAAAAAGGTGTTATGGTCTGATAAAACCAAGGTTGAAATTTTTGGCCATAATTCCAAAAGATATGTTTGGTGCAAAAACAACACTGCACATCACCAAAAGAACACCATACCCACAGTGAAGCATGGTGGTGGCAGCATCATAGCAAGGGGCTGTTTTTTTTCAGCTGGAACTGGGGCCTTAGTTAAGCTAGAGGGAATTATGAACAGTTCCAAATACCAGTCAATATTGGCACAAAACCTTCTGGCTTCTGCTAGAAAGCTGAACATGAAGAGGAACTTCATCTTTCAGCATGACAATGACCCAAAGCATACATCCAAATCAACAAAGTAATGGCTTCACTAGAAGAAGATTAAAGTTTTGGAATGGACCAGCCAGAGCCCAGACCTGAATCCGATTGAAAATCTGTGGGGTGATCTGAAGAGGGCTGTGCACAGGAGATGCCCTCGCAATCTGACAGATTTGGAGTGTTTTTGCAAAGAAGAATCTTGTCAAGTCAAAATGTGCCATGCTGATAGACTCATACCCAAAAAGACTGAGTGCTGTAAAATCAAAAGGTGCTTCAACAAAGCATTAGTTTAAGGGTGTGCACACTTATGCAACCATATTATTTTATTTTTATATTTTTTCTTCCCTCTACCTAAAAGATTTCAGTTTGTTTTTCAATTGAGTGGTACAGTTTATAGGTCACATTAAAGGTGGAAAAAGTTCTGAAATCTGTCTAATTTTTTTACATCACAGAAACCTGACATGGTTTTCACTTCATAGGTGTGCCCTGTCAGGTTTAATAAGTGGGATTTCTTGCCTTATAAATGGGGTTGGGACCATCAGTGGCATTGAGGAGAAGTCAGGTGGATACACAGCTGATAGTCCTACTGAATAGACTGTTAGAATTTGTATTATGGCAAGAAAAAAGCAGCTAAGTAAAGAAAAACGAGTGGCCATCATTACTTTAAGAAATGAAGGTCAGTCAGTCAGCCGAATAATTAGGAAAACTTTGAAAGTAAGGGCTATTTGACCATGAAGGAGAGTGATGGGGTGCTGCGCCAGATGACCTGGCTCCACAGTCACTGGACCTGAACCCAATCGAGATGGTTTGGGGTGAGGTGGACCACAGAATGAAGGCAAAAGGGCCAACAAGTGCTAAGCATCTCTGGGAACTCCTTCAAGACTGTTGGAAGACCATTTCAGGGGACTACCTCTTGAAGCTCATCAAGAGAATGCCAAGAGTGTGCAAAGCAGTAATCAAAGCAAAAGGTGGCTACTTTGAAGAACCTAGAATATGACATATTTTCAGTTGTTTCACACTTGTTTGTTATGTATATAATTCCACATGTTTTAAATTAATAGTTTTGATGCCTTCATAGTCATAAAAATAAAGAAAACTCTTTGAATGAGAAGGTGTGTCCAAACTTTTGGTCTGTACTGTATATACTGCTAGTTTGAATATAGTCAACAACCCTAATAAAAGAAAATTGATTGTACCCGTTTTTCTAATAACGTATTTAAGCCTAAATTCATTATCCCTCACAGATACTTTTGCATGCTGGCCTGTGTATTGGTGTTGATCACCTATATGCTGTTTTAATTAAATTGAATAAGTCCCAAAAAGAAAAAAAACATCAACTGTGTGGAGAAATAAATTAACATTAACGGATGATTAAGGGCCTAGTAGTGTTGGGCGAGCATGCTTGGCTGAACACCTTTTTCACTTGCTACGCAGCCAATAAACATGCGGGGAAGTAGTGCCACTCACTGTAATGCCATAGTCTTGTTGGTTACTGACATTACAGTGATTGGTTGGCCGGAACGTGTGATCTGGTGCTATATAGCACCCGATGACACGTGGTTCGGCTCAGACTTAGTCAGGGAGAGCTGCTGCAGAAGGGACAGACAGTGTAGGGAGAGGAATTGTGTTTTTTTTAGGGAGTTTTGAGTGTTGAAAGGTTTTAGAAACCCAACAGTCCTTTTAAGGACTATTGTTTTATCTGACTGCGAAATATATTAGTGCAATGTGTGCTAAAATGCGTGCAATTGTTTGGCTGCTGGTGATAGCAGCGACATTACCTGTGCTACATCTCCTGTATAAAGTTTGAGCATCCTAAATATCAGTGACATTCAGTTTAATTCCCCCCACCCTGGTGACAGTGACATTACCTGCGCTACATCTTCTGTATAATGTTTGCGCATCATAAATATCAGTGACAATCAGTCTAATTTTTTGGCCGCTGGTGACAGCAACATTACCTGCGCTACATCTCCTGTATAACGGTGGAGCATCCTAAATATCTGTGATATTCTGTTTAATTTATTTGCGCATACACTTACAAAACCTGCGCCACTGTACGTGTGACATACTTGCAAGCATATACAGTACAGACCAAAAGTTTGGACACACCTTCTCATTTAAAGAGTTTTCTTTATTTTCATGACTATGACAATTGTAGATTCACACTGAAGGCATCAAAACTATGAATTAACACGTGGAATTATATACATAAGAAACAAGTGTGAAACAACTGAAAATATGTCATATTCTAGGTTCTTCAAAGTAGCCACCTTTTGCTTTGATTGCTGCTTTGCACACTCTTGGCATTCCCTTGATGAACTTCAAGAGGTAGTCCCCTGAAATGGTTTTCACTTCACAGGTGTGCTGTGTCAGGTTTAATAAGTGGGATTTCTTGCCTTATAAATGGGGTTGGGACCATCAGTGGCGTTGAGGAGAAGTCAGGTGGATACACAGCTGATAGTCCTACTGAATAGACTGTTAGAATTTGTATTATGGCAAGAAAAAAGCAGCTAAGTAAAGAAAAACGAGTGGCCATCTGTCACGGCCATGGCTATGACCGTGACTCCTGAACCGCATGCGGTTGTCAGCGGTTTTCTTTGGTTGTCAATCACAGGTGAGGGCTGTGGTATTTGCCTCACATGTGGTTGCCGCTGGCAACAGTATGTATGTGGCAGCGTAGCAGTCTGAGCTGTGCCATTGCAGCTTGTTATGTTGTGCATGCGGTTTTGTGTGATGTTTGTATGTGTGCACTTGGTTTTATGTTATTGTGTGCACGTCCCCTTTAAGTGGTGTTTTCCCTTCCCTGGTGTTGGAAGGGTTAATCTCCTTCCTAGTGTGTGTGTGCACTGGGTGTGTCCGACTGTGGGGTGTGGCTTCTTGGCCTATAAAGCCTCACTGCTTTTGCAGGTCTGCAGGTTGCTTCAGCCATGCTTAGCTGAAAGCAGCCTCCTGTCTTTACTACCTGCCAGTAAGAGCCACCCCTGTGGTCATAACCATAATGTCCCATTAAGTTTACTTCTAGTTATGTGTGATGTCCGTTTGATGTTTTACATGTGATTTTGTGCAGCTATGGATCTGGGTCCCTGTGTGGGGATGCGTTTGTGATCTGCACCCTGCTTACACAGGGATCCAGTCAGCAAGGCTGTGGCAGGTAGGTGGAACTCTTTGTTCACCTGCCATATCCATAGAGCTGTTTATGTTTCCCCTTTTCCAGCAGCTTGACCGTTGAGACTCCTGCTCCTCCGTGTCTAGGAGGAGTGGGTTGTCTCACTCAGCTCCTAGGTTAGGGCCATCTTGAGGGCTAGCAGGGACTTCTAGGTTCCGGAGCATGAGCCCTCCTACCATCAAGGTTGGCTCATGTAGCTAGGAGCCAGGGTCAGGTTAGGGATGCCTTTAGGAGGTGACCTGCTCCATAATCCTGTCTTCTTGGTCAAGCAGCCATAACATCTACAGGCTTCACACGGCTGAGGATTTCCCCCATCCTCAGCCGTGACACCATCATTACTTTAAGAAATGAAGGTCAGTCAGTCAGCCGAAAAATTGGGAAAACTTTGAAAGTAAGGGCTATTTGACCATGAAGGAGAGTGATGGGGTGCTGCGCCAGATGACCTGGCCTCCACAGTCACCGGACCTGAACCCAATCGAGATGGTTTGGGGTGAGCTGGACCGCAGAGTGAAACCAAAAGGGCCAACAAGTGCTAAGCATCTCTGGGAACTCCTTCAAGACTGTTGGAAGACCATTTCAGGGGACTACCTCTTGAAGCTCATCAAGAGAATGCCAAGAGTGTACAAAGCAGTAATCAAAGCAAAAGTTGGCTACTTTGAAGAACCTAGAATATGACATATTTTCAGTTGTTTCACACTTGTTTGTTATGTATATAATTCCACATGTGTTAATTCATAGTTTTGATGCCTTCATAGTCATGAAAATAAAGAAAACTCTTTGAATGAGAAGGTGTGTCCAAACTTTTGGTCTGTACTGTATACCATTTAATATGCTCAAGGCGAGCAGTAAGGGACGGGTAAGTGGCCGTGCTGCTGATGGTTTACGCAGAGGCCGTGGCAAAACTGTGCCTTCTGCCAGTGCACAAGAAACACTCATCCACAATACCTAGCTTCATGTCCCAGTTTGCAGGGTGGCGCAGGACACCACTCTCGAAGTCAGACCAGTGCGACCAGGTGGTCGGTTGGATTGCAGCAGATAATGCTTCCAGTCGGTTAAGCACCACCCTGTCTTCCACAAAGTCCACTCTCAGTAGCCAAGAGTCTGGTCAACAGAATCCTCACCATGATCCTCCTTCATCCCACCATGTAGAGTCTTGGCAAACAAGTGATCCCACACTTTGATATTTCGAGGAGCTCTTTTCATTGCCATTCCTCGATTTTGGCCTCTCGCCAAGCCTGCTTGAAGAGGGACAAGAGGAGATCTTGTGCACTGATTCACAAACTCTTGAGCATCCACAGTCAGAAGAAGATGACGGTGGGGAACGGCAATTAGTGTTTCACTGGGTGGATGATGATGATGAGACACAGTTGCCAATAAGTCAACGGCAATTAGTGTCAAAAGAGGTTGATGATGAGGATGAAACACAGTTGTCAATAAGTGAGGTTCTTGTTAGGTCAACAAGTCAGGAGGATGACAAGAGTGAGGAAGTGAAAGAGGATGTGGTAGACGTGAAATCACTGACCCAACCTGGGAAGGTGGCAAGCCGAACGAGGACAGCAGTACAGAGGGAGAGCGATCCGCAGCACCGCAACAGGCTGAAAGAGGCAGTGGGGTGGCAAAAGGGAGAATGTGAGCCACACCAAACAGGCCCGCAACTGTTCCTCGGATCACCCTCTTGCGGCAATCTCCATTGCCAAGGGGTAGGTGTTCCGCAGTCTGGCGCTTTTTTGAGGAAAGTGTGGATGATAAAAGAATTGTAATTTGCAACCTGTGCCGTACCAAAATAAGCAGGGTTGTGAACACTAGCAACCTCACGACCACCAGCATAATCTGCCACATGGCATCAAAGCACCCTAATAGGTGGGCCGAACGCCTGTGTCCACAATCAGTGCCTGTGGGTCACACCACTGCCTCCTCTTCCCCTGTGTTACGTGCTGGCCAATCCCCTGTCCAATACGCAGGCCCAGATGCCTCCCACCCTGCACCTCGACCTTTGCAAGCACCATCATCTAGCACATCCACTTTTGAACGAAAGCGCAAATATCCAGCCACCCACCCACAGGCCATAGCACTAAATGCGCACCTTTCCAAATTTCTGTTCCTGGAAATGTTGCCATTTAGGCTTGTGGACACAGAGGCATTCCGCAGCCTGATGGCGGTGGCCGTCCCTCGTTACTCAGTCCCCAGCCGCCACTATTTTTCCTGGTGTGCCGTCCCCGCCTTACACCAGCATGTTTCCCGTAACATTACCGTGCCCTGACCAACGCAGTTATTGGGAAGGTCCACTTAACGACTGACACATGGACAAGTGCTTTTGACCAGGGACGCTACATTTATTTCCCTGACAGCACACTGGGTGAACGTTGTGGAGGTGGGAGCGAGTCGTACCCTGGGATGGCACAGGTGCTACAGAAGCCAAGGATTGTGGGCCCTACTTCCATCAGGATATCCGCCACCACCTACATAAGTGGCTGCAACCCCCCTTATCCTTCTCCACCTCCTCTTCCACCTCTGAATTCTCATCTTACAGCACCAGACAGCCATCAGTCAGTAGCTGGAAGCAGTGTAGCACTGCAGTGGGGTAGCGGCAACAAGCAGTGCTAAAACTAATTTGCTAAGGTAACAAACAGCACACTGCCGCAGAGCTGTGGCAGGGTATAAGGGACCAGACTGAGCTGTGGCTCTCGGCACTCAACCTACAACCAGGCATGGTTGTGTCTGATAATGGCCGTAACTTGGTGGTGGCTTTGGAGCTCGGCAAGCTCACACACATACCATGCCTAGACCACGTGTTCAACTTGGTGGTTCACCGGTTTCTCAAAACCTACCCCAATTTGGCTGAGCTACTGATGAAGATGTGCCGCATGTGTGCCCATTTCCAAAAGTCATCTACAGCTGCAATTGCCAGCTCACCGACTGTTGTGCGACGTGAGCATGCGCTGGAACTCCACGTTCCACATGTTGGCCAGGTTTTGTGAGCAGCAGAGGGCAGTAGTGGAATACCAGCCTTTCCAGTCAGCTTCCACTCTTCACAAGCAATGAGTGGGCAGGGATGTCTAACCTCTGTGAGGTTTCACACAACTTTGAGGAATCAACACAGATGGTGAGTGGCGATAAGGCTATTATTAGCGTAACCATCCCACTTCTGTATCTACTGAAACGCTCGCTGCTCACAATGAAGGCGGACGCTTTGCCTGAGGATGGGTGGAAATGGGGGAAGACAGTACACAGGGTGATAGCCAGACCACCCTAAGTTCATCTTCTCAGCGCAAATTGGATGATGATGATGATGATGATGATGATGATGAGAAGGAGAAGATTGAGAGACATCCTCCTGACAAGGATAGCGAAGTCTTGTCTGTTGGGACTTTGGCACACATGGCTGACTATATGTTATGCTGCCTTTCCCTTCACCCTCGCGTTATACGCATTTTGGCCTACACCGATTAATGGTTGTTCACCCTTCTCGACCCCCGCTACAAAGAGAACTTCTCATCGCTCATTCTTGTGGTGGAGAGGACTAGCAAAATAGTGCAATACCAAAAGGTCCTTGTGGAAAAAAAATTCCCAAAATTTCTAGCTTACAACGCTGGCGGCAGAGTACATAGTTCCTTGGGCAACCGAGGAGGGAAGACGAGGGGAACACACAGCAGTTCCAACAGAGGCAGTGCAACACTCTCCAAGGCCTGGGACAGTTTCATGACACCCCGCCAGCAACCTCACCCTGATGCGTGACCTAGTGTCTCAAGGAGTGAAAAGTTTTGGAAGATGGTGAAGGAGTACGTAGCAGACCGTGTCAGCGTCCTTAGTGATCCCTCTGTGCCTAACAACTATTGGGTGTCCAAACTGGACACGTGGCATGAACTGGCGCTCTACGCCTTGGAGGTGCTGGCCTGCCCTGCCACCAGCGTTTTGTCAGAGCGGGTATTTAGTGCTGCTGGTGGCCTAATAACTGATAAGCGCATCCGCCTGTCAACTGAAAATGCTGACAGGTTGACTCTTATCAAAATGAACAAGGCCTGGATTGCCCCTGACTTCTCTACTCCACCAGAGAAAGCAACTGAACATAAAGGAACTTTAAATGTGGCTTTTATGGTGTATTGAATACACTGTATTCCCATACACCCCTTCCACCACAAAAAAGGGTATATGGTTCAATCTTCCTTTTCTCGTCCTCCTCCTCCGCCATCATAACAACATGCTTATTAGGCTGCCCTCGCTTTTAATGTTTTAGCGAGTCAGCTCAGTAGTAAGCCCTTGTTCCTAATGTTTTAGAGGGTCAGATCAGCAGCAGACCCTCACACCTAATGTTTTAGAGGGCCACCAGCAGGCCCTCGCCCATAATGTTTTAGATGGTCAGATCAGCAGCAGACCCTCACCCCTAATGTTTTAGATGGTCAGATCGGAAGCAGGCCCTGACCTCAAATTTTTTAGATGGTCAGCTCAGCAGCAGACCCTCAGCCCTAATTTTTTAGATGGTCAGATCAGCAGCAGGCCCTTGCCCCTAATGTTTTAGAGGGTCAGCTCAGCAGCAGACCCTCACCACAAATTTTTTAGATGGTCAGATCGCAGCAGCCCCTTGCTCCTAATGTTTTTGAGGGTTACCAGCAGGCGATCAATCATAAGTTTAAGGGTGTGTATGATGCCCTCCTTTATGTATAATAAAGAGTGTGCCGGTTTCTTGTAATTTTTGGCAGCCCTTTCACTTAGTGCATAGGCTTTATGAGTGTAGGAGTCCCACTACCTGAACAATTGTACCACAATGTGAATGAGGCCCTCCTTTATGTGATATACAGGTTGTATCGGAGTGCCTCTTCCTTGTAATTTTTGGCAGCACTTGCACTTTAGATACAAGTATATATACAGGAAAGAATGTTTCCTAACAATTTTTCCTCTAAAATCTATTTTATCTTCGGTTTGGTGCGAAGACCAAATCTGACCATCCAAGCGAATCCTACACACCAGCGGTTCCAAAAATAGCGCGAATAGTATGGGGGAGAGGGGACATCCCTGTCTCATACCACGTTGAAGCTCAATCATAAAGGAGTTAACCCCATCAATATTAACTTGGTTGAGTGTATAACAATTGAGTCATTGCAATAAAGGCATTCCCCAATCGGAAATGTGCCATGGTCCTCCACAGGAAGGACCACTCCACCCTGTTGAACGCCTTAGCAGCGTCCAAAGACAGGATGGAGTGGTCCGGGCCCCCCGCCCACCGACAGATTCAAAGAGACCCCATATAGATTTGCCTGAATCTGTCTTCCAGGTATAAATCCTGTTTGATTAGAGTGAACCAGGGCTGCAATTACCCGTTTAAGACGATTTGCTAAGGATTTTGCAAAGATCTTATAGTCTGTATTAAGGAGTGATATGGGCCTGTAAGACTCAACCTCACTACCATCCTTATCGTTTTTAAGATTAAAGTGATAATTGCCTCCCTTTTGCCACCCCTTTGATTGGCGACCAATGCAGCTAACAGTTTCCCTGTTTTCCCCTCCTCACTAAAGTGTCTCTGCCTCTCGTCTGCCCGGCCAGCCTGCATTACGATATAACAGTAGCCCTGTGAGTAGGATATATTGAATGTTATACTACAGAGGGGGCAGCATGAATCATTATTAATTGAATTACACATTTTATAGCTGTACTGGAGCGGCGGGGCCGGAGCACAGTGAACGCACCGGCCCCCAGCTCCTCCTCCCAGTCCCTCCCCGCTGATACATCGCAGCCTGCGATGCTGGAGCATGGCAGGCTGCGATGTCAAAAGGTGGCGGAACGCCGTTCCGGTGCGTTCCGCCAGAAAAAAATCCCTGATTAACACTATCTAGGCCTTCCCTATCAACCTCCTTAACCTCCGTGGCAGCCGGCATTGTAGCAATGGGCTTATTTCCTCCCGATTCAGGGAGGCCTCCGGCTTTTTGGGAACCCCCCTGGTTTTGGGTGTTGGAGACCGCAAAAATTTATCAAGGCGCGCTTGGGGACTAGTCCCGGGGCCTCCTTTCGGGGGGCTTACCCCCCCCCCTGATTTCCGAAACGTAGGGGGCATTATAGCTGCGTATTTTACCACACTATATCATAAAGCGTAACCAGAGTTTACATTTACTGAGGGAGATCCTAGGGAAAAAAAAGAAGTTCACTTCATGCAGAATAGATCCTAGGGAGAAAAAAGAAGTTCACTTCATGCAGAATAGATCAAAAAGCATATAACCATATCCGCATTTTCAAAGCGAAATAATAAACTGCATATTAGAGAAGGAGTACAGATTGAAGCAAGTTGGAACTTAAATGTTGTTATACGATAGATATAAACACTCCATTCAGTCCAAGTTAGTCGAGATTAGTCTCTATTAGTGCACATAAAATATTTAAGGTTAGATAGTTGAAGAGGGGGGTGGGTTGGAAGTCCCACAATAAAGCAGGGTAACCCCTTCAAATCTCACCAATCTTCAGCCCTTTTCTCTTGTTTTTTTTTTTCTGCGAAAGGACAACATAGAAACTGCTGACTGGGCCTGAAAAGTTCCAACAATATAGATCAGTATAGTTCAGAGCAGAGCAAGCACGCATGGGTAGGGGCAGCGTCACCTAGCTTACAGGCCTCCCCCCCTCTCACAGGGATCCGATCTTCATCCCCATCTGGTGTAGTGCAGAAATCAGGTCAAACTATTAATTAGGCAGCCACACCAGCGTCGGGGGGCGAGTATGAGGCCGTATCCGGACTTGGGGCACTCTTACTCTCACCCAGTGTGCCCTCGGCCTGGAACCTCAACCACCTTAGGACCCCAAAGGAACTCCACTCCCCACACCCGCACCACACACCAGTACTGAAAAGGGGGAAGCAAATCTGTCCATTTTTCAGGTCCTCAAGTCACTCCAAGTTAGGGGCACCCGAGAACTTAAAAAAGGGCTGCGTCTAAGCCCGGCTATGCACCCTCCATCCTCCATCCGTATCCAGGCCGCACAAGGCCCATAAACCGCCCCGAAGATAAACCAGCCCCGAAAGTACTCATCTACTCCGGTGACTCAGAGTGACACAGTATTAAATGCCGGCGCTCCACCTCATATAGCTGCTGGGAGCAGTAGGAGACAATCGAGTAAAGCAAACACACTTCTACAACCCAAACTTCACCCAGTCATCCAGCCGCCCTGCTGAAGACTCACGGACAACGGAGCTACAAGCGGCGAGGAGAAATTACCCGGTCACCTGGCCATCAGCGCAGCAGCAAGGATCAAAGCGGTGATAAAGCGGCACAGACGGGGACCAAGGCGATGATGGAGTGGTATATGCAGTTAGTGATGTCGCGAACATAAAATTTTCAGTTCGCGAACAGCGAACGCGAACTTCCGCAAATGTTCGCGAACTGGCGAACCGGGCGAACCGCCATAGACTTCAATAGACAGGCGAATTTTAAAACCCACAGGGACTCTTTCTGGCCACAATAGTGATGAGAAAGTTGTTTCAAGGGGTCTAACACCTGGACTGTGGCATGCCGGAGGGGGATCTATGGCAAAACTCCCATGGAAAATTACGTAGTGGACGCAGAGTCGGGTTTTAATCCATAAAGGGCATAAATCAACTAACATTCCTAAATTGTTTGGAATAACGTGCTTTAAAACATCCAGTGTGTGTATACGATCAGGTATGATGTTGTATCGATCAGGTAGTGTAAGGGTTACGCCCGCATCACAGACATTGACAGACCAAACTCCCCTTTTAATGCACCGCAAACAGTTCATTTGCACAACCGCAAACTCCCCATTTGCACAAGGTTGGATACCAAGCTAGCCACGTCCCGGTGATGTCATTGAAGGTTTCTTCCTCCACCCAGCCACGTACAACACCAAGGGTCCCCGAAAGGTCAATTGAATTGATTTTTCGAACGGGGAGATGGTTAAAAAAACGCTGGCTCCCTCCCCTTTGTTTTTATCCACGGTGACTGCGTCTGCGCCGTGCAATTTACTGTCACACCCGATATGAGTGGTATTTTCTGTAGTACTATTCTCATCAGTTTAATCCCTCTAACGTCCCCGACTCCCCAATCTGGGGGCCATTTATTAAACAGATTTTTCGGACGGGGAGATGGTTAAAAAAACGCTGGCTCCCTCCACTCTGTTTTAATCCACGGTGACTGCGTCTGCGCCGTGCAATTTACTGTCACACCCGATATGAGTGGTATTTTCTGTAGTACTATTCTCATCAGTTTAATCCCTCTAACGTCCCCAATCTGGGTGCCATTTATTGAATAGATTTTTCGAACGGGGAGATGGTTAAAAAAAACCTGGCTCCCTCCACTCTGTTTTAAACCACGGTGACTGCGTCTGCGCCGTGCAATTTACTGTCACACCCGATATGAGTGGTATTTTCTGTAGTACTATTCTCATCAGTTTAATCCCTCTAACGTCCCCAATCTGGGTGCCATTTATTGAATAGATTTTTCGAACGGGGAGATGGTTAAAAAAACGCTGGCTCCCTCCACTCTGTTTTAAACCACGGTGACTGCATCTGCGCCGTGCAATTTACTGTCACACCCGATATGAGTGGTATTTTCTGTAGTACTATTCTCATCAGTTTAATCCCTCTAACATCCCCAATCTGGGGGCCATTTATTAAATAGATTTTTTGAACGGGGAGATGGTTAAAAAAACGCTGGCTCCCTCCACCGATATGAGTGGTATTTTCTGTAGTATTATTCTCATCAGTTTAATCCCTGTTACGTCCCATATCAGGAATTGCCTTTTATGAAAAAAAATTTAGGCCGGGTACCTTCGACTGCCTTCACAGTGACAGACCAAACTCTCATACACTAAACTGAATTGATTTCAGGAACCGGGAGATGGAAAAAGCAGCTTGGTCGGTCCTCTTACTCCCAAATTGGGGCACTGCGCGTGCACAGAGCAATGTGCTGTGACACCCTATATGAGTGGTGTCTTAACTAGTACTATTGCTATCAGTTTAATCCCTGTTACGGACCCTATCCGGTCGAATTGATTAACCATTGTCGAATCCCCCATTGACATCCCCCTTATAAGCTGTGTAAAGCATATTTTTTAGTTTGGTTTTGAACTGCTGCATCCTTTCCGACTTTTGGTAATTTGGTAACATTTCTGCCACTTTCTGCTTATACCGGGGGTCTAGTAGCGTGGCCACCCGATCGCTTTTGGTCTGACCATAATGAAGCAACGGCCTTATCATCTGGGGTGTGGCAACATTGCCAACACACTTTTATAGAGGTGATGATGATTGCTTCATTGTGATACGCAAGCCCCTTCACCACAACAAGGTAACGATCACGAAGGGGAATTGACACTTGTATGTGCCTTTTTTTTTTGGTTTGTTTTTGCAGCCACAGTGCTGCACCATAGGACAGAAAAATTAGGCATGTACACATGCCTGAAAAATAATGGCACTGTTGCAGACGCTATTGTAGCAGCGGCCGGAAAAATTTATGTTTTCCAGGCAGAAAAGTGACTAAAACATTACGGCTTGAACCCTAGTTGGTGGTGGAGAATTCACGAAAGTCATCCGGTATGCAGACATTAAATACAGCAGCGTGGGGACCATTTTGAGGCCAAGGCATGTAATCAGGCCTTTTGTTAGTCAAACGTATCCCCCACTGTCAGTCCCTTCGGGATCCATGCCTCATTCATCTTTATGAAGGTGAGGTAATCAACACTTTTTTGACCGAGGCGACTTCTCTTGTCAGTGACAATGCCTCCTGCTGCACTGAAGCTCCTTTCTGACAGGACACTTGAAGCAGGGCAGGCCAGAAGTTCTATCGCAAACTGGGATAGCTCAGGCCACAGGTCAAGCCTGCACACCCAGTAGTGAAGGGGTTCATTGCTCCTCAGAGTGTCGATATCTGCTGTTAAGGCGAGGTAGTCTGCTACCTGTCGGTCGAGTCGTTCTCTAAGGCTGGATCCCGAAGGGCTGTGGCGATGAGTAGGACTGAAAAAGCTCCGCATGTCCTCCATCAACAACACATCTGTAAATCGTCCAGTCCTTGCCGCCGTGGTAGGAGGAGGATTACACTCACCTCTTCCCCTGTTAGATTCCCGTTGTGCTGTGACATCTCCCTTATAAGCTGTGTAAAGCATATTTTTTAGTTTGGTTTTGAACTGCTGCATCCTTTCCGACTTTCGGTAATTTTGTAACATTTCTGCCACTTTCTGCTTATACCGGGGGTCTAGTAGCGTGGTCACCCAGTACAGATCGTTCTCCTTTATCCTTTTTATACGTGGGTCCCTCAACAGACATGACAGCATGAAAGACCCCATTTGAACAAGGTTGGATGCAGAGCTTCTCATTTCCCGTTCCTCGTCCTCACTGATGTCATTGACGGTCTGTTCTTCCCCCCAGCCACGTACAACACCATGGGTCCCAGATAGGTGACAACAACGAGCACCCTGGGGTGCCTGCTGTGGTTGGTCTTCCTCCTCCTCAAAGCCGCCACATTCCTCCTCTGACTCCTCTTCCTCATACTCCTCTTCCAGCGTTGCTGCAGGTCCGGCAAGCGATGATGACAAGGCTGTTTCTGGTGGTGATGGTGACCACAACTCTTCCTCTTCCTCTTCACGCTCATCTACAGCCTGATCCAGAACTCTTCGCAGGGCACGCTCCAGGAAGAAAACAAATGGGATGAGGTCGCTGATGGTGGCTTCGGTGCGACTGACTAGGTTTGTCACCTCCTCAAAAGGACGCATAAGCCTACAGGCATTGCGCATGAGTGTCCAGTAACGTGGCAAAAAGATTCCCAGCTCCGCAGAGGCTGTCCTAGCACCCCGGTCATACAAATACTCGTTGACGGCTTTTTCTTGTTGGAGCAGGCGGTCGAACATTAGGAGTGTTGAATTCCAACGTGTCGGGCTGTCGCATATCAAGCGCCTCACTGGCATGTTGTTTCGCCGCTGAATATCGGAAAAGTGCGCCATGGCCGTGTAGGAACGCCTGAAATGGCCACACACCTTCCTGGCCTGCTTGAGGACGTCCTGTAAGCCTGGGTACTTAGACACAAAACGTTGTACGATGAGATTCAACACATGTGCCATGCACGGCACATGTGACAACTTGCCCAAATTTAATGCCGCCAACAGATTGCTTCCATTGTCACACACCACTTTGCCGATCTCCAGTTGGTGCGGGGTCAGCCACTGATCCACCTGTGCGTTCAGGGCGGACAGGAGTGCTGGTCCTGTGTGGCTCTCTGCTTTCAGGCAAGTCAACCCCAAGATAGCGTTACACTGTCGTATCCGGGATGTGGAATAGCCCCTGGGGAGCTGGGGGGAATCAGTTGATGTGCAGCCAGACGCCGCAGCAGAAGAGGACTCAGCCGAGGAGGAAATTAAAGAGGATGGAGTAGGAGTAGAGGAGGTGGCAGTAGGTCTGCCTGCAAGTCGTGGTGGTGTCACCAACTCCGCTGCAGAGCCACGCATTCCATGCTTGTCAGCCGTCAGCAGGTTGACCCAATGCGCAGTATACGTGATATACCTGCCCTGACCGTGCTTTGCAGACCAGGTATCAGTGGTCAGATGGACCCTTGCCCCAACACTGTATGCCAGAGATGCCATGACTTCCTTTTCAATGACATGGTAGAGGTTTGGGATTGCCTTTTTTGAAAAAAAATTTCGTCCGGGTACCTTCCACTGTGGTGTCCCAATAGCGACAAATTTTTTGAAGGCCTCAGACTCTACCAGCTGGTATGGTAAAAGCTGGCGGGCTAAGAGTTCCGTCAAGCCAGCTGTCAGTCGCCGGGCAAGGGGGTGACTTTGTGACATTGGCTTCTTATGCTCAAACATGTCCTTGACAGACACCTGACTGTGGGCAGATGAGCAGGAACTGCTGAAGGTGAGAGATGGAGTGGCGGGTGGTTGAGAGGGGGCAGGGAGGACAGCAGTGGTTGACGTGGCTGAAGATGCAGGACCAGGAGGAGCATGGTGGCTTTGAGTTTGTGTGCTGCTTGTACTCATGTGTTGATCCCATAGGCGTTTGTGATGTGAGATCATGTGCCTTCGCAAAGCAGTTGTACCAAGGTGGGTGTTGGACTTCCCACGACTCAGTTTCTTTTGGCACAGGTTGCAAATGGCATTGCTTTTATCAGAGGCAGACACACAAAAAAAATGCCACACTGCTGAGCTTTGCAATGACGGCATTCTAGTGGTGGCAACAGCATGCGTTGACTGGCGTGCTGTCTGGCTGACCCCAGGTGCCGATACATGCTGTCTGACTGTGCCACTAACTCCTTGCGACGACCTCCCCCTGCTTCCAACTCGTCTCCTCATTCTCTCTGTCTCCCCTTCAGAACTTTCCCCCTCTTCTTCTCTTCGAGCAGGCACCCACGTGGCATCCGTGGACACATCGTCATCATCAACCGCTTCACTTGTATCTGACACCTCAGCAAAGGAAGCAGCAGCGGGTACAACATCATCATCATCACACTGTACGTCCATGTGTGTAATCCTGCCTGACTGAGACATATCCCCGTAATCTACATCATCTGGCAATAATGGTTGCGCATCACTAATTGCATCCAACTGATGTGTAAATAACTCCTCTGACGGATCAAGTGAAGCGGCTGTGGTGGCTGTGGTGGTAGTGGCGACGGGCGGGTGCGTGGTAACTTGAGAGCAGGTGACCGAAGCTGAGTTGGAGGAGGATGGTGCGTCAAGGTTCTTAGCGGAAGCTGTTGAAGATTGGGTGTCCTGTCTAAGCCAGTCAACTACGTCCTCTGAATTTTTCGGGTTCAGGGTACGTGGCCTCTGAAAACTGGGCATTATTCCAGGGACAGTGGAAATCACAGCACCACGACCACGACGGCCCCTGCGGGGTGGCCTGCCTCTGCCTGTCATTTTTTTTTTAGATAAGTGGTACTACGCGTGCTAGGTACTGTGCCACCCGGTATGAGTGGTTGGCACTGGCAGTGGGCACACTACAGTCTGTGGAAGTGGGCCTGACACACACTGGCAGCAGGCAAGCAACTGAATTTAGACTACTGTCTAAAAATTAAATGCCTTATTTATCGGCAAGCTACTGTGCCACCCGGTATCAGTGGTTGGCACTGGCAGTGGGCACACTACAGTCAGTGGAAGAGGGCCTGACACACACTGGCAGCAGGCAAGCAACTGAAATTACACTAAAGTGTAAAAATTAAATGCCTTATTTATCGGCAAGCTACTGTGCCACCCGGTATGAATGGTTGGCACTGGCAGTGGGCACACTACAGTCAGTGGAAGAGGGCCTGACACACACTGGCAGCAGGCAAGCAACTGAATTTAGACTACTGTCTAAAAATTAAATGCCTTATTTATCGGCAAGCTACTGTGCCACCCGGTATCAGTGGTTGGCACTGGCAGTGGGCACACTACAGTCAGTGGAAGCGGGCCTGACACACACTGGCAGCAGGCAAGCAACTGAAATTACACTAAAGTGTAAAAATTAAATGCCTTATTTATCGACAAGCTACTGTGCCACCCGGTATCAGTGGTTGGCACTGGCAGTGGGCACACTACAGTCAGTGGAAGCGGGCCTGACACACACTGGCAGCAGGCAAGCAACTGAATTTAGACTACTGTCTAAAAATTAAATGCCTTATTTATCGGCAAGCTACTGTGCCACCCGGTATCAGTGGTTGGCACTGGCAGTGGGCACACTACAGTCAGTAGAAGCGGGCCTGACACACACTGGCAGCAGGCAAGCAACTGAAATTACACTAAAGTGTAAAAATTAAATGCCTTATTTATCGGCAAGCTACTGTGCCACCCGGTATGAGTGGTTGGCACTGGCAGTGGGCACACTACAGTCAGTGGAAGAGGGCCTGACACACTGACTGGCAGCAGGCAAGCAACTGAATTTAGACTACTGTCTAAAAATTAAATGCCTTATTTATCGGCAAGCTACTGTGCCACCCGGTATCAGTGGTTGGCACTGGCAGTGGGCACACTACAGTCAGTGGAAGCGGGCCTGACACACACTGGCAGCAGGCAAGCAACTGAAATTACACTAAAGTGTAAAAATTAAATGCCTTATTTATCGGCAAGCTACTGTGCCACCCGGTATCAGTGGTTGGCACTGGCAGTGGGCACACTACAGTCAGTAGAAGCGGGCCTGACACACACTGGCAGCAGGCAAGCAACTGAAATTACACTAAAGTGTAAAAATTAAATGCCTTATTTATCGGCAAGCTACTGTGCCACCCGGTATGAGTGGTTGGCACTGGCAGTGGGCACACTACAGTCAGTGGAAGAGGGCCTGACACACTGACTGGCAGCAGGCAAGCAACTGAATTTAGACTACTGTCTAAAAATTAAATGCCTTATTTATCGGCAAGCTACTGTGCCACCCGGTATCAGTGGTTGGCACTGGCAGTGGGCACACTACAGTCAGTGGAAGCGGGCCTGACACACACTGGCAGCAGGCAAGCAACTGAAATTACACTAAAGTGTAAAAATTAAATGCCTTATTTATCGGCAAGCTACTGTGCCACCCGGTATGAGTGGTTGGCACTGGCAGTGGGCACACTACAGTCAGTGGAAGAGGGCCTGACACACACTGGCAGCAGGCAAGCAACTGAATTTAGACTACTGTCTAAAAATTAAATGCCTTATTTATCGGCAAGCTACTGTGCCACCCGGTATCAGTGGTTGGCACTGACAGTGGGCACACTACAGTCAGTGGAAGCGGGCCTGACACACACTGGCAGCAGGCAAGCAACTGAATTTAGACTACTGTCTAAAAATTAAATGCCTTATTTATCGGCAAGCTACTGTGCCACCCGGTATCAGTGGTTGGCACTGGCAGTGGGCACACTAAAGTCAGTTGAAGTCGGCCTGACACACACTAGCAGCAGGCAAGCAGCTGAAATTACACTAAAGTGTAAAAATTAAATGCCTTTTTTATGCAAAGTCCTGTGCCAGCCGGTATGAGTGGTGGGCACTGGCAGTGGGCACACTACAGTCAGTGGAAGTCAGCCTGACACACACTGGCAGGCAACTAACCTTAGATTAAAGTGTAAAAATTAAGTGCCTATTTTTTAAGCAAAGTCCTGTGCCACTCGGTATGACAGGGGTGGGCACTGGCAGTGGGCACACTACAGTCAGTTGAAGTCGGCCTGACACACACTAGCAGCAGGCAAGCAGCTGAAATTACACTAAAGTGTAAAAATTAAATGCCTTATTTATCGGCAAGCTACTGTGCCACCCGGTATGAGTGGTTGGCACTGGCAGTGGGCACACTACAGTCAGTGGAAGAGGGCCTGACACACACTGGCAGCAGGCAAGCAACTGAATTTAGACTACTGTCTAAAAATTAAATGCCTTATTTATCGGCAAGCTACTGTGCCACCCGGTATCAGTGGTTGGCACTGGCAGTGGGCACACTACAGTCAGTGGAAGCGGGCCTGACACACACTGGCAGCAGGCAAGCAACTGAATTTAGACTACTGTCTAAAAATTAAATGCCTTATTTATCGGCAAGCTACTGTGCCACCCGGTATCAGTGGTTGGCACTGGCAGTGGGCACACTAAAGTCAGTTGAAGTCGGCCTGACACACACTAGCAGCAGGCAAGCAGCTGAAATTACACTAAAGTGTAAAAATTAAATGCCTTTTTTATGCAAAGTCCTGTGCCAGCCGGTATGAGTGGTGGGCACTGGCAGTGGGCACACTACAGTCAGTGGAAGTCAGCCTGACACACACTGGCAGGCAACTAACCTTAGATTAAAGTGTAAAAATTAAGTGCCTATTTTTTAAGCAAAGTCCTGTGCCACTCGGTATGACAGGGGTGGGCACTGGCAGTGGGCACACTACAGTCAGTTGAAGTCGGCCTGACACACACTAGCAGCAGGCAAGCAGCTGAAATTACATTAAAGTGTAAAAATTAAATGCCTTTTTTAAGCAAAGTCCTGTGCCAGCCGGTATGAGTGGTGGGCACTGGCAGTGGGCACACTACAGTCAGTGGAAGTCAGCCTGACACACACTGGCAGGCAACTAACCTTAGATTAAAGTGTAAAAATTAAGTGCCTATTTTTTAAGCAAAGTCCTGTGCCACTCGGTATGACAGGGGTGGGCACTGGCAGTGGGCACACTACAGTCAGTTGAAGTCGGCCTGACACACACTAGCAGCAGGCAAGCAGCTGAAATTACACTAAAGTGTAAAAATTAAATGCCTTTTTTATGCAAAGTCCTGTGCCAGCCGGTATGAGTGGTGGGCACTGGCAGTGGGCACACTACAGTCAGTGGAAGTCAGCCTGACACACACTGGCAGGCAACTAACCTTAGATTAAAGTGTAAAAATTAAGTGCCTATTTTTTAAGCAAAGTCCTGTGCCACTCGGTATGACAGGGGTGGGCACTGGCAGTGGGCACACTACAGTCAGTTGAAGTCGGCCTGACACACACTAGCAGCAGGCAAGCAGCTGAAATTACATTAAAGTGTAAAAATTAAATGCCTTTTTTAAGCAAAGTCCTGTGCCAGCCGGTATGAGTGGTGGGCACTGGCAGTGGGCACACTACAGTCAGTGGAAGTCAGCCTGACACACACTGGCAGGCAACTAACCTTAGATTAAAGTGTAAAAATTAAGTGCCTATTTTTTAAGCAAAGTCCTGTGCCACTCGGTATGACAGGGGTGGGCACTGGCAGTGGGCACACTACAGTCAGTTGAAGTCGGCCTGACACACACTAGCAGCAGGCAAGCAGCTGAAATTACATTAAAGTGTAAAAATTAAATGCCTTTTTTAAGCAAAGTCCTGTGCCAGCCGGTATGAGTGGTGGGCACTGGCAGTGGGCACACTACAGTCAGTGGAAGTCAGCCTGACACACACTGGCAGGCAACTAACCTTAGATTAAAGTGTAAAAATTAAGTGCCTATTTTTTAAGCAAAGTCCTGTGCCACTCGGGATGACAGGGGTGGGCACTGGCAGTGGGCACACTACAGTCAGTTGAAGTCGGCCTGACACACACTGGCAGGCAACTAACCTTAGATTAAAGTGTAAAAATGAAGTGCCTTTTTTTTAAGCAAAGTCCTGTGCCACACGGGATGACAGGGGTGGGCACTGGCAGTGGGCACACTACAGTCAGTTGAAGTCGGCCTGACACACACTAGCAGCAGGCAAGCAGCTGAAATTACACTAAAGTGTAAAAATTAAATGCCTTTTTTATGCAAAGTCCTGTGCCAGCCGGTATGAGTGGTGGGCACTGGCAGTGGGCACACTACAGTCAGTGGAAGTCAGCCTGACACACACTGGCAGGCAACTAACCTTAGATTAAAGTGTAAAAATTAAGTGCCTTTTTTTAAGCAAAGTCCTGTGCCACACGGAATGACAGGGGTGAGCACTGGCAGTGGGCACACTACAGTCTGTGGGCCTGCAGCTCCTCACACACAGGCAGGCCAGGCAACTGCAATATGTATATAAAGGAAAAAAAAAAAGCAGACTAATGTTGCAGCCCTAAAAAGGGCTTTTTGGGGTGCTGTCAGGACGCTGTCCTTACAGCAGAGATCAGATGAGTCTTTCAGGACTGGAGTGGACACTGAATTCACTAGCCTAGCTATCGATTTCCCAATTAAATCAGCAGCAGTTACAGTCTCCCTCCTCTCACTAAGACTGCAGCTTCAGAATGAATCTAAAATGGATGCTGTGCAGGAGGTGGGAGGGTCTGGGAGGGAGGGTATGCTGCTGATTGGCTGGAATGTGTCTGCTGACTGTGAGGTACAGGGTCAAAGTTTGCTCAATGATGATGTATAGGGGGCGGACCGAACATCGCATGTGTTCGCCCGGCAGAGGCGAACGCGAACAAGCTATGTTCGCCGGGAACTGTTCGCCGTCGGATAGTTCGGGCCATCTCTATATGCAGTATGCGCACCGAGAGGAGAACCGCTCGGCACCATCCGGACATCCGACTTCCCACAGGCTTTTATCGACAATTACATGACATTTATGCAAAGAGTCAGTATTTGCAGTGTTGGCCCTTCTTTTTCAGGACCTCTGCAATTCGACTGGGCATGCTCTCAATCAACTTCTGGGCCAATTCCTGACTGATAGCAACCCATTCTTTCATAATCACTTCTTGGAGTTTGTCAGAATTAGTGGGTTTTTGTTTGTCCACCCGCCTCTTGAAGATTGACCACAAGTTCTCAATGGGATTAAGATCTGGGGAGTTTCCAGGCCATGGACCCAAAATGTCAATGTTTTGGTCCCAGAACCACTTAGTTATCACTTTTCCTTATGGCACGGTGCTCCATCGTGCTGGAAAATGCATTGTTCTTCACAAAACTGTTGTTGGATTGTTGGAAGAAGTTGCTGTTGGAGGGTGTTTTGGTACCATTCTTTATTCATGGCTGTGTTTTTGGGCATAATTGTGAGTGAGCCTACTCCCTTGGATGAGAAGCAACCCCACACATGAATGGTCTCAGGATGCTTTACTGTTGGCATGACACAGGACTGATGGTAGCGCTTACCTTTTCTTCTCCGGACAAGCCTTTTTGCAGATGCTCCAAACAATCGGAAAGAGGCTTCATCGGAGAATATGACTTTGCCCCAGTCCTCAGCAGTCCATTTACCATACTTTCTGCAGAAGATCAATCTGTCCCTGATGTTTTTTTTGGAGAGAAGTGGCTTCTTTGCTGCCCTTCTTGACACCAGGCCATCTTCCAAAAGTCTTTGCCTCACTGTGAGTGCAGATGCGCTCACACCTGCCTGCTGCCATTCCTGAGCAAGCTCTGCACTGGTGGCACTCCGATCCCGCAGCTGAATCCTCTTTAGGAGATGATCCTGGCGCTTGCTAGACTTTCTTGGACGCCCTGAAGCCTTCTTAACAAGAATTGAACCTCTTTCCTTGAAGTTCTTGATGATCCTATAAATTGTTGATTGAGGTGCAATCTTAGTAGCCACAATATCCTTGCCTGTGAAGCAATGATGGCTGCACGCGTTTCTTTGCAGGTCACCATGGTTAACAATGGAAGAACAATAATTTCAAGCATCACCCTCCTTTTAACATGTCAAGTCTGCCATTTTAACCCAATCAGCCTGACATAATGATCTCCAGCCTTGTGCTCGTCAACATTCTCACCTGAGTTAACAAGACGATTACTGAAATGATCTCAGCAGGTCCTTTAATGACAGCAATGAAATGCAGTGGAAAGGTTTTTTTTGGGATTAAGTTAATTTTCATGGCAAAGAAGGACTATGCAATTCATCTGATCACTCTTCATAACATTCTGGAGTATATGCAAATTGCTATTATAAAAAATTAAGCAGCAACTTTTCCAATTTCCAATATTTATGTAATTCTCAAAACTTTTGGCCACGACTGTATGTTAGGGCTGTTTTATAGGTAGGGCAAAAGGTGTAATTTCCCATGGGCTTCCACATCTAATACCATAAATTCCCACAGGCATTTCCCAGTAGATAAACATGGGTGTTTTTAACATACTACACCTTTTCAGAAGTTTCCTCCTCTTCCAAAAATGAGTGTTCTAACCTAGGGACATGACTTCAGTCATGATGGGGGTTGGTTACTACTGAGTGGCGCCAAAAATACAGAAAGGGTATTGAACAAAATCTTTGCTCAAGGAGCCTCTACCTATCTACAGCGTATCAACCCTTGGTAATGACTATTTTATGACAATATTTGCTAGATCCTAGCTCGTGGAGTGAAGTTTTTATGCAAACACATCTCCTGCCTCACCCCCACCATTGGCAGGTATTACCTAGTACTAGTTTATCAATGATCCACTCTTAGCACCGTCCATCACGGCCTCTTCTACCATTGCCTTGTAATGTGTATTTAGTGCTTGTAGTTTGATAACATAAAGTGAACAAAAACACCTGAATAGTGCTTGTAATTAATAAAACATATGCATGTTTTATCATCCACAAATTATAATCAGTAACATTCATGAATATTTACCAGGAAGCCTGGGGGAAGCGCGCGGCATAGGGACGTATTTTTACCTGGCAAACAATCGTTTCTCAGAATGATGCATGGTGGGAGATATTTATAGTCGTAGAAAATATTAGGGCAGAGACATTAAATTGCATTAACAGGGTATACACATACTGCGGAATCATTTTCTCCAATTAACGTGACACTCAACGCCTACACATTAGAGTATTCTGACTCCCAGAGGTCAACAGGCGAGGATGGACCTCTAAACTCAACCAGAATATTGCAGCAATTTAAAGAATGTATTAATGTAATTCTTACTGAATATGAAGGTGAGAACTTAAGCTGGAATCTCACTGGCGGGAAACTTCTCTGCTAAGAGAAATTACAAGAGGATCCACATTAAAGGGGTTTTCCAGGATAAGGAAATACCAGATCGGTGAAGGTTCAACTCCCAGAACCATCGCCAGTCTGTTTTGTGAAGAGATTGTGGGTTTTGTGCAAGAGCTCTGGCTTCATCATTATTTACACAGGACCATTTAGCTTCATGTCATCTCCTTTCTAGCAGCAGTTAAAGTCGTTGCAGTTTTGTTCCATTCCAGCCCTTGCTAATTCCTTAAGAGTCTTTCGAGTCTCTATGACTTCCATATACCCAAATAAGGGATATAGTTCATAGTTATCTTTTTGAGAATCCTCTTTAAGTGTTGGTAGTTCTCCGTTAAAGATATAGCTTGGGAAGAAGACAATTGGTCCACTGCTGACCTTCCACTTGTCATCCTTTAAATCCAGAATTTATGAAAAAAATTGAAAGTATCCAAAAAGATTAAAAAAATGTCAAGGTATCTTTGCCGGAGAACTGGGGATCACAAATGTCTTCCCTTCTTTCTGGAGCAGAAGTACTCTTTCGGTAGTATAGGAGGTGTTATGCAGACCTGGTTACATTTTGTTTTGTGTTAATGGAAAAAAAATACATTTTGGGATGGTCAAGTAGTAAAAGGGTTGTATCTATATTGCCATACCCTTAAAACAGTTTTCCACATATTTATCTTCTTAGGAACATCATAAATTATATTACAGATGAAGTATTCTGAAGTAGGATAATAAAAAATAACCGAAAACAGGACACTCAACGACTTGACAGAGCTTCTGTATGGAAATCACTAGTGGTTCTGAAGAAACCCCTAGTGATGAATCCTGTGTCCTGAATCGATGTTGGGTTGCAGTTATATTTGGGGTGTGCTTGGTTTATAAGCGTTATACTCCATTATTTTGTATATTAGTAGGAGTTATCATTTCAATGTTTTTATCTGTCATATCAGGAGATGTAATTGGAGATCCCATGTCTATATACCATGTAGTATTGGTGGCATAGCTCTCATATAACGATAATAATTGTTGTTTTTGTTGCTTGAATGTCTCAAAATGACAATTTTAATGGTGCAGAAAGGGAAATTATCAGTCTTTCAGAGCATATAGAAAATGTCATGACGGGTTCTTTTAACTGTAGACTCGTCAAGACAGAGTCTTCAAGGAATCACTTGAGATGTTGTTTATGAAAGAGAAAACAAGATATATATTAGTTCTATGTAAGTGAACGTCCACCTAGCAGCTCTGATCAATGTAATGACGGTATTGATCATCTTGACTTATTCAAGGCACAGAAATATGACATCAAAAGAACATTTTTGGAACAGTCCAGAAAGACGACTCCTGAGACATGTATTGATTATTTTCCATTACAAGTGTTCCTACAGACGTAATGGGACTAAAGCAAGCATATCTCTAGTTCTTTGAGATCTTTTATTTATGTTCTGTTAGATGTTAAAGAAAGACATTATACTCAAGACTGTACATTTGATTTCTCACGGGAACTGAATTTAGCAAACAAATGTCCAAACCTGAACCCTATCATTTTTCTTCTTTGTACTTTTTTTTTATCATTGCCAATCTTCTGGGCCTTTCTACTGATAATGCATGCAGCATACACTTTAGGTATTCTCTACAGATCTGGAGAACATTGCTCATTCTACCCGACTGTTTCATAGTATTGGATTGGTACATGAAAGACTAAGAATTTAGTTGAAATGATCCATGTTACCTTTAATTTCCCCCTTAGTAAATCAATTATTAATCAATGATTTTATTACATAGAGCAATTTCAAAAAATGTTCAAAAAAAGTTCAGAATAGGGATGTTTTTCAAAAAGTAAAAAGAAAAAAAAATCCCAGTAGTTTGCAATAGTCAATGGTGTACATATGGTACAGGACTTGGGTATCTATCACAAAAAATATAAATGGTCCCTTATTAGATGATGCTTGACACCACCATACTCCTAATTTTCTGCTATAAGGATGCCCGTCCTGATGCCTCCATCACATTCTCATGACTAGAGTTCATTTTCTACTTGTTAACATTGCAGGACTCATAGAGGCAACATCATAGTGCAAGTTCTTACCACTTACATATTACAATAATGATGAGACCAAACAAAAATAGACCCCAGGTGCCCTATGGCAGCCTCTTAGTCTGTCTCTAAGGTCTGTACACCCTTAAATTGAGTGTCATAATAGGATTACTAGTTTCACAAGAACATCTGAATTTCACTTCTAGCCACAGGAGATATCTTCCAGACAAAGTTACCCAATCTTGCTAGAACCACCTACAGTATTTAGAAGTGGCTTCCTATGAATCAGAGGTTGGCTTTTTAACACGCCCTGGTACATAGCATAGGAAAATATTCATGTTCCAAGGTTTGTTAAGGTTAAGATGAACCCATAGGGAGCTACTTTCAACAGGTGGCACTAAATAGATGTTCCTCTCTTTCATTTTCCTATGGAGCATTGCCACTAAGACTCTAAACACAGATGTTCTCTTAAGGAAAGCCAATTCTTCCCTGAAGTTGAGCCCTACCAACAAAGAGCTGTCTAGCAGTATATACATTGGGGGCTACACAACAATGGGCAATAAAAAAAAAGTATTATTTACTCCAAGGACAATGTAGGAGGCCAAGTTACAAAAATTTTCTGGATATTTTAAACTCCCTTAAATGATACTCTAGGCAAAATTATATAGAGACTGCCTGTATAGGAAAGGTTCCTGGGTGAGTCATGGCTACCACCAAGGCCTGTACTTATAGGAATGCTAAAAAAAATGGCTTACCACAAGAAAATCATGGAGCCCTAAATTTGCAGGGACTACTTAAGTGCCACATTGAAGCTGGGCTAGGCTCCTCTACTCTAGGCAATAACCTTCCAGTTTTTGCCTGCAGTATCACTTGAATCTGTTCCTTCTGTAAATTTTTGTGAAAGGTTAGTCAACATTTTTATAAAAACTGGATGGCAACCAAAGTAGTGATTAGTGTTGAGCGAACTTGTGTTTTCAAGTTTGGCGTACAAGGTTTGGGTTATCTAAGAATTCCGTTATGGATTCCGCTACCACGGACCATAAGCTATGGTCCGTGGTAACAGAAATCATAACAGGATTCTTAGATAACCAGAACCTTGTACGCCAAACTTGAAAACACAAGTTCGCTCATCCCTAGTAGTGATCATTCTAGTATCCAAAAGGCTTGTCACCAAGAACTCCCAGATTAGATATTTAGTGTGCATATCTTCCACTCTTGTTTAGGACTTTAGAGAACCACCATGGGGGCTTAAAGAGGTCTATATCCTAAACAGATGCAACCAATCCTTTTATGTTAGGAGGATATCCTCTTTAAAGAGATTGTAAAGGTACTGCAAATTTGAGGGATGCAGGAGAGTATAGCGAGAGAAAGCTTGGAGAATTACATTGACGGATAATCTGAGATAACTGTCCTAATAGAGCCGCTGCTCCTGAGTTTCTGAAGCTACGGTTCACGGTGTCAAACACTGTACACTTATCCTGCAATTTATTTCAAAGTGCTTGAGCAAGAAGCGCCGTTGCTTTGTCTGTGTGTGTGGCGGTGCAGCTGTGTGCCAGCACCGGAGGTCAATACAGCCCGTATACCCACTCGAAGATCTGCAGAATCCACCCCCCCTTCTTGAGAATTCGCAGTAGATTCATAGCATTTGTTGATCTTGAAGAGCTTAATTAAGTTTCCCAGCGTCGTTTCACTTTCCCGATAATCCCATACGTTTCCTGTAGCGTCTTCCAGAGGCTTCAATTATTAAACACTGCACTGCCTGCAGCAAATTACCAGGATTACAAAGGTCTTACTGCTAAAATTAATTCCTGCTCCAAGTCTCTGCCCTGTAGCAGAAAATGGAAACGTCGTCTTGTTCTAAATGGGTATCATGGTGTACTCACTTTCAGGAGTATCAGCCATGAAGGATTTGTGGGATAATATTTAATGAGAGATTCATTAGAGATTCTGGAAATGTTTCAGATAAGGTCTATCTCATGCTTTGCAGTCCTGGGGAATGTCACTAGAACTGCCGCAATGGGTGCTGTGATTGTTTGAAAGGTTCATATTGGTACCACCTGATGTATGACACTATGATACATACTTACAGGGGTTGTTTGGTTAGTATAAAGTGTCAACTATCCTCTTTGGAATCCATGAGAAGTGTGTCTTCCTCAAGAACTTGGTGAAACTCTCAATGAGATTTGAACACTTACTGCTGGTTGCCCACAGATTACAGCCGATCGGTGAGGGCTCAGAAGTGGGAGGCTCTATGATCATTGAGAGCCTTTCTAATAAACAGGGACACAGACAAAAAGGAACACATAAAGCCTACACAATGCACACATAGATACATAACGTACATATATACACATGGTGCACACATGCAGGAGATATGCAAATGTACAGTATACACATAATGCACACATATACACACAGTTTACACACATATACATGCACAGAATACACACATAGATAAATTATGTACACATGTAGCACCCCAGAGTGTTCCACTTCTGCACCCTGCTACTGTCTTTATTGGGCTAATATAATGTCATCTTATGTATGTCTTTCCAGGTCCCTAGACAATGTGCATTTATAATCATGTTATGTAACTGTTTGTGTAATGTGCCTGGTTCACCAGCAGGTGGCAGCAAACATGGCAGAGCTGTAGTTAGACAGAATGGAACTCACCATTTCATCCCCCGCCCTTTTGGTCAGAAGTGGGCCAGTCCTGCTTGCTACCAGAAGGAGGTGTCGCAGTTCTGGTTTGTGCTGGTTGAGACTCCATGTTGGAGCTGCCAGGATTCTAACCTATTCCTTGGCTGAAGATAAGTCAGACCAAAAATTGAAGTGCAGTATAAAGAAGAAACAAAGTTACCAAGTCAGCTTGTCAGTACAGCAGAGTGAGAGAAGGATATAGCAGAGTTGAGTTTGCCTGCCAGTTTAATGCTAAAGCCTGCTGGAACCAAGACAAAGCCTGAAACTGTTTGGAGAAACATTTATTCAAGTAAAGCTGCCATTGAACTTCATCTCAAGGTCTGGACTCAAGTTATTTCTTCAAATCCCTCAATTATTCCCCCTACTTATTGCTTCAGAGCCAAAGCCTGAGGTCCAGTGGTATCCAGGTAGGAGCACCGTGACACACATAAAGAGACATTTAGGCCGCACTACACCGCTCGGCATTCCTACCAAACCTGGGATATAGAGAGGGCCCTGGGGGGAGGCCGCCCGTTGCACACACACAATCCAAAGATATATGATGCATGCATATACTTACACAATGCACAGATAGATACATAGTTGACCTCATCAAAACTACCTTAAAGAATAATTGGCTCTGTTGCCCATAGCAACGAATCAGCGCTCAACTTTCATTTGACTAGAGCAGTTTAAGAAATTAAAGTAGAATTCTAATTGGTTTGTATGGGCAACTTACTACATATAGACAAACAATGAACACATACGTACATAATTCACACATATACACAAAATGCACACATACTGTACATACATAAACACATACACACAATGCACACATACATACTGTACATAACACACACAAATACACACATATCCACACATTTCACACATATCCACACATTTCACACATGCATACATAATACACACATATCCACACATTTCACACATACATACATAGATACATAATACACACATATCTACACAATTCATACACACATACATAATACACAGATATACACACAATGCACTTATATAGAGCATACATAACACACACATATACACCCAATGCACACATACATACATACATACATAACACACACATATACACCCAATGCACACATACATACATACATAACACACACATATACACCCAATGCACACATACATACATACATACATAACACACACATATCCACACAATTTATACATACATACATACATAATACACATATATACACACAATGCACAATTAGATAGTGAACTGCATGACATTTTTTAATGCCAAAATGGCTGTACATTTCACACTCTGCATTCCAAATCCACGGTGAGGATCCACAGCATAAATTGAAACGCCGTAGATTTCAAACTTGCCGAAACAGGTCATTTTACACAGATGAGATTTCTTAAAATCTCACCCACTTTACTGGTACTGTACAGCGCTGAGGATTTGGCAAATCCACAGCATTTACACCGCATGTTAAATTTTGCTACATCTGTATCTAATGCACACATGCACACACACTCGCTGCTCACATGAGCGGTGAGACAATCTAGTCCAGCAGGCAGCACACTCAGCACAGCACCTTATACTTAGTGAAGCTTGAATTCTCCTGATAAACATTCGTCTATTACATACCATGATGAAGTGTAATGGGAACGCAGCACTTACAACGCGTGAGCTGATCGATATGGCCTGCAGACAAATGAGAGCCGTTCACAAATCTGATTTAGATGAATATAAAGCTACCACTCATCACCTTCACTTGTAATAATAAATACCACTGTGTCTCAATATAAATGGGGTTTTAAGTTACTTTAACTTAATAACTACCTATCCACTTTCAGTCAAAACATAAAGGGGGAGATTTATCAAACTGGTGTAAAGTAGAACCGGCTTAGTTGCCCATTGCAACCAATCAGATTCCACCTTTCATTTTTCACAGCTCCTTTGGAAAATGAAAGGTAAAATCTGATTAGTTGCTATGGGCAAGTAAGCCGGTTCTACTTTACATCCAGTTTGATAAATGACCCAAAAGTGTATTGGGGTAATTTATTAAGACAGGCATTTTAGACGCAGTCTTAATACCCCTTGAGCTGGGGCATGATGCGTCTTAGTCATGTAGAGGCGCCGGCCACTACATAACTTAGGTGCATCCACCACCGGTCTAAATCTACATCAGCTTCCTTGCTGGCTTAGAGTTAGATAATTTTCTACGTCTAAAACAGGCGTAGAAAATTATAAATGAGACGGGTCGGTCTGCCCGCCTCCTTTCCCGTCCACGCCACGCTCCCTTTTTTAGAGGGGAAAAGTCTCAGATTTAGCCGCAATTCCCCTTTACAACCGAATCTGTGAAGATATAAGTCAAAAATTGGCTTAGCTTGTAGCTGAAGTGTCATCAGTGGCTCACCTTTTTTAGATTGGCTTCTGTCGGTAAGCAAAAGCTGTAACGGTCGCGTACACACACACAGGGGGGAGGGAAGTGACCACTGCGCTCCACCCTTACCCCTGGCCCTGCCAACTTGCCTCGCGAGTCCTAAAGACAGGGGACAACTGGACGGCAATCCCTAGCTTGGACTAAGTGCAGGGATGACAGACAGACAAACAACAGAACGTGAACGGACCGAGTCAATACCAGGAAAGCTACAAAGTACAAATGGAGCAAGCAGAGAATTGTCAGGAGAAGCCGGGGTCATAAATACCAGGAGAGTCGTATAGTACCAAAGGAGTCAGCAGAGGATCGTCAGGAGGAGGCCGGGGTCAGAATACCAGGAGAGCAGCAAAGTACACTAGGAGCAGGCAGAGGATCGTCAGGAATTCAGCAGGAGGTAAGTACGCCAGGAAAGACAAAACCACAGGTGGAACCTAAATTAACAGGCAACCTGTGGCCAGCAGGCTGCCTGTATTTATAGTGGGGAGTGAGGGTCATGTGACGTGGCCAGCGTCACATGACCGACAGACCAACCAGTCGAGCACCGAGTGATCAGCTCGGCGCTCAAGGCAAACTTAGGAGCAGGGAGTCACCCAGCTAGTAAAGCCGCCCTGGGAACGAGGTCAAACACAGATCCTCGCTCCCGAAGCTAAGCAGCAGGTCTGCGGCTAATAGGGGACCGAGTGCACCTTCGGAACCCCGTTACACAAGCCCTCCGCAACCCCAGCATCAAGGGATTATCCAACATAAATAAAAATAAAATGGCATGCAGAAAAGTGGGTTAAAAACAAAACAAAACACCACTTGCCTTGAGCGTCTGACCTTTTCAGTGCTGTGGTGTCTTCTATCCCCAACATTTCCTACCCCCACAGGACCAGAAGTGATTATTTTCCTGTGTGTGGCATAATAGTTACATGTTCACGGATGGGGCATGATGACTTTGGGTATGGAGACCAGAAACGGCGGGGATTGAAGCCACGGCACTGGAATGGTTATGCTTTCATTTTTGTTGCAAAAACCCTTTTAAATTCACATTTCCCTATAGATGAATGGAAGTCCCTAGAGTAGACTCCTTAACTATCAGAAACAGTTCTAAAGAAATCAGATTTGACTCAGAGACAAGGTCCAAGGAGACCTCAGAATGCCATACATACATTTTCAAGCCAATTGGAACACATTCCAATGGCTAGAATTGATTTAAACCAGAATCGAATCAGCCAACTACATTGGTCAAACCGAACCCGAATGGAAAATTTGAGTCATTCGCTCATCTGTACCCGTCAGAGACTTCTGATATATATTGTGTCACAGCCACTATCTCTGGCTGTGACCTTCTGTCCATCGTTCGGCGCTCCTCGCTGCAGTTTCGTTTCTGTTTGTTCTTTGTGTTTCTTTATGGGTTAACTCCCCTGTGTTTCTATCTGGAGTTAATCCTCTCTGTCTGCTCCATGTTTGTGGCCTCTCTGCTGCACCCATGGAACCTGTATATAAGGCTGAGGTTTCCTCAGTTCTGGGTCAGCTCTCCTGGTGTGTGCTGTCTTGTCCTGCTCCTAGTTTGTACTCACTCTCCCATGCTGCTCATCCATGGGATCCGTGTCTGTCTGTGCTCTGTGGGTTTCCTACTTGTTCATTGCCGTCCTCTTTCCTGTGTTTCTGTTATCTGTTCTGCCAGTTATGTTTGAGTCACCTTGTGTGTATTCATATGTCTCTGTTCAGCAAGCCCTTGCTGCAGCGTGCCTTGCTGCAGAGTGCTATGGGCAAGGCCACGCAGTATACCACTGGTGGAGCTAGTCCTTCTATGCTCATTGCCACTCCTGTTCCCTTGCGTGAACTCCTGCTTGTGTTTTTAGTTGCCTGCTTGTATTTGCCTGTTTGTTATGTTTGCCTATGCACCGTCTGTACCTTCTGGTACCTGTAGTCCGTTTGCTCCTGTTGTCACTGTCTAGTTCACGCTCCAGAGTGGACCCTGGCAACTCCCTGCGGCAAAGCCTAACCCTACCATCTGGGGCCCTAGTGAATACCAGGAGTTGCTTAGTCACGCCCCTCTGGAGTTCTACTAGACAGTGGCGCAGTGGGGGTTTTCCTCCCACTGTGCGGACGGTACATAGAGATCTCAATTTCCCTGTGTTTCCCTCCTTGGTTTCTGTTTGTGCAATAAACTCTGTTGTGACTGTACCATATTGCTGTATGTTTTTGCTTGATGACGCGGAGGTCTCTCCTGGGACCTCCAACTCATGACATATTGTCTGACAATATGGCCCTCAAAATAAAAAAATGTTTCCACCATGGAGCTTGATAGAGATGAGTGAATCGAAGTTGACAAAGTGGAATTTAATAAAAATTTCAGGAAAAATTTGATTTGCACCGAATCCGAATTTCCTCATGCTTCGAGGTAACGAATTGCATTTTTTCCTAAAATGGCTGCTACACATGTTAGGACATGGACCAAGGGACTCTGGGCATGAGGGATCACCCACAATGCCATGAATGCAGCCAATCAGCAGCCAGCCAACCCTGTAATGTCACAGCCCTATAAATAGCCTCAGCCATCTTGGATTCTGCCATTCTCCAGTGTACTTAGTGCAGGGAGAGACGTCAGCAGGCGCTAGGGACAGTGCTACAGTATTGAAGCAGAAGAGGGTTCAGTAGGGGAGCTTACAGCCTGCGTAATAGGAACAATCCTATTACACCTTGCTGCACTGTCTGCAGATCCAAATTGCCATTATACAGCTCTGTAATTGCAGCAAACCATTCTTATTATTGGGGTGCAAGTGCTGTTTGAAACAGTTATTAACAGGGTTCATTACAAGGAAATATTTTAATGTATTATTTGCCCTTGTGCGGTGCAGTTATATGTTCTAAAGCATTTTTTGGCTTGTATTAGTGGTGAAGTGAGAAAATTACAGCCATTTTTGGCATGTATTACTGGCAAGAAAATATATATTATTTGCCATTCAGCAGTGGTTATATGTTCTAAAGCCATTTTTGGCGTGTATTAGTGTAAAAAAAATATATATTATTTGCCGTTCAGCGGTGCAGTTATATGTTCTAAAGCCTTTTGTGGCGTGTAGAAGGAGAAAAAAATAAGGGCCTATTTGTCGTTCAGCGGTGCAGTTATACTGTATGTTCTAAATCCCTTTTTGGCGTGTATTAGTAGCAGAAACATATATATTTGCCGTTCAGGATTGCAGTTATATGTCCTAAAGCCTTTTGTGGAGTGTATAAGTGGAAAAAAGTAAGGGCCTATTTGCCGTTCGGTGGTGCAGTTATATGTTCTAAAGCCCTTTTTGGCGTGTATTAGTGTCACACAAAAAAAAGTATTTGCCGTTGTGTGGTGAAGTGAGAAAATTAGAGCCCTTTTTGTCGTGTAATACTGGCAAAAAATATATATTACTTGCCGTTCAGCAATGCAGTTATATTTTCTAAAGCCGTTTTGGCGTGTATTAGTGGCAAAAAAATATGTATTACTTGCCGTTCAGCGGTGCAGTTATATGTTCTAAAGCCATTTTTGGTGTGTATTATTGGCAAAAAATATATATATTTGCAGTTCAGCGGTGCAGTTATATGTTCTAAAGCCCTTTTTGGTGTGTATTAGTGGCAAAAAAATTTATATTATTTGCCGTTCAGCGGTGCAGTTATATGTTCTAAAGCCCTTTTGGGTGTGTATTAGTTGCACAACAAAAAGTATTTGCCGTTGTGTGGTGAATTGAGAAAATTACAGCCCTTTTTGGCGTGTATTAGTGGCAAAAAAATATATATTTGCCGTTCAGTGGTGCAGTTATATGTTCTAAAGCCCTTTTTGGCGTGTATTAGTGGCAAAAAAAAAAGTATTTGCCGTTGTGTGGTGAAGTGAGAAAATTACAGACCTTTTTGGGGTGTTTTAATTTCCTATTTATTTATTTGATCTAACAGGATGTCAGACAGAAAAGTGCCAGGCCCTGCACAGGGGAGTGGCAGAGGCCTAAATGTTTTTGGCGCAGGCACTGGTCGCAGCAGAGTAAGGGGGCGTGGCAGCAGGGGTCACTTCCAGAGGCCTGAGCTCCCAGTGTCAGCTAGCGGTCGTGTCTTGACCAGCAACCCAGCGGTTCTTGAATGATTGACTCATTGACTCAAGTGACATCAGACACCCCCAGCCAAGAGTTGGTGGGTTCTTCAGACACAACCCTTAGTTGGCATGGCCCGGGAGCAGGCCCTGTGGCCTCACCTGTACTCATCCTGCCTCTGTCATTTTCAGTTCTTCCAGCCAGAGGAGTATTATATGCTGTGGGCTTAGCTCCACTATACAGCGCGGACGAGCTACTAGAGGACAGTCAGCAGCTACTGGCCAGCCAAGATGTGGAGGAGACATCATATGATTCCTCCAATAGGTGGGCGAGTAGTGTTGAGGAGAGTGGCGTGGGAGCTGGTGTTGCGAGCTCATGACCAAGAGACCGTTGAGGAGAACATCAGTGACAATCAGACAGTACTCGATGATGATGTCGTAGCTGATCGCACTTGGGAGCTGGGTGAATTAGGGGCTTCATCATCATTGGGAGAAGAGGGTGGCAGCTTGCCCGTGAGGCAGCGGCGGAGCCAGCAAGTTGCTAGCGTGGCCGGGAGTCAGCAGGGTGGCAGCAGTGGGAGGTCGAGAGCCAAATGTGCCGGGGTAGACCCCCGCTTCGCAGGAGCCTACCTGCCCAGAAAGTAGTGGTGCAGGGGTTCACGGAAGCAGCGTCGGTAGCAGTCAGTCAGTGCAGAGTGTTGGGGTAAAATCACCTACTCGGTGGTGTGGCAGTTTTTTGTTAAGCCGCTGGAGGTGGGGAACATGGCCATTTTTAGAATCTGTGAATAGAAGTTGAAGCGTGGCCAGGGTGTAAATGTTGGCACGGCCCTGCGTCAACATATGCAGGGTCACCATAAAGTGGCCTGGGAGAACCGTGGCTCCGATGTGGTGGTCCAGCAACCGCTGCATTACCCAGTGGCACCTCATCCTTCACTGTGTCCTCAGCCTCCACTGCAGGGATAATTCACAGTGCCCCTCCAGCATACCACATGTGCATGGCATGGCGGTGTTACGCTGTTCTGCACCTCGTTTGCCTGGGCGAACGGAGTTACACAGGGGAGGAACTGCTCCGTGTCCTTCTTCAAGAAATCGAATCCTGGCTTTCTCTGTGACAACTCAAAATGGAAACCATGGTGACCGACAACAGGAAGAACATGGTGTCGGTGCTGCATCAAGGAGGGCTGAGCCATGCGCCCTGCATGGCACACGTGTTTAATCTGACTGTCAACCGGTTCCTGAAGTCTTCCACCCATCTGCAAGACATCCTAAAAATGGCCCGGAAACTTTGCATGCACTTCAGCCACTCGTACACCGCAAAGCACACCCTCCTTGAGCTAAAGCGGCAGATCGGCATCCCCCAACATAGGCTGATATGTGACGTTTCCACCCATTGGAATTCCACCCTCCATATGTTGGACTAAGTATACGAACAGAGAAAGGCCATAAACGATTTCTTGATGATCCAAGCGGACAGGAGTACTCCCCTGTGTAACTTCGATGTCAGCCAGTGGCAGCTCATGCGTAACACCTGCCGTTTGTTCAGGCCCTTTGAGGAGGTCATGTTATTTGTCAGTCGCCAGGACTACGGGATAAACAACGTCATTCCACTACTTCATGTCCTGGAACAGATACTGGTAAATCTGTCTGGTCAGGGGACTGGAGACAAGGCACCTAGATCTCACGGCCACATGAGCCCTGTGGGGGCTGAACTGGAGGAGGACATTGGAGCATAAGCAATGTGTAGCGAAATGGGTGGTTTTTCTATACAGATGACAGGAGAGGAGGAGCAGCTAGAGGAGCTACAGGGCGATGAGGAAGACGAGGCAGAGGACCCAGACACACCGTTACAGTATGCAGTGGTGATAGAGGCAGGGAGTCCGTCAAGTCACTTGCACAAATGGCCTAATGCATGCTCACTTGCTTGCATAGTGACAGCCGAATTGTCAGCATTTGGCAGAGGGATGACTTCTGGATCTCCACCTTGTGGGACCTTCGCTACTGGTCCAAAATGGGGGCCTTTACTACTACTCTTTTGGTTCCTGGTGGGCTTAGACAATAGAAGGATGAGAACAATGAACCCTGCCAGTTAGTAGAATTGCAGATGTTTGATGACATGCTTCCAACATTAATCCAGCTCGAAAAATTTATTGATTTCTTCTGAATGATTTTATAAATGTCCTTTGGAACAAGCTCAAATTGTCTGCCGGTGCACTGAGTATTCTAGATTGATTAGACTGCTACACAGTCGTCTTCTGACAAAAGTGATTAGTAATCACATACAGCTGCTCAATTTATGTTGCCTTCATGAAATTACAAGGCTCAGAATTCCAGCCCTGGTGTTTAAGATAAAAGAGGACATTTTTTGTTTTATCTCCAAAATTTGTAAAAGATCTCACGTTCTATATTTTCTCCATGTTATATGACTGCCTATTGTCGGATATTCTCTCAGCTTATTATGCCATATATATTTCTCATGTGATCAATAGGGAAAAATCGGATTCCGACTACTCAAAATTTGAACTTGAAAAATGCTGTTTTATCCAAAGATCACCTTAATAACAATTTGGTAAAGGGTTTGTCTCATCAGGCCTACGAGCAACCTGGAAATCTGCTGATTTTGCTTGTGGAAACAAACATCTCCCCAGCAATGACATCTGTAAGGGAAATGTAGTATGGTAGCCATTAAAAAGGAGAGCCGTCCATGTAGCAAATTCCAGTACCAGAGTTCCTCTTGCAGAATGGGTTATCACTAGTGTTGAGTGAATAAAATTTAACAAAAACTTCGATCCGAATTTCCTGAGAAATGTAATTTGCCGCGAAATACTGTGCGTGGTAATGGGTGACATCACAACGCCGGCTGACGTGATGACATCATCATGCGCTGAGTGAGATTTTGTGCTGGATCTTCAAACAAGATGGCCGGGGCAGCCTCTTCACGCTCAAATGCATGAGGTACAGTAGGTACAATTTAACTTTTTTTTTTTTTGTGAGCAACCCCTAAAATGCTTTAATATTGATCTCAGATGCCGGGATCAGCGATAAATTCCATTAGCCGTCGTTGCACCCGCTACTTAGTTATTTGTCACAAAATTTTTAGTAAAATTCGGCAAAGCAGTTGATTCGAAGTTTTAAAAACTTATCTCTAGTTATCACCCTCTATGATTTACATATGCATAAGAAGGTTAATTGTAACGGTCACGTACACACACAAAGGGCGATAAGCAAATATTAGTCAGGAGAAGCCGGGGTCATAAATACCAGGAGAGTCGAGAAGTACCAAAGGAATCCGCAAAGAATAGTCAGGTGGAAGCCGAGGTCAAAATACCAGGAGGGAAGCGCAGTACAGGAGGAGCGGGCAAAGGATCGTCAGGGAACAGGATCAGGTAAGTATACAGGTATCCAACAAACGCTAGGAACCTAAATTAACAGGCAACCTGTGGCCAGCAGGCTGCCTGTATTTATAGTGGGGAGTGAGGGTCATGTGACGTGGCCAGCGTCACATGACCGTCAGACCGACCAGTTGAGTACCGAGTGATCAGCTCAAGGCAGACCTAGGAGCAGGGAGCCTCCCAGCTAGCAAAGCCGCCCTGGGAACGAGGTCAAACACAGATCCTCGCTCCCGAAGCTAAGCAGCAGGTCTGCGGCTGATGGGAGACCGAGTGCGCCTTCGGCACCCCGTTACATTTATCTTCACGAGACAACTCCTTTACTTGTCTCCTCTTCTTGCTCTTCTACTTAACCATTTTACACATTTGGTCAAATTTTACATTTTTAAATTGGTCAAACAAAAATGTCTACAGTGGAGGAACATTCCACATAGTTTTCACAAACAATGATCCAAACCCCAAAAATTGTTATGCAAGTGGATGTGGACCCACTGCACTACTGAATGGCTATACTCTGGAGGGGCGTAATTAAGCCACTACTTGGTCTTCACTAGAGCCTCTGATGCTGAATATAGGCTTGGGCCGTTAGGGTAGTTGCCAGGTGCTACTCCAGAGCAGTCCCTGATTCAGTGGCAGCTGACCAGGGGGTCAGAGATACCGGTGCAAGCAACGAGGGGAAGTATGTGGTCAGGAAGTCCGGGGTCAGGGCAGGCAGCGATCAAGCAAGGTCGGTAAATGAAGTCCGAGGTCAGAGGCAGGCGGCAAACAGGCAAAATCCGATAATTCCAAAAGCAGGGTCTGGTACATAGCAAAGCAGAACTTGAAAAACACCTTCACACTTGGAACTAGACAAGCTAGTGACCATGAGTTGCTCAGGCATCTTCCTGTGGTAGGAAGCCCCTTTAAATACTTCCTGCAATCCAGCCATGCAAGCCCTAACAACAGGTCTCCAGCAAGAAGTAAACTCTGGCATGGAGCACAGATGCCAGATGTTAAGCTACCTGCTGCCCCCGCTTGTCATCAAGGCGCATGGCAGCAGGAAGGAAAGAGGGAGCCCAGCGGCTGTGCCCGCGGGTAGGGGCAGTAGCTCTGGCACGGGCCGCTGGGCTAACAGTACCCCCCCCCCCCTTACATCCCCTCTCCTCAGGCCTGGCCCTAGACAAAAAATGTTTTAGAAGAAGAGGGGCATTGATGTTCTCTCTAGGTTCCCAAGATTTTTCCTCAGGGCGAAACACCTTCCAATCCAAAAGAAACAGGGTTCTACCTCTACTCTTCTTCATCCCAGAATAGCTTTCACCTCATAGACGTTTTCATCACTGACCGCAACAGGAGCTGAGACAGGTCGTTTGACAAAACGATTCAGGATGACGAGTTTCAGCAGGGAGACATGGAAGGCATTCGATACCCGGAGAGAGGCTGGCAGCTAAGGCTTGTAGGAAACATTATTAATTTGTTTGAGTTGTCTCGTGAAGACAAAGATGAAACCTGCACCAGCCGGAGAGGAAGATTTGCGGATAAATACTCTGTCGAGTTTCTCCTTGATATACTCAGACATGTATTGAGTCTCTGCTTGTCACAGGGGATAGATGCGTCCACAAGGAGGCTAGGAGCCCAGAACCAAGTCATTAGGGCAGTCATACGGCCTGTGAGGAGGTAGCGTCTCAGACTCCGCATAAGCATGATAGGCTGCTGGCAGACCCTGGAGACTGGGTGGTACTCGAGGTAACCGAGCTGGCTAAACAGAAGAAAGACACTTCCCAAGACAGGACTGTCCCCAACGAACCTCTCCGGTGCTCCAGTCAAGAACAGGTTCATGAACACGAAGCCACGGAAGTCCCAGGAGGAGAGGATGAGACAGACTTGAGAAGACCAGGAATGAAATCTCTTCAGAATGAAGCGCTCCGGCCTGTAATTTTACAGGTTCTGTGATAAACTATATGGACTCAGACAGAGCCTTTTCATCGACGGACGATACCGTCAGAGGACTCTGCAGGCGTCTAACAGGTATCAGATGACGATCCACTAGGCATTGTTACAGGAAGTTCCCTGCTGCTCTGTAATCCAGAAGCGCCGTCTCTGTAAATCGAACATCGCCTAACAACAAGGTTACCGGCAGAGTCAGAGGAGGAGAGGAATTGTCTTCACCTAGGGTCTCCTCCCAGCTTCAGAGGACAGGAACTGAGAAGATGTCCAGCACCGCCACAATAGAAGCAAAGCCCCCTTGTACGATGACCACGTTCTTGCTCAGTCAGCCTGACTCGGTCACCCTGTAAGGGTTCTGGCACAGCAGCAGATGTAGAAGGCTGAAGGACTGAAGACTGTTGGAAAGAAGATGCTAGATTATATGGTCTACTCTCACGTGCTACCTACTTAGCGCACTCCTGGAAGCGCAGATCAATCCGGGTGGCCAGAGAAATAAGGTCATCCAGGGAAGAGGAAACATCCCGACCGGCCAGTTCATCCTTAATTTTCCCAGAGAGACCCTCCCAAAAGGTGGCCACTAAAGCCTCATTATTCCAGCCCAATTTAGAGGCATGGGTCCAGAATTGGACTGCATACTGGCACACGGACTGACTTCCTTGGCGCAGCCTCAGTATACAAGATGTGGTTGAGGTGGTGCATCCTGGCTCATCAAACACCCTACGGAAAGCCTCTAGGAAGGCCTGTAGATCATCATAACGAATGGGTCACTCCTCTCCCAGAGTTGGTTGATGGAGGCCAGGGCTTATCCTGTAAGGTGCGACATTAAAAAGGCGACCTTGGCTCTGTCAGAAATGAACTGATGCGGCATCAGCTCAAAGTGCAGAGTGCACTGATTAATGAATCCCCTGTACTGTTTAGTGTCTCCATCAAAGCGTGGCGGAGCTGACAGACGAGGACTAGAACATGGCACATAGGGTGTCGACGGAGCTGGTGCCAGGTTAACCGCTGCGGCAGGAGCTAGAGGTGCAGGGTTGGTGGGCGACAGGTCATTAAGGCGCATGTTCACATTGCGCAGATAGGACAGAATCTGAACCTGGCATTCTCTTTCCTGAGCCAACTCCCGGCACAGTTCGGTGAGGCTTGGTGGGTTTTGATCAGCGGGGCCCATGGCCTGAGCAAACTTTGATGCAAGCGGGTATGGACCCACTGCACCACTGACTGGCTATACTCTGGAGGGGCGTGACTAAGCAACTACCTGGTCTTCACTAGAGCCTCTGATGGTGAGGATAGGCTTGGGCCATTAGGGTAGTTGTCAGGTGCTACTCCAGAGCAGTCCCTGAGTCAGTGGCAGCTAACACTAACTTTTTTATTTTTATGTCCTGAGGAACTACCATATGCTTCTTTGTTTATGAAGGGTTTTTCTTCTGCCACCTAAATGCTAAATACTGCCAACAAAATGGCCATAGACAGGGGTGGAGTTATAGGGGAGGCAGCAGTGACTGTGCCTCTGTGGCGGGTTTTGATTTCCTTGAAGTCATATTGTTCTCTTACCAAAATTGTAAAGAGGAGGTTTTCTTCAAGTACCAGTGCCTGGAACCTCCCCTTTACGACACTGTCACACATACCATATGCTGTGCATTTTATATATAAATTGTGGTGCATTTACTGGATGCATGGCTTCCAGAGATGAAACATTAAAAAGAGCTTATTCCACCCATAGAAGTCTTGCAAGCAAAAGCTAAATAGTGGCAATTCACGGTAAAACACGTACAGCACAAAGATGGTGTACCCTTATGTATTAAGACTCATGAGTAGCCATCAAAATCATGTCTGTGATGAGAAATTGTTCTTCTGATTGAAACCTGGTGGGGATTCCAATCATCTCTACCTGGTATTGAATTTTACCAGTCGGCTGCCTACTGCCCCTCACCCTCTATGCCATATCTTTGAGACATCAGGCATACTGTGCAAAGTATGTGTACAGTAATATCCATGAGACTTGATGATTGTGTAGTGTCACTACAATGCAAATCATTAGGATTCTATTGTTTATAAGAATGCCAGCTGCCAAAGCCATGGAGACAGATGAGGACTCCCGCTATAGTCATACAGATACATTGGCGCTATAGTTACAGAGTAAACAGTAGGAAATATGAAAAATACAATATGGCAATTTGCACTCACTGAAAGTCAGGTATAATGATGCATGGATACAATGGGCATAAAGACCATAATGCTTTGAAGCAATGAAAAGCATATTCAAACATTTCTTAGTCTGGGGGAGCTTGGCAGAAACATAAAAGGAAGCTCCTGGACTGCAATACAAAATCTGTTAAAGGGTCACACCTACCATGTCCTGTTTATAAAACTGTTGTCTTCGATTATGGCAGAGAGCCCTTTGGAGTCCCTCAGACCCCATGACCCAAGCCACTGCTATCTATGCACCCCACAGCTAAGTCTCTGGGATTTAAACATCAAAGTGTTACTCGTGGGCCGGACCAGCTCATGAGGAGCCAGAGAGTAACTTTATGAGCTTTGTTAGCTTTATAAACTTCATGAAAATTTATCTCTAAAGCACTAAATTATGAAACATTTTCCCCACTGATTATAGGCTGGGTCTCCATGGAACTGGCACACTGTGACAGCCACAACCTCACCAGCCTGCAGCACTCAATGGCATGAACTTACAGATAGTATCTCTATTAATCCACAAATGTGTGCAACCATTGGCTGCTGTGGATAGTTGAGGCTGTGATAACCATGAGGAGACCAAGCCTAAGGCTACTTTCCCACCTGCGTTAGGTGCCGATCCGTCTGGTATCTGCACAGACGGATCCGCACCTATAAATGCAAACGCTGGTATCCGTTCAGTACGGATCCGTCTGCAAAAAAAATCTAAGTCTAAGTGTAAGTCAAACGGATCCGTCCTGACTTACATTGAAAGTCAATGGGGGACGGATCCGTTTACAATTGCACCATATTTGTGTCAATGTAAACGGATCAGTCCCCATTGACTTACATTGTAAGTCAGGACGGATCCGTTTGGCTCCGCACCGCCAGGCGGACACCAAAACGCTGCAAGCAGCGTTTTGGTGTCCGCCTCCAGAGCGGAATGGAGGCGGAACGGAGACAAACTGATGCATTCTGAACGGAACCGCATCCATTCAGAATGCATTGGGGCTAATCTGATCCATTTGGGGCCGCTTGTGGGAGCCTTGAAACAGATCTCACAGGCGGACCCAGAAACAGCAGTGTGAAAGTAGCCTTAGTCTACACACAGGGTCAAAAACAGGTGTGGCTTAAATATAGGGTAGATCTTTGTTTTATTTGCAGTGAATGTCTCCATTGCATTAGGAGATGATTTCTGCCACCTATCTGCCATAAAGTTACCTAAAATGTGTCCATTTTGGTTGTTAAAATTGGTCTGGCATCTTTGGAATTTCAAGCAGCTTAGGTTATTATGAAAACCCATCCTACAGTGGACCTTTCACATGAGTAGCAGTGATCGGGAATTCATTCTTGATCATTGCCCATTTGTTCCTGCACTTACATGCAGAAATTATCACTACTGTATCGGGCTGAATGATCGTCAGTGTTTCACAAAACAATGTTCTGATATACTATAATAAATGGTGTATTTGTGTCAGTTGGATGTGATCAGGACAGATCTTCAGCATCAATGTAAATAAGAAAACAGACATATTGAAAATGGTGAGGAATTAGCAAATTGGTTAGAATTTATGGGCATATTCACATGTGGCAGCTATGCTGAGGATTTTCCACCGTTAAATTGCTTGCAGAAAATCAACATCACATTACATTCAATACCAACAAAATGGATGAGATTTTAGCAAATTTAAAAAGATTTCACCTGATCAAAAAAAAAAAAAAAACTGCAATGTAAATTGACTGGTGTGTGGATTGGATTGTAACCTCTTCTCAACACCTGAATAACAAGTACATAATAATTGCAGAAGGGGGTATGAAGTGCCCCATACACGGCGAGTGCTAGTTCACTTATATAGCTGACACCTGCTATAAGTGACCTGGATTGGAGATAATTCTGGTCCCTGAGATTTGGCTCTTTCTGTCTTCAGATCACCCCTCTCAATGCAATCTCTGGGCTCCAAAGCAGTTATCATGGATGACAGCCTTACAGGAGGGTATAGTTGTAGACTGGTAAGACCACTGCACACTGCATTAAAGAACTATTGTAGTGCATGGTACAAGTAATCACATGATCTCAGGTTTAAGTCCCCTAAGGGGACTAAAAAGTAAAAATCTGTTTAATAGATAAAAAAAAATACATTTAAAATATTTATTAGTAGTTTCTGGCCCATAAACCATTTTGGAAAATAAATGTAAAAGAGAAATAAGGGACGGCTCACCTCTGATTTTATGATGGAAAGGTGCACCAAACTGATGTTGTACCCAATCACCAAAAAACGAATGTATAGAAAATAGAATAGGCACTCTTATATCTGGTTCAGTAGGTAGGCAATGCGACTCAAACAATATAATAATACTGGGTGGATTTATTGATAGCAGTATATAGCAATATGCAATTGATAATGAAAACCTAATACTTCAATACTCAAATTAAATAAATAAAACACACTTAAAATTGATATATAAAATACACATAAAACCATCCACTGTTATAGCTAGTGGACAGCTAGAGGTCCAGTCCAATGATAGGAGGGGCACGGTGTTAGTCCACTATCTAAAGCAGCGGCTAGCAGCAAGTAAACTACCAGAGAACCATGTGAATAAATACTTGTGCAAATACATATAAATAAAAAAATTCCTAAAGTGGCGTGTTGAAACTGGTGACTAAGTAGCCAGTGTATAAAGGTGACAAGGTATATAAAACATATGATGAAAACACTAAAAGTGAATTGATATATAATAAATATGAATAAATAGGTAAGTATCTCTGGTAAATCAATATAATTGCTGACTCCCGCTTATAATGGTGTTCCACAAAGATGTCACTATCAGTTAGAAAGTGTGTGGTCTGGATCACTCTTTCATCCACATAGTTGTCCGCAAATAAAATATGTTCAAGCAGGTAGGCTGTATCTATAAACGGCCACGGCAATAGTATAGATGTATCCAATGGTATGGCAATTCAAATAGAGCAATAATGTCAATGTGGCAAACAATGTAACGGAATACCTGGACAACAGTGCGTATATATCCAGCTATATTGTATCAATCCACATATGTCGGAGCTGCTAGCTTTTACTCACATATGTTCCCACCGTGGCGTCCCACGAGGTATAAGTTCGGGTAAGCTTGTTTCTCTATAGCGCAACTGCGCTTAGACGCCACTGGAGCCACTGAGGAAGAAGGCAGGAAGCCTTTGAAACGCGTCTGGCAAAGGACATTTGGACCTGACAACATACCGGTAATAATCTTATATGATATTGAGAAAGCGCTTTCTTAAGGATGCCAGGAATGCAGCTCTGAAAGAAAACTGAGCTGCGAAATTACTTGGAGCCCTCAGAAATTGATTGATGCATCTGATGTTCCGGCACTAGCATTGACCTAGACAGGTGGAACACTGATTTCAACCAAGGAAACCGGACGTGGACTGATATTGCGACATAACCAGCATTTGCATTCACAGCCGGAGAGAGACAGCACTACAAGCGTCTAAGCGCAGTTGCGCTATAGAGAAACAAGCTTACCCGAACTTATACCTCGTGGGACGCCACGGTGGGAACATATGTGAGTAAAAGCTAGCAGCTCCGACATATGTGGATTGATACAATATAGCTGGATATATACGCACTGTTGTCCAGGTATTCCGTTACATTGTTTGCCACATTGACATTATTGCTCTATTTGAATTGCCATACCATTGGATACATCTATACTATTGCCGTGGCCGTTTATAGATACAGCCTACCTGCTTGAACATATTTTATTTGCGGACAACTATGTGGATGAAAGAGTGATCCAGACCACACACTTTCTAACTGATAGTGACATCTTTGTGGAACACCATTATAAGCGGGAGTCAGCAATTATATTGATTTACCAGAGATACTTACCTATTTATTCATATTTATTATATATCAATTCACTTTTAGTGTTTTCATCATATGTTTTATATACCTTGTCACCTTTATACACTGGCTACTTAGTCACCAGTTTCAACACGCCACTTTAGGAATTTTTTTATTTATATGTATTTGCACAAGTATTTATTCACATGGTTCTCTGGTAGTTTACTTGCTGCTAGCCGCTGCTTTAGATAGTGGACTAACACCGTGCCCCTCCTATCATTGGACTGGACCTCTAGCTGTCCACTAGCTATAACAGTGGATGGTTTTATGTGTATTTTATATATCAATTTTAAGTGTGTTTTATTTATTTAATTTGAGTATTGAAGTATTAGGTTTTCATTATCAATTGCATATTGCTATATACTGCTATCAATAAATCCACCCAGTATTATTATATTGTTTGAGTCGCATTGCCTACCTACTGAACCAGATATAAGAGTGCCTATTCTATTTTCTATACATTTTGGAAAATGCCTGAGTGGCATTCTTCCTAATTTGGGGCTGGGTTTTAACCAAAGAACTGATGTAAGAATAGCTGCATGATGATACAGCTTCACTCAAATTAGGGCTTAATTTTGCTTACATCGGATGATGGACCTCTCAAGACTATAATATGCTTTGTAACATTTTGACATGTAATTTGTGCGCGCCGATGTCGGAGAACAATGGGCCATCCCGGCACTGTGTTGTCACGGGAGATTTATAGTTAGTCACTCTCATTCTTCGCTCCAACTGTGTGCAACTTTTACAAGAAAATGTATCAGCATCATTATAATCCTATATTCAGTGCGGCACATAACTGAACGCAACGCCCTCCACTGTTAAATTGAGGCGAGCAACGCTTTTTTCCTGTTCTAGATGTAAAAATGTAATGGTAAAAGTCAAAGAGGAGATCTGATGAAAAAGGGCTGTTATTTCCGAAGAGCATCACTAAAGACGTGCTCAGCCGTTGCAATACCTGAGGCGGCGAGGGTGCAGTAGTCTTTAGTTTACAGTTTATCTATGATTATCGTGGACATTTGTTTTAATTTAAAGTGTGGATCCAAATGTAAGATCAAATACCTTTGTGATATATCATTATTATATGTTTAGTGATGGTCAATTTACTATATATACAAAAATTAAATAAAAATAAATGTTTCCTGGCTAGAAACTGTCAGCAGTCAGCTATGACAGGTCTCTGATCCTTCTCTTAACTGAATATTTTAAACACATAGGGGGAATTTATTAAAACCGGTGAAAAGGAAAACTTACTTAGTTGCCCATAACAATCAATCTTCACCTTTCATTTTCCGAAGGAGCTCTAAAAAAATGAAAGTCCTATGGGCACTAAAGTAGTTTTCTTTTACACCGGTTTTGACAAATCACCCCCTAATGTCATAAAAAATGTATTATACCTCCATACCCATATGTTTTCTGAAAGTAGATACTTGGCTATTCACCCAAATTTTGATTCAACCCAAAGATTTTGAAAATTCAGACCAAATGCAGTTAGTTTAGGACACATTCACTCATCTCTAACTTCACCGACCGGTGGGAGGAAAGGGGGGGGTGTGGAGGATGGGAGTGGTGGTTATGGCCCTGTGGGTGATTATAGTACTCCCAGACCATGATGACTCTCTCGTGGGCAGTGACTAGAGGGCGTACCTTTTGTTCCTCCGCCCACACTCTGGTGTTGGGTCTCTCGTGAGGTGGCAGTTTGGGTGCCCTTGATGTTAGATGTTGATCTGTGTAAAAGGCAGGAGGATAGGTGCAATGGCCAGCGGATGGTGAAGGAGACAGTAGCCAGTTGACATCACTAAATACGTCTCTCTTTCCTAAAGTGCAGAATAGGAGTAGTAGTACATCCGACTGTAATGAGGCACAGTTCCAAGGAGATCACAGTGCAATCCTTACCCAAATAGCAACGTATGGACAACAATTGAAGTGACTGACTGCAAGTGGTTGTTGTGGGTTTAATGTGTTCAGTTTGATTTTTAGCAACAGTAGTTCAGTAGGGGCTGCTCCTTCCACATCCTCTAGGGGGGGGGGGGGTTGCTACCTCAGTCATTAGTTGGTGAGAGCACAGAAGAAGAAGAAGCATTATTTAGGAGGAGGTAGAGCCTTATCATCTGCAAATTTATTCTGATGCATATCAACGGAATTGATATTGACCAACGGTATCTTGCAGAGGGGGCCGTTCATTGGCTAAACTGGGAAGAAAGCATGGTTTATTCAGACAGTGACTCAGGTAGCTCCTGTCTACTCCATGCTGCAAACCTCAGGGTGAGATATTTGATGCTACTGTGTGCCTAATGGTACAAGTGTCTGTGTGAACTGTATGCCACGCTACTGCAGTAAAGACTGTTCATTTGTTTATCAAGCCGGCCCTAATCATTGCATGCAGCACCTTCATCACCACAGCACTGCATCGGCTTTCATTTCAGGCCCCCTGCCTTGCAACCCCAAAACTTACAAACATCCATGGCACTGCACTACCACCAGGCAGTATGCCCCAGAGCCAGAGTGTTACCCAAGGGAAGAAAATGTGCACCCTCCTATCACTGCATGGCTCAGGGAGCACCGGAACTAGGACCACCACCGTGAATACAACTATTCCCATTCTCTTTACCGTGACCTGCAGCCAGCTTGTTGCACAATTATGGGGGTCATAGTACTCTTTTCTGTATTCCTAAAGTCTCTCAACAGAATCATATTCTGGCCATGAAGTTCTTGATAAACATTTCTATAAATTCTCCGGCTGCGTGGAGCAGATGTCACAAGGGTGTCACGGCCTATTGCTGACCCTGTTGTGCCTGGGGTCAGAAGGTTGCAGCGGGTGGCTACTCGCTCGGTTTCAAGAGATCGCTCCATGACCTACAGTAGTGGTGAGAATGGATTCTGATCCAGGTTTTCCTGCATAGGTTTGCGATCCTTTTTGTCCCATTTAGGAATCTGTAGTTTTTTCTTTCAGCTGTTCTCCGTCAGCCACTCCCAGCTACTATATATTCTCCCTTTCTGCTGCCCTTGTTGCCAGATATAGACCCTGACCCTAAGTGTCAGCCTGAGACCTGACCCTAAGCTGTGTTCTTTAGGTGAGTCAGGGATATGATGTTTGTATTATCAAGTGCCTAGACGGGAAAGTGTTTATTTTGTAATGTGTATGTTTGGGCTGGTGAAAATAAACCGTCATTTAGACTTTAATTCTGGTGTCCGTGAAGAAATCTTTGATTGAGACTCCCGGAGAGAGAGAGAGCGATTCCTTACAGTATGAATCTTTTGTTTACGGAGGCTACAGGCATTAAATAAAAAATCTTTAAAGGGGTTGTCCGGGTTCAGAGCTGAACCCGGACATACCCTTATTTTCACTAAGACAGCCCCCCTGAGGATAGCATCGGAGCATCTCATGCTCTGATGCGCTCCCTTGCTCCCTCCGATGCGCTCCCCGTAAACTTCCACCCGGCAGTGTGTTCGGTGACGTCACCGGCTCTGAGGGGCGGGCTTTAGCTCTGCCCTAGCCGTTTTACTGGCTAGGGCAGAGCTAAATCCCTCCCATCAGTGCCGGTGACGTCACCGGGGTTCCTGGCAGCCCCATGGAGAGCCCCGGTACGTCACCGCATCTCCAAAAAATGCCTTTGCCCTGCGCAATTTAGCGCAGGGCAAAGGAGAGCATGAACTGCTCCGATGCTCATGTCAGGGGGGCTGCCGGTGTGAAAATGAAGGGGTGTCTGGGTTCAGCTCTGAACCCAGACAACCCCTTTAAGGAATCAATGACTACTGTATCCTAGCATGTTATTATTGTATTCCAGTTGTATCTGCAGCCAGAATCACGCCACACTTTCTGTTTCTAGAGTCTGAATTAGAGCTTTCGAAAAGGGCACAGGAGAATATCGCAAGGGCTGCTTGGCGGGCTTGAAAGAAAATCTGTGCAATGTTTTGACAGCAAGGCTATCCATACCGCCAAAGAGAAAATTCATGACACGCGGAGTAATTGTTCCTTTGACTGCACCTGGTGCTGTCTGCCAGTAACATTTACAGATAATTGTACATTTGTATATGCTGCATGTTCCTTATACATGACAAATGATCTTATCCTACTGTATCCGTGTGTAGTAAGCGACTTGGTGAGTGGTTCCTCAAGATCTTCTCTCTTTCATCTACAGTGTGCACATAACAAATTTTATAGGGCTAGGTAAGGGAAGCAAAATTCCATTAGTAAATTTCAAAGAAGAATATAAAACATAAAGCAGCTAAGGGGATACACCATCGTTATAAGGAAGTTCTTAATATGTTCTTGGTCAATCATGATGACAGAAAAAAACAAGAAATAAAACATGGGAAAAAATTAGGTGGATCATTGAAGTTACAGAGTGAGAACATTGTGAGAAGAGAGTAGAAAGATCAGGGGAGGAAGAGAAAAGAAATACTGTAGTGGAGGAACCTGAAGGGAAGAAAAGTTACAACATGTAGGGAATAGAGGTGGAACATTGACGTAAGAGACGTAGAATATGGGGGAAGAGAGATGCAACATGGGGGAAACGGAGGTGAAGCATGGAAGAAATAGGAAAATAATATGAAGGATACAGAGTAAGAACATTAAGGGAAGAGTTGGAAAATTAAATGAAACATAGGGGATCTGAGGTGAAACAGGAAATAATGGTAGAACATGTAGGGAAGCGAAGTTTAACATGTAGGCAAGAGAGGTAGAAAATGTAGGGAGGAAAAGTAGAACATGTAGGAAAATGAGGTTAAACATGAGGGCAAGAGAAGTAGAAAATGTAGAGGTAGAACATGCACAGAGAAGATCTAAAACATTCAGGGAAAAGAGTTAGAAATTGAAGGTAAGAAAGGTCGAAATGTGATGGAAGAGAGGTAGAACATGCAAAGAGTAAAGAGAAGATTTAGAACATGGAGGGAAGAGAAGTGTAACATGCATGGAAGAGGGGTAAATCATGCTGGGAGTAGAGCTAGAACACATAGGGAAGAGTTGGAATATGGAGGGAAGAGAAGTAGTGGTGAAATCTAGAAGGACGAGAGTTGGAAAATGGAGGGAAAATAGAAGGAATCTGTCAGGAAGAAGGGTGGAACATCAATGGAAGTTAGGTGAAACATGGATGGATGCAACATGGGGATAAGAGTTATGGAATATTTTGCAAAGAGAAGGTGTCAAAAGAGAAGTAAAATTTGGAAGAGAGAGAAGAGATTTGGAACATGGGAACCATGGGAAGTGGTAGAGTGAAGGAAAAGTGACATTACAATGGGGGAAGTAAAGTGACACATGGAGGGAAGTGATACAGTGGTAGAGCTGGAAAAATACAAAATGGAACATGGAGTGAAGAGAGGTTCAGCAATGAGTGAAGGGAGGTGAGACATAATGGGGAAATACTTAATAGAGCAAATAGGAGAAAATTCAAAAGAAATAGGGACCATAACAAAAGTATCCCTGGAAACACAGGTGGACAACTCTTGCATTCAGGTGCGAGTAGTAGAATATTTTATATACATAGACCATGTAATATATTTCTCATATGTGATGCTTACTAGTGTTGATTGAGCACCAAAGTGCTTGGGTGATCTGGCCGAACACATTGGGATGCTCGGGTGCTCTACCGAGCACCCAAGTATAATGGAAGTCAGTGGGAGAACCCGAGCATTAAACCAGGCACCCCCTGCTCTAAAGAGGGGAGGGTGTCTGGTTCATAGGAAAAGGTCAGAAATTGATGGAAACACCACCGAAATGGTTCGGGAACAGCATGGGGAGGATGTCTGGATGCATCTTGGACTCCCAGGTCGCTGCTGGGAACCATGTTGTCCGAGTAGTACGCCACTTTTACAGACTGACAATAATACGCACAAAACCGAAAAATGGTTAAGAAACATTCTTTCCTGTATATTTACTTGTATATAAAGTGCAAGTGCTGCCAAAAATTACAAGCAAGAGGCACTCCGATACAACTTGTATATCACATAAAGTAGGGCCTCATTCACTTTGTGGTACAATTGTTCAGGTAGTGGGACTCCTACACTCATAAAGCCTATGCACTAAGTGAAAGGGCTGCCAAAAATTACAAGGAACTGGCACTCCAATACACCCTTTATTACACATAAAGGAGCGCATGATACACAGCCTTGAAAAATTATAACTGATGGCCTGCTGGTGACCTTCCAAAACATTTGGAGCAAGGGCCTGCTGATCTGACCATCTAAAACATTAGGGGTGAGGACCTGCTGCCGCATTGGTGACTCTAGATAACCTCTGGGCGATTGTACGTCCCCGTGACGGCGACGATCCATTCGGATGTCTGACCTATCAACTTTCGATGTTCTTTTCTGCGCCTACCATGGTGACCACGGGTAATAGGGAATCAGGGTTCGATGCCGGTGAGGGATCCTGAGAAACGGCAACTACATCGAAGGGAGTTCAATGGCTGAAATCTGAATGGCTTTTGTTGCCTTGCCCCTTTTTTTTCCAAATTGTGAACCACCCAGAGAGGGTGGGTCAAGTTATTAAAGCACAAGCGTCCAAGGAAGGCAGCAGGAGCACGGCAATTAAATAACAAGAGGCCCTGTTATTGGAATGAGTACACTTTCCGTGTATTGGAGGGCAAGTCTGGTGCCAGCAGCCGACTTGCTCCCGGCCTCCACAGGGTTCACCCAGTGTGTCGTCATGGTGAGGATTGTGTTGACCAGACTCTTGGCTACTGAAACTAGAATTGGTGGAAGACAAGGTGTTGCTTAACCGACTGCAAGCGTTATCTGCCGCAATCCAACCGACCACCTGGTCGCACTGGTCTGACTTCAAGAGTTTTGTCCTGCGCCGCCCTGCAAACTGGGACATGAAGCTAGGTATCGTGGATGATTATTTTTCTTGCGCTCTTGCAGCAGGCACAGTTTCAACGCGCCCAGGGCCACGGCCCCTGCGTGAACCATCAGCAGCACGTCCACTTCCCCGTCCCTTACTGCTCGCCTTCTTCATATTAAATGTTATATGCACGCTTGACACACAAGATGTGGCACGGATGTCACAGTTCACAGCAAGCATAGTATATGGAAAAAGTACGTAAAAGTATGGAAAAAGGAAAATAGATTTCACTTATATTTTTTATATTATATGTATTGAAAATGATGGAAAAAAATTATTAATATATTATATTGCTGCCAGCCTGCCACCACACACAATAGTCCTTAAAAGGACTTTTGGGTCTTTGGAACGTTTTTCAACTAAATAGACTGCGATCACACTCCCTACACTCTCTGTCCCTTCCTAAGTGCAGCTCTCCCTTAATACAAATGAGCCAAACATGCGTCATCGGGTGCTATATAGCACCCGATGATATATTCCGGCCAGCCAATCACTGTAATACCAGTAGCCATCATGGCTACTGGCATTACAGTGAGGGCAGTACTTACCTGCACGTTTATTGGCTGCAAAGCAGCTGCGAAACGTGCGGGGAGGAGACTTGAGCATGGCGCTCGAGCACATGCGGTACTTGGCCGAGTACCGCCATGTGCCGAGCATAGCGATGCTCGAGCCGAACAGCAGATCAGCCGAGCATGCTCACTCAATACTAATGCTTACAGCCCCTGAGGATGCCAAAAGATAGAGAAATCTATGATGTAACATATATAAACAACCAGAACGCTGATCATGAAGGAACATCTTAGGCATTTCTAATAACTTAACACACTCCGTACATCTATAATTAAGTATTTTACAGCTTTTTTCCCCTTGCAGAGATGTGGTAATGCAAGCGTTACTAACATGCGTTGCTAGTTTCATCACTATGCATCCCATTGTTTAATGGAAATACTGAAGAACCACATGCCCCATCAATCTGCACTTATCTTCCAAAATGACTTCCATTTTCTTGTTTTTGATGATTTACATACAGAGAAAAACAGGAATAAAACAGGAGATTGCTCAATCCTTATCACATAAAAAGCACATCCCAGGATCGCATGTAATTGTTTAATAATTGTATCTATTCTGGGTTTGAAATGAAACTGTGTAATCACTGGACAAGCTGAGATCAGGGCAGGCAGAGTTCATGCAGTATGGTAGTCAGGCAATTAGTCAGGACAGGCGGGTCAGGGTCAATATGGGTGTCAGGCAGAAGTCAGGTCAGGCAGCAGAGGGTTATATCAGCTAAACAGACAGAGGTCCATCGTGGGAAATCAGAAATTAGATTGGTAATGTCAGAAAATTACTGTGGTCGCTGTCTGGGAACCACAGGCAGCAAACTCAAACTGCTGTCAGTCTTCCTAACCACTCCGGTTGGTAGGAAGCTAAGGCTACTCCTAAGTCTTTCACCAGAGCCTGTCACAAGGCCAGATGGACTTGGCTGCTCTAGACCCAGTTTACGTCTGGGGAGTAAGGTATCAGAAAACTGGTGCAAGGTTTTCGGAAGTCCCATAGCAGTGAATGAAGGGTTTTCACACATGGGTGGCTTGCTCTCCTTTTACTTCAGTTCTTGAGATTGTAGTGGGTCCCAGAGGTGGACCTGCACTTATCAGACATCTATGGTATATCCTATTGATATGCCATAAATGTCCCAGATGGGAATACCCCTTTAAGTCCTGTGGCCAGCCAAGTACCTCAACCAGAGTCATGGCAAAGTGGGTCTTATAGGTGAACTGTGCTGTCTGGTGGATTATTTCTCTGTATATGGCAGGGATAACTTTTTATGGCCCAGTAATACCAAAGTTGTATGGAGTCGTAACATCATTGTGCATATGAAGCCTAACACTGCCAAATACTGTGAATAATTTTATCGAAAACCTAAAAAATATACAAAATTTCCCAAACTATGCCATCTGTGTTGATTTTACATTTTAGGAACGATCCAATTTGGCCCAATTAGAAAAGTATTTTGGCTGTAAAATCGGAGTACGGGAGGTCTTTCCAAATTACCGAAGCATGCTCATAAAACACCTCTAAATTTGTTTAGTCCTATCACAATGTGATCATCAGCTGGTTTTCAAAGAAAGGGAACGTAAAAGCAACAATCGGAGCAGAGAATTTAGGAATTGAGTGAAAGCTCTCCAAATCTGCGGGACATATTAATGGAATATTCTTTAGTGGCAACTGAAACCATTCCACTCCCGCTAATTGGTTTTACTGGGGAATTTATTTTTCTAGTAATGCCGAAGTTTGTGAACAAAACAGATGTTTGAAGGAATGCTTTGTCAGGTTTTGTATTTCATTAAGGCTCTATCTGATCTTTGTCATATAGAATTACACCTACTTTGAGCAACTGAAATCAAATGCCATCTGTTCTCGTGCTGGAAAAAAAAAAACTGTAAAAGAAGGGTAAATGTAAGGTGTGAGATGAAGAATACACGTGTTATATTCAGGCTCAACATGTAAGAGCATCAAGGTCATTTACAGATCTGTCCTGAGGGTCACACAACTTAGCTATGAAGATAGCACCCACCAATTTCCCAAGTCTCCTATGATGGCAGATGTCCTGATCTTGCCCAAAACTTTTGTTCTCGGGAAGATAAGCCACCACCAGTGATGCCTGTCAGTGGTTTTCCTTGCCCTTGTTCAGGACACAGTCAAGATCAGCCAAGTGGGCATACTGTAGGGGGTAATGAGTACCAAAGGAGATTAATATGAAGAAATGTTTTTCATGAGGAGGAATGATTAGTACATACAGTTGTCGGCAGCACATCCCTGGATTACAAAGGGCAATATACTACCAACAAGTAATCAAAAAATCAGATCGCTTGAGCATTTGCTTATTTTTTGGGTGATTAGAAGCATATTTACATGAGGCAATGATCAGGTGAAGGAACATTTGCACAAACGTTTGTTCCTAGTCAATGGCCCAAGTAAAAGAGACCTTAGTTTGAGTCCAAGCTGAAGGTCATTTCTCAATACTATTGGTTGACACATTGTCAAAAGAAATGTCCACCATCAATTATGGTCTAATGGCCAACCGCTTTATATACTGCAGTAGGACACTTCCTACTGGCCATTGATTACCATGCAAAAATGTACCTTCAAAGCTGTCCCATGTGCAATGCTACTCTTATAACAATGTTCCTTTTTGGATTAGTTATCACATTGTCATAACGCCACAGTCTCTTTAGCTGGACTGTGGAAAGGTGGAACCAAGGTCAGGTTTTCCCCATGTCCCTCTTCTAGGGTAGCGTGGACAGGAGTACCATATCATCAAAAAGGGAGGTACGGTAGGATCCTGTCTGACATCATTTTTAATAGATGGGTGTAACAAACATACATGCCCATGATCAGGGGCAAACATAGATCTCATAGGGCCCTTAGCAAAATTTTGTTTGGGTCCACATGCTCCACCTAGTTTCCAAGTGCATGGGTGTAAAACAATGCCAGACAACAAGGGATGCAAAGTTTAATGCTCTAGATTTCTGACAAATTTATAAAGTTTTACATTTTAATAGAATTTTTTTTTTTTTTAAAGTGGCCCTCATTTTACCCACTTTATGTGATGCCTAAGTCAAAAAAGTAACAGACACTTCATAAGTATAGTGCTCATTTATACAGAAATGACAAATAAATACATACATACATACATCAATAAATCTCCCCTAATAATGATCTAGGTATGTGACCTCCTTCAGATAGAGTATTCCAAATCCATCTGCCTGCAGCTACCACTAGGGGGAGGGGAACCCAGTGTGTAGGAATTTATACAGTTACCATTGCCTTCTATGGTAGCTGCAATAATCTCTTTGCTCTGAACTCCTCCTACTGGCAGCTGCATAAAAATGCTATGTTTTCAAGGTATAATGTCACAGTGCAGTTCACTGTGTCACTTGTTGCTGTGCAGGCTGGCTGCAGGCTCTCTTACATACTGGCTGCAGGTTGTGTCCTGTGTATGCTGGCTGCTTGTGGTGCTTGTGGGGTACAGTGTTCTGTGGCTATGTGTGAACCATATCCTGTGACCTGTATGCTCTGTGGGTTAATGTTTTCCTGGTCTGTGTGTTCTTGATTGCTGTCACGGTGCAGTACACTGTGACAGTTGTGGGCGTGCAGGCTGGCTGCAGACTCTCTCGCGTACTGGCTGCAGGCTGATTCCTGTGTATGCTGGTTGTTTGGGGCTGTGTGCTGGCTGCGCTTTTGTTTGTGAACTGTGGCCTGTGTTTGTGGCTTCCTGTGTCTGCATCTCTGTGGCTCCTGTCACCGATGCCGTGCAGGCTGCTGCATGCACTTTGTGTAATGGCTGTGGGCATTCCCGAGTATGCTGGTTTTGTTATGTGTGCTGGCTGCGGCCTTTGTGTGAACAGGGTCTGACTATGGATGCATTTCTGTTTGTGTTGCGGGTTGTTTGTGCTCTGGCATAAAGGCTGCGGTGGACTCCGTGTATGCAATGTCCTGTACTGCAGCCTGTGTGTTCATTTCTCTGTTCATGCAAGCTCCCCTGCCTGTTTGGTTCTGATGAGGTTAACTTCTCCTGGTCTGTTCCTGGGTGTGGCTTATCAGGTGCCCTCATTATCACAGCTATATCTACCTGTGAGCTGTGGGGCTTGTGTAATCCCCGCTCGCAGGATGAGTCTGGTCAGATGACGGATCACGTGGTTGGACACATCACACAGGGAGGGTGGATTTTGAGTGGACCGGCGCGCTTTGAAAAGTAGCGCGCACGGACACTCTAGCTGCCGCTGCCACACACAGGACGCCATGCTACATTGCTGACCTATGCCTCTGAACATATGGACAGCTAAGTACCCATTGACAGCGCTTGATCACCGCTATATGTTTGGTTTAAAACTGTTGAATGTGGCCTTAGCATTTGCTGGGGGTAATTGGCATAATATTGGTCCCCTGAGGATTTGGCAGGTGCCAATGAAATGCGTCGGGACATTTGTGTGAACTGATATATGTGTGTACCCTTTTTCCTCCCCCCTTTTTTCCTTCAATTTCCTGACGAAGCTGGGCAGTCATCACCGGTTTAAAAGAAATAACAAGTGACACATAGAGAGGAAGGAGATAGGAGGTAGATACTGGGATATGTAGGGTAAGAGACCCAGCACCTGTGTCCCTCTAACACTATATTATTACTATCCCCTACTCTGCTTTTTTTTTTTTCCATTTCTGGATGCCTGATGAAACTGGCGTGCAAGCTATTGGTTGCACTTGTTTGGTGCAAATTATGTAAAGTTATTTTAGACATTGTGTATTTTTGTTTATGGGCCTATTTCATATTATATTAGATATTAAATGTTAAGTTTTAATATGGTCATCTACTCTTGTGAATCAGTGTTCACTTAGACAACGCCCTTAGGGTTTGGCCCCAAGTCAAACTGGTGCACTTGGTCCAGTGGTGATCCATCTGCCACTGTTTACCTTGTGTGTTTATCCAGAATTATGTGTTTAATGTTTGGCCATGTTTAATAAAGTATTGTTTTGTCTTCTCTGATCCGTTTGCCTGTTTTTTTGTATGCTCGTGAAATGTTCAGGGGTTCTGTTGACCCCTAGAACATGACAGAAACAGAGGCCTGAGTTCAGCATTATCCCAGTAGCAAACGTATGGTTTTCCTTTATGGAAGGTAGTCTACTCTCTATGATGTACCCATTTCCTCTTGACAGGGATGATATGCAGAATATGTGTGGTGCTTGTAGCTGCATTGCCAAAAAAAGTCAAGACCTAGTTTAGGGCACCAATGTCCTGAGACTAGCTGAATAACCCAACCTAAATTATGTGGAAAAGGGATTTATACTGTAGGTGCTGCTCAGATTGATTCTTTCCTTAGGTATAGTGTTGATCGAGCATGCTTGGCCGAACACCATTTTAACTTGACCGAACACTGCGTGTGTTGGAGCGCGATGCTCGAATCTGTTTTAGAGGGACAGCTCAGCAGCAGACCCTCACCCCTAATGTTTTAGATGGTCATATCAGCAGCAGGCCCCCGCCCCTAATGTTTTTGAAGGTACTTTTTTGGCAGCACTTGCACTTTATATACAAGTAAATATACAGGAAAGAATGTTTCCTAACAATTTTTCCTCTAAAATCGATTTTATCTTCGGTTTTGTGCGTATTATTGTCAGTCTGTAAAAGTGGCGTACTACTCGGACAACATCGTTCCCAGCAGCGAAATGGGAGTCCAAGATGCATCCAGACATCCTCCCCATGCTGTTCCCGAACCATTTGAGTGGTGTTTCCATCAATTTCTGACCTTTTCCTGTGAACCAGACACCCTCCCCTCTTCTGTAGAGCACCCGAGCATCCCAAAGTGTTCTACTCTAGCACCAGAGCACCCGAGCACTTTGGTGCTCGATACACACTGAAAGGAATCCAGCATATTATTGGGACATTGTTTTGTGTTTTTTGCTGTGTGGTCTAGTTTGGCCCTAGACTACCTATCCACTGTTGATGATGGTACTAAGCACATTTTAGAGGGCTATCTGGAGTTGTGGCAGTAATTGCGAGCAGTGGATGAGTTGTAGCTTAATCTGTATTCTTTTAAAAATTGGTCCCAAAGTGCTGATCTTGGAAACCTCAATAGTTTTGGGGTGGGTTGACATGCCAGTGTTTTGTAAGCTATTACTACTCTATGGGTGTGAAATTTTATAGATCTTGGAGTCTTATGGATGAAATTTTTAAAAACAAACACCATTCCCCTGCAACCCCAAGACCAGAATGTGATTTGCTATGTAATTTGAAGCTAAACATAATTTATTGGCTCAGTTTCCGTTTCATCTTGATCACGTAAACACAAATTTTGGAAAATGCTATCTGCTGACTATGATTGGTTGAACTATTAATTCTGTGTGGCGCATGAAGAACTCCCCGAGACAGGATTATAATTGGGCACATTAAATATTGAAAACAGTACAGCGCACAGTTTTACTGTTTCATTGCATCCATTAGGAGGAAAGCAGCATGGAAAGCTCAGGATTAAAGGAGAGCAATGACATTTCCCTCACTTAACACTGGTGTAATTCTAGGTTCCTCTACATGTAGAGAAGATGAAAATGATAGTGCCTTGGTTGACGGTATGAGATGTATCTAGCATCCTTTTGTGGTATATTTGTTATACACAATGGTTTTAACCTGTCAAAGACCTAGACGTATGTGTACATTGTGCCATAGTCGTTGTCCTACCATAGTGACTGCTAAAGGTCGATTGCACTACTGTCAGAGACTGCCAGAACCTAGTAGAAAACACTAAGAGGGTTTTACAGACATTGGGGGTCATTTATCAAAGACCAGAATTTTACGCTGGTCTTTGATATCCCCTCTGCTGCCAGAGGCGCACACCTCATCATAAATTAGGCGCATCCTCTGCAGTCCATGTGCCTAGAATAAAATCTACTCCAAGAAACCTATGCCAGGAAACTGGAGGAAATTTTAATGAATTTTTGGGGGCTGGAAGCCCTCCCTGTGCTACACCCCACACCCCAATGGCCAGGGTGCTGTGTAAACACCATGTGTACCTAAGTTTTGGAGCATGAGTGTACAAAAAGTTGCAAACTGGCGGTTTATGACTTATTTTACATCTATTTCTGGCATAGCATGCCACAATAAATGATCCCCATAATGTTCAATGATTGACGCAGCATCTCTTGATCCTGATGGTCACATGATTAATCATGACTAGGGATGAGCGAACCCGAACTGTATAGTTCGGGTTTGTACCGAATTTTGGGGTGTCAGTGACACGGACCCGAACCCGAACATTTTCGTAAAAGTCTGGGTTCGGGTTCGGTGTTCGGCGCTTTCTTGGCGCTTTTTGAAAGGCTGCAAAGCAGCCAATCAACAAGCGTCATACTACTTGCCCCAAGAGGCCATCACAGCCTTGCCTACTATTGGCATGGCTGTGATTGGCCAGTGCAGCATGTGACCCAGCCTCTATATAAGCTTGGGTCACGTAGCGCTGCACGTCACTCTGCTGATTCAAGCATAGGGAGAGGTTGCAGCTGCGACGTTAGGGCGAGATTAGGCAGATTAACTCCTCCAAAAGACTTCATTCTGTGATCGATCTCCAGCTGTGGATCATTGAAGTGCTGATATTGAATTGCTCACTTCTTTTAGGCTGCCCAGAGCGTTTTTATATCACTTTTTTCTGGGGTGATCGGCGGCCATTTTGTGGCTTGTGGTGCGCCAGCACAAGCTATCACCAAGTACATTTAACCATCAACAGTGTGGTTATTTTTTGCTATATCCTACATCAGGTGCAGGCTGAGCCTGTGTCACCCAAGTGCATTTAACCATCAACAGTGTGGTTATTTTTTGGCCATATACTACATCAGGGGCAAGTTGAGCCTGTCATCCAGCGCCTAAAAAATAGGCCTGACATTTCTATTCCTCCAAATCAGTACTGTTTTAGCTGGTCAAGTTATATTTAGTGACCGTAAAAGCACAGTTTTTGTTCTGGGTTGAAAAACTATTCCCAAATTTGCCATTCTCATAAATAATTAGTTTCTGCTATATCAGGCCTACTTTAAATCTATCCCAAAAAGGATATCTTAGATTCAAGGTGCTGATAGTGCCTTGGAGGTGCTGGCCTGCCCGGCGGCCAGCGTTTTGTCTGAACGTGTATTCAGCACAGCAGGGGGCGTCATTACAGACAAACGCAGCCGCCTGTCTACAGCCAATGTGGACAAGCTGACTTTCATAAAAATGAACCAGGCATGGATCCCACAGGACCTGTCCATCCCTTGTGCAGATTAGATATTAACTACCTCCCCTTAACAATATATTATTCTACTCCAGGGCACTTCCTCATTCAATACTATTTTTTATTTCATTTTACCATTTTATTGCGGGGCAACCCAAAGTTGAATGAACCTCTCCTCTGTCTGGGTGCCGGGGCCTAAATGTGTGACAGTGGCCTGTTCCAGTGGTAGGTGACGTGAAGCCTGATTCTCTGCTATGACATGAAGACAGATTCTGTGCTGACATAAGGCCAGATTCTCTGTTACGGGACCTCTCTCCTCTGCCTGGGTGCCTGGGCCTAAATGTGTGACAGTGGCCTGTTCCAGTGGTGGGTGACGTGAAGCCTGATTCTCTGCTATGACATGAAGACAGATTCTGCGCTGACATAAGGCCAGATTCTCTGTTACGGGACCTCTCTCCTCTGCCTGGGTGCCGGGGCCTAAATGTGTGACAGTGGCCTGTTCCAGTGGTGGGTGACGTGAAGCCTGATTCTCTGCTATGACATGAAGACAGATTCTGCGCTGACATAAGGCCAGATTCTCTGTTACGGGACCGCTCTCCTCTGTCTGGGTCCCGGGGCCTAAATGTGTGACAGTGGCCTGTTCCAGTGGTGGGTGACGTGAAGCCTGATTCTCTTCTATGACATGAAGACAGATTCTGCGCTGACATAAGGCCAGATTCTCTGTTACGGGACCTCTCTCCTCTGCCTGGGTGCCTGGGCCTGAATGTGTGACAGTGGCCTGTTCCAGTGGTGGGTGACGTGAAGCCTGATTCTCTGCTATGACATGAAGACAGATTCTGCGCTGACATAAGGCCAGATTCTCTGTTACGGGACCGCTCTCCTCTGTCTGGGTGCCGGGGCCTAAATGTGTGACAGTGGCCTGTTCCAGTGGTGGGTGACGTGAAGCCTGATTCTCTGCTATGACATGAAGACAGATTCTGCGCTGACATGAAGCCTGAATCTCTGTTATGGGACCTCTCTCCTCTGCCTGGGTGCCTGGGCCTAAATATGTGACAGTGGCCTGTTCCAGTGGTGGGTGACGTGAAGCCTGATTCTCTGCTATGACATGAAGACTGATTCTGTGCTGACATGAAGCCAGATTCTCTGTTACGGGACCTCTCTCCTCTGTCTGGGTGCCGGGGCCTAAATATGTGACAGTGGCCTGTTCCAGTGGTGGGTGACGTTAAGCCTGATTCTCTGCTATGACATGAAGACTGATTCTCTGCTGACATGAAGCCTGAATCTCTGTTATGGGACCTCTCTCCTCTGCCTGGGTGCCTGGGCCTAAATATGTGACAGTGGCCTGTTCCAGTGGTGGGTGACGTGAAGCCTGATTCTCTGCTATGACATGCAGACTGATTATCTGCTGACATGAAGCCAGATTCTCTGTTACGGGACCTCTCTCCTCTGCCTGGGTGCCGGGGCCTAAATATATGACAATGGACTGTTACAGTGGTGGGTGACGTGAAGCCAGATTCTCTGCTATGGCATGAAGACTGATTCTCTGCTGACGTGAAGCCAGATTCTCTGCTATGGGACCTCTCTCCAATTGATATTGGTTTATTTTTATATATTTTATTTTAATTCATTTCCCTATCCACATTTGTTTGCAGAGGATTTACCTACATGTTGCTGCCTTTTGCAGCCCTCTAGCTATTTCCTGGGCTGTTTTACAGCCTTTTTAGTGCCGAAAAGTTCGGGTCCCCATTGACTTCAATGGGGTTCGGGTTCGGGACGAAGTTCGGGTCGGGTTCGGATCCCGAACCCGAACATTTCCGGAAAGCTCGGCCGAACTTCTCGAACCCGAACATCCAGGTGTTCGCTCAACTCTAATCATGACTGCTGGTTTGCTATCGAGAAGAGGAGGGATCTGATTTCAACCCTCCCACCAAGTACAGCCATAACAATGGTAGGTGTCACTGCAACAGGTCTGATTATCTCAGTAAAGGGCTATGGTAGTAAAAAATGCACAAAAGATTATAATGTATATTAAAGGTCTAGAATGAAAAAGTACAAATAAAAATGTATAAGTACGAGTAGATAAAAAAAATTGTTTCTAACCAAAACTACAGTAAGTCCAACCCCGAATAAATCAGGGATCATATCAGAAAAGGGAATCCAGTTTATCGGTCATAAGAAAAGACATTGATAGGCAAAAAGATAAAACAAAAATATAGACTGTCAAGCACTAAACTCTATATTTTGCCTTCTTCTTGAGGTATAAAATGCTCAACCCTTTCAAGGATCAAGAAAACCTTTTATGTCCAAGTAAAGACTATAGGGGTAATTTACTATCCAGAAATACGCCAGGTCTAAAAAAGTGGGTGTGGCGTGGAAGGGCTGGCAGGCCCGTCTCATTCATCAGTTTCTACGCCTGTTTTAGGCATAGGAAATCGTCTAAATGTAAGACAGCTAAGAAGCTGGTTACGTTTAGACTGGCGTAGGATATGCCAAAGTTATGTAGAGGCCAGTACCTCTATAAGTTCGGCTGATCCTCCGCCAGCTATGGGGGTCTAAAACGCTGGTCTTAATAAATAACCCACTCTATTTATTTATTTAGGTTTCTACATGCACAACAGTAGGAAACTAAATAATAGTGATGGAGAAGGTTTATACTGTATGTCATAAATTCAGACCATGTGACCCTAGAAGAAAGGGACTTCAGCACTGATTGGACCCACATGCTTTGATACTTGGTGGCAAAAACCTGTGCAGGACTCCATAAGAACCTCATTGGTAGGAGTGGGTAAAATGTCCAAATAACAGGATACAGGAGGGGAATAAAGACCCTCCTATTCCCTGTCTATTCTGGGAGGCAATACCCTGCACAAAAATGTAGGGACCCACTTTGATCTTTGCCATGGGGCTTCTTCTCTTTAGTGTATGCTATTGAAGTTCAGACCAATTCAGGATAACCTGAGTCCATGATTGAGAGTCCAAATTATGGCCCAAATCATCAGAATCACAGACCACAGACCTCACAATTGTATCTTCTGTCATGACACATCTCCATCCCATGCAGGCACCATACTTCTTCACTCCTTCACAGATATATTATTGGAAAAGTTTCGACCACTGGACTGAAACATTCGGTTTAATTTTCTGTGAATACACATGACTGTTATGCCATTCTTACCTGGACCATATCTGTCCTTTTCATGTAACGGGGCGCCGAAGGCGCACTCGGTCTCCCATCAGCCGCAGACCTGCTGCTTAGCTTCGGGAGCGAGGATCTGTGTTCAGCCTTGTTCCCAGGGCGGTTTTTGCTAGCTGAGAGGCTCCCTGCTCCTAGATCTGCCTTGAGTGCTGAGCTGATCACTCGGTGCTCGACTTGTTTGTCTGTCGGTCATGTGACGCTGGCCACGTCACATGACCCTCACTCCCCACTATAAATACAGGCAACCTGCTGGCTACAGGTTGCCTGTGATTTTGGTCCCTTAGGCTGTGTATTAATATTGTTATTTAGCTTACCTTTGGATTTGACCCTTGATCTGCTTCCTGACACCTCTTCTGCCTGCTCCCTGAACCTTGACGCTACCTCTCGGATTTTGACCTCGGCTTGTTTTTGGATTTTGTCTTTGCCTCTTCTCTTGTACTGACGTGACCTCCTGGACTGACCCCGGCTAGTTGACCTGCTTCGCCCTTCCGTTGTTGGTGGTACCTTGCTTGTTCCACCTCTCTGTCCGCTCTAGTGCTACCTCTCATTGGCTGTCCGTTTCCCTGCTGTCTCTATCTCTCTGCTTGCACTTACTCAGGTCAGGGACTGTCGCCCAGTTGCGCCCCGTCACCTAGGGCGGGTGGTGCAAGTAGGCAGGGACAGGGGACCGGGTGACAGCTCAGGGGGTGCACCTCCGCTCTATCTTTATACCCACGACTCTACCCCGTGACATTTCATGTTTCACACCCCAGATCCTCAAGAGGCACCACAACCCTCAAGCACAGCGTGCAAGTCTCAATTATACGATTTATGATTAATCAAATCATAAATAGAGTTGAAATTCCCATTTCAACCAAAAGGATTTCCAGTTGCACCTCACTGTCGCCATATTTTTAAAAATATTCTTAGCTTGCAGAAAGGTCTCCAGTCCAAAGTTTCTCTGAGAATTATAGCGACATTCTCATAACTGTATGCTCTTAAAAAATGTCAACCATAAAATATATTAACCTGCTTTTCGGAAATTATCTTTTTTGCTCAATTCATTTAAAAAATAATGAAAAAAAATATGAAATCATCTTCAGACCTCTGGTATGTGAATAATACATTCAGATGGCCTTGGTTACTATAACAGTCAGATCTGCTCCATAGCACGTCAGTCTGGAGACTTCCAAGGTTGTAGAAAACAGGAATAGCTCAGCTAGATTTAGTATAATAATTATCATTTCTGTGTTTGTTCATTGAAGTTAAGACAAAGTTAGGTATAGACCGTGTTCAGCATTCTACCCCAACTCCAAACTTTTAAGCCTTCAATACTTTTTCTGTGTAGGCTTCCATATTCTGGATTATTCAGCTCTTTCTTGATATATTATTATATGTAAAACCCTATAACCCTACAAAGTCCAAGTTTACAGCTGATGGGTTTACACTGCCCGGTTGTTGGGCAGAGGATCGGGGATAAATGTTCCTACGAACGCTTGTTCCTGAAAATCTGCCTGTCTAAAAGTGCAGATCACCCGATGAATGAACAAAATACTCATTTATTGGGTGAAACAGTCGTTTATGCAGGCAACTAAATTATCATTGTGGGCAATCTGCTGACCAGAAACAGTGCAGCGGTTTGAGGACAAGTGATGTCAGAAGCCATCGCTCATTCTTATAATGTAGAGTTGATCCCTGTATGTAAATGCAGTGCTTCACCCCCAATGAACGAGCATCTAGTTGTCGAGAAGGAACGTTTCCTTCCCGATAATCAGCTGCTTCTCGGAGCATGTAAACCCACCATAATAAGACTTCGATCCGAATTTCAGGATAAATTCAATTCATAGGGAAGCCGAATTTCCTCATGCTTCGTGGTTGCCAATTGATTTAACCCGAAATAGTGCAGAAAACGAAAAAAATCATGCTTACCTAATCCCTTTGCTCGTAACGGGCCAGCCACTGCCACCTGGCTTGCGCAAAATCACATGTGCGGTGACGTATAACGTCACTACGGCCACTGGCATGATGACATCATCAGGGGCCTTGCAAGATTTTGCAACAGATCTTCAAGCAAGATGGCAGAAGCTGGCCCGTTGCGAGTAAATGGATCGGGTAAGTATGATTTTTTTTTTGGTAAAATTTGGCGAAGCAGCAGAATCAAATTTTCCAATACTTTGCTCATCTCTAACCATAACTTTGGCTGTATCCTTTGGTAATAGACCTATAGTCATGAGTCTACACTATGAGCGGCAGAGCCAACATCTCCTGACAATCCCTGTACCTTGAGCCAGGACCAGAAAGTAGAGACCATCGGAAACCCAGAAGGTGTCCGAACCGCAACAGCAAGGGATCGTTTATTTTAACCCATTCTGCCCCATATAATAAATAAAAAAAACATGCAGTCTTGAGAAACCCTTTAACCTTCTGAACAGTTAACAAAATGTTTCCTATTTTGCATCTTCTGGTAATTCATTTACTAGATTTACTTTAAGGTTTCAAATCTATAAAATGGCCGTAATAATTTAGAGACATTTCTGTGTCTGGGTTTGACGTACTGTGGTCATCTCAGATCAGTTTTGCATTTTCTGTAAATCAATTTTAAACCATATAATTGTTTCCAAGACGGAGTTGATGATTAACCTTCAGTGCTTAATGATCATCGATGAAAACAATTATAATTATTTCTTTCCTTTGACTGAAATTAAACTGACTTTTAATCCCGTTGTGAGAATTAGGCCTCATGCACACGACCGTTGTTTTATTCCGTGTCCAGTCCGTCAAAAAAATATAACCTGCCCTATTTTTTTCGCGGAAAACGGTTCGGGGACCCATTCAAGTCAATAAGACCGTGAAAAAACACGGAGGCCGTTTTTTCCTATCATTTGCATGGCAAACTTGACATAGACTTTTTTTACTTTCCTTCATGTCTGGTGATCCTCCAAAAATAAAGGAAGACACACGGAAACAAAAACGGAAACGGATCACGGAACAACGGAACCCCATTTTGCAGAACGGAACACAACAACGGTCGTGTGCATGAGGCCTTACTGGGGATCCATAACTATTCAGTCAATAAGTATTACATGTTGTGCGTGTCACAGCTTATTGGCTAAATTATAAATAAGAAAAAATCCTTGTAGAATAGCAATGTACTAACAATAAACAACCAAAATCATGACCTTTCAGGTCAATATTTCAACGGTAGGACAACCAGCTCGCCTGTCTCTTCTTAGGAAATTCTTCTGTGAAGATTTAAATGGGTTGCCCTTTTTTTGTCTACTGGAATCTGGAGACCTTTAACCCTCCTCAGATAATCGATGTAGCTATTATACAATATATTTGGAAAGTTGTAACGGGGCACTTATAACCCAAATGAGTAGCTCCGTACTGTCCCAAGATCATGCCATTCGGACATCCAGAACCATGCGATCCTAATGTCCCCTTTTCTTCAGAGAAGACACCACACACCTCTGGTTCATGTGAACTCAGAACATAAACTGATTTATTGAGGTAAAACAACAGGTTTCATATCACAGTTTCGAATCCCCCCTCTCTCATGGCAGGTCACATGACATTATCACATTCCATTGCCCTTATAAGGCTTTACAGGTAAACAACCTTAAGTACAGCTGTTAATCTGTTGTTGCCGGGCAGAGTCTTCGCAGGGGATGGTGGACACAGTTACAGCTCTCATTCTGCATAGGGGAAGAGATTATAGGATTTCTGCACAGTTCATGACACACAACCATGACACTTGCTCTCCTGATGTAACAATACTCCCCCCCTTTGTCCAAAGGATCGGCAGACCTGGGCAGATCCTAACGGGTCGGCTAGGGGCTGTCCGAGAATATCAGCATTGTTCAGTTCTCGAGATCCGGTTGCTGGGACAGACCATCAGCATTCCCGTTCTGCTTCCCCGGTCGGTACTGAACCCTGAAGTCATACGGCTGCAGGGCAAGGCTCCATCTCAAGAGTCGGCCATTATCCCCAGAGACACGGTGAAGCCATACAAGAGGGTTGTGGTCAGTGAGCACCATGAAGGACTGCCCATACAGATAAGGCTGGAACTTTTTGAGGGCCCAGACCAGAGCCAGACACTCCTTCTCCACGGCTGCATATCCTGCCTCCCGAGATAACAGCTTGCGGCTAATGTACATCACCGGGTGCTCACGACCATCGTCCCCCACTTGGCTTAGTACTGCTCCAAGTCCAAAAGCAGAGGCATCTGTGTAAACACAAAACCGTTTGGTGGGGTCAGGTGCAGTCAGTACGGGTGCAGTAACCAGAGCATGTTTGAGTTTCTGGAAGGCAGCTTCACACTCAGGAGACCACAGGACTTGTTTAGGCAGATTTTTCTTTGTCAGGTCAGTCAGGGGCTTGTCTATAGAGCTGTACTCGGGAACGAATTTTCGGTAGTAGCCAGCGGTACCCAGGAACGCTAAGACCTGGGTCTTGGTGCGGGGGGTGGTCCATCGGGCAACTGCCTTTATCTTTGCCGTCTCTGGACGCTAGCACCCACTACCCACTCGGTGCCCGAGGTATGGGACTTCCGCTACCCTAATTACACATTTGTCGGGCCTGAGGGTGAGTCCCGCTGCCTGCACGCGGTCAAATAGAATACCCAAGTGGTCCAAGTGGTCCTCCCAGGTATTGCTGTAGATAGCAATGTCGTCCAGGTATGTGCAGGCATACTCCTGGAGGCCATCTAGGAGCCTATCTATCATCCACTGGAACGTTGCTGGTGCATTCTTCATCCCAAACGGCATCACCTTAAACTGGTACAGGCCAAAGGGGGTGACGAACGCCGACTTCAGAATAGTCTCTGGGTCCAGATGAATCTGCCCATACCCCTTGCAGAGATCTAAGGTGGTGGGGAACTTTCCCTGGGATATGCGTTCTAACAACTCATTGATACAGGGCATGGGGTAGGCATTAGTCGTGGTTCGGTCATTGAGTCTCCGGTAGTCCATGCAAAAACGGGTGGTCCCATCTTTCTTAGGTATGAGGACTACCGGAGAAGCCCAGGGGCTCTCAGATGCCTCGATGATCCCTAAACCAAGCATCTCTCTAATCTCTTGCCTCATCCCTGCTCTAACGGTCTCTGGTACCCTATAAGCGGCTTGCTTGAGGGAAAGCTGCACTGGGGTTTCTACATGGTACATGGCTAGATCTGTGACTCCTGGGATCATCGAGAACAGGTCCCTACATCGGGCTAGTGCTTCTCTGACCTGCCTCTTCTGGATATCCCCTAACTGCTTGGATATTTGTATGCCCTCTATCCCTACTCGGGGTCCCCCCCTGTCTGGGGATTTCGGGAAGTGGTAGCTGCTCATTGTCATCAGCTTCAGGGGCATAGATGGCAGCTACCTCCCCTGCCCTCTCCTCGTATGCCTTTAACATGTTCACATGAAAGGATCGTTGAATCATCTCATCTGAATACTTGACCAGGATGTACTTGGTGTTGCAGAGCTGCTTCACCACCCGATAAGGTCCTTGCCATTTGGCTTGGAGCTTATCCATCCTTACCGGTTTTAGTGCCAGCACTTTCTGCCCTACTTCTAGAATACGGCTCAGAGCGGTACGATACCAAACTCTTTGTCGATTCTGGGCTGCCCGAAGGTTCGCCACAACAGAAGCAGTTAGCTCCGTCAGCCGGTCCCTGAGATTGACGACATACTGATATAGTGGTGTTTCTTTCTCCTCCCTGTCTCCCTCCAGTTGTCTCGAACCAAATCTAGGGGTCCTCTAACTCTTCTCCCGTATAAAAGCTTGAAGGGAGAAAACCCAGAAGAATCCTGCCGCACCTCCCTGTAAGCGAACAGAAGGTGGGGCAGGAACCTCTCCCAGTCCCGGTACTGCAGGGCGAATGTCAGAAGCATTTGCTTCAGGGTCCCATTGAAGCGCTCGCAGAGACCATTGGTCTGGGGGTGATAGGTGATCCCAGACCTGCCGGGTTAGTTCAACACAGAACTGAGACCCGTTGTCGGAAAGAACCTCTCAGGGAAAACCCACCCTGGAGAAAATACTAAGCAGTGCATCGTCCACTGACTTGGCGGTGATATTGTTTAATGGGACAGCCTCGGGGTACCTGGTAGCAAAGTCTACAACTATGAGGATGAACCTTTTCCCGCTGGTGCTGGGCTTAGCGAGGGGCCCGATAATATTGATAATATCTATGAGGCTAAAGGGCTCCTCGATAACGGGTAAGGGGTGCAGTTTAGCCCTGGGGTTGTCGCCTCGCTTGCCTGCCTGCTGGCAGGCATCACAAGTTCGCAGGTACATTTATAAATCCTCGGATAGCCCGGTCCAATAAAAGTTCAGAGTCAGGCGATCCCTGGTACGGTTTATTCCGAGGTGGCCAGCCAGGGAAATGTCATGGCTAACTCGCATGAGGTCAATTCGGTACTGCTGGGGCACGACCAGCTGCTTCTTAGGTATCTTAGTGGGCTTGGTTCCCTCTGTAAGCCGGTATAACAACCCCTAGCTCCATATACAGTTGCAAGAAAAAGTATGTGAACTCTTTGGAATTATATGGATTTCTGCACAAATTGGTCATAAAATGTGATCTGATTTTAATCTAAGTCACAATAGACAATCACAGTCTGCTTAAACTAATACTAATACTAATAACATACAAATAATTAACCACTTCCCGCAACTGTAACGCCGAAAGGCGTCATTGCGGCGGCTCCCCCAGGCTACGCTAACGCCAATAGGCGTCATCTCGCGTGAGCCGAGATTTCCTGTGAACGCGCGCACACAGGCGCGCGCGCTCACAGGAACGGAAGGTAAGAGAGTTGATCTCCAGCCTGCCAGCGGCGATCGTTCGCTGGCAGGCTGGAGATGTGTTTTTTTTAACCCCTAACAGGTATATTAGACGCTGTTTTGATAACAGCGTCTAATATACCTGCTACCTGGTCCTCTGGTGGTCCCCTTTGTTTGGATCGACCACCAGAGGACACAGGTAGCTCAGTAAAGTAGCACCAAGCACCACTACACTACACCCCCCCCCCCGTCACTTATTAACCCCTTATTAGCCCCTGATCACCCCTGATCACCCCATATAGACTCCCTGATCACCCCCCTGTCATTGATCACCCCCCTGTCATTGATCACCCCCCTGTAAAGCTCCATTCAGACGTCCGCATGATTTTTACGGATCCACTGATAGATGGATCGGATCCGCAAAACGCATCCGGACGTCTGAATGAAGCCTTACAGGGGCGTGATCAATGACTGTGGTGATCACCCCATATAGACTCCCTGATCACCCCCCTGTCATTGATTACCCCCCTGTAATTGATCACCCCCCTGTAAAGCTCCATTCAGACGTCCGCATGATTTTTACGGATCCACTGATAGATGGATCGGATCCGCAAAACGCATCCGGACGTCTGAATGAAGCCTTACAGGGGCATGATCAATGACTGTGGTGATCACCCCATATAGACTCCCTGATCACCCCCCTGTAAAGCTCCATTCAGATGTCCGCATGATTTTCACGGATGCACTGATAGATGGATCGGATCCGCAAAACGCATCCGGACGTCTGAATGAAGCCTTACAGGGGCATGATCAATGATTGTGGTGATCACCCCATATAGACTCCCTGATCACCCCCCTGTCATTGATTACACCCCTGTCATTGATCACCCCCCTGTAAAGCTCCATTCAGATGTCCGCATGATTTTTACGGATGCACTGATAGATGGATCGGATCCGCAAAACGCATACGGACGTCTGAATGAAGCCTTACAGGGGCATGATCAATGACTGTGGTGATCACCCCCCTGTCATTGATTACCCCCCTGTAAAGCTCCATTCAGATGTCCGCATGATTTTTACGGATGCACTGATAGATGGATCGGATCCGCAAAACGCATCCGGACGTCTGAATGAAGCCTTACAGGGGCATGATCAATGACTGTGGTGATCACCCCCCTGTCATTGATTACCCCCCTGTAAAGCTCCATTCAGATGTCCGCATGATTTTTACGGATGCACTGATAGATGGATCGGATCCGCAAAACGCATCCGGACGTCTGAATGAAGCCTTACAGGGGCGTGATCAATGACTGTGGTGATCACCCCATATAGACTCCCTGATCACCCCCCTGTCATTGATTACCCCCCTGTAAAGCTCCATTCAGACGTCCGCATGATTTTTACGGATCCACTGATAGATGGATCGGATCCGCAAAACGCATCCGGACGTCTGAATGAAGCCTTACAGGGGCGTGATCAATGACTGTGGTGATCACCCCATATAGACTCCCTGATCACCCCCCTGTCATTGATCACCCCCCCTGTCATTGATCACCCCCCCTGTCATTGATCACCCCTCTGTCAGGCTCCATTCAGACATTTTTTTGGCCCAAGTTAGCGGAATTATTATTTTTTTTTTCTTACAAAGTCTCATATTCCACTAACTTGTGTCAAAAAATAAAATCTCACATGAACTCACCATACCCCTCACGGAAACCAAATGCGTAAAATTTTTTAGACATTTATATTCCAGACTTCTTCTCACGCTTTAGGGCCCCTAGAATGCCAGGGCAGTATAAATACCCCACATGTGACCCCATTTCGGAAAGAAGACACCCCCAGGTATTCCGTGAGGGGCATATTGAGTCCATGAAAGATTGAAATTTTTGTCCCAAGTTAGCGGAACGGGAGACTTTGTGAGAAAAAAATTAAAAATATCAATTTCCGCTAACTTGTGCCAAAAAAAAAAAATTTCTATGAACTCTCCATGCCCCTCATTGAATACCTTGGGGTGTCTTCTTTCCAAAATGGGGTCACATGTGGGGTATTTATACTGCCCTGGCATTCTAGGGGCCCCAAAGCGTGAGAAGAAGTCTGGTATCCAAATGTCTAAAAATGCCCTCCTAAAAGGAATTTGGGCACCTTTGCGCATCTAGGCTGCAATAAAGTGTCACACATCTGGTATCGCCGTACTCAGGAGAAGTTGGGGAATGTGTTTTGGGGTGTCATTTTACATATACCCATGCTGGGTGAGAGAAATATCTTGGTCAAATGCCAACTTTGTATAAAAAAATGGTAAAAGTTGTCTTTTGCCAAGATATTTCTCTCACCCAGCAAGGGTATATGTAAAATGACACCCCAAAACACATTCCCCAACTTCTCCTGAATACGGCGATACCACATGTGTGACACTTTTTTGCAGCCTAGGTGGGCAAAGGGGCCCATATTCCAAAGAGCACCTTTAGGATTTCACAGGTCATTTACCTACTTACCACACATTAGGGCCCCTGGAAAATGCCAGGGCAGTATAACTACCCCACAAGTGACCCCATTTTGGAAAGAAGACACCCCAAGGTATTCCGTGAGGGGCATGGCAAGTTCCTAGAATTTTTTATTTTTTGTCACAAGTTAGTGGAAAATGCTGATTTTTTTTTTTTTTTTTTTTTTCATACAAAGTCTCATATTCCACTAACTTGTGACAAAAAATAAAAACTTCCATGAACTCACTATGCCCATCAGCGAATACCTTGGGGTCTCTTCTTTCCAAAATGGGGTCACTTGTGGGGTAGTTATACTGCCCTGGCATTCTAGGGGCCCAAATGTGTGGTAAGGAGTTTGAAATCAAATTCTGTAAAAAATGACCTGTGAAATCCGAAAGGTGCTCTTTGGAATATGGGCCCCTTTGCCCACCTAGGCTGCAAAAAAGTGTCACACATCTGGTATTGCCGTACTCAGGAGAAGGTGGGGAATGTGTTTTGGGGTGTCATTTTACATATACCCATGCTGGGTGAGAGAAATATCTTGGCAAAAGACAACTTTTCCCATTTTTTTATACAAAGTTGGCATTTGACCAAGATATTTATCTCACCCAGCATGGGTATATGTAAAATGACACCCCAAAACACATTCCTCAACTTCTCCTGAGTACGTAGATACCAGATGTGTGACACTTTTTTGCAGCCTAGGTGGGCAAAGGGGCCCACATTCCAAAAGCACCTTTCGGATTTCACTGGTCATTTTTTACAGAATTTGATTTCAAACTCCTTACCACACATTTGGGCCCCTAGAATGCCAGGGCAGTATAACTACCCCACAAGTGACCCCATTTTGGAAAGAAGAGACCCCAAGGTATTTTGTGATGGGCATAGTGAGTTCATAGAAGTTTTTATTTTTTGTCACAAGTTAGTGGAATATGAGACTTTGTAGGAAAAAAAATAAAATAAAAAAAAATCATCATTTTCCGCTAACTTGTGACAAAAAATAAAAAGTTCTATGAACTCACTATGCCCATCAGCGAATACCTTAGGCTGGGTTCACACGAGCGTGTCCGGATTAGTTCCGGATGCGTCCCGATGTGTTGCGGCAAACCCGCGCGAGTAGGAATGCAATTGCAGTCAGTTTTGACTGCGATTGCGTTCCGTTGTTCAGTTTTTATCGTGCGTGTGCAATGTGTTTTGCACGCGCGTGATAAAAAACCGACTATGGTACCCAGACCCGAACTTCTTCACAGAAGTTCAGGTTTGGGTTCGGTGTTGTGTAGATGTTATTATTTTCCCTTATAACATGGTTATAAGGGAAAATAATAGCATTCTGAAAACAGAATGCATAGTAGGTGATCAGTTGAGGGTTAAAAAATTTTTAAAAAATTAACTCACCTTCTCCGTTTGTTCGCGTAAGTCCCGGTCTCTTCTTTACTTCTCAAAAGATGAACTATGGGCTAAAGGACCTTTGATGACGTAAGATCACATGCTCCAATCACATAGTCCATCACCGCGGTGATGGACCATGTGATTGGAGCATGTGATCTTACGTCATCAAAGGTCCTTTAGCCCATAGTTCATCTTTTTAAAGAACTAAAGACCGGGAGAACTACGCGAACAAGAGGACAAGGTGAGTTAATTTTTTTTATTTTTTAACCCTCAATTGACCTTCTACTAAGCATTCTGTATTCAGAATGCTATTATTTTCCCTTATAACCATGTTATAAGGGAAAATAATACAGTGTACAGACAGTCACCTAGCAACCGTGCGTGAAAATCGCACCGCATCCGCACTTGCTTGCGGATGCTTGCGATTTTCACGCAACCCCATTCACTTCTATGGGGCCTGCGTTGCATGAAAAACGCAGAATATAGAGCATGCTGCGATTTTCACGCAACGCATAAGTGATGCGTGAAAATCATCGCTCATCTGAACAGCCCCATTGAAATGAATGGGTCGGGATTCAGTGCGGGTGCAATACGTTCACCTACCGCATTGCACCCGCGCGGAAATCTCGCCCGTGTGAACGCAGCCTTAGGGTGTGTACTTTCCGAAATGGGGTCATTTGTGGGGTGTTTGTACTGTCTGGGCATTGTAGAACCTCAGGAAACATGACAGGTGCTCAGAAAGTCAGAGCTGCTTCAAAAAGCGGAAATTCACATTTTTGTACCATAGTTTGTAAACGCTATAACTTTTACCCAAACCATTTTTTTTTTACCCAAACATTTTTTTTTTATCAAAGACATGTAGAACTATAAATTTAGAGCAAAATTTCTATATGGATCTCGTTTTTTTTGCAAAATTTTACAACTGAAAGTGAAAAATGTCATTTTTTTGCAAAAAAATCGTTAAATTTCGAATAATAACAAAAAAAGTAAAAATGTCAGCAGCAATGAAATACCACCAAATGAAAGCTCTATTAGTGAGAAGAAAAGGAGGTAAAATTCATTTGGGTGGTAAGTTGCATGACCGAGCAATAAACGGTGAAAGTAGTGTAGTGCCGATTTGTAAAAAAGGGCCTGGTCTTTAGGGGGGTATAAACCTGTGGTCCTTAAGTGGTTAAATGTTACCATGTTTTTATTGAACACACTATGTAAACATTCACAGTGCAGGTGGAAAAAGTATGTGAACCCCTAGACTAATGACATCTCCAAGAGCTAATTGGAGTGAGGTGTCAATGAGATGAGATTGGAGGTGTTGGTTACAGCTGCCCTGCCCTATAAAAAACACACACCAGTTCTAGGTTTGCTTTTCACAAGAAGCATTGCCTGATGTGAATTATGCCTTGCACAAAAGAGCTCTCAGTAGACCTACAATTAAGAATTGTTTACTTGCATAAAGCTGGAAAGGGTTATAAAAGTATCTCCAAAAGTCCATCAGTCCATGGTGAGACAAATTGCCTACAAATTGATAAAGTTCAGCACTGCTGCTACTAGGAGTGGCCGTCCTGTAAAGATGACTGCAACAGCACAGCGCAGACTGCTCAATTAGGTGAAGAAGAATCCTAAAGTATCAGCTAAAGACTTACAAAAGTCTCTGGCATATGCTAACATCCCTGTTAGCGAATCTACTATACGTAAAACACTAAACAAGAATGGATTTCATGGGAGGATACCACAGAGGAAGCCACTGCTGTCCAAAAAAACCATTGCTGCACGTTTACAGTTTGCACAAGAGCACCTGGATGTTCCACAGCAGTACTGGCAAAATATTCTGTGGACAGATGAAACCAAAGTTGAGTTTTTTGGAAGAAACACACAACATTATGTGTGGAGAAAAAGAGGCACAGCACACCAACATCAAAACCTCATCCCAATTGTGAAGTATGCTGGTGGGGGCATCATGGTTTTGGGCTGCTTTGCTGCGTCAGGTCCTCGACGGATTGCTATCATCGAAGGAAAAATGAATTCCCAAGTTTATCAAGACATTTTGCAGGAGAACTTAAGGCCATCTGTCCACCAGCTGAAGCTCAACAGAAGATTGGTGTTGCAACAGGACAACGACCCAAAGCATAGAAGTAAATCAACAACAGAATGGCTTAAACAGAAGAAAATACTCCTTCTGGAGTGGCCCAATCAGAGTCCTGACCTCAACCCAATTGAGATGCTGTGGCATGACCTCAAGAAAGCGATTCACACCAGACATCCCAAGAATATTGCTGAACTGAAACAGTTCTGTAAAGAGGAATGGTCAAGAATTACTCCTGACCGTTGTGCATGTCTGATCTGCAACTACAGGAAACGTTTGGTTGAAGTTATTGCTGCCAAAGGAGGTTCAACCAGTTATTAAATCCAAGGTTTCACATATTTTTTCCACCTGCACTGTGAATGTTTACATGGTATGTTCAATAAAAACATGGTAACATTTAATTATTTGTGTGTTATTAGTTTAAGCAGACTGTGATTGTCTATTGTTGTGACTTAGATGAAGATCAGATCACATTTTATGACCAATTTGTGCAGAAATCTATATCATTCCAAAGGGTTCACATACTTTTTCTTGCAACTGTAATTTTACCATCGCTTTGCTTTGTTGGCTCAGCCCCAGCATGTTCTCGATACCCTGCTAGGGTTGGATCAGCAAGCGTGGTTTTCCGAAACTCTGCTGACGTGGCCCACGGCCTATTGGGCGGGTCAGGACCGCTATCTGGGGCACTACCAAGGGACTCGTTAGGGGCAGTCTCACTCACTTGGTTCTCCTCCTCGAGTGCCCCTCTGTTCCTCTGGCTCTGCTGCCGTGTTACCACCGTACATGTCACTGGGGTTACAGTATCCTTCTGTTAGTGAGAAGTTAAGTAGCCCAAATCATTGGCCAGAAGCACTTCAGCTATTAACTCCTGCATAACTCCAACTTGGTATCCAATATGTGAGAGAGAATGTAAATCGCACATCCTCATTACTATGCTTTTGATATAACAACTGTTTTAAATTTCAGCAAGATAAAAAATGGCTATACAGCACTATTATCATTAATTTGCTATGCACTATTAGGAGGCATTAGTATACAGTTTGATCAAAGAGCATAGGCCCACTTACCACGACAAGGTCGCCTCCTTTTAAGTGGGGACCTACTCTAATTATGGCGCGGCACAGTGCGGCGACCATCGCGCCCCCACACCGCTCCAGCAGGCAATGGGACCCAGTAGCCACACAGCACCCACTGTGCAGAAAAGCCACCTAGGCCCTGGGTCCCATTACTCCACCAGCACGGCACAAAAGCAGCGACGGCCACCGTCCAGCACCGCACGTGAACTGGTGCAAAGAGCTCACCTGTTCACAGCCTCTCATGAACACCAACTGAGATTAGGACCTGTTGACTCCCGTTGCCCCAATCCATTTTAACTTGGGCAAAAGGAATCCGATGTACGTGGCCTCCGGCCACTCGGAAAGCTATGAATTTGGGCAAATGTCTAGCAGGGGGGACCAGGTGGGGCTTAACAAGGGTGATAGCAGCCCCTGTATCTCGTAGCCCCTCAGATTTCTTGTCACTGACCCACACATCCTGCCGGTGGTGTTCCCTGTTATCTCCAGAGGCAGCTCGGTTTGGGTCCACCTCATGCAGGGTTCCAAAGTCCTTCTCGGTTTCTAGGCAGAGGACTGGAGGTTGGGCAGAAGGAGGGTTGTTCTTGGGACCCCAGGTGTTGGTGCAGTGTAGCTGTATATGTCCCGCTTGCCGGCAACGGAAACAGGTTCGCAGGTCTAGACGGTATGGTCTTGTTAGCACAACTCTGTTCTCAGTAAACGGTGCCCGGTAAGGTTTTCGGGCAGCTGAGAGAGGGTAGGATAGTCTGGCAGCTGTGGGAGCAAGTGTTGCCGGACTGGGTCGGGGCTGGAACGGGGTTCGGGTTGGAGTAGGCGCATTCAGTACTTGCCTATTATTGTCGAGGTGCCAGTTGTGTTGGCAGTCCAGGTACTCATCCCAGGAACTGCTGCTTCGTCTGCAGTTTGGGGTTTACGGTCTTTCACCCACTCGGTGACCGCAGGGGGAGCGAACTCCTAAAATTGTTCAGCAGTACTAACTGGATAACATCCGAAACAGTCTCTGCCCGGTTGCCCAATATCCAGCCTTCTGCAGACCGCTTCATACAGTGGGTCCACTCCACCAAGGACTGCTGTACCTTCCTTCTGAGGCTACGGAATTTCACTCCTTTCACGCCGCTCCTTTACTCGTTCATAGTCATGGCAGTCCTCAGCAGGCATGCTCTCATAGGCAGTCCGTGCTCGGCCGGTAAGCTTACTCACTAGCACAGGGACCCAGTCATCCGGCTCCAGACATAAGTATCCACACTGCCGCTTAAATAACTCAAGGAAATCGTCAATGTCTTCCGATTCCTCTTTAAATGCTCCACCCTATCTTCAGGGCCGGGGCTACTGCTTCCTGCTGGGGCTACTGCTTATTACCAGATGTCCTTCCTCGAGTCTCCAGCAGATCTTTCAGGGTCTCCCTCTTTAGAGTCTCATAGTAACGCTCCATCATTACAAAGGAGGGAGGTCCCAATTGGTGGTTTGAACGTCACCCTAGTGGTGGGATCTATCCCGCCACTGCCACCAAATTGTAACGGGGCCCTTATAACCCAAATGAGTAGCTCTGTACTGTCCCAAGATCATGCCATTCGGACATCCAGAACCATGCGTTCCTAATGTCCCCTTTTCCTCAGAGAAGACACCACACACCTCTGGTTTATGTGAACTCAGAACATAAACTGATTTATTGAGGTAAAACAACAGTTTTCATATCCCCCTCCCCAAGATGTGAGGGATAACAACTGTTTTGAATCCCCCCTCTAACATTCCTTTGCCCTTATAAGGCTTTACAGGTAAACAACCTTAAGTACAGCTGTTAATCTGTTGTTGCCGTTCAGAGTCTCCGCAGGGCATGGTGGACACAGTTACAGCTCTCATTCTGCATAGGGGAAGAGATGATAGGATTTCTGCACAGTTCATGACACACAACCATGGCACTTGCTCTTCTGATGTAACAAAAGTCTTTAGACTTATGTTGCAGCCTTCTGGTGAAATAAAATAAAAATTCAAGTTTTACCTAATCAATCTGCACTCAAGATCGAATTTTTGAATTCTTTGCACATTTATTAAAAAGGAGGAAAATATGTTTGACCTGGGTCACTTGTCCACTGCAGTCAATGATTAGCTGAAGCAGTGATGAAGAACCTCAGGAACTACCTCTACTGTATAGAACATCAGGGGTTACCTGTAGAGATGAGTGAATTTCTAAAAAATTCGATTTGGTCAGTTTGCCAAATTTAAAAAAAAAATTAGTTTCAATCCAAATTTATTCATGGCAAATTGCGTTAAAAAACAGCTATTTCCTGGCTGCAGAGAGCCTTTATAGTGGTGTAGAACACTGTGCCTTGCAGTAACACGCATAGGGAGTCTGCTGCGGTAGTGAAACAATACTGTGAGTCAGTATGACATCCAGATGGCAGGCGTCGCTCTTAGAATCACTGAACACTTCACTTATTTGGGCAGTTAGGGGGCCAAATAACTCAAGTGTGAACTCAACCTTACAGGTCAATGTTAGTGTCAAGAAGTGCACTCCTTTTACACCATTGGCAGCTGATTCCACATAGATGTCTACAGAACCTGTTCTATTAAACGCTTATACAAGTTTGTGTTGACGTCACTGATTATTTTGCTCTTCCTCTGATCCGTCAGAACAATAAACCCCAAAAAACGGATCCTCTCTGTGGAGCATCCGCAATATTACTAAAAAAAAAAAAAAAACAGGATTGGATCCAAAACAGAGATGACACGTGAATGGAATATTTGCATGTCTTCTGTGTTTTGTACCCACTCCTGCTTTTGGCTACCAAATCATAAGCCAATTCTAATGCAAAATAGGGACTTACAGCTGTTACATAGACAGGATCCATTGTGCGTCTCATTTTTCCCTCATTCTGACAGATCAGAAGAAGGGTCAAATAAATGATGATGTCAGCCAGGCCGAAAAAGCAAAATAGTGGCCCAGTCATGGAGTGGGGAGGGTGGGAACAGCATGAGAATTCCACAGAGTGGCCCTATGACATAGTGGTGAGGTGGAAGCAGCATATTGACACCACAGAGTGGCACAATGACAGTGTGGAGGTGGCGGCAGCAGCAGCATCAGGAGGAGGCCACAAGCTGGCACAATGACAGTGTGGAGGTGGCAGCAGCATCAGGAGAAGGCCACAGGATGGCAAAATGACAGTGTGGAGGTGGCAGCAGCAGCAGCATGAGGAGACCACAGAGTGGCACAATGACGTGTGGAGGTGGCATCAGCATCATCAGGAGGCTGCAAAGTGGCACAATGACAGTGTTGAGGTGGCAGCAGCAGAATCAGGAGGAGGCCACAGGGTGGCAAAGTGACATAGTGTTGAGGTAGCAGCAGCATCAGGAGACAATTTTTGTTATCAAATTTTCGATACCCAAATGATACTTTTGTCTGGTATCGACCTTGATAGCGGGATTTGTCTTTTTTCGATACTAGGCTTCGCTATTGCACAGTCTAGTGTCAGATAACATGGAGCGCGCTGCTCTCAGCATGCTCTGTGTTCTCCTCAGCAGCACAGGGGCGAAGGAAGCACTCTCTCCCTCTCCCCTGTGCCGCTGCCACCAATGAGGGGAGGGGGGCGGGCACACTGCGCCACCATTGAAAGTAAACGTATAATATAAATCCAGAAGGCGGCTGCAGGCGGGGAGTTGCGATCAGCGGCAGTTAGACACTCAGGTGCACCCGCCTCCTGTATTAAATGTTAATTATCATTGGTGGCGCAGTGCGCCCTCCCCTCTCCTCCCCAGTATTAAAATAACTGGTGGCGCAGTGGCAGTGGCCACAGGGTCCCCTCCTCCTCATTGGTGGTGCAGTGGCAGCCTCTGATCGAAGCCCCAGCAGTGTAATCCTGAGGCTCTGATAGGTTACCATGGCAGTCAGGACACTACTGAAGCCCTGGCTGCCATGGTCAGCTCCCTGCTGATGTGTGAAGTCGTATTTACCCTAATAGAGATCTATTAGAGTGAATAGGAAAAGGGATTAAAAGATCCCAGGTTCTAGCCCCTAAAGGAGGAAATAGTTATCAAATAATAAGTAAAAAAAAAAAAAGTAAAAATAAATCACCCCCTTTCCCAATTTTACATATAAAATATATATGGGGGTGGCAGCAGAATCAGAAAACCACAGAGTAGCAAGGTGACATAGTGTGGAGGTGGCAGCAGAATCAGGAGAAAACAGAGTGACCCGGTGACAGAGTGGGGAGGTGGGTGGCAATACCAGTACCAGCTGAAGATGGTGGGTGAAAGAATGAGCACTTGGCATCGGATGTGTGGCATCAGGTGAGTAGCAGCATCACAATAGTAGCTGGAGCAGGTAGTCAGAGGAAACCGGTCTCTTTTTTCAAAGTGTTGGTGTGGCACCATGGACGATCTAGTCTGATGCATCAGGCATTGGTGGGTGGAAATCCTGGCTGATCCACGCCTGATTCATCTTGACAAAGGTCAGTCTCTCCACATTTTCGAGGACAGGTGAGTTCTTCTTGGGGTAACTATGGCCCCGCCGCACTAAACACCCGCTCTGATGCCACACTTCTGGCTGGGCAGGACAGCTTTGATAGGGCAAACTCTGCCAGTTGCGGCCACAAATCCTGTTTCGATGCCCAGTAGTCTAGCGGATCTTCAATGTGGGGCGGCAGGATGCTGTACAAGTATGCCACCACCAGCTGGTTCAGGTCCTGCTCCAGAGTCAGAAGTCATCCCTCCCAAATGCTGACAATTCGGCTGTCACTACACAAGCAAGTGAGCATGCATCAGGCCATTTGTGCAAGTGACTCGGAGTGACTCCATCTCTACTGCATACTGCCACGGTGTGTCTGGGTCCTCTTCCTCGTCTTCATCATCGTCCTTTGACTCCTCTGGCTGCTCCTCCTCTCCTGTCACCTGTGTAGAAAAACCACCCATTTCGCTACACATTGCTTGTGCTCCAATGTCCTCCTCCTCCTCCAGTTCAGCCCCCACAGGGCTCATGTGGCCATGAGATCTAGGTGCCACATCTCCAGTCCCCTGACCAGCCAGATTTATCAGCATCTGTTCCAGGACATGAAGCAGTGGAATGGTTTTGTTCATTCTGTAGTCCTGGCGACTGATAAATACTGTGGCCTCCTCAAAGGGCCTGAGCAAACGGCAGGTGTCACGCATGTCCTGCCACTGGCTGAAATCGAAGTTACACAGGGGAGTACTCCTGTCCGCTTGGATCATCAAGAAATCGTTTATGTCCTTTCTCTGTTCGAATAGGCGGTCCAACATATGGAGGGTGGAATGCATGCTCACTTGCTTGCGTAATGACAGCCAAATTGGTGGAAACGTAGCATATCAGCCTATGTTGGGGGATGCCGTTCTGCCGCTGCAGCTCAAGGAGGGTGTGCTTTGCAGTCTGAGTGGATGAAGTGCATGCAACTTTTCCTGGCCATTTTTAGGAGGTCTTGCAGATGGGTGGAAGACTTCAGGAACTGCTTGACAACCAGATTGCACATGTTTGCCATGCAGGGCGCATGGTTCAGCCCTCCTTGAAGAAGTGCTGACACCATGTTCTTCCCGTTGTCGGTCACCATGGTTTCGATTTTGAGTTGTCGCGGAGAAAGCCAGGATTTGATTTCTTGATGAAGGACACGGAGCAGTTCCTCCCCTATGTGACTCCTTTCGCCCAGGCAAACGAGGTGCAGAACAGCGTGACACCACCATGCCCTGCACATGTAGTACGCTGGAGGGGCACTGTGATTTGTCCCTGCAGTGGAGGCTGAGGACACGGTGGAGGATGAGAAGGCAGAGGCAGACATTGTAGTATGACCAACAGCATGAGAACAGGAAGGCGGAAGCTGTCACCTGGCCAAGTTGCTGATGTGACTGTGCAGGAACCACATTCACCCAGTGGGCTGTAAAGGACATGTATTGTCCCTGACCCTAGTTACAGCTCCACACGGAGCTGCCGTGCACTTTGGAAGACACCGACAGGCTCACGGACTGGCCCACCTTCTGTTCTACATACATGTGCAGTACTGCCTTTTTGCAAAGAAATGATGGCTTGGAACTCTCTACCTCAGCTCGACACAAGCCATTAGTTCTCTGAAAGGTGCAGAGTCCACCACTTGGAAAGGAAGGGACTGCAGCACCAGCAACTTGGCCAAGAGCACATTCAGCTTGTGCGCCGTTGGATGAGTGCATTCATACTGTTGTCACTTGCCAATTGCTTTAGTGATCGATTGCTGACGGAATGACTGACGAGGAGTAGGAGGAGGAGGAGGAGGAGCAGGAGCATCAGGACCAGAAGATGATGGGAAGGACAGACCGCTTCCTTTGGCTGAGGTGGTGGAGCCTCGACTGCCTGAAATCGGGTGCGTGCCACTGGATGATGCAGCGGTTATGCAGCAGGCTGGACCACCAAATCTGAGCCACGGTTCTCCCAGGCCACTTTATGGCAACGCTGCATATGTTGACACAGGGCCATGGTGCCAACATTGGCACCCTGGCCACACTTCACCTTCTGCCAACAGATTCTAAAAATGGTCATTTTCACCTCCTCCGGTGGCTTAACAAAAACTGCCACACCGCCGAGTAGGTGATTTTACCCCAACACTCCTCACTGACTGACTGCTACCGCCACTGCTTCCGTGAACCCCTGCACCACTACTTTCCGGGCAGGTAGGCTCCTGCGAAGCGGGTGGTATACCACGGGCACGTTTGGCTCCCGACCTCCCACTGTTATCACCGTGCTGACTCGTGGCCATGCTAGCGACTTGCTAGCTCTGCCCCTGCCTCACTGCAAGCTGCCACCCTCTTCTCCCGATGATGATGAAGCCCCTAATTCACCCGGCTCCCAAGTCCGATCAGCTACATCATCATCATCGAGTACTGTCTATACGTCACTGATGTCCTCCTCAACGGTCTCTGGGTCAGGAGCCTGACCGCTCACAACACCAGCTCCCACGCCACTCTCCTCATCACTACTTGCCCGCCAACCAGAGGAAGCAGAGGATGTCTCCTCCACATCTTCGCAGTCCAGTAGCTACTGACTGTGCTCTAGTAGCTTGTGTTCGCTGTATAGTGGAGCTGAGCCCACAGCATATAATACTTCTCGGCCTGACGGAACAGAAAAAGACAGAGGCAGGTTGAGGACAGGTGAGGGCACAGGGCCTGCTCCCGGGCCATGTCAACTAAGGGTTGTGTCTGAAGAACTCACCGACTGTTTGTCGGGGGTGTCTGATGTCACTTGGGACGAAGTGGATGACGAGTCAACCATTCAAGGACCACTGGGTGGCTAGTCAAGACACGACCGCTAGCTGACACCGGGAACTCAGGCCTCTCACTGTGACTCCTGCAGCCACATTTAGGCCTCTGCCACTCCCCTGTGAAGGGCCTGGCACTTCTCTGTCTGACATACTGTTAGATCAAATAAATAAATAAATAAAATGGAAATTAAAACACCCCAAAAAAGTCTGTAATTTTCTCACTTTACCATACAATGGCTAATAAGCCCTTTTTTCCCACTAATACACGCCAAAAAGGGCTTTAGAAAATATAACTGCACTCCTGAACGGCAAATAGGCCCTTATGTTTTTCCACTTATACACCCCACAAATGGCTTTAGAACATGTAACTGCACCGCTGAACGGCAAATAATATATATTTTTGTTCCACTAATACACACCAAAAAGGGCTTTAGAACATATAACTGCACCGCTGAACGGCAAATAATGTATATTTTTTTGCCACTAATACACGCCAAAAAGGGGTTTAGAACATATACAGTACAGACCAAAAGTTTGGACACACCTTCTCATTCACAGAGTTTTCTTTATTTTCAAAACTATGAATTAACACATGTGGAATTATATACATAACAAACAAGTGTGAAACAACTGAAGATATGTCATATTCTAGGTTTTTCAAAGTAGCCACCTTTTGATTTGATTACTGCTTTGCACACTCTTGGCATTCTCTTGATCCTGACTGCAGCCCCATAACCTTCAGACGGCATCAGACTGAAGGGCTTACAAAAACAAAAAACGTCTTCAAAGACCTCGTCTCCTTGAACGCCACAGAACTGCTCGTTTGTACTTTGCAAGAGAGCACCAAACATGGGACATTCAAAGGTGGAAGAAAGTTTTATTCTCTGATGAGAAAAAATTTAACCTTGATGGTCCTCATGGTTTCCAACGTTACTGGCATGACAAGCAGATCCCACCTGAGATGTTTTCTACGCGCCACAGTGGAGGGGGCGCCATAATGGTCTGGGGTGCTTTTTCCTTCAGTGGAACAATGGCGCTTCAGGAAGTGCAGGGGCGTCAAACGGCCACTGGCTATGTCCAGATGTTGCGCAGACTGAGGGCCCTCGTCTGTGTGGTAACGACTGGGTTTTTCAATAGGCCAATGCTACAATACACAATGCCCGCAGGACAAGGAACTTCTTCCAGGAGAATAACATCACTCTTTTGGCCCATCCTGCGTGTTCCCCTGATCTAAATCCAATTGAGAACCTTTCGGGATGGATGGCAAGGGAAGTTTACAAAAATGGACAACAGTTCCAGACAGTAGATGGCCTTCGTGTGGCCGTCTTCACCACTTGGAGAAATGTTCCCACTCACCTCATGGAAACGCTTGCATCAAGCATACCGAAACAAATTTTTGAAGTGATAAACAATAACGGCGGAGCTACTCATTACTGAGTTCATGTTTGGAAATTGGATTTCTGTTTTGGGGGGGTTTCGTTTTTTTTTTGGAGGTGTGGTCCTAAACTTTTGATCAGCTGAAAAACAGCCTGTTTCAATTTATTCGTTGTTTTCATTAAATTGAATGCTCAAAAAATCTTTTGTCTCACTCCCATTTCTTTTTGTTGCATGTTGAAGCTCTACTTGGAACCTTGTTAAGATCCAGCCATGCTAAATATGATTTTTGGCCATTTTTCAAGTGGTCTTAAACTTTTGATCAGGACTGTATATGGTTATAACTTATCTTCACTGGTCAGATCCTCCATTTACACCAGAGCTGTATTAAAGGGGTTCTCACGGAATTAAGAAAATTTAAATACTTAAATATTACTTTATTATAAATATATTCCCAAATACCTTTTTATTATTTATAATGGCTCGTTTTGTCTGGGGAGCAATCATCAGGGGAAACAAAATGGCCGCTGTCCTATTAGTACGCACAAAACTAGTACTCAAATAGCTGCCTCATTCTCCTTTCTACTTGTCAGGGATTATGATCCTGAATACAGATGATAAGATCTTCAGATGAACGTCTGTGGGAATGAAGTTCATGAGGAGACATGAAGTGCAGAGAGGACGGACAGGACAGACTGTGGTAATGTGGGGCTGTGGTAATGGAGACTGTAAACAAGTGCTGCTGCTCATTAGCCCCACCTCACCCTCCTCTCATGTCTCCTCATCATCACCATTGCCACAGAGATTCACCTGTTTTCAGGATCATGATTCCTGACAAGCAGAGAAGACAGGAGGATGATGCAGCACTATGGCTCATTGTGGTGAAGTAACTTGTCCTCCTGTGTGATTAGGACACGTTTTGTGTGTACTGATAGGACGGCGGCCATTTTATTTCTCCTAATGATTGCTCCCTAGACAAAACAAGCCATTCTAAGTGATAAAAGGTATTTGTGAATATATTTATTATAAAATAATATTTAAGTATTTTCATATTATTATTTTTTCCTGGAGAATCCCTTTACAAGCTTTGTTGTCTATTTGATAGGTCTCAAACTGTCGATGTTTACTGAAAAAAACATTGACATGTCCTAAAACACAATGCAAGTATCAACTAAGCTGTTTTCAGTATATCTGTACAATATGTCCAAATGGCACCTTTGAACGCAGCTTTGGATGTGACTGGAGTATAATCCAGGAAGTAACATGACCTACAGTAATGTTATAAAGGGTCAATAAAAAACAATTTAAAATGGCTAAAAGCAGTAGTTCAGACCTTGATCATCATTAAATATGGTAGTTGTACTAATATTCACTCACTGCCCTGTGCAAAAAAGAACAAGGGAAATTTAGTCTTCACACCAATTTATAAGGATCCTCTAATTATAGTGACCAGAGGAGGTGCCGTTCAGTAAATTTAAATTGTTAAACTAACAAATTGTAAAATAATTTATCAGGACCTACCCTAATAAACAAGACATATTCTCTTCTAGGGTTGATCCTGCTGATAAAAATAATACATGTCTTGTCAAAATTAGTTGCTACGTTCCTGAAAAAAATGCCGGAACTAATTTTCACAAAGACAGGTATTCTTTCTATTAGCAAGATCAATGCTACCAGGCAATATATCGGGTTTATGGGAGTTGATCCTGCTGGTAGGCTATCTATAACCCTTTCATAACCAGGCCTAAAAAAGGCCTGAATGTCCAGGCAATTTTTTTGTGATTTTGTGCACGTGGCGGTTTAGTGACCCTAACTTTTTTGTGTTTGACTGCCAAAATCATTTTTGCGTTGTTTTTTACTTGACACTTGGGAATTGTTATCAGCATGTTTTTTTTAGAGCTTTTTTTTTTTTTTTAGGGTTTAATTTGGGGAAATTTAAATAAAAAATAAAAATAAATTATTAAAAAGTAATTTTTTTATTATAGATTTTTATTTCTTAAATGTTAAAACTGGGTTCCCTATTTTTTTATATATAACATGTATAGGTTTGAGTGACTATGGCAACGGTTTCCGCTAGTGATGGCATTTTTAATATTTTTTTCCCATTTTTTATTTGTATTTTTCATTAGTTTTTTTTTTTACTTACATTTTTGTTTATTTTTGGCACTTAATATGCCCCCCCCCCCCCCAAAGAGGTCATTAACCCCTTATGGACACAGCCATATTTCACCTTAAGGACCAGGCCATTTTTTGCAAATCTGACCAGTGTCACTTTATGTGTAAATAACTTTAAAATGCTTTTACTTATTCAGGCCTTCTGAGATTGTTTTTTCGTCACATGTTGTACTTCATGACACTGGTAAAATGGAGTAAAAAAAAATCATTTTTATTTACAAAAGAATACCAAATTTACCAAAAATTTGAAAAATTTGCAAATTTCCAAGTTTCAATTTCTCTACTTCTATAATACATAGTAATACCTCCAAAAATAGTTATTACTTTACATTCCCCCTATGTCTACTTCATGTTTGTATCATTTTGGGAATGCAATTTTATTTTTTGGGGATGTTACAAGGCTTAGGTGGGGTTCACACGGGCGTTGCGGGAAAATGTGCGGGTGCGTTGCGGGAACACCCGCGATTTTTCAGCGCGAGTGCAAAACATTGTAATGCGTTTTGCACTCGCGTGAGAAAAATCGCGCATGTTTGGTACCCAAACCCGAACTTCTTCACAGAAGTTCGGGCTTGGGATCGGTGTTCTGTAGATTGTATTATTTTCCCTTATAACATGGTTATAAGGGAAAATAATAGCATTCTGAATACAGAATGCATAGTAAAATAGCGCTGGAGGGGTTAAAAAAAAAATGTAGCGCAGTCCGGCTTCTCGTCTGTCTCCTTTGTTGAACAGGACCTGTGGTGAGCATTCATTACAGGAACAGGACCTGTGGTGACGTCACTCCTGTCATCACATGATCCATCACATGATCCATCACCATGGTAAAAGATCATGTGATGGATCATGTGATGACCGGAGTGACGTCACCACAGGTCCTTTACCTGTAATGAATGCTCACCACAGGTCCTGTTCAGCAAAGGAGACAGAAGGAGATGCCGGCATCGCGATCAAGTGGATTAAGGTGAGTTTATTTTTTTAACCCCTCCAGCGCTATTTTACTATGCATTCTGTATTCAGAATGTTATTATTTTCCCTTATAACCATGTTATAAGGGAAAATAATAATGATCGGGTCTCCATCCTGATCGTCTCCTAGCAACGGTGCGTGAAAATCGCACCGCATCCGCACTTGCTTGCGGATGCTTGCGATTTTCACACAACCCCATTCACTTCTATGGGGCCTGCGTTGTGTGAAAAACGCAGAATATAGAGCATGCTGCGATTTTCACGCAACGCATAAGTGATGCGTGAAAATCACCGCTCATGTGAACAGCCCCATAGAAATGAATGGGTCGGGATTCAGTGCGGGTGCAATACGTTCACCTACCGCATTGCACCCGCGCGGAAATCTTGCCCATGTGAACGCAGCCTTAGAAGTTTAGAAGCAGATCTTGAAATTTTCAAAAAAACACTTTTTAAGGACCAGCTCAGGTCTGAAGTCACTTTGTGAGTCTTACATCACAGAAACCACCCAAAATGACCCCATTATAGAAACTACACCCCTCAAGATATTCAAAACTGATTTTACAAACGTCGTTAACTCTTTAGGTGCTCCACAAGAGTTAGGCCTCATGCACACAACCGTTGTTTTATTCCGTGTCTGTTGTTCCGTTTTTCGTGATTTTCTGCGGACCCATTGACTTTCAATGGGTCCGTTGAAAACTCTGCTAATGCACCGTTTGTCATCCGCGTCCGTGATCCGTGGTTCCAGTCTGTCAAAAAAATATAACCTGTCCTATTTTTTTCACGGAAAACGGTTCGCGGACCCATTCAAGTCAATTGGACCGTGAAAAAATGCGGAGGCACACAAGATTGTCATCTGCGTCCGTTTTTTTTCCTATCATTTGCAATGCAAACTTGACTTATACTTTTTTTTAACTTTCCTTCATGTCTAGTGATCCTCCAAAAATAAAGGAAGACACACGGAAACAAAAACGGAAACGGATAACGGAACAACGGAACCCAATTTTGCGGAACAGAACACAACAACGCTCGTGTGCATGAGGCCTTAATTGCAAATGGAGATAAAATTTCAGAATTTCAATTTTTTTAGCAAATTTTTAATTTTTATCAATTTTTTCCAGTAACAAAGCAAGGGTTAACAGCTAAAAAAAAACCTCAATATTTATTGCCCTGATTCTGTAGTTTTTAGAAACACCCCATATGTGGTCGTAAACTACTGTACGGGCACACGGTAGGGCGTAGAGGGAAAGGAGCGCCGTGTGGTTTTTGGAAGGCAGATTTTGCTGGACTGGCTTATTTACACCATGTCCCATTTGAAGCTCCCCTGATGCACCCCTAGAGTAGAAAATCCATAGAAGTGACCCCATTTTAGAAACTATGGGATAAGGTGGCAGTTTTGTTGGGACTATTTTTACGGTACATATGATTTTTGGTTGCTCTATATTACATTTTTGTGAGGCAAGGTTACCAAAAATAGAAATTCTGAAATGTCATCTCCATTTGACATAAACTGTTGAGGAACACTGAAAGGGTTAACAAAGTTTTAAAAATCTGTTTTGAATATCTTGAGGGGTGTAGTTTCTTAGATGGGGTCACTTTTATGGAGTTTCTACTCTAGGGGTGCATCAGCGGTTCTTCAAATGGGACATGGTGCCAAAAAAAGGCCATCAAAATCTGCCTTCCAGAAACCATATGGCGTTCCTTTCCTTCTGCGCCCTGCTGTTTGGTCATACAGCAGTTTCCGACCACATATGGGGTGCAGAATCAGGGTAATGAATATTAAGTTTTGTTTGGCTGTTAACCCTTGCTTTGTTACTGGAAATAATGGATTAAAATGGAAAATTTTCCAAAAATAGCTGTTTTGGCACCGTTTTTATTTTATTTTTTTGACCGTGTTCATCTGAGGGGTTAGGTCATGGGGTATTTTTATAGAGCAGATTCTTACGGACGCGGCGATACCTAACATGTCTATTTATTTATTTAGGTTTTACACTATATTATCCTATTTTAAACAAAAATAAATACATTTTAGTATCTCCATAGTCTAAGAGTCCGTTTTATTTTTATTTTTTGGCCAATTGTCTTAGGTAGAGGCAAATTTTTTGCGGGATGAGAGGACAGTTTTATTGGCACTATTTTGGGGGGCATATGACTTTTTCACTGCTTGCTATTACACTTTTTGTGATGTAAGGTGACAAGAAAATACCTTTTTTTGCACCGTTTTTATTTAAAAAAATTGACCGTGTTTATCTGAGGGGTTAGGTCATGGGGTATTTTTATAGAGAAGATTCTTACGGACACGGCAATACCTAATATGTCTACTTTTTAATTTAATTTAGTTTTACAAAATATCTTTTTTTTTTGGGTGTCTCAAGTCGATTGTCAGTGGCTAAATGGAATTAAAATTGGGGAAGTGGATTATAAATTTAGTACTCCATGGAAATGTGGTACTCCCTGAAGCAACCAATAATGCAGAGGCCCGGATGATCGGGGCACGTGTCACACTGAGTGGTGGTGTCCTTCCGTATCCCCCTCCTGTGACACACTCTGCACCTTTTTTGGAACCATCCCTTATTTCCAGTATGGGGGACCACACCTAAAAAGTGTTGGCCAGGGACGATCCGGGTGCCTCCAGTTCCCGAGGTACTCCGGCCTGCTTTTTCCCGGTCAGAAAAGATCAGGTCCTTGAGGACTGCCTCATAGAACTGAAGGAATTTCCCTGTGTTGCCAGCGCTCTGGGACAGCACCAAAGAGTTGTACAAGGCAACCTGTACCAAGTAGACCGCAACTTTTTTGTACCATGCCCAGGTTTTGTGCATGGCGTTATATGGCATGAGGACTTGAACAGAGAGATCAACTCCTCCCATATACCGATTGTAGTCGATGATACAATCGGGCTTAAGGGACCGTTGCCACGGTACCTCGCACAGGGACAGGGGTAATGCCGTTACCATGAATTGCAGACAGTACAAGGACATCCCTCTTGTCCTTATATCTGACCAGCAACAGGTTTCCACTGGTAAGGGCACGGGTCTCACCCCTGGGGATAGGTACCTGGAGGGGGAGGGTAGGGAGGCCACATTGATTTTTCCGCACAGTCCCACAAGCGGACGTGGATCTGGCGGCGAGGGGCTGGAACAAGGGGATACTAGTATAAAAGTTATCCACGTACAGGTGTTAACCCTTATATAGCAGTGGGTGCATAAGGTCCCACACAAGTTTCCCACTAACACCCAGAGTGGAGGGACATTCTGGGGGTTAAATACGGGAATTTCGCCCCTCGTACACACAAAACTTGTAAGTGTACCCTGAGGTAATTTCACAAAGTTTGTACAGCTTCACGCCATACCTCGCCCGCTTAGAGGGTACATACTGGCGGAAAATGAGTCTCCCCTTGAAACAAATGAGAGACTCATCAACCGCGACCTCCTTTCCAGGTACATAGGCCTCCAAAATTTTGGCCCCAAAGTGATCGATGACCGGCCTGATTTTGTACAAGCAGTCATAGGCAGGGAGGACATGCTGCATTATCTGCTCAATGCAGGAATTTCCGAATGGCCTCAAAATGGGAGCGTATCATGGCCGTACTTTAAAGTGCGGTCTGGTAGAGGACGTCCCCACTCCAGTAATGCCTGACACTGGGTTTTTTGACTAGGCCCATGTGCAGCACGTGTCCCCAAAATATCCTCATCTTGGCTGCACAGACCGGAGTCCAGCCACCGGGCCTAGCCAAAAAGGAGCCCAGGTGTTGAGCAATGAACTGTTGGGCGTACAAGTTCGTTTGCTCCACCATAAGATTCACAAAGTGGTCACTGAAAAAAATACTAAAATAGTCATATTCAGTGAAGCCCACTGTGGGAATTTGAATTCCTGGTTGGCCTACAAAATCAGGAGTCATGGGCTCAAAATCCTCTGGGGTACACCATGCAAGTTCACCGGTAGGGGGCACAGGTGGACTTATCTGGTGGGCCGGAAAACTAGTACAAGCCCCAGAGCTGCTCTTACTAGTGTGGACCATAGGGTCCCTGGCATGGCGGTCCCCTTGCTCCACCGCCTTGGGGGCTCATCATCGCTAGATGATGAGGAGGACTCGGATGACAAGAGGAAAGTGGTGTCATCCTCGTCCTCACTGGGGCTCTCGGAGTCGGAGGCAAGCTGGGCGTATGCCTCCTCAGCCGAGAACATCCGACGGGCCATAGGGGAGTGTGTGTGTGCGTTCGTGGAAAACTTAATTTAGTGTGCGTGTGTGTGGGGGCACAGGTGTTCGCGGACATTGCCCTAAACCCAACAGAAAAAAAAAAAAAGATTCAAATTCGCTGTTCTGCGGTGGGGTGGGCGATGTGCTAACAGTGGCCGAACGCTAAGAGTGCCGGCCACAGTCAGCGTACGCAAAAAAAAACGTGGGCGGGGGGGGGAAACTGCAGCACCCCTGGGGGGTCTAGGGTCACACAGCTGTGCTGTGGACCCCAGACACCCGATCAGGGTGATGCAACAGTGAAACTTTTTTTCCCCCCCTAAACTTACCCTGAATATCCCTGCCTAACCTAACCTTTCCCTAACCTGTCCATAAAGTACCTTTTAGTGCCAGATGGCACTGTGGAGGGTCAGAAGATGTGCTGGGCACAGATCCGACGCTCTCTCTCCTCGCTCCCGGACACAGAATGGAGGAGGAGAGGAGAGCTGGGGAAAGTTAACCCTCGCCCGCCCGCGCAAATAATAGCAAGCGATCCTGAGGATCCCCCCTCGGCATTGTGACAGAGTGCCTGCTGAATGATTTCAGCAGGCACTCTGTTCCGATCACCGATCGTACCGGTACGTCATGTGTCCTTAAGTACCAGGGCATCATGAAGTACTGGAACGTCATGTGTCCCCAACAGTTTAAAGGACCTCTGGAGGACACTGACTTATTTTTTTTAACTTGCACTGTTTCCACTGTAACTGGACCATCACAGGAGCCCAAGTTATAGGGGAAAACAGCCCCCTGTGGGGGCATTACACACAGGCAGAGCTGATCAGGGTGTCCTAAGACCCTGCAGCTCTGCTATTGCCCTGAGACACCTGGCGGTCACATGACCGGCGGGTCCAATAGAGGAAGCGGCTCGGACGGTTCCTACTCTCGGTCCCTGCGGTCGCGCATCACTCTCCTGCCAGGCACAGGAGGAGGCAGAGGCGGTAATAAACCACTCATTTCTTCTCTTCAGTGTCAGCTAGGACCAGACCTTCTCCTGCTAGATTGCAGGAGCAGGAGCTTTAATCCCAGCGCTGATCAGCACAAGGATCAAAGAGCTGCCTGACAGCTTATATACCTGCATGCATCTGCATGTGGTTTGTGCACATAGGACGTATATAGTCAGTGGGCAGTCGTGAAATGGTTAAGCTTGTTATCTTTCTCCAATAATGACCAGCAGAATTGTGAGTTCAGCTCTGGGGTATGTACAATATAGGCTGTAACTTTGGGTCAAAATCAGAAAAGTGTCGTAATGTTTTAGCAAGGTGACTCAACTAGTTTGAATTTTAAAATACTGATGAACAGTGACCGAATCGGCAGTGTGTGAATCAGACCAAAAAAATCTATTCCCCTGTCAACCACAAGGTAAAGATTTCCATTGACACCATGCTGTACTTAGTGTTCCCTGTGGGGGCGCTGCAGAGCAGTTTAATACCTGCTGGTACATAAGAGGGATCCCAGCAGCTGGAACGATCTGTGTTCGGGGCATATGGCAACTTTTCCATGAGACTGCAGCTGAATCTGCACAAGCAGAAAATAAATTGTTAACTGACACGACCAGTTCAGCTCTGCTACATCAATACTCGGTATAATTTTGTTACTATGTACAGAAAAATGAATTAATAGCTGCTGTCAGAATTACCAGCCTCAGTCAGCTCTTGAAATGCGCATTGTGATTTAGTAACTGTCACTATACAAACCTGGTTTGGATTCGCATATCATTTCCTCATGGCCGTGGGCACGTTACTTTATATCTGTACGCCCCAGGCACACGGCAGCTGAGGAACTGATTGTGCCAGACACAGGCTGTGCTGAATTCTAACTATAGAATGGGAATCCACTGCTATAAAAGGGTTTGTGCTGGTTCTGGAGAGATGGCAGGAGCCTTGTGTCCCAGAAACACGACCTACAAGGTGGTTGTTAGATGACAAGCTGTGAACTGTTCAAGTGTTCATATCACTTCTCCCATCCCGGCATGGTGAAATCTATAGGTTAGACACAATGGTATTTAAATCAGTGGTATAATCAAAAGAATAGCTGACATATGTGCTCCATAGAACCGGCTACAACCACATGCTCAACTGAACGCTTTACTATACTAATAGTAAATACTATATTACTACCCCCATAAGTGCAAAGATATCACTACTATAATACTGCTCCTATGTAGAAGAATATAACTGCTATAATACTGCTCCTATGTAGAAGAATATAACTACTATAATACTGCCTCCTATGTACAAGAATATAACTACTATAATACTGCTCCTGTGTACAAGAATATAACTACTATAATACTGCTCCTATGTAGAAGAATATAACTACTATAATACTGCATCCTATGTACAAGAATATATCTACTATAATAGTGCTCCTATGTACAAGAATATAACTACTATAATACTACCTCCTATGTACAAGAATATAACTACTATAATACTGCCTCCTATGTACAAGAATATAACTACTATAATACTGCCTCCTATGTACAAGAATATAACTACTATAATACTACCTCCTATGTACAAGAATATAACTACTATAATACTGCTCCTATGTACAAGAATATAACTACTATAATACTGCCTCCTATGTACAAGAATATAACTACTATAATACTACTCCTATGTACAAGAATATAACTACTATAATACTGCTCCTATGTACAAGAATATAACTACCATAATACTGCTCCTATGTACAAGAATATAACTACTATAATACTACCTCCTATGTACAAGAATATAACTACTATAATACTGCTCCTATGTACAAGAATATAACTACTATAATACTGCCTCCTATGTACAAGAATATAACTACTATAATACTGCTCCTATGTACAAGAATAAAACTACTATAATGCTGCTCCTATGTACAAGAATATAACTACTATAATACTGCTCCTGTGTACAGGAATATAACTACTATAATACTGCTCCTATGTACAAGAATATAACTACTATAATACTGCTCCTATGTAGAAGAATATAACTGCTATAATACTGCTCCTATGTAGAAGAATATAACTGCTATAATACTGCTCCTATGTAGAAGAATGGTATTTAAATCAGTGGTATAATCAAAAGAATAGCTGACATATGTGCTCCATAGAACCGGCTACAACCACATGCTCAACTGAACGCTTTACTATACTAATAGTAAATACTATATTACTACCCCCATAAGTGCAAAGATATCACTACTATAATACTGCTCCTATGTAGAAGAATATAACTGCTATAATACTGCTCCTATGTAGAAGAATATAACTGCTATAATACTGCTCCTATGTAGAAGAATATAACTACTATAATACTGCATCCTATGTACAAGAATATAACTACTATAATAGTGCTCCTATGTACAAGAATATAACTACTATAATACTACCTCCTATGTACAAGAATATAACTACTATAATACTGCCTCCTATGTACAAGAATATAACTACTATAATACTGCCTCCTATGTACAAGAATATAACTACTATAATACTACCTCGTATGTACAAGAATACAACTACTATAATACTGCTCCTATGTACAAGAATATAACTACTATAATACTGCTCCTATGTACAAGAATATAACTACCATAATACTGCTCCTATGTACAAGAATATAACTACTATAATACTACCTCCTATGTACAAGAATATAACTACTATAATACTGCTCCTATGTACAAGAATATAACTACTATAATACTGCCTCCTATGTACAAGAATATAACTACTATAATACTGCTCCTATGTACAAGAATATAACTACTATAATGCTGCTCCTATGTACAAGAATATAACTACTATAATACTGCTCCTGTGTACAGGAATATAACTACTATAATACTGCTCCTATGTACAAGAATATAACTACTATAATACTGCTCCTATGTAGAAGAATATAACTGCTATAATACTGCTCCTATGTAGAAGAATATAACTGCTATAATACTGCTCCTATGTAGAAGAATGGTATTTAAATCAGTGGTATAATCAAAAGAATAGCTGACATATGTGCTCCATAGAACCGGCTACAACCACATGCTCAACTGAACGCTTTACTATACTAATAGTAAATACTATATTACTACCCCCATAAGTGCAAAGATATCACTACTATAATACTGCTCCTATGTAGAAGAATATAACTGCTATAATACTGCTCCTATGTAGAAGAATATAACTGCTATAATACTGCTCCTATGTACAAGAATATAACTACTATAATACTGCATCCTATGTACAAGAATATAACTACTATAATAGTGCTCCTATGTACAAGAATATAACTACTATAATACTACCTCCTATGTACAAGAATATAACTACTATAATACTGCCTCCTATGTACAAGAATATAACTACTATAATACTGCCTCCTATGTACAAGAATATAACTACTATAATACTACCTCGTATGTACAAGAATATAACTACTATAATACTGCTCCTATGTAGAAGAATATAACTACTATAATACTGCCTCCTATGTACAAGAATATAACTACTATAATACTGCTCCTATGTAGAAGAATATAACTACTATAATACTGCTCCTATGTACAAGAATATAACGACTATAATACTGCTCCTATGTAGAAGAATATAATTACTATAATACTGCTCCTATGTACAAGAATATAACTACTATAATACTGCTCCTATGTAGAAGAATATAACTAACATAATACTGCTCCTATGTAGAAGAATATAACTACTATAATACTGCTCCTATGTACAAGAATATAACTACTATAATACTGCCCCTATGTACAAGAATATAACTACTATAATACTGCTCCTATGAAGAAGAATAGAACTACTATAATACTGTCTCCTATGTACAAGAATATAACTACTATAATACTGCTCCTATGTAGAAGAATATAACTACTATAATACTGCTCCTATGTACAAGAATATAACTAACATAATACTGCTCCTATGTAGAAGAATATAACTACTATAATACTTTTCCTATGTACAAGAATATAACTACTATAATACTGCTCCTATGTAGAAGAATATAACTACTATAATACTGCTCCTATGTAGAAGAATATAACTACTATAATACTGCTCATATGTACAAGAATGTAACTACTATAATACTGCTTCCTATATGCAAGAGTATAACTACCATAATACTGCCTCCTACGTGCTAGAATATAATAACTACTATAATACTGCTCCTATGTACTAGAATATAACTAACATAATACGGCTCCTATGTACAAGTATATACCTACTATAATACTGTTCCTATGTACAAGAATATAATTACTATAATACTGCTCTGATGTAGAAGAATATAACTACTATAATACTGCCTCCTATGTACAAGAATAGAACTACAATAATACTGCTCCGATGTAGAAAAATATAACTGCAATACTACTGCCTTCTATGTACAAGAATATAACTTCTACAATGATGCTCATATTTACAAGAATATAACTACTAAATACTGCCTCCTATGTACAAGAATATAACTTCTACAATGCTGCTCATATTTACAAGAATATAACTACTATAATACTGCCTCCTATATACAAGAATATAACTACTATAATACTGCTCATATGTACAAGAATATAACTACTATAAAACTGCCTTCTATGTACAATAATGTAACTACTATAATACTGCTCCTCTGTACAAGAATATAAATACTATAATACTGCCTCCAATGTACAAGAATATAACTACTATAATACTGCTCCTATGTACAAGAATATAAGTACTATAATACTGCTCCTATGTATAAGAATATAACTACTATAATACTGCTCCTATGTACAAGAATAGAACTACAATAATACTGCTCCGATGTAGAAAAATATAACTGCAATACTACTGCCTTCTATGTACAAGAATATAACTTCTACAATGCTGCTCATATTTACAAGAATATAACTACTATAATACTGCATCCTATGTACAAGAATATAACTTCTACAATGCTGCTCATATTTACAAGAATATAACTACTATAATACTGCCTCCTATATACAAGAATATAACTACTATAATACTGCTCATATGTACAAGAATATAACTACTATAAAACTGCCTTCTATGTACAATAATGTAACTACTATAATACTGCTCCTCTGTACAAGAATATAAATACTATAATACTGCCTCCAATGTACAAGAATATAACTACTATAATACTGCTCCTATGTACAAGAATATAAGTACTATAATACTGCCTCCCATGTACAAGAATATAACTACTATAATACTGCTCCTATGTACAAGAATATAACTACTATAATACTGCCTCCCATGTACAAGAATATAACTACTATAATACTGCCTCCTATGTACAAGAATATGACTACTATAATACTGCTCCTATGTACAAGAATATAACTACTATAATACTGATCCTATGTACAAGAATATAACTACTATAATACTTCCCATTATATATACGAATTAACTATAGTAATACTGCCTCCTATACTTCAAAAGTATAGTATACTATAATATGCAGTGAAATAACTACTAGTAGAGATGAGCAAATCGAAGTTGTCGAAATGGAATTCGATCTGAATTTCAGGAAAAAATTTTTAATTTGCACCGAATCTTAATTACTTCGTGGTAATGAATTACATGTTTTCCTAAAATAGGTGCTGCACATGTTACGACATGGCGCAAGGAACTCTGGGAATGAGGGATCACCCATAATGCCATGCATGCAGCTAATCAGCAGCCAGCGAGCCCTGTGATGTCACAGCCCTATAAATAACCTCAGTATCTTGGATTCAGCCATTTTCCAGTGTACTTAGTGCAGGGAGAGACGTCAGAAGACGCTAGTGAAAGTAGTAGAAAAAAACTTTAAAACTTTCTTTTGGCTGAATAGACGTTTAGAGAAAGATCATTAGAAATGTAGGGAAAGGATAGGGAGGAAATATTCCACACTATAAAAGGAGAACAGGGCCCAATAAGGGAGTGTACAGCCTGGGTAATAGGAACAATCTTATTACACCTTGCTGCACTGTCTGCGGATCCAAATTGCCATTATACAGCTCTGTAATTCCAGCAAACCGTTCTTGGTATTGGGGTGCAAGTGCTGTGTAATACAGCCATTAACAGGATGTATTACTAGGAAATATTTCTACGTCTTATTTGCCCTTGTACGGTGCAGTTACAAATGCAAGAAAAAATATGTGAACCCTTTGGAATTATATGGATTTCTGCACAAATTGGTCATAAAATGAGATCTGATCTTCATCTAAGTCACAACAATAGACAATCACAGTCTGCTTAAACTAATAACACACAAAGAATTAAATGTTACCATGTTTTTATTGAACACCCCATGTAAACATTCACAGTGCAGGTGGAAAAAGTATGTGAACCCTTGGATTTAATAACTGGTTGAACCTTCTTTGGCAGCAATAACTTCAACCAAACGTTTTCTGTAGTTGCAGATCAGACGTGCACAACGGTCAGGAGTAATTCTTGACCATTCCTCTTTACAGAACTGTTTCAGTTCAGCAATATTTTTGGGATGTCTGGTGTGAATCGCTTTCTTGAGGTCATGCAACAGCATCTCAATCGGGTTGAGGTCAGGACTCTGACTGGACCACTCCAGAAGGCGTATTTTCTTCTGTTTAAGCCATTCTGTTATTGATTTACTTCTATGCTTTGGGTCGTTGTCCTGTTGCAACACCCATCTTCTGTTGAGCTTCAGCTGGTGGACAGATGGCCTTAAGTTCTCCTGCAAAATGTCTTGATAAACTTAGGAATTCATTTTTCCTTCGATGATAGCAATCCGTCCAGGCCCTGATGCAGCAAAGCAGCCCCAAACCATGATGCCCCCACCACCATACTTCACAGTTGGGATGAGGTTTTGATGTTGGTGTGCTGTGCCTCTTTTTCTCCACACATAGTGTTGTGTGTTTCTTCCAAACAACTCAACTTTGGTTTCATCTGTCCACAGAATATTTTGCCAGTACTGCTGTGGAACATCCAGGTGCTCTTGTGCAAACTGTAAACGTGCAGCAATGTTTTTTTTGGACAGCAGTGGCTTCCTCTGTGGTATCCTTCCATGAAATCCATTCTTGTTTAGTGTTTTACATATCGTAGGTTCGTTAACAGGGATGTTAGCATATGCCAGAGACTTTTGTAAGTCTTTAGCTGACACTCTAGGATTCTTCTTCACCTCATTGAGCAGTCTGCGCTGTGCTCTTGCAGTCATCTTTACAGGATTGCCACTCCTAGGGAGAGTAGCAGCAGTGCTGAACTTTCTCCATTTATAGAAAATTTGTCTTACCGTGGACTGATGAACAGCAAGGCTTTTGGAGATACTTTTATAACCCTTTCCAGCTTTATGCAAGTCAACAATTTTTAATCGTAGTTCTTCTGAGAGCTCTTTTGCGTGAGGCATCATTCACATCAGGCAATGCTTCTTGTGAAAACCAAACCCAGAACTGGTGTGTGTTTTTTTTATAGGGCAGGGCAGCTGTAACCAACACTTCCAATCTCTTCTCATTGATTGGACTCCAGTTGGCTGACACCTCACTCCAATTAGCTCTTGGAGATGTCATTAGTCTAGGGGTTCACATACTTTTTCCACCTACACTGTGAATGCTTACATGGTGTGTTCAATAAAAACATGGTAACATTTAATTCTTTGTGTGTTATTAGTTTAAGCAGACTGTGATTGTCTATTGTTGTGACTTAGATGAAGATCAGATCACATTTTATGACCAATTTGTGCAGAAATCCATATAATTCCATAGGTTTCACATACTTTTTCTTGCAACTGCATATGTTCTAAAGCATTTTGTGGCTTGTATTAGTGGGGAAAAATAAAGGCTTATTAGCCGTTTTGTGGTGAAGTGAGAAATTAGACTTTTTTGGGGTGTATTAATTTCCTTTTTATTTGCTTATTTGATCTAACAGGATGTCAGACAGAAAAGTGCCAGGCCCTGCGCAGAGGGGCAGACACAGGTCGCAGCAGAGTAAGGGGCCGATGCAGCAGGGGTCACTTCCAGAGGCCTGAGCTCCCAGTGTCAGCTAGCGATCGTGTCTTGACCAGCAACCCATCGGTTCTTGAATGATTGACTCTGTCATCCACTTCGTCCCAAGTGACATCAGACACCCCCGGCCAAGAGTCGGTGGGTTCTTCAGACACAACCCTTAGTTGGCATGGCCTGGGAGCAGGCTCTGTGCCCTCACCTGTAGAGTTGAGCGGACACCTGGATGTTCGGATTTTACGTGTTCGGCCGAACTTCACAAAAAAGTTTGAGTTCGTGACCCGAACTTTACCCGAACTTGACCCCGAACCCAAACCCCATTGAAGTCAATGGGGACCCGAACTTTTGAGCACTAAAATGGCTCTAAAAATGTCATGGAAAGGGCTAGAGGGCTGCAAATGCCAGAAACATGTGGTTAAGAGCATAGCGAGTGCTCTGAAAACGAATGTGGATAGGGAAATGACTTTAAATAACATAAAATACGTAAAAATAAAAAATAATAATCTTGATCTAGGAGGACCAGGTCCATATGGAGTAGGAGGTTGAGGAAGCGGTGGATGTGGCGGTGTAGGTGGAAGCGGCGGTGAAGGAGGAGGAGGTAGCCTACACAGTTTTTTTATTTTAAATTTATTTTTATTTTTTTTAATTAGGGTACACCCCAAAACATTGGGAAATATAACCTGTGATAAGTCATGCTAAACACACGTTCAGACAATACACTGGCTGCAGGGCAGGCCAGCACCTCCAAGGGGTAAAGGGCAAGCTCAGGCCATGTGCCCAATTAGAAGACCCAGAAGTTGCAGGGGCTGACCCCTGTCAGTCAGTTCGTGTAGGCGTGTGCACACTTACTGCCCCACCATGTCGCACCTCCCCGTGATGTTCACGATCCAATTTGATATCTGCTCTATCAACTTTCGATGTTCTTTTCTGAGCCTACCATGTTGATCACGGTTAGCGGCGAATCAGGGTTCCACACCGGAGAGGGAGCGTGAGAAAGAGAAACCACATCCAGGGGAGGTCATTGGATGCAATGCAATGTCTACTAGGTAGAGCAAGGGTCTATCACAGCCAAAAATTGTTGAATGTCACCCGAAAATTTAACAAAAAAATTTGTGAAATTTTTTAAGCTGTCAACTAGGTAGAGCAGTGGTATATCACAGCCAAAAATTGGTAAATTTCACCCGAAAATGTAACAGACAAATTTGTGATTTTTTTTTTTACCTGTCTACTAGGTAGAGCAGTGGTATATCACACCCAAAAATTGGTGAATTTCACCCGAAAATGTAACAGACAAATTAGTGATTTTTTTTTTTACTGTCTACTAGGTATAGCAGTGGTATATCACACCCAAAAATTGGTGAATTTCACCCGAAAATGTAACAGACAAATTAGTAAAATGACCGGTTTCTTCTGGCTACCTGCCTCAGCTACTATTCTGATGCTGCCACCCACCTGATGCCACATATCTGATGCCAAGTGGTCCTTCTTACATCCACCATAGTCAGCGGGTACTGTTATTGCCACTCACCTCCCCACTCTGTATCTGGGTCACTCTGTGGTCTCCTGATGCTGCTGCCACCTCACCACTCAGGTCTCCTCATGCTGCTGCTGTTACTTCCACACTATGTCACCTTGCCAGTCTTTTGTCTCCTCATGCTGCTGCTGCCATCTCCACACTATGTCACCTTGCCACTTGGTGGTCTCCTCATGCTGCTGCCAACTCACAACTCTGTCTCTGGGCCACTCTGTGGTCTTGTAATGACCGACGTCACGCACAGGGAGGAAAACAGGGAAAGCCCTGCCCAAGGGAGAGGGAAAGGTGGTGACCCCTAACTCACCTTGCGGCTGGCACCTGACTGCCCTGACGTCCCTAGACGGGTTCCTCACCCGTGCGGCGATCATGTGCCTAAACCCTGGCTTTCCCTAATATGGGCCCTAGATAGTGAACGGGCCGGTGGGATCGCTAGTCCGCACCACTATCACTAAGAGGGAAACACCAGGGAGAGGACAGACAAAACAGACAAACACATACACCCAGGTGGTCGACCACAATAGACCAAAAAGGTCCAACAGGGATCCGGAGGGTAGCGTTCTGGACCAACTACCAGAGAACGCAGCAACACAGCTCCAGAAGGTCAGAATAGATGTCCAGGCAGGAAGCTCTATCTCTGGCAACCAGAGAAGTGTGAGAGAGGAATATAAGGAGGTTTGGGAGTGCTGGACAAGGAACAGCTGAGGAGAAGGAGCTACGGATCCCTGAGTGAGCCAAAAGGGTTTGCAAAGCAAACCCAGAAAGCTCCCATAAGGAAAACAGCCCTATCTTAAATAGAGCATGCAGCCAACCGCTGCGACTTCCTGACCCCGGGTATAACGGGGTCAGGCGTGGTTCTCGATACCCTCGTGACAGGTCTCTTCATGCAGCTGCCACCTCCACAGTCTGTCATTGTGCCACTCTGTGGCCTCCTCATGCTGCTGATGCCACCTCCACACTATGTCACTTTGCAACTCTGTGGTCTCCACATTCTGCTGCTAAATCAGCACTATGTCACTGAGTCAGTTTGTGTCCTGCTCATGCTGCTGCTGCCACCTCCACACTATGTCACCTTGCCACTCTGTGGTCTCCTCATGCGGCTGCCAACTCACAACTCTGTCTCTGGGCCACTCTGCTCTCCTCATGCAGCTGCCTCCTCCACACTCTGTCATTGTGCCACTCTGTGGCCTCCACATACTGCTGCTGCTACTGCCGCCTCCACACTATGTCACCTTGCCACTCTGCGGCCTCCTCTTTCTACTGCTAATTCAACACTATGTCACTGGGTCACTTTGTGTCCTCCTCATGCTGCTGCTGCCATCTCCACACTATGTCACCTTGCCACTTTGTGGTCTCCTCATGCTGCCAACTCACAACTCTGTCTCTGGGCCACTCTGCTCTCCTCATGCAGCTGCTGCTGCTACTGCCGCCTCCACACTATGTCACCTTGCCACTGTGCGGCCTCTTCTTTCTACTGCTAAATCAACACTATGTCACTGGGTCACTCTGTGGACTCCTCATGCTGCTGCTGCCACCTCCACACTATGTCACCTTGCCACTCTGTGATTTCCTCATGCTGCTGCCAACTCACACCTCTGTCTCTGGGCCACTTTGTGGTCTCTTCATGCAGCTACCCCCTCCACACTCTGTCATTGTGCCACTCTGTGGCCTCCTCATGCTGCTGATGCTGCAGCCACCTCTGCACTATGTCACCTTGCCACTCTGTGGCTTCCTCGTGCTGCTGCTGTTGCCACCTCCACACTATGTCACCATGCCAGTCTGTGGCCTCTTCATGCTGCTGATAACTCAAAACTATATCACACAACTCTGTCTCTGGGCCACTCTGCTCTCCTCATGCAGCTGCCTCCTCCACACTCTGTCATTGTGCCACTCTGTGGCCTCCACATACTGCTGCTGCTACTGCCGCCTCCACACTATGTCACCTTGCCACTCTGCGGCCTCCTCTTTCTACTGCTAATTCAACACTATGTCACTGGGTCACTTTGTGTCCTCCTCATGCTGCTGCTGCCATCTCCACACTATGTCACCTTGCCACTTTGTGGTCTCCTCATGCTGCCAACTCACAACTCTGTCTCTGGGCCACTCTGCTCTCCACATACTGCTGCTGCTGCTACTGCCGCCTCCACACTATGTCACCTTGCCACTGTGCGGCCTCTTCTTTCTACTGCTAAATCAACACTATGTCACTGGGTCACTCTGTGGACTCCTCATGCTGCTGCTGCCACCTCCACACTATGTCACCTTGCCACTCTGTGATTTCCTCATGCTGCTGCCAACTCACACCTCTGTCTCTGGGCCACTTTGTGGTCTCTTCATGCAGCTACCCCCTCCACACTCTGTCATTGTGCCACTCTGTGGCCTCCTCATGCTGCTGATGCTGCAGCCACCTCTGCACTATGTCACCTTGCCACTCTGTGGCTTCCTCGTGCTGCTGCTGTTGCCACCTCCACACTATGTCACCATGCCAGTCTGTGGCCTCTTCATGCTGCTGATAACTCAAAACTATATCACTTGGCCACTCTGTGACTTCCTCATGTTGCTGCCACCTCAACACTATGTAAATGGGCCACTCTTTGGTATCCTCATGCTGCTGCTGCTGCCACCTCCCCGCTATGTCACTGGGCCACTCTGTGATCTCCTCAAGTTGCTGCTACCTCAACACTATGTCATTGGGTTACTCTGTGGACTTCTCAAGCTGTTCTCCCACCCTACCCACAATTTTGTCTTTTTGGCCTGGTTGACATAATCATTTATTTGACCCTTCTTCTGATCTGTCAGAAGAAAGGAAAAATGAGATGCACAACGGATCCTGTCTGTGTAGCAGCTGTAAGGCCTGTATGGTCCCATCAGAATTGGCTTATGATTTAGTAGCCAAAAGCAGGAGTGGGTACAAAACACAGAAGACATGCAAATATTCCATTCACGTGTCCTCTCTGTTTTGAATCCACTCCTGTTTTTTTTTGCTTTAGCAATACTGATGGATTACTGATCAAATGCTGACCGAATGAAGGTGGATGCTCCACAGACAGGATCCATTTTTTGGGGGTTATTGTTCTAATGGATCAGAGGAAGGGCAAAATAATCAGTGACATCAACACAAACTTACTGCTGACACCCTCTCCACTCTGTCGGGGGCCTTTACTTGTATACAGTTGCAAGAAAAAGTATGTGAACCCTTTGGAATGATATGGATTTCTGCACAAATTGGTCATAAAATGTGATCTGATCTTCATCTAAGTCACAACAATAGACAATCACAGTCTGCTTAAACTAATAACACACAAAGAATTAAATGTTACCATGTTTTTATTGAACACACCATGTAAGCATTCACAGTGTAGGTGGAAAAAGTATGTGACTAATGACATCTCCAAGAGCTAATTGGAGTGAGGTGTCAGCCAACTGGAGTCCAATCAATGAGATGAGATTGGAGGTGTTTGTTGCAGCTGCCCTGACCTATAAAAACCACACACCAGTTCTGGGTTTGCTTTTCACAAGAAGCATTGCCTGATGTGAATTATGCCTCGCACAAAAGAGCTCTCAGAAGACCTACGATTAAGAATTGTTGACTGGCATAAAGCTGGAAAGGGTTATAAAAGTATCTCCAAAAGCCTTGCTGTTCATCAGTCCACGTTAAGACAAATTGTCTATAAATGGAGAAAGTTCTGAACTGCTGCTACTCTCCCTAGGAGTAGCCGTTCTTTAAAGATGACTGCAAGAGCACAGCGCAGACTGCTCAATGAGGTGAATAAGAATCCTAGAGTGTCAGCTAAAGACTTACAAAAGTCTCTGGCATATGCTAACATCCCTGTTAGCGAATCTACGATACGTAAAACACTAAACAAGAATGGATTTCATGGGAGGATACCACAGAGGAAGCCACTGCTGTCCAAAAAAAATATTGCTGCACATTTACAGTTTGCACAAGAGAACCTGGATGTTCCACAGCAGTACTGGCAAAATATTCTGTGGACAGATGAAACCAAAGTTGAGATGCTTGGAAGAAGCACACAACACTATGTGTGGAGAAAAAGAGGCACAGCACACCAACATCAAAACCTCATCCCAACTATGAAGTATGGTGGTGGGCGCATCATGGTTTGGGGTTGCTTTGCTGCATCAGGGCCTGGATGGATTGCTATTATCGAAGGAAAAATGAATTCCCAAGTTTATCAAGACATTTTGCAGGAGAACTTAAGGCCATCTGTCCACCAGCTGAAGCTCAACAGAAGATGGGTGTTGCAACAGGACAATGACCCAAAGCATAGAAGCAAATCAACAATAGAATGGCTTAAACAGAAGAAAATACGCCTTCTGGAGTGGCCCAGTCAGAGTCCTGACCTCAACCCGATTGAGATGCTGAGGCATGACCTCAAGAAAGCGATTCACACCAGACATCCCAAGAATATTGCTGAACTGAAACAGTTCTGTAAAGAGGAATGGTCAAGAATTACTCCTGACCTTTGTGCATGTCTGATCTGCAATTACAGGAAACGTTTGGTTGAAGTTATTGCTGCCAAATGAGGTTCAACTAGTTATTAAATCCAAGGGTTCACATACTTTTTCCACCTGCACTGTGAATGTTTACATGGTGTGTTCAATAAAAACATGGTAACATATAATTTTTTGTGTGGTATTAGTTTAAGCGGACTGTGATTGTCTATTGTTGTGACTTAGATGAAGATCAGATCACATTTTATGACCAATTTGTGCAGAAATCAATATCATTCCAAAGGGTTCACATACTTTTTCTTGCAACTGTAAGTGTTTAATAGAACAGGTTCTGATGACGGTGTAAAAGGAGTGTGCTCTTTCACATTGAAAGTAGGATCTTGGACCTCTGCACAGTTCTTTATACCTGACACTAACATCGACCTGTAAGGCTGAGTTAACACTTAAGTTATTTGGTCAGTTTTGGCCCCGTAACTGCCCAAAGAAGTGACGTGTGCAGTGATTCTAAGAGCGACGCCTGTCATCTGCTTGTCATACTGACTCACAGTATTGTTTCACTACCACAGCAGACTCCCTATGCTTGTTACTGCAAGGCACAGTGTTCTACACCCCTATAAAGGCTCTCTGCAGCCAGGAAGTAACGGCGAACCAGTCAAATCAAATTGAAAAAAGATACATAAAACTGCTAAAATACAGCCCCCTATGTAAAAGAATATATGGAAACTGAGCTTTTGCAACTTCAAAAATAAATATAAATTCTGCTCTTTTCACATCTGTGAAACTACGGTAATTGTACAATATGTGAACAGTTACTGCTGTTATGTTGGATCTTAATGTGAAGCTGGTTTCCGCTAGATCTTCACAGACGATGAAAGTCCCACACCCCCTCCAGCAGTTTGGCAGCAATTATTGCGGTTATATGTGTTAGTACTCTCTCTCTAAACCATCCCAGAACTATTGGAAATAATCATATTAAACATTCCATTAAGTACGCTCCTGCAAATACATTACTGCTGCTGCCCACGTGTAGGATGCCAGGCTACCCACATTTACATACACCGCAGAAAAGTAAATTACATCAACCTGTCAAAAAAAAATAATTCACACTTTTACTACAAAAGTTTATTTCCTTAAAGGGGTTGTCTCACTTCAGCATATTCATTTATCATGTAGAGAAAGTTATTACAAGGCTCTTACTAACGTATTGTGATTGTCCATATTGACTCCTTTGATAGCTTGATTTATTTTTCCATCACATTATATACTGCTCATTTTCAGGGGTTACGACCACCCTGCAATAAAGCAGCAATGGTCGTGCTTGCACAATGTAAGAAAAAGTTCCTCTGGTGGCCAGAAATGTGGGAGAGCACTTAGGCACGCATGTGCAGCAGCTCCCTTCCCAGCCACCTCGTACCTATACTGCAGTGGTGGCTGTAACCCCTTGATATGAGCAGTGTGTAATGTGATATATAACTACTATAATATACTATAATAACTAATATAATACTGCCTCCTATGTACAAGAATAAAACTACTATAATACTGCCTCCTATGTACAAGAATAAAACTACTATAACACTGCCTCCTATGTATAAGAATATAACTGCTATAATACTGCTCCTATGTACAAGAGTATAACTACTATAATACTGCTCCTATGTACAGGAATATAACTACTATAATACTGCCTCCTATGTACAAGAATATAACTACTATAATACTGCCTCCTATGTACAAGAATATAACTACTATAATACTGCCTCCTATGTACAAGAGTATAACTACTATAATACTGCCTCCTATGTACAAGAATATAACTACTATAATACTGCCTCCTATGTACAGGAATATAACTGCTATAATACTGCTCCTATGTACAAGAATAAAACTACTATAACACTGCCTCCTATGTACAAGAATATAACTACTATAATACTGCTCCTATGTACAAGAATAAAACTACTATAACACTGCCTCCTATGTATAAGAATATAACTACTATAATACTGCTCCTATGTACAAGACTATAACTACTATAATACTGCTCCTATGTACAATAATATAACTACTATATTACTGCCTCCTATGTACAGGAATATAACTACTATAATACTGCTCGTATGTACAAGAATATAACTACTATAATACTGCTCCTATGTACAAGAATATAACTACTATAATACTGCCTCCTATGTACAAGAATATAACTACTATAATACTGCTCCTATGTACAAGAATATAACTACTATAATACTGCTCCTATGTACAAGAATATAACTACTATAATACTGCTCCTATGTACAAGAATATAACTACTATAATACTGCCTCCTATGTACAAGAATATAACTACTATAATACTGCTCCTATGTACAAGAATATAACTGCATCCCCCTAGGTAAGTAACTAGTAAAAATAGATGAGCAAATCAATTCAACACAAATCTGCTTAATCACAAATTTCACAAAAATTCTTCCCCCAAACTAGGGATCGACCGATATAGATTTTTTTTTAGAGCCGATACCGATAACCTGTGAACTTTCAGGACGATAGCCGATAACTTAAACAGATATCCTGTGCAACAAAAATTTATGTTACAGCGCTCACCACAGATTTTTAAAAATATATATTTTAATAGTTTGGACTTTTCGGACGTGGCAATATGTTATATGTTTATTTATTTATTGTTTATATATTTTATATGTAAAATTGGGAAAGGGGGTGATTTATACTTAATATTTTGGTGTTTTTTTAACTTTTTTTTTCTACTTTTTGTTTCATAACTATTTCCCCCCATAGGGGCTAGAACCTGGGATCTTTTAATCCCTTTTTTTATTCACCCTAATAGAGCTCTGTCAGGGTGAATAGGACCTCACACTGTCCCTGCTGCCCTGTGCATAGTACACACAGCAGCAGGGAGAATACTATGGCAGCCAGAGCTGCAGTAGCATCCTGGCTGCCATGGTAACCGATCAGAGCCCCAGGATTACACTACTGGGGCTCTGATCAGAAGCTGACACTGCACCACCAATGAAGAGGAGGGTAGGGGACCCTTTGGCCACTGCCACCAATGACTTCAATACTCAGGGGGTTGGGGGGGGCGAACTGCGCCACCAATGATTTTAATACTGGGGGGTGGGGAGAGGGCACACTGCGCCGCCAATGTTTTTAATACTGGGGAGGGCGCACTGCGCCACCAATGATAATTAACATTTAATACAGGAGGCGGCTGTGTCAGCGCAGAATCATATAGCCGGCACCCTGCCTCTGACAGGGAGCTGCGATCACCGGCAGCAGTTAACCCGTCAGGTGCAGCACCTGAGGGGTTAACTGCCGCTGATCGCAGCTTCCTGTCATATGGTCTGGGCACCGCCTCCTGTATTTATTTTAGACGTTAATTGCTGCTGAGGGAACATGAGTGCGCTGACAGTGCCGATACCGATAACTTAAAAAATCATGAAAATTGGCCGATAATATCAGTAACTCCGATAATCGGTCGATCCCTACTCCAAACTAATCAGAAGTTTTGGCGATTCACTTAGGATGATTAACTCGAAAGGCTCCCGCCATTTTGCTTTGAAAATTCAGGACAATACTGAAGGAAACAGGGCAGAGAAGATGCAGAAGAAGGATCACATGAACCTGGACTGGTGGTTTGTCTGGCTTGTAGCCAGTTGTTGTGAAAATGCCTTCTGATGGTATGTGTAGACACAATTTGCCGCCCTAGGCTTGGGATGTGACATCCGTTTTCACTGGCAGTCCAGAATGGATCACTACGTGCCATTCTTCTTATCAGATGACAGAACAAGTCAGTCATCAGTTTACAGAATAAATCACATACTGAAATTTCAGATATATTATATGTTACATGGCCAGTATATGGCAGGTATAAGTTTAAATGCCTTCAGCCACCACTAGGGAGTAATTAATAGATGAAGACATGTTCTTACTGTGGTCAGTGTATAAACAGTATGCAGTAAGCTCTTGGTCTCCCTCTAGTGGTGGCTGCAGATACTGTTATCTCCATTATGTAACTTTATGGCTTTGCAGATATTTAGTAGCCATGTATGACAAATATGGTTTAATAAGGAGAAAACCCTTGGGCATTTTGGAAAAGTTGCTACAACACAAGAGAAGCTGATTTTTATGGAGAGCAGAGCTTTGGCTGACTGAGGTAATATCACTTCGGTATCACTTCCTTGTTTCTGTCAATGTGAAACAGAGGAGTCATAGGGCAGGGTGTATATGGGGGGGTGATATTAGCCTAATCAGTCAGGCAGTACGGCCGTGCAGTGGAGTGGAAGGATGGCATTATACCTAGAAGGGATTTGCAATACGATGAAATGTCAGCAGTGCCTTTATACAGGTCATCGCCTCTCTCCTGCAGTTTGGTGATCCATTAGTACTGTGGATAGGAGAATGCTAATGCACAGCAATTGGCATTTACAGAAGCGACACTGAGAATGGAAGAGACACGTGGTCTCTCACAAAGGAGATATTGATGACTGCTTCCAAATATCCTCATAATCACACTCTAATGCCTGGCGTGATCGACGCCTCCACTGTCTCTTCCCATTCTACCTAATGAGATGTAGACGCCTAATGACTATATATTGACTGCTTAAAACCACCGCCAGTGACAATTATCTTACTGTTTTCTATAAAAACAAATTTCTGTTATTTAGTAGTAAAAGGGATTTAGATCATAATCATAAGAACTTGCATTTTTTTGATGTCCAGAAACAGCGCCACTGTCCCCCAAAGGTCGCGTCTGGTATTGCAGCAATGGCTTGAACATTACTGAGCTGTTGCACCTTTAAGTATTTGCAGGGTCTACACAATTTGATGTGAAGTAGAAAGAGATGTAACCTTCTCCTTTACTTTTTTGGCTCTTTTCAATACCTCTGCTTGTGGTCAGGCAATGGAAAGTTTGCATAAATATGCCCCGATCAACTGTTTCTTAGGGCTGATGCGGACGGGAATTTGTGCCCCGTTTCCTTGCACTCAGCTGAGTGGATGCCGTTTGCTGATGCGGACCCATTGAGTTGAATGGGGCCACGATCGGCAATATATGGTCGGCATCATAAAAAAATGTTACATTTTAGTGCTTCCGTGGGCTTCCGATACGTGCCTCCTCTTTATATCTTGCGGATTGTGGACCCTTTCAAGTCAATCTGCAGTGCGGCCTGCACACGGCCGGTGCCCACATATTGCGGACTTGTCATTTGCCTGAGCTCATGTGCATGAGCCCTTAAAGAGGTGGTCTCATGAAAAATATTCATCATTTTTTCAAACCAGCGCTAGGGTTTAACTACTTTTGTAATTGTATTTAAAATTTTGTATAGCTGCCGAGTTATTCAATGAAATTTATCTGTATACTCTTCTTCTACAGGTAATTTGTCTGTCCTGCTCACTGAGATAGAAGCACATGCTCACTTCCCGCTGGGTTCAGACCTAAACGTACTCTGTATGCGCGATTTTATCGGGCGTTTACATACGCGGGAGGGAAACAAGCAAACGCCCATTGTTGCGCGTTCCCGGAAGTCTATGTGCGGGAACGCGCGACCATACTTCCCAAAGAAGCTCCTGTACTTCTTGGGGCGTAGGGCGTTTTACAGCGCGTTCGTACGCGCTGTAAAACGCTCAGGTGAGAACCATGCCCATAGGGGATCATTGGTTTTTGCCTGTTGAGCGTTTTACAGCACGTAGGAACGCACTGTAAAACGCTCAGGTGTGAACCTAGCCTCCATCCTTCAAAGGTCACTAGTTGCAGCAGAAAGGACATGATCCTTGAGAAAGGACACGCCTCCTGAGATGACAGCTTGAAATAAATCTAGCAGAACAATTGGAGCAATGAATGAGGAGATCTATGGATTCATGTGAGGTCCAGGGCTGGTTAGAAAGAGATTGTCATGTACTATATGATGTCTGATTTTCATTTTTTTTTTACAAAAAACACCTGATGGATAACTACAACCCAACAAGATATGCCCTTTTAAAGCTACAGTGTTTCTAGAAAAAAAAAATATATATATATATATATGTTTCCTTCAATGGCAGTCATTCTGTGTATGGACCAGCTTCTTTCCATGTGACTGACCCATGTTCATTGGTCCTACAGGTGACAACTCTGGTAAACACAAGCAGCAAGGGCCCATCGGGTAAAAAGAAAGGTCGGTCTAAAAAGGCTCATGTCCTGGCGGCCTCCGTGGAACAAGCCACTCAAAACTTTTTGGAAAAAGGAGAACAGATTGCGAAAGATAGTCAAGACCTAAAGGAGGAGTTGATCGCCGCCGTGGAGGACGTCAGGAAACAAGGTATGGTTCCTGCTAACGTTGCTCTCCTCGTTAGAATTTGTGATGTCTAACGAATGGAAGACTTTAGAAACGCCTGCATTACATGTGGGATGTTCTGTAGACTTTGCTTCTGTGTGCAAAAGACACTGAGGCATGACTGTGGGAGAAAACAGACTTAAAGGGGTTGTCTCATCTCAGACAATGGGGGCATATCACTAGGCTATTTCTGTTGGGCCCATAGAAGTGAATGTAAACGGTGGCAGATCGTGCACTCCCATTCAGTTCTATAGGGAGAGCGCTTGATGGTGGCCCGCCCGGAGTCCTCCAGGCACCACTTTGAGGGGCTCTGTTCCCGATATAGGTGAGGGTCCCAGCGGTGGGACCCGCACCTTTAAAACAATGGGGGCATATCATAGAGATATGCCCCTACTGTCTGAGATGAGACAACCCCTTTAAAGAGAGATACGTGACGGGGAGAACACATGCCGCCATGCACTAGCCATATACAGGACACATGCCACACACCCCACAGTGAGGTTATGCCCGTGACACTCATATGCAGGGCACATGATGTATATGTGCCAACCACACACCAGACACACATCACACATACCATACCCACACGTAGGATACTCCTGTTCTATTCAAACAGGAACATGCTCTTTACATACAGGATACATACTGCTCATGCCCCAATCAGACACTGGACAGCGATTGTGCCCATGCCATTTATAAGTAGGGCACATACTGCATATGTGTCAGTTACACACCGGGCACATGGCACTAATACCGTATCAACACATAGAAGAAAAGAGATGTGCCCCAAGCCCCAGATGAGCGGGATTAGAGGATGAAAGGGGTAGTGACTCTGGCTGCAACAGTTATTCACAGTGGTAATCCTCATACCGATTCTCCCAAGTGCCAGATATTGTTAGAGGGCACACCTTTTCTTCCCAAGGGGAACAACCTGATTCTGGAGCTTCTAGTTCTTTCTTTCTCTTTTCCTGTGAAGCAGAGATGGGTTTCCCTCTGTGGATCTCTCATAGTGTCACGATGATGTTGCAGATAGCTGGAAGTTATGGATAAACATCCGACTGGCTTGATCCCAAACTAAGGAGCATAAAGGTGACCCCTATAAAACCCTAAGAGCTCACCCTGACTGCTAAGCACATACAAGGGTCTCAGAGGTAGACGAATGCATGCCCTCGTACCTAGACTGTGTGACACCTGAAAACCCTATAATAGTGAGGGGACACGACCACCGGCTCCCTGCACTTAATACGGAGGGAGTCAGGGTCACCTAGAATCAAGCCAGCAAGGAAACAATACATGAAAGGACTTATCTGAACAAGCAGCAACCGAAGTCTCCAGCAGAGAACACTTCTATCCAGGAAGTAGTATGAACCGCAAAGTGAGGCAGTATGGGAGGGAATATAAAGGAAAGAGGATTAGTCTAAATAGGTGACACCTGGGAGAAGGAAATGAGATGAGAAAGTGAAACCAAAACAAAGAACATCATGCAAGAGGTAGAAAAGGATGTCTGTCAGACCTTCTCACAGAAGTGGCGGTGACACATAGATAATAATTCTCTAGAGTACAGGCCTAGTCCTCTGAGGAGTGAGCTACCTCTCTCTTCCATCATTAGCACACTAAAAACTGAGTTAGAGGAGGACCTAAGTCCATCTCCTAAGTTCCTACAGGGGCACAGTCAGGATTTTTAACCCAAACTTATCTATACAGAGATATGCTGGTACATCACAAGGAATTAACATATTAAATAGGATTACATAACAAGAACAGGTTGTAGATACCCTAAACCTGGCCACTGTCACAGTATATATATAAGGACTGCGTCACCTTTACTCTCAGGATCGGTGGGGACTATTGACATTACTGAGGCATGAGGCACAGCAGAACTTCACAAAAGCACATCTCCATTTGAAGTTGTTTACCTTGATCCAAGTGATTTACAGCGCTCGATGTAATGTTGAGCGCTAAAATAAAGCCCTCGGCAAGATAAGATGAGCCCTGAAATCGTTCCGCGATTTATCTGCAGCGTCCCGGGGAGACACGACATACATAACATTTTGTTCCATTACAGAGATACATTGTACGTTGTAAGGAAACAGGATCGCAAACATCGGCGGCATCCAGCGTTAGAGACTCGGGACGAGACAGGTTTATAAGGCGTTATCGTAAATGAAATGTTTACATGTGTATCTGTAAAATCCATCACCTGTAATAAAACCGGGAGAGCATAATAAGATCTGCGAGCCGCTGATCATCCAGTAAAACCTGCAAATGGAAAATAATTATTAGATTACAGAAAAGACGTTTGACTTTATCTCCTGGTTCTCCCATGTACGGTATCTCAGGTAAGCAGCCGTTCAGCCGCGGGAAAATTAGGTTATTTTTTATATGTATCGGAGGTTTTTACACAGTAAAAGCAAATAATGGCCTTATCTCTCTAGACAGGACAAGGTTCAGAATTAAAGGTGCTCTCCAATCAAAAATAAAACGAAACACATTATATTTAAATGAAGAATATATAATGCATTTGGAATGTTTTCAGACCCTTTGACTTTTTTCACATTTTGCGATGATTTGGTGATTTAAAAAAAAGTTTTTCCCTTCTAAAATCTTGCATTGACCTACGTATTCAAACCCTTTACTTAGTTGAAGCACTGTTTGCAGTTGTTACAGCCTCTAGCCTTCTTGGGGATGATGCCACAAGGTTTTCTCAACTGGATTTGGGTATTTTCTGCCATTCTTCTCTGCAGATCCTCTCAAGCTCTGTCAGATTGGATGGGGATTGTTTATAAGGCTACTTTAACATGAATTCGTCATGGATCTGCACAAACGCATCCGTTCAGATAATACAACCGCATGCATCCGTTCAGAGCGGATCCGTTTGTATTATCTTTAACATAGCCAAGACGGATCCGTCTTGAACACCATTAAAAGTCAATGGGGGACGGATCCGTTTTCTATTGTGCCAGATTGTGTCAGTGAAAACGGATCCGTCCCCATTGACTTACATTGTGTGTCAGGACGGATCCGTTTGGCTAAGTTTTGTCAGACAGACACCAAAACGCTGCAAGCAGCGTTTTGGTGTCCGCCTGCAAAGCGGAATGGAGGCGGAACGGAGCCAAACTGAACCAATCTGATGCATTCTGAGCGGATCCTTTTCCATTCAGAATGCATTAAGGGCAAAACTGATCCATTTTGGACCGCTTGTGAGAGCCCTGAACGATACCAAAATGCTAGTATGAAAGTAGCCTTAAGTCTCTCCATGTCACGGAACCATGAACCAGACGTACAACAAGAGATAAGTGAAAATAAGAAGGCTTTATTGAAAATAAAGCTGTAAAGCAAAAGTCCAAACGGATGGCGAAACCGAAGCAGAGTCTTTGCGAAGCCAGAGGTCAGGAACTAGAAGGGTAGTCAGACGAAGCCAGGATCAGGAACCAGCAGGGTAGTCAGACGAAGCCAGGATCAGGAACCAGCAGGGTAGTCGGACGAAACCAGGATCAGGAACCAGCAGGGTAGTCGGACGAAACCAGGATCAGGAACCAGAAGCAGCAGCAGTCTAGAAGCATGTGAACACAGGAGGACCAAGCAAGGAACTGAAGCCACAGACCTCCTATATATATGAGCTAGGCATCCAGCTCCTCCCGGTGGGAAGGAGGAGCCGCAGGGTGGGAGGCTACAAGAAACCCAGAAACCAAGATGGCCGCCAGCACATGTCAAACGAAGGAGAACAGCAAGAAGGTAAGACCATGACACTCCAGAGATGATCGATTGGGTTGATGTCAGTGTAGTGCCCTGGAGAAGGGGTACTTTGACATTTGTGAACATTTGTCTATTTCCCCTATGCAAAGCTATAAAGTTCTTACTTTATTTCACTTGAAAGGGTTAATGTGCACTGTTCAATATTGTGTAACTGCATTTTATATGTATGTTGTGATATATGTATATATATCTTGTTCATTTTCGCTGTATTTGCGAGGCTCTGTGGAAAGGGTTAATGAATATTGAGAGACTTTTGGGACTTTGATTAAGAAGCTGGTAATTTTCCACAGCTAAAGAGCATCTTTTGGAGGGAAAAAGCCAGACTTGTTTACCACCAAACCCAGACAGACTGACCTTTTGAATGTCTGGTTTTAGCTCTGTTGTTATGTCTGGAAACTTGTTTTTGTCTGGAAAAACTGCTGTCATTGCCATTATCATTGAAGCTCTAATGTAAGTCTATGGCAGACTGGAGTGGTAACTTTGTGATTGTTTGTGCTGTGCTTCTCCACTCCACCCCTCCCACTAGAAGGTTCCAGTCTAGATAGAAGTAGTATATAAGAAGAGCAGTCAGAGCCCTTAGTGTTCTGCAGTTAGAGACCAGTGCTTGGAGTGGGAGACTCATGCCAGTCTGCATGAATGACCAGAAGAAGACGCTGAGATGGGGACACTGAGCCACAGACCGTGGGTCACCAGACCTGTGACCAAGGAGCCACCTTAACTACTGAGCTACAGCTGGTGGACCTTTGACCAGGCTACCAGCCTTCTTAGAGAGAGAGAAAGCTAGCTCAGGCCAGGGAGGAGACTGGAGAGGCCAGCACTATGCCTTGCCTTTATTGTTTTGAATTCTGGACTTATTTCCCATTGGGGTGCACCATGCCTTACCATCCCTTCAGGAGAGCAGCAACACGTGTCCCTAAGCCACTCCAGTGTTGTCTTGGCTGTATGCTTAGGGTCATTATCTTGTTGAAATGTTAACCTTCAGCTCAGTCCGAGGCCCAGAGCACTCTGGATCAGGTTTTCATTAAGAATATCTCTAATTTATTGTTAAAGAAAACCTGAGCAGTCTCCCTGTCCCAGATGCTGAAAAACACTTTCACAGCATGATGTTGCCACCAACATGCTTCATTGTAGGGTTGTTATTGGGCAGGTGATGAACAGTGCCTGGTTTCCTTCAGAAATGACGCTTATAATTGAGGCCAAAAAGTTCAATCATTGTTTCATTAGACCAGAAAGTCTCAGTCTAAGAGTCCTTTATGTGCTTTTTATAAACTCTAGGTGGGCTTTCATCTGTCTTTTACTGAGAAGAGGCTTCTTTCAGGCCACTGTGCCATAAAGCCCAGGTTGTTTTTGGAGCTTGATGATGATTGACCAATGACCATCTTGAAGTTTAAAATGGAGGCTGAAAAGTTCAATAATTATTTCTAGTGTTGAACGATTCGAAGCCAAACAAACTGACTTCAATCTGAATTTCAGGAAAATTTTGATTCGCCAAGAAGTCCAATTTCCTCGCGCTTTGTAGTAACAAATCTAGGCGAAGCAGCCAAATCAATTTTTTCATAACTTCGCTCATCTCTAGTTGTTTAATAAGACCAGAAGATCTCACAATCTTCTTTATAGCCACTGTGCCATTAAACCCTAATTGGTGGAGTGCTGCAGTGATAGTTGACCTTCTGGAAGTTTCTCCCATCTGCACACAGGATCTCTGGAGCCCAGCCAGCATGACAATTGGGTTCTTGGTCACCTCCAATTACTTGGTTTGGTGGGGCATCCAGCTTTAAGTAGAGTCCTGGTTGTTCCAAACTTCTTCTATATAAGTATTATGGAGGCCACTGTGCTCTTAGAAACTTTCAGTGCAGCAGAAATGTTTTCTACCCTTCTCCTGATCTGTAGCTCCACACATTCCTGGCTCTGAGCTCTATAGGCGGTTCTTTGCTCCTTATGGCTTGGTTTTTGCTCTGATATGCATTATCAGCTGTGATACCTTATATAGACAGGACTGTTTCTTTCTAAATCACATCTAATCAACTGAATTTTCCACAGGCGGACTTCAATCAAGGTGTAGAAACATCTCAAAGATGATCTAGAGAAATAGGATGCCTCCAGAGCTAAGTTATAAGTGTTATCCATACCTGATTGGTGGCAGCACCCCAATCAGCTGTTTGAAGTGGCTGCAGCACTCCAGTGAGCACTGCGCCTCCTCACAGCACACCAGACACATCATATTTGCATACATTGCATAGTGGTTGTGTTTGGTTTTACAGCCCAGGTCCATTTACTTGAATGCGACTGAGCTGCACATAGGCCATTTGACCCATGAATATGATGCCACCAATCTAAGAGGAGACTGCAGCACTCACAGGAGTGCTGCATCCTCTTCATACGATTGATCAATAGGGGTGCTGGAAGTCAGACAATCAGATATTGATGACTTGTCCTGAGGATAGGTTATCAATGTTCTACTCTTTTAACATTTTTGGTGATTACATAGACAGTCCATTGACCTCAATGAGCACTAGAATCTCAATTTGTCTTCTTATGGCACTGCAGACGATCTGCATTACTCAGGTTCCCATCAAAAATACAATCTGCAATCAGCTTATCATTAAAGTATCCTTCTAAGAAAACAATCCTGTAATCATCATGCCAGTAGTTAAGGACATGTCCATTCTACTGAAGGTGATGTAGGTGAAGTAACAGGGCCAGAGTATTCAAATGAGATCATACCAACCACATCAGAGACACCTATCTAAAGAAATCTATCTACAAGTAGGTTTCTCTGGTTTGGCTGGTATGATCTAATTTGCATACTTCTTTCCCATGGGGCACTGCCTGAAAAATAATTCTCCATAAACTCTGTCATGGTAGAATTTTTTCATAATCCCTAAACAAGGGATCTAACCTCTAACCATATTATCTGTGATAGCCCAAGTCTTAAAATGTCATCTAGGGGTAAAAGAATGAGAAGATATGAGTAACGATGGTTTCTGAGTCTTCGTCTTCTGACCCCAAACGACAGAAGATTCCTTTCATTAAAGTGCATTTACATGGCCCAAGAATCGGGCAATCGACAATCAGCCGATCAGTCGGCCCGTGTAAATCCAGCTTTGAGCAAAAAACTGGGAGGAAACCCACACAAACAGGGGGAGAACATACAAACTCCATGCATATTTTGTCCTTGGTCAGATTGTAACCGAGGACCCCAGCACTGCAACCACTAACCACCGAGCCACCAAGTGTTAACCATTGAGCCACCTTGCAGATCTTCACAACATACCATCTGTAGCCATCTAGCTTTTATACCAAAATATCGCAAGCTAGATATATCCAAGATTTAATTATGTACCTCTCCTGGAGAAGGTGGGAGTACAGATAGCTAAAGAAAAAAGTTTTGGCAGTTCTTCTTTCTTTCCCTCCTGTAATGCAGTGACTGTCACTTATATAATTTATTACCGCCATCCCAGATGAAGAAACAAATGAGCACATTTCCCATAATGTGTGTCTGAAATCCCCGGCCTTTGGGACCGAGCTTTGAGAGTACGCAATGTTCCGTGCTCAATTGATGTAAAATAAATGTGACATTTAAACCCTGAGATTTATTATGACAAACACAGATAGCACGTTATGCAAAGCCATCAGAATGTGAGATATGGAAGTTCTCCGCCGAGCCGCTATGGGCTCTGATCTTTTATTGAACCGATTTGTCCAAATAATAGTCAGAGGTTCAGCTTTATCGGCGGCCGGTATGAAGGAGAACCTTACTCACGCCAATAAACCACGCTAAAACACAAATTACCGAGAGCTAGGAATCATTTCCCTTCCATTAACCTTGGTTGTGTTTCACCTTGTGTAAGTTTGGTCAAAATCTTGTCTTGAAGATGATGCTGTATGCATTGTCGAGGCGCATCACATATTACCTGGGGGGCAGTGTCGGACTGGGGTGCCTAGGGCCCACCAATAAAATGTCGTTTGGGGGCCCACCGTACGGATACATTCAAATATTACCTTCTTTGAGAAGTTAGGTCCTGGGGAGAAGAGGACAGTGGCAGCTTTCCTCTATACCTAGAAGTCATCTCAGCTCTGATCGTGTCTATAATAATAAACTGGGGAGTTTCTTTAATAATATATCAAGTGCTTTATATGAACATAGGCTGGTTGAGGTGCTGTACATTGAATATATGTATGTAGTGCAGTAAGTCTACTGTGTTATGTGCCACTTGTGTAGGGGGTGGGAGACTAGAGGCCCACCTTGCTCAGGGGCCCACCGGGGGATTCTCCTGTACCCCAGTGGGCCAGTCCGAGCCTGCCTGGGGGGGAGGTGGTGGATGACACAAATTTGATATCTATATATATATAAATAAGGACGTATATATGTATGTATGTATGTTCCGCGATCACTCAAAAACGCAACCATCGATTTCAACTAAACTTGGAATACACATCCCTTGCTACCTGGAAATAAATCTTGTGAGGGTCATAACTCTCTAGGACGTACCGTTCCTGAGATATTACTAAAAAATGACCTGCATTAGCCAATACAATCCTGCAAGTCTTACTCTTCATATCCCAACTGCCATACCCACGGTCACATGTCCCTTATCAGCCAATAGAAGCTCGCAGGCCCTCAGTCTCCACATAGTTTTACTCCTGGTTTCCATAACAACCCAGTCACTGCTGTAGGTCAGCTTTAGGCTTTCATGTCGCACCAATGTCACGCGACAATTTTTCAAATGATAGTCTATGGTGTTGCACTGCGACATGTGACGTGCTGAGACTGCAATGCGACAGTAGCAGAAAAATCCATCTTGGACACCATAGACTATCATTATAAAAATTGTTGAGACAAAATGTTGCGCGACACATGTCGTCGTGTAGCCCTAGCATTAAAAGGGCAGGGTGCTGTGGAGGTCACTGTTAAAGGGGCGGACACTGTGGAGGTCACTGTTAAAGAGGCGGTCACTGTGGATGTTACTATTAAGTGGGCAGGCCGCTGTGGAGGTCACTGTTAAAGCGTGAACACTGTGGAGGTCACTGTTAAGGGGGCAGGGGCCACTATTAAAGGAGCAACTGCTGTGGAGGTCACTGTTAAAGGGTTTCTGTCACCAAATTTAACCCTATTAAGCTAGCTGACATTAGCGATGTGCTAATGTCAGCTAAACCTAACTAGCCTATTCCTACTTTTATCTATGCCAGAAATCTTACCTTTATAATATGCTAATTAGCCTCTAGGAGCGGGGGCGGGGGGGGGGGGCGTTGTTCCTGCTCCTAGAGGCTCCGTTCTCCCACCTTTGTCTCCTCCCTCCAAGTCCTGATTGACAGGGCCAGGCAGCGCCTGTATCCGTCTGCCAGCCCTGTGCTCTGGTGAAATCTCGCCCAATTCAGCATTCAAGGCAGGCGTGGTGAGGGAAATACTCTTACAAGCTGCCAGCTTCCTCTCCGCGCCTGCACCGAATACTGAACGGCGCGAGATTTCACCAGAGCACAGGGCTGGCAGACAGATGCGAGCGCTGCCTGGCCCTGTCAATCAGGACTTGGAGGGAGGCGACAAAGGTGGGAGAACCTCAGCCAGAAAAGTATTATATGCTGTTGGCTCAGCTCCACTATACAGCAAGGACGAGCTACTAGAGGACAGTCAGCAGCTACTGGCCAGCCAAGATCTGGAGGAGACATCCGCCGCTTCCTCCGGTAGGCGGGCAAGCAGTGATGAGGAGAGTGGCGTTGGAGCTGGTGTTGTGAGCGGTCAGGCTCCGGACTGAGAGACCATTGAGGAGGACATCAGTGACGTGCAGACAGTACTCGATAATGATGTAGCCGATCGCAATTGGCAGCCGGGTGACGAAGGGGCTTCCTCATCATCGGGAGAAGAGGGTGGCAGCTTGCACGTGAGGCAGTGGTGGAGCCAGCAAGTCGGTAGCATGGCCGGGAGTCAGCAGGGCGGTAGCAGTGGGAGGTTGGGAGCCAAACGTGCCCGGGATATACAACCCACTTTGCAGGAGCCTACCAGCCTGGAAAATAGTGGCGCAGGGGTTCACGGAGGCAGTGGCAGTAGCAGTCAGTTAGTGCAGAGAGTTGGGGGTAAAATAACCTACTCGGCGGTGTGGCAGTTTTTTGTTAAACTGCCGAGGGAAGTGAACATGACCATTTGTCGAATCTGTGGGAAGAAGGTGAAGAGTGGCCATGGTACCAATGTTGGCACCACGGCCCTGCGTCAACATTAGCAGCATCATCATAGAGTGGCCTGGGAGAACCGTGGCTCCAATGTGGTGGTCCAGCCTGCCGCAGCAACCACTGCATCACCCGTGGCACGCACTTGATTTCAGGCAGTCAAGTCTCCACCACCTCAGCCGAAGGAAGCTGTCTGTCCTTCCCATCATCTGCTGATCTTGATGCTCCTCCTCCGCCTAGTCAGTCATTCCGTCAGCAATCGATCACCAAAGAGATTGCAAGAGACAACAGTATGCGTGCACTCATCCAACGTCGCAGAAGTGGAACATGCAGTCCCTCCCTTTGCACGGTACTGCAGTCCCTCCCTTTGCACGTGGTGGACGCTGCACCTTTCAGAGAACTGATTGCTTGTGCCGAGCAGAGGGGGAGAGTCCCAATCCGTCATTTCTTTGCCAAAAAGGCAGTACCAGCCCTGCCCACATATGTAGAACAGAAGGTGGGCCAGTCCTTGAGCCTGTTGGTGTCTGCCAAAGTGCACGGCAGCACCGACTTGCAGAGCTGTAACTACGGTCAAGGACAATATATGTCCTTTACGGCCCACTGGGTAAATGTGGTTCCTGCCCAGCCAAACCAGCAACTTGGCTAGGTGACGCCACTTCCACCTCCACATTCTCACGCCATTGGTCTTGCGACAATGTCCACCTTTGTCTCCTCCTCAGCTTCCACTGCAGGGACAATTCACAGTGCCCCACCAGCATACTACATGTGCAGGGCATGGCACTGCCATGCTGTTCTGCACCTAGTTTGCCTGGGCAAACAGATTTACACAGGGGAGAAACTGCTCCGCATCCTTAATCAAGAAATCTAATCCTGGCTTTCTCCTTGACAGCTCAAAATGGTGACCATGGTGACAGACAACGGGAGGAACATGGTGTTGGTTCTGCGTCAAGAAGGGCTGAGCCATGACGCCCTGCATGGCGCATGTGTTTAATATGGTCGTCAAGCATTTCCTGAAGTCTTCCACCCATCTGCAAGACATCCTAAACAAGAAACTTTGCATGCACTTCAGCCACTCGTACACCGCCAAGCATACCTCCTTGAGCTACAGAGGCATAATGGCATTCTCCAACATAGGCTGATATGCAACGTTTCCACCCGATGGAATTCCACCGAATATACAAACAGAAAAAGGCCATAAACGATTTCTTGATGATACAGGCGGACAGAGGCACTCCACTGTGTAAATTCGATGCCAGCCAGTGGAAGCTCTTGCGTGACACCTGCCATTTGCTCGTGCCACATTATTTGTCATTCGCCAGGACTACGGAATGAACAACGTCATTCCACTGATTGATATCCTGAAAAAGATGCTTGTAAATCTGGCTGGTCAGGGGACTGGAGACGTGGCGTCTACTTCTCACGGCAACATGAGCCCTGTGGGGGCTGAACTGGAGGAGGAGGACATTTGAGCACAAGCAATGTGTAGTGAAATGGGTGTTTTTTCTACACAGGTGACAGGAGAGGAGGAGCAGGAACATACGGAGGAGCAAGAGGGATATGAGGAAGATGAGGCAGATGACCCAGACACACTGTGGCAGTATACAGTAGAGATGGAGGCAGGGAGTCCCTCTGAGTCACTTGCTCAAATGGCCCAATGCATGCTCACTTGCTTGCGTAGTGACAGCTGAATTGTCACCATTCGGCAGAGGGATGACTATTGGCTCTCCACTATGTTAGACCCTCACTACCGGTCCAAAATGGAGGCCTTTTTTACAGCCGCTGAGAGGGAGGACAAACTGAACTACTATAGAGACATCCTATGTGCCCTCTGCGCTCACGTTCCACTGCAATGGCTGCTGGGGGGGGGGGGGGGGGGTAGGAGCGGTACCAGCTTCATCACCAGCAGCCTGAGTCTAAAGTCACTGATGAGCAGCTTCTTCACCTGCATAGTGAAGAAACTACTCACCAGCAGCTAGACAAAGAGCAGAACCTGAACCAGCAGGTGGGGGTATACTTGGAGTGCACCCTGCCAGCCGTCATTAAAGATCCGCTGTCCTGCCTGGCCAGTAGTGTGGCATCAGAGCGGGTGTTTAGTGCGGCGGTGGTCATAGTTACCCAAAGGAGAAAGCGCCTGTCCACCCAAAATGTGGAGGGACTGACCTTTGTGAAGATGAATCAGGCGTGGATCAGCCAGGATTTCCACCCAGAAATGCCTGATGCATCAGATTAGATCATTCACGCTGCCTCACCCAAACCTTGACAAAAGAGACCATTTTCACTGGCTACCTGCCTCAGCTACTATTCTGGTGCTGCCGCCCGCCTGATGCCACACATCTGATGCCAAGTGCTCCTTCTTACACCCACCATTGTCAGCGGGTACTGTTATTGCCACCCACCTCACCACTCTGTCACCAGGTCACTCTGTGGTCTCCTGATGCTGTTGCCACCTCCACACTATGTCACCTTGCCACTCTGTGGTCTCCTCATGCTGCTGATACCTCCACACTATTTAATTGGGCCACTCTGTGGACTTCTCATGCTGTTCCCACCCTCCTCACTCAATTACTGGGCCACTATTTTTCCTTTTTGGCCTGGTTGACATCATCATTTATTTGACCCTTCATCTAAACTGTCAAAAGGAAGGAAAAATGAGACACTCCTGTTTTTCTTTGGCATTAGCAATACTGATGGATTACTGACCAAATGCTGACCGAGTGAAGGCGAATGCTCAACAGACAGGATTTGTTTTTTGGGGGTTATTGTTCTGACGGATCAGAGGATGGGGGAAATTAAACAGTGACGTCAACACAAACTTACTGCTGACACCATCTCCACTCTGTCGGGGGGCTCTACTTGTATAAGCGTTTAATAGAACAGGTTCTGTAGACATCTATGTGGAATCAGCTGATGACGGGGTAAAAGGAGTGTGCTCTTTCACGCTATAGTAGGATCTTGTGCTTTATACCTGGCGCTAACATCGACCTGTAAGGCTGTGTTCACACTTGAGTTATTTGGTCAGTTTTGGCCCCGTAACTGCCCAAATAAGTGAAATTTGCAGTGATTTTAAGAGCGACGCCTGTCATCTGCATGTCATACGGACTCACAGTATTATTTCACTACCACAGCAGACTCCCTATGTGTGTTACTGCAAGGCACAGTGTTCTACACCACTATACAGGCTCTCTGCAGCCAGGAAATAGCAATTTCGGCGAATTTCAGCGAACCAACCAAATCAATTTTTTTTTAGAAATTTGCTTATCTCTAGCCGTCATACTATGACTAAAGAATACTCCCATACAGTGTCCAAGAGCAGGACTGAAGACACAGAGGATGGTGTAGCAGTGACTTCAGCCTCACAGTCCTTTCTGTAGTTATGCACCATCTTTACACTACTGGAATAGACAGCAGAGTGAAAAATGTTGCCTAACTTTTAGGTTCCTTCTGGAGGTAATGGCTATACTGGGAACCCCAGGAAAACATAACCTTTGATATTTGCTGTCACCTCCTAAAACCAGCTATGTGTGTGTCTCGCCGAAAGATGAAGAGTAAAAAAAGAATCCAGAAATGTGTTTACATAAAAAAATAATGGGTTAAGTACACACTTTAGATTGTGTAGAGCTCTAAACCTCCCAAGCCAACATCCATGGCCAAATTTTGAGAAGAGGCTCCAAAGCAGAATTGTTTATAGTATGAGCCTTGCTTTTTACCACAAATGAAATGGTTGAAATCTCTCAAGTAGACGCTTCTCCATCCGAAAGTATGCCTGGCAACTGCAAAGAGTAACATGAGGAAAATGGGAGGATACCCTGCAGCTGGCTCCTTCAATAATTCTCCTCTAAATTGTGCCTTTCAATCTTCCATGTGTCACTTTGTTTTAGTCCAGTATGAAAACAAAGACACAACAGCCGGAGAGCTTTCTAAATGGGCAATGATTGAAACCGACGATTGCCCTTGTGACATTTACCTTACAAACCAAGGCAGGATATCATTATATTCCACACTATCATGAAAGCTAATTTAGCTGTGGCAATTTGCGCCTGTGGCTTGTCCCCAGAGAATTTGCTAGAGGCGCGCCTCCGTAATTAACCCCTGCTACTCTGCTGAATTTGCAACGGCAGTTAAAATTTTTTTATCCTCTTACAAGAAATTTTAAAGGTCGAAACTTATTGCAGGTGAAATGAAAATCAGAGGTGAAGTGGGCATTGCTAGATTACACGGCATGCAAAAAAGAAACAACTTAGAATGCTCCTTTTTTGTGTTTGGGATTCAGCAATCATTTTCCTTGTGCTCATTTTTCTCTACTGCTAAATAATGCACTCTATATGAGCTGGCAAGAGAAATGGCTGGAAGGGGGTGACTGCTCTAAGCACATTGTTAGTTCAGATGGCTTGTGGCTTTTCAATTGAATTTAGCTATTAAAACACAGCCTCCTATGTAGAAGAATATAACTACTATAATACTGCCTCCTATGTAGAAGAATATAACTACTATAATACTGCTCCTATGTACAAGAATATAACTACTATAATACTGCCCCTATGTACAAGAATATAACTACTATAATACTGCTCCTATGTACAAGAATATAACTACTATAATACTGCTCCTATGTACAAGAATATAACTACTATAATACTGCTCCTATGTACAAGAATATAACTACTATAATACTTCTCCTAGGTACAAGAATATAACTACTATAATACTGCTCCTATGTACAAGAATATAACTACTATAATACTGCTCCTATGTACAAGAATATAACTACTATAATACTGCTCCTATGTACAAGAATATAACTACTATAATACTGCCTCCTATGTACAAGAATATAACTACTATAATACTGCCTCCTATTTACAAGACTATAACTACTATACTACTGCTCCTATGTACAAGAATACAACAAGCATAATGCTGTCTCCTATGTACAAGAATATAGCTACTATAATACTCCTCCTATGTGCAAGAATATAACTACTATAATACTGCATCCTATGTATAAGAATACAACTACTATAATACAGTCTCCTATGTACAAGAATATAACTACTATAATACTGCCTCCTATGTACAAGAATATAACTACTATAATACTGCTCCTATGTATAAGAATATAACTACTATAATACTGCCTCCTATGTACAAGAATATAACTACTATAATACTGCCCCCTATGTACAAGAATATAACTACTATAATACTGCCTCCTATGTACAAGAATATAACTACTATAATACTGCCTCCTATGTACAAGAATATAACTACTATAATACTGCTCCTGTGTACAAGAATATAACTACTATAATACTGCCTCCTATGTACAAGAATATAACTACTATAATACTGCTCCTATGTACAAGAATATAACTACTATAATACTGCCCCTATGTACAAGAATATAACTACTATAATACTGCACTTATGTACAAGAATATAACTACTATAATACTGCTCCTATGTACAAGAATATAACTACTATAATACTGCCTCCTATGTACATGAATATAACTACTATAATACTGCCTCCTATGTACATGAATATAACTACTATAATACTGCCTCCTATGTAGAAGAATATAACTACTATTATACTGCATCCTATGTATAAGAATACAACTAGTATAATACTGTCTCCTATGTACAATAATATAACTACTATAATACTGCTCCTATGTATAAGGATAGAACTACTATAATACTGCCTCCTATGTAGAAGAATATAACTACTATAATACTGCCTCCTATGTACAAGAATAGAACTACTATAATACTGCCTCCTATGTACAAGAATATAACTACTATAATACTGCTCCTATGTATAAGAATATAACTACTATAATACTGCCTCCTATGTAGAAGAAAATAACTACTATAATACTGCTCCTATGTACAATAATATAACTACTATAATACTGCTCCTATGTACAAGAATATAATTACTATAATACTGCTCCCCATGTACAAGAATATATCTACTATAATACTGCTCCTATGAACAAGAATATAACTACTATAATACTGCTCCTATTTACAAGAATATAACTTCTATAATACTGCCTCCTATGTACAAGAATATAACTACTATAATACTGCTCCTATGTACAAGAATATAACTACTATAATACTGCCTCCTATGTACAAGAATATAACTACTATAATACAGCCTTCTATGTACAAGAATATAACTACTATAATACTGATCCTATGTACAGGAATATAACTACTATAATACTGCTCCTATGTACAAGAATATAACTACTATAATACTGCTCCTATGTACAGGAATATAACTACTATAATACTGATCCTATGTACAAGAATATAACTACTATAATACTGCCTCCTATGTACAAAATAGAACTACTACAATACTGCCTGCTATGTACAAGAATATAACTACTATAATACTGCTCCTATGTACAAGAATATAACTACTATAATACTGCTCCCTATGTACAAGAATATATCTACTATAATACTGCTCCTATGTACAGGAATAGAACTACTATAATACTGTCTCCTATGTGGAAGAATAGAACTACTATAATACTGCCTCCTATGTACAAGAATATTACTACTATAATACTGATCCTATATACAAGAATATAACTACTATATTACTGCTCCTATGTACAAGACTATAACTACTATAATACTGCTCCTTTGTAAAAGAATATAACTACTATAATACTGCTCCTTTGTACAAGAATATAACTACTATAATACTGCCTCCTATGTACAAAAATATAACTACTATAATACTGCTCCTATGTACAAAAATATAACTACTATAATACTGCTTCTATGTACAAGAATATAACTACTATAATACTGCCTCCTATGTACAACAATATAACTACTATAATACTTCTCCTATGTCTATGAAAATAACTACTATAATACTGTTCCTATGTACAAGAATATAACTACTATAATACTGCTCCTATGTACAACAATATAACTACTATAATACTTCTCCTATGTACAAGATTATAACTACTATAATACTGCTCCTATGTATAAGAATATAACTACTATAGGGGGCGGAGCCTGGCTGCAGACCTAGCAGGACACATGTAGGAGAGCTCTCCTCCTTACCACTCTGCTAACTGGTAAATTCAGCGGTCTAATTTGCTCAAGAATGGGAAAAGTCGGTAGATATATACCCAGAGAGAAACCTGAAGTCAGCAAACCGGAGCGCGGTGCCTCCGACATGGATAAATATCTCAACAAGAAAACCACAGCTCCTGTGCCGGCCGGTCCTAAGATGGTGCTGCCGGAACTAGATGTCTGGGGCAGGGATTCGGAGGGAGAAGATGAAGCTGCTGCAGAGCACACAGCAGGCCCCACATCACAAAGTGCTGCCCCGATATCCAGGCAGTTCCTGCAGCAGGCTTTATCAGCAGCCCTGGCCCCAGTGATTCAGGATCTGCAGGAGATTAAAGCTGACCTGAAGCATATCGGCACGAGGGTGGAAACACTGGAAAGTAACCAGGCGTCCATCTCGAATTACATCAGAGCTGCAAGCGATCACACCATGGCTCTGGCAGCCTCTCTGGACACAGCATACTCCCTCATAGAAAACCAGGAGAACCGGAATAGGAGGAAAAACCTTCGGATTCGCGGCCTGCCTGAAAGCACCCCACATGAAGGCTTACCAGAAGCTGCCGGCGCCATCTTCTCCCTGCTCCTGGGAAGCTCCAGAGCGGCCGAGATTCAAATAGAAAGAATCCATAGAGCGCTCAGGCCGAAGCCAAAAGAGAAGGAGAATCCCAGAGACGTGGTATGCGGTCTCCTGAGGTATGTGGACACTGCTGCCCTAATGCAGGCTGCCAGAAATATGAAGGAGATCATATATGAGGGGGCTAAAATCTCCATCTACCAGGACCTGGCATCCTCCACATTGAATAAAAGGAGGGCGCTGCGGCCCCTCACTGACCATCTGCGCCATCACAAGGTGCCATATAAATGGCTATTCCCCTTCGGCCTCACATTTGCTGTAGATGGGAAGCGCTGCACCATTCGCCTGCCACAAGATCTCCAGGCGGCCTGGGAGCTGCTGCAAACAGATCCACTAGATGTGCCATCATGGCTGCCGTCTGCTGAGATGGGAACACAGCTGCCAGAACTCCCAGAGGCCTCAGGATGGCTTAAAGCTCCACAGAAGAAGAGGAACCAGCACAGATCTAGAGACACTTGAAGTCCTAGAGACTATGCAGATGAGTTATCTTACCTCAGATGAAGTTCTCCACAGACATCATAGAGGGACAGGTTCTTACTTGATTATATCACATCTTAAGTCTGCAAGTATACCTGTCTGTCATGAGTCCTGAATTGTTCCCGTTCTTGTTGTAATCTGTAGAGCAGACATTCTGCTTTGCAATGTTATTTTACTGCATTCAACCTAGACCATAATATGTAAGGTGCTATCCCGCACCAGTTCAGCAGGTGGCGCAATGTGGACACCATTATGAAGATATGGTTCCACTTTGTACCCCCCCTACCTACCAGGGTTATCTTGGCACAGACCTGGTACATGTGCCTGATTAAATGGCTGCTCATGCCCGCTTCACTGCAGCTAAGTGACCTGCTGCGGTGTTGCTGGCATGGGAGTCATTGCACTGTTATACTTGTCATGTTGACAGAAACTTTAGTTGTGATGTTACTTGTTCACTCCCTAGATACGGTCGATGTGAATAACTGGAGTTCTCCGGTTCCAAAGTCACCCCATTTTCTCAATGATGTCGTCAATTAAATGTACAACGTATAATGTAAGGGGCTTTAACACCCCACAAAAGCGCTCTCAGGTCATCCGTCTGCTAAAAAAGAACAACACAGATATTTGCTTCTTTCAGGAGCTGCATTTTAGAGAAACAAATGTACCTAAAATTCAGAACCCATACTTCCAACACTGGTATTTCAGTGCCTTTGAGAAAGCAAAAAGAGGAGTGGGTATTGCAATTTCTAGAAAAGTACCATTCACATTGATATCTACTCTGACGGACCCTGAGGGCCGCTTCATTTTCGTGAAAGGCCTCATAGGTACACAAAAGGTCACACTCGCTAGTTTGTACAGCCCTAACCGTGGCCAGAAACAATGGATCAAGATCACACTAAGTAAACTAGATCTGTTTGCAGAGGGGATTAGATTGATTGGGGGAGACCTCAATGTCACACTGAATCCTTTGATTGATGCTTCTGACGGCTCCTCCCAATTGACCCAATCAGCACTGGGGTGCATCAATAGGTACATATCAGACATGAATCTGCTGGACGTCTGGCGACTAGCCCACCCAGATACTAGGGACTTCACCTTCTTCTCGGCCCCACATAAATCACATAAAAGATTAGACTATATCCTACTGTCCAGCAATGCCGTAGATATGGTGGACTCAGCCGACATAGGTGTTGTGTCCGTCTCTGACCACGCCCCAGTCTCTGCTGCCCTCAGATTTTCCAGCTTGCCTGCCTCAGTTAGACCGTGGCGCTTAAACGAGACGCTGCTAGATAGACAAGCAGATACCTCAATCCTGGAGCAAAAATTAAAGGACTTCTTTATAGATAATGCGACACCAGGTATGCCCCAGACGACACTGTGGGAGACGCACAAGGTGGTTATCCGGGGAGAGTTAATAGCCTTAGGTAGTAGGGTTAAAAAAGAGAAACAAAAGATCCTACACGATCTCTTGGTTCAGATAGCAGATAAAGAAGCGGTCCATAAACGGTCTAGAGCAATAAAAGTCCAGACTGAACTGACCCAGCTAAGATCACAACTAAAAGACCATTTAAACATTCAAAACGCAAAGGCTTATCAATATGCCCAATTTAAACACTACTCCCACGGGGATAAAGGTTCTAAACTGACGTCCTCCCTTATTAAACAAAGGAAAGAGTCCATGTTCATACCCAATATCAAATCCAGTACTGGAAATATGCTGCATAAAACAGCTGACATTGCAGAAGAATTTCAAAAATTCTATAAGCAACTATACGGCCTGTCAGACCCTAATCACCCAGATCCATCAATACCAGATGCAACAGACTTGTTTTTGAAAGGCCTCAATCTACCCCAGATAACCTCCCAAGAAAGTGACACCTTATTAGAGCCAGTCACCGAACTAGAAGTGAAAAAGTTACTAGCCTCTATGCCCATGGGGAAAAGTCCTGGCCCAGATGGCTTTCCAGTGGGCTATTATAAAAAATTCTCAGATATATTAATACCCCACCTGGTAACGTGGTGCAATGCACTCCTAAATGGTGAAACCCTTCATAAACAATCACTGGAGGCCACGGTAACCATCCTCCCCAAACCGGGAAAAGATCCCCTTCTCTGCGGTAGTTTTAGGCCAATCTCGTTACTTAACGTAGATATAAAAATATGGGCCAAACTTCTGGCGACACGTCTGGGAAATCTACTTCCTAAACTTATCCACCCTGACCAATCTGGCTTTGTTCCAGGGAGGGAAGGGAATCATAATTCCTGTAGGTTAATCACAGCAATACAGTGGGCCAAAAAGAAAAACCTCCCCTTGGCGCTGCTCAGTGTGGATGCGGAGAAGGCCTTCGACCGGGTGAGCTGGGACTTTATGAGGAGGACTCTACTGAGGTTTGGAATCCCGACGAGATTTCAGAAGGCAGTCATGTCATTGTACAAGGATCCGAGTGCTAGAATCAGGGTCAATGGCACATTGTCCCCATCCTTCCCTATTCGCAACGGGACACGTCAGGGCTGCCCCCTATCTCCTGCCTTATATATATTGGTCATGGAGACCCTTCTTCAGGCCATTAGAGACCATGTAAATATACGTGGTGTGAAAACAGAAAATGACGCCATAGAATACATTAACGTGGCATATGCTGACGATCTACTGATCATGGTTTCTAACCCGGTCGAGGCCTTCCCGCATCTTTTGACACTGTTTAAAGAGTATGGTAGGCTATCAAACTACAAAATGAATTATACCAAGTCAGAAGCTTTAAACGTTAATGCTCCGGCGAGCTCCATAGCCATTTTGAAATCAAATACACCATTTAAATGGCAGTCCTCCTGTGTTTCCTACCTAGGAGTTAAGATTTCCGCCTGCACGGAAGATTTATTCCGGCTTAATTATGCTCCCCTAATATCAGAGGTCCAAAACCTGCTCCAATCGCTACACCTCCCTTATTCCTCTTGGATGGGAAGGAAGAATATACTAAAAGCGTTTGTCCTCCCAAAAATTATGTACGTACTACAGATGTTGCCAATATTTTTACCTAACTCATATTTTACAAGGATTCGCAGGCTTTTTATGACTTACCTATGGGGCGGCAAGAAGGCTAGGGCTCCTCACCAGAGGCTGATACTGGGGCGTGGTCACGGAGGTATAGCACTGCCGGATGTCCAAACATATTACAGGGCTATTCACCTGAGGAGGTGGTTGCAGCTTTATTCCCCTGTCTACCGCACATTGGGCACGGAACTGGAACTAATGCAGCTCACCCAACCACAGAAAGCAGCCCTATGGGGTCAGGCAAATGCATCACTCCATTCACATGTCCTCTTAAAGGGCACTAGCCTGGTCATTAAACAGCTCAACAAGACACATGGGCTCCTACAGAACCCCCCTAGTATAATGCCAGCAGATCTCATACCACACTCGATTCAGCCTCCAGGATCTCAGGTCTCGCAGATTTGGCACAGATTAAGAGATTTCTCCACAGCTGACTTTATAGGAAAGGTAAACGGCACTTTACCGGATCAACATCCCCTTAGCTTAGCCTGGAGTACATTTAACTTTCTAGACCTAATAACTATAAAATCTGCTGGGAAACAACTAACTACTCAGAAGTCATGTGTAATAACCCCGACATGGTTTGGAAAATTAGCAACCCCCCCTTCCCCTCAACGCAAATTGATATCCACTATATATTTGGCCTTGATCTCACCACAACGTCGCATTACTCCACAATATGTCCACACCTGGGCTAATGACCTTAAGGTTACCTTTTCGGAGACAGATATTCTCCGTATGCACGCACACTCGCATGGCTTCTCCCGCTGCGTGAAGATCCAAGAGCACTCATATAAGGTCCTCACACAGTGGTACCTCACCCCTAAACAACTATTTCTTAGTGGTCTGAGTGATCATGACAGGTGTTGGAGGTGTGGGGAGGAGAGTGGCACTCTTCTACACATTTTTTGGTCCTGTTCTAAAATAAGAGGATACTGGGATGACGTCTCTCGGACCATTAATGAAATTCTAAACACTAACCTGACATTAACCCCAGAGTTGGTTCTTTTATGGCTTCCAACAAAAGAACTATCGCCATCAAGGAACAAACTTGTTATACACTTGATTCAAGCTGCCCGTCTACTTATCCCCCAAAAGTGGCTGAGTAAAGAACCCCCCACCACCTCTCAGTGGTTAAGCAAACTAGATCACGTTCATCGTATGGAAGAGCTAGCGGGCTGGGAACTTAGGGCACATGAGAAGCACAAAAAGCTATGGGCCCCATGGATTACATATAGATATGCGAATGGTACACCAACATCTTAAACAATTTTCAACAGACAAACAACTTTGAAAATGTCCCCCCAGACAGGAACGACACATTAGTGAGAATGGAGGGTGCTAAACCTTCTTCCTCCCTTTGGAATCATCAAAGGTTATCTTAACAGCCTCAGACCGTATCTGTCCAGTTCTAAGGACACCCCCCCCATCCCCCATCCTCCCCCCCCTTTTTATATGTTTGTTTGACCTACCTACATCAGGTCACACACCAAATGTCAATTAGTTGGTTCTAGATGACCTTGCTCTGAAGACATGCACTTTATATATGTCATATGTATACTATGCACTATACTGTCAAAGTACGCTTTAGACTTGTCTGTAATAACTCTGATTTGTGCATCAATGTATGTAAACATCTCTTTTGATATGCTTTTCAATAAAAAGACAATTGACAAAGAATATAACTACTATAATACTGCCTCCTATGTACAAGAATATAACTACTATAATACTTCTCCTATGTACAAGAATATAACTACTATAATACTGCTCCGGCATTATAATACTGCAGGCATTTATCTGACACTGTTCACACTGAGAAGAAAAACAGCCAAACATTACGACACTTTTCTCCAGAGTCACACCATAGACTGCGCCAACACAATGGACATATCTCACATTTAGCATTACAGGCTCTTGAAAGAGTAACGTGATTTACAAACGCAAACTGCTTATTTTTTGAATAGACCTTTATTAAAAATGTTCAGTTGTTTCTCAGATACAAGAGTTAAAAAAATCTGTGTGTTTGCAAACTGTCAGTTCTGTTTTCTTCGAATCCCGTCATCTGACGGCTCATGTAGAGCTCTTTTCTCTGACCTGATAAATTCTGATAATAGAGTATGGCTTAAATAAGTGTTCATGAGGTCAGGAAATGAGAGATACGAGCTCTACATGAGCCGTCAGATGACGGGGATTCAAAGAAAGCAAAGTCACAGCTTGCGAACAGACTGATTTTTAACCCTTGCATCTCAAAAATAGCTGAGCATTTTTAATAAAGGCAATTTGAAACATAAGTTTTAGCCCAAAATAAGAAAAATGCAATAATAGAAAATGCCCCTGAAGGTGTCCATAGCCTTTAAATATGTGTCCCAAACAGGATTTTATCTTACATTACTAATCAATATTACTTTTATTTTCAGTCCGTGCTCTTTGTCATCAGGATTATTTTATCAGGATGTTCTACTGTTGCTGTATTTTATTGTGGGCAATATTACGCCACAGGAGTGTTGGGGTTAACTTTCCTAATGTTCCTGACTATCCTCATATGACCGTCTCCTCCTCTGGTCTATATAAGTAACATGGAGTTTGTTTGCCGCTATGCTAAGACTAAGATTGTGTTGTACGCTCGAAACGCGCCAGCGCATTGTGTGTTCTGTATCTATAGATCTTAAGAAGAGCCAATAAAAGACTCCATGTTTTATCCGGTGGCTGGAATGTGTAGTCCTCCTGCTATTATACCGTTCCTCTATACACAATCCTATCAATCTAAGTAGAAGTATTTTCATATCTTCCTGTGTTTTCCCGTGAAAGTAGAATATCCTTTGCTAGGAGAAACATATTTATACCTTCTATGTATACGGATGTATTTTGAGTTTATTAGCTTTACATATTTCTTGATTGAAGTCATTATTCTTTATTTGGTTTGAGAAAGTTGCAGGAGGGCGCCGTGTGATTGTAACTTTGGGCTTTACGAAAAACACCTGACAATCAGCTTGAATCTCCATTAGATGTTCTTGAAGGCTCCTCCAGATTGCGTCTGTGTTTTCTGGAATTCAGATCTGCCTCCCGCTGAGATACGCTGACTCTGAGAACGTTCGGTTATTAGTGTGATGTGGCGGTGACAGGGAATTGTTGTTCTCTGGAGGCTTTTTTTTACAGCCTCTCATTGGGGGGTTCTTTGGTGAACAGGAAAGAGTAAAAACAAATCTGTTCAATCTTCAACGCATCTCTCTAATTATGTATACTGCATGGATTTATTTATTACCGTTAAAGGGTTTGTAGAAGATTAGAAAAACGTGGTTGCTTTCTTCCAAAAACAGTGCCACACCTCTGGGCTTGTCTCTAGTGTTGTAGACCAGCTCCACTGAAGTCAATGTAACTGCACTGCAATACCACAAACAACCAGAGGACAGCTGTTTTTAAAAACTTTACAACCCAGTTCACTGTCACCCTCTCATAGCACCTGTCCCTCACTTTCAATAGGCTTAAAAAGTATAGTTTGTAATTGGATTGAAAACTGGCTGAAGGACCATGTCCAGAGAGTTGTGGTCAACGATTCCTATTCAAAATGGTCCCGGGTTCTAAGTGGCGTACCCCAAGGTTCGGTGCCCTCTATTATTTCATTTATTTATTAATGATATCGAGGACAGGATTAATAGCACAATTTCTAATTTTGTAGATGACCTTAAGCTATGTAGTACTGTACGGTCTATGGAAGATGTCCACACACTACAAGCTGACTTGAATACTCTGAGTGATTGGGCATCAACTTGGCAAATGAGGTTCAATGTGGACAAATGTAAAGTTCTGCATCTTGGTAGTAATAATCTCTGTGCTTCATATGTCCTAGGTGATGTAGCACTGGGAGAGTCACTTATAGAGAAGGATTTAGGTGTCCTCGTAGATGATAGATTAAATAACAGCACAGAATGTCAATCAGCTGCTTCTAAGGCCACCAGGATATGGTCATGCATTAAACAAGGCATTGACTCGCGGGGCAGGGATGTAATATTACCACTTTACAAAGTGTTGGTGCGGCCTCATCTGGAATATGTAGATTAGTTCTGGGCACCAGTCCATAGAAAGGACGCACTGCAGCTGGAAAAAGTACAGAGGAGAGCAACTAAACTGATAAGGGGCATGGAGGGTCTGAGTTATGAAGAAAGATTAAAAGAATTACATTTATTTAGTCTTGAGAAGAGACTTCTAAGGGGGGACATGATTAACCTGTACAGGTATATAAATGGGCCAAAATACGGTGAAAAACAGTTCGATGTCAAATGCCCTCAAAAGGGGGCACTGCCTCCGACTGGAGATAAAAAAGTTCAGTCTCCAGAAGTGTCAAAGCTTCTTTACTGTAAGAACTGTGAATCTGTGGAATAGACTTCCCCAGGACGTGGTCACAGCAGGAACAGTGGACAGTTTTAAAAAAGAGTTTAGATGAATTCTTAAAAGTAAATTGCATTAATGCTTATGAAAACGTGTAGAAATCTGGGTCTCACCCCCCTTTTCTAAAATTCACTTCCCCACCCATCCTTTGTTTGAACTTGATGGACTTATGTCCTTTTTCCACCATAGTAACTATGCAAATAATTGTTCTGCCAGTGGTAGTTTACTCTGACCACAACAGCTGATCACCAGGGGAAGAGGTTGTCCAATTGGGTCTCCAAATTCCAATCATGAGAATAGCTTTTAGTATGTTACTACTCAATAGTGTTGATCACGAATATTCGAATTTCGAATTTTTATCGCGAATATAGGCACTTTGAAAATTTCCAAATTCTTCGAATATAGTGTGGGCCAATAAGAAGGCTGCAATATACTTGACTTTAGGAGTAGTAGTGTTTTCGAATTTTGCTCTATATTCGTTTTTTTGAATATTCGCTATATTGCTATATATTCTTGTTTTAGAATATTATGAATATTCGAAAAAACTAAGTTATAGCAATATAGAGAATATTCGAAAAAATCGAATATAGAGCAATTTAGCTAATATAGTGCTATAATCTTCTTTGTCTAATAGTTGTAAGTTGAAAAATTCTCAATAAAAAATTTGAATCCGAAAATTCGCATATTACACAATCATTACCTTTCCGATTTTTTCAAGAAAATTTCGCGAATTTTCGAATTTTCGAGGAATATTCTACAAAATATTCGCAAAATATTGCGAATTCGAATATGACCCCTGCCGCTCATCACTACTACTCAATGTAATTGGTCTGTATGGGTTGGGTTCTAAGAGACCTATGGATACTATCAGCCCCCATCTGCCTAGACAAGCAGTATATAAATAAATGACCACCATGCAGCCCTGCCCCTAATACAAAATTTAACACAGTTTATATAAGGAAATGGGAGCATGATGTTAGTTGCCTACAAAGATCATTATTCCACCACGGCTACATAATGCCTACTGAGTAGTTCCCACTTGAATCAATCCAGGAATGCCCACTCATTTTTGCCAGCCACCATATTCCTCATACTATATACAAAAATAGTGGCAACTACAGCAGAGCCTGTATGAAATACAGCGCAATTTGTAGAACCAACCAAGGACTATAGAGCCTTCTATTGGGCCATGCCTGGGAAGAAGATGAGGAAAAAAGGTCAAACTAACCCAAAACCTTTCCCCTCTACCATCTGCCCAAGGCTCTCACCTTTTCTCTATGATAGCAGTCTTAGGGTTGGGGAAGTGGGCAATAGGTCATACTTTTTAAAGGAGTTGACAAGGGGATGTGGTGGGTTCAAAGTCTTCCTTGCTCGGGATCATAGTGTACGATAGTATGAACTAATATAAACAAGCAATCCATTTAGATTTTAACTTTGAGTGGGGGTTTACTACTACATATTGCCTTGTACAGTGGTGCTTGAAAGTTTGTGAATCCATCAGAATGTTCTGCATTTCTACTTACATTGACCTAAAACTACATCAACTTTTCACAGTTCCAAAAGTAGATTTTCAGTTCTAAAAGTACTAATTGTTAATAAATGTATTTCAAGGTGGCTCACCTATTTACTGGTATGGAATAGGTGCACTATTGATATGATTCACCCAATCACCTTGTGTTGATAATAAATTTATTTCCAGAGATAGGCACTCAACATCTGGGTTCACTCTGAATCAACATTTTATTCATAAAAGCTCATTTTTCATATTCCTTAAAAATCTATCATTAAAAATCAATTGATATACGATATACAATATGATGCAATATGTGGTCTGTTGTAAAATCCCCACTTGGTGATATGTTACACCTGAAGGAGGATCAACATTTTTCCGACTCCATTGAATCGTTGTGACCTCAATCAGCTGAAATATCTACCCATAGGACAATCCCAATATAGGTGACCGCAATTGGAATGTTACCACAATGAAAGGTTTCACTATATGCATTCACCCAACAGAATGTGTCACTGTAGGGCGATTTTGACACAATGCTAAATAATTTAAATACAAATTATGTATCGCAGTATATATCTTAGTGACCTAATATATTGTCACTCTTGGTGACAGTATCTGGAATTTCAGTTCTCTTAGTCCCAGTTATAATGAATCTAGCAGCGATACCGGTTCCTGTCATTTGCTAATTGCGCATATCTATGCAGATTTTATTGATGTTTGTCCGGATTTAGTAGTTATTTGATACTTGAGGCTGGTTCGTTCTAGGTACCGGTTTATATTTGGCAGTTGTAAAGATGTACTTTCATATTAATAGTCCACATAAATGTGCAGTGTATCGATTACTCACTGTTAGGTGCAGAAGTCAGAAGTCGGCTGTGGCGTCCCACACAAAGCACAGACCCTGTAATTCTTACATCCGTCTCCGCTGTATAGACAAATGTGTAGTTAGGAGGATCTGGTCGGCGTCCCACGTGTTTAGTGGGAAAACATTGCCTGGCTGGGCGTTTCCCATCGTGTAGAGAGTCTGGCCAGCGTCCCACGTGTCAATTGGGGAAGTATCTGACGATCGGCTGACTGCACCCACCTCACTCCCTCCTTGTGTATATCAGATGTCAGCTGTTGAGTTCCTGGGGCGCTCCATCAGATGAGGTTTTAAAAGTTCACATGGGGGTACTCGCACATAGAGGTTCTCCAAACCATACCCGTTTCGGATCTTTATACTTGCTCCTTCCTCAGTGGTTCCCTAGTTCTAAAAGTAGATGAAGACAACCAAATCCAAAATAGACTTGGTCATTTATTGTATCTATTGTGGAAAATTATTTAGTATCACATGTCTGTGAGAGGCAAAAGTATGGGAACCTTTAAGCAGATAATTTGAAGGTGAAATTAGAGTCAGGTATGTTCATTCAATGGGATGACAATCATATGTGAGTCGGCCACCTGTTTTATTTAAAGAACAGGGATTTATAAAATCTGGTCTTCATAACGAGTTTGTGGAAATGTATCATGACGCGAACAAAAGACATTTCTGAGGACCTCTGAAGAAGAGTTGTTAATGCTCATCAGGCTGGGGAAAGTTGTAAAAACATCTCTAAAGAGTTTAGACTCCACCAATCCACAGTCAGAATGTTTACAAATGGTAGAAATTTAAGACCATTATTACCCTTCCCAGGAGTGGTCAACAAACAAAAATCACCCCAAGTCAAAGGCGTGTAATATTCTGCAAGGTCACAAAGGAACCCAAAGGAACCTAAGCCACTAAAGGCCTTTCTCACATTATGGTAAAGTTCAATAGTCCACAGGGGTTGGACTGAGAATTTAAAGTTACCCTGGAATTTAAAAAAAGTGGCCCCACATTGTAGGCAGGCCCAAATTAATAGAAGGTGGGCAAGAATGAGGGGTTCACTCAAGTAGGTTGGGACAGCAATACCTTAGAGGGGCAACAGAACCAAATACCAAAGTGCAGTACAATATACTGCCCCAGCAGAACTCAATTCCACAGTGCAGTACAATATACTGCTTCAGAGAAAAACAAGTACCACAGTGCAGTACAATATACTGCCCCAGCAGAAACAAATACCACAGGGCAACACAATATAGTGCCCCAGCAAAACTAAATATCACAGTGTAGTACAATATACTGCCCCAGCAGAACCTAATATTACAGTGTAGTACAATATATCGCCCCATCAAAACCAAATAGCACAGTGATGTACAATATACTGCCCCAGCACAACTTCATAGGATGGCATTAGATTGTTATGTACCCAACTGGCGGCTGTGTGGGAGAGGGGGCACAGGTGGCCCACTTAGCGTTGACAGGTAGCCCACGGGGCATTGGCCCACTGGGATTTTTCTTGGTGGAATCTATGGCCAGTCTACTATCAGGAGGACACTGAACAACAATGGTGTGCATGGCAGGATTACATGAATAAAGCCACTGCTCTCCAAGAAAACCACAAAAACCCATCTGCAGTGTGCTAACATTCACCTATACAAGCTAGAAGGCTATTGGATAAATGTTTTGTGGACAGCTGAGACTGATAAACCAAAATAATGTTTTGGTTTAAATGAGAAGCATTATGTCAGGAGTCAGGAGTCTAAGAATACAAGTCCTTCTACCAAAAAATAGTTAAAAGAAGGATAATGGTAACGTTTTGGAATGGCATAATCAACGTTCAGATCCTATTCCAATAGAAGGACCTAAAGACCTGGAGAAACTCACAAAAAACTGAATTTTAAGCTATAGATGTAGCCAAGCTTAAATTGACTATCATAACTAGAGATGGCCTTGCGGTTCACCCAGCGGTGGTTTCGCTGCGAACTTTGCTCGTTCGCGATTCACCCAACGGGAGAACATATTGCGATGTCCGCCGGCGCCATATTCTTTTACATTGTGAAGAACTTTGACCCATGACACATCCATCAGGTGGTACAGGACAGCCAATTGAGATGTTTCAGCACATGGACATACCCCCTACCTTATAAATAAACCTGATCTGGCCGCCATTTTATATTCAGTCTTTTGCCAGTGTAGGGAGAGGTTGCTGTGTGGAGCAGGGACAGGCTGTTAGGGACACCAAACGCTAGCTAATAGGGCCACAAAAGTCCTTTTAAGGACTGGTATAGGTGTGCTATCGATAGGTGTGATACACAGAGGGGTGTAAGATACTTATATACCTTCTAACATAGAAAGTATATTATAGTGCATTTGCATTGTGCAGCAGTTGTGTGCGGTTCTGCTGCGATACCGCAGCTATACAGAGGGACAAACGCTATTGGAACAAATAATTTCTACTGGTGTGATATACCAGTTGCCCCCCAAAAAAAGTGGAAAAAAAAGTGGGCTACAGAATTTTTTTTTCCAGTGACAGTATAATGTACCTCGAGCCACATAATCAGATTTTCTTTTATGTCAGGTGAATGCCTAATTTTTAAGGCCCGTACTCCTGTGGCCTAAAATAAAAATGTTCTAGGCTCCAGCAGGGCACATTTCAGAGAATCTCCCTTTAAGACGCATAGAAATGTCCCCTGATTAAGATACATATTTTGTTGGAATTTTTGTCATTATTCCCCTCTAGTATGTCACTGTCCATATTGTGGGACTATTTGTACACTTCTACTAAGTATTTGGTGGCTGCAAATATGAGCTGAAGGTTCGCCTGCCATTAAAGTGAATAGGGCCCGCCGCGAACTTGCGGTTCGCGAACATTTGATCGTTTTCGTGCTATAGCGTTTGCGTTAACAATCTAGTTTAGCTCGGCTAGATCTGTATTTTGTATGACAGAATGGGCTAAAATTCCTCCACGTCGATGTGCAGGACTATACAACAATTACCGGATATGTTCAGTTGTATGAAAATCGGTTTTAGTTTTAGGACAAATTTACTATGTCGCAATGTTGTGTTCAATGTTTTATATGAGAAATTAAAGTCCTTTTTAGCTAAAGTTAGGGTGGACATTTCTGTATGGTACTGGTTTTTTAACCACAATAGGTCCCACAAAATGTTTAGTAGTGTCCATACAGCAGAAGCGTATGGACACTAAACCTACGCCAATGACCATACAATATTTACCAGCTCCATGTTTCCTGAAGCTGAAGGTTTTATGCCATCCCTTGAGCAAATATACTTCAATAAAGGAAGTTACCCATGTGGGTGATTTGCCTCCTGAGCATCGAAGGCTCCCCAGTATAACCGGAGAATGGTGTGCTTTAATGGTCACATTTCTATAACATTATTAAATCTCAGTTTTTCTGCCATAGCTATAAAGAGAGAGAGAATTGTAAAGTTCAGGCTTGTATTATCGACAAGGTTATGTCGTCTTTGGGCGATGGAAGTGGATGTCGGTACAAATTATCTTGAGCTGTTTTTAAAAGGCTCCGTTCTTATTTCATCCATCGTTCTGTACCAAATGTGATTAAGATAACAAAGTGCAGTCGTGCGGATTGTTAAGTGTAACCTTCTTTGACAGCGTGACTCGTACGCTCTCATTATTGTCTTGTATGGAATTCTGTGGATATTGGTTGGACAAACAGGAGAAGAAGTGAAAAGAAAAAAACGTATGTTCCCAATTAAACCGCGGCGTTCCTGTGGAGTTTTTGTTGCATGGCTTATAGAAGAGGATGCAGGTGCCCTTTTAACAAAGATTAAAAATTGGAACCCTTTCAGGTGCTGCTTGACATCACTAGATTCTACACCCCCTGACACAGGAGGTCAAGATGTTGATATCTAGGGGGGTAGCTATAGGGGTGCCGAGATTTCACTCGCCACAAGCTCCTGAACCACTGCAGACCCAATGGAACTTCTAGCATATGGGAAGACTGGAGCTGACCAAAGTTTTGAAAAATTTGATTTGGCTGCTTCTCTGAAATTTTACAAAAAAATGTGCTTTATGAGGAATTACTTATTCACGAAGCTAATTTTTTTCGTAAGTAGCGGGTGCAATGAGGGGGAGCTGCGATGGCGCCTCTCCCCATCATTGTACCCCTCAGATGCCAAATCACACCTGCCGACATGATGACGTTATACGGGATTTCAGCCAAGATCTTCAATCAAGATGGTGCCGGCCAGCCCGTCCCGAGCAAATGGAGGAGATAATTATGATTTTTTTGTTTTGTTTTACACTATTTCAGGTTAAATCGATTTGCTACCACGAAGCACATGGAAATTCGGCTTTGCGGCAAATCTTATTTATCCTGAAATTCAGATTAAATTCCACTTCGTTGGATTAGATTGGCTCAAGTCTAGGGAAGACACTAGTATTTTGAATGGCACATGGTAGGGAGTGGAGTCCAGGAGCTTCAGTTCTGCTCCTGCCCCATGCCTTTTTGTTACTTTTTTTTATTTATTTGCATCAGCTATGTAGACCAAATTTATGTATACGTTCTTACTTACTCCCCATTAAAATTTGGAACAGACCAACATGGAATGAGATCTCTCTTATCTCGGGCCCCATAGTAGCCACCTGTATGGTTGAAGTTATGTCTATGTTGGAGAAGAGGAAATTATCCTTCTAAGATTCCACCAATAATTAAGTCACTTGCTCATTACCCCCACAAATTCACATTCCAAAAGTCTTTTCATTTGCACCTTATGCCAAACCTTGAAAAATTAAGAGGATATTAAAAGAGCTTTACCCATGAAATACTTTTTGGCACATCAATTTTGGTTTGCACAATTCCGTATCAGTCAGCAGACCTTGACACCGGCTGACCTGTTACCTGTTACCATCTGTGTTGGTCCCATGTTCATATGTGCCCGCATTGCTGGCAAAAATTTAGTTTTAATGTATGCAAATTAGCCTCTAGGAGCATCGGGGGCGTTGTCATTACACCTAGAGGCTCCGCTCCCTCTGCAACTGCCGTGTCCTCTGCACTTTGATTGACAGGACCAGGTAGTGAAAATGTCATAGCAAATGAGGGTCTTCAAACTGTTTTCGCAGCACATTAGAAAATTGCCATTTTGGGGCAGAGTGGCGCCTTTTGCTTTTTCAGAGGCCAACTTTCTTTTAATTCAAGGAATTTGAAGCTATTATAAAAACTGTTACGGGGCCTTTCTATAAAACCAAGCATGGATAGGTGACTGGGGCAATCTCTTCTTGTGATACACAGTCAGGTCGTGATACATTTTGATGGCAGGAATACTATAACTATACCAAAAAATATACTAATCTACTAATTTGTGAACAACGTATGGGAATGTATTACAATGAAAGAAAACCTATTCAATGTATTACTCACTGTTGCTTTTTTATAAGCCCTTTTTCAGTAAAATGACATCTTAGGTGGGCATGCTGTCGCTCTTCGAGAACAGATAACAAGTAAATTACAGATGAATTGTGCTGGATTGTCATCTCGTGTTCCTAGCTTCTATAGATTATATATAAATACAGCATATTAACCACAGAGAAGCTGGCATTAGAAGGTGGTGTAAATCACAATGACATACGTTGGGCCAGATGTTTTACATAGGGGGCAGCAAAATACAGAACATTAGTAAAATCTTCCTTCAATATTACCACAGTATCTATCAAACATATCTAATCTCTTACCAAACAGAGAAGGCATGTGCTGTCTGATTTGGGGGCTTTTTATGGCACTATGGGGGTCATTAATTAAGACCGATGTTTAAGCTCTATACCTTGTGGTTTATCCGGCTGAGTTACGTAGAGACGCCGGCCTCTTCATAACTTTGGCAGATCCACCACGGCTTCTAAATGTAAGACAACTTCCTTGCTATCTTATAATTAGACCATTTTCTATACCTAAAACAGGTGCAGAAAATGATGAATGAGACCGGGCCTATCCGCCCCTCCCCGGCCACGCCACATCCACTTTTTTAGACCTGGCCTGAGCTGCAATCTGCGCCAGAAATACGCCTAATTTACGCATATTTCTGTTTGATAAATGACCCCCTATATGAGCAGTTGCCTTTTTTCAGTTGGTCTTTATTAAATAAAGCCCATGGAAAGAGTAAAACAAGTCCTTTTGGCCAAGATGGCAAAACTAAGCACCATGATGGGGAACGATAATTTTTACCATCGAGCTCCTTCTTTTCTTTGTATGCAGCAGAGAACATCAAATGTATTTATATACAGTAAATCTGCAATGTATCAGTTATGAACTATACTAGCGCATATTGATGTTATATGGTAGTTAGCAAGTGACAGATCATGTAGTGTCCCTTACTAATTATCTGTGGTGCATTACATTATTATCCTCTGGAAAGGTTATTAAAGGGGTTCTCCGGGCTTTTACTATTGATGACCTATCCTCAGGATAGGTCATCAATATCAGATCGGCGGGGGTCCGACACCCAGGACCCCTGCCGTTCAGCTGAATAAGGAGACGGTGCACACAGCGTGCACGTGGCGTCTCCCGTCTCTCTTCCTGTCCGCTGCTGCTTTGCCATAGACAGTAGCAGTGAACAGGAAGCTGATAGGCGGGGGCGTCGGGTGTCGGACCCCCGCCGATCTGATATTAATGACCTATCCTGAGGATAGGTCATTGATAGTAAAAGTCCAGGCAACCCCTTTAAGGCTCTGTTCACATCTGCATTGGCCCCTTCATAGAACTATTTATTCCTGTTTAAATGATATTACCTAACGGACCCCATTATGTCAATAGGATGTATCCGTCACAGCTTGATGACTAATGTCACATCTGGACAGATGTACCAAAGATAACTTTTCCATTTCCAGACACTGAGTTTGACATGCAACAAAAAATAAAAATTTTAAAATTTTAAAAATACTGAATGCAGCTCTGAATGTGAATGGAGCATAATGTTACAGACCTTCAATGTTATCTTAGCATCTGAAATCTTTGGAGCTAGGTCACCGCTGTGAGTTATAGTACAGTATAGTTATAATAATACCACATTCACCACCGTAGTATTTTTACAATGTCCCTTTAATAGTGCAGAGCATGAGAAAAAGAAAACTTATATAAAGAAATGTAGTATTAACCTGATATACGACTCCCATTCTCTTTTACTTTATTGGTCGATCTTTGATAGCTTAAAATGCCAGAGTGGATTTAAGTAGCTGCGGGGCTTTCAATAAAATACCATCAAACCCAATAAAAAGTCAAAATACTAATAAATCATTCATCTGGAAGACATAGAAATGTGCTCTGGGAGAAATAGTGCCATGTTTTATGAGTCTAACACTAAGAAATCTCATAGGTACGCAAAAGTAACTTGTCACATGTTAAGACTGTGAGATCTCATCTGTATCGTAATGAGCAATTCTCCATCTAGGAACTTCTGTTCTAATGGCGACTAACAACTAACACTAATACTAGAGATTTTACTTGTAAGCATATAAGTTCATTATATAAAATGCTAATAAAAATCTTTAAATATATTGTGCGATTTCCTGAACTCCCATACAAATGATTGCTTCATTCAAAGAGATGGGGTCCAAATTCCTACCTCTGGGACCCAAACCTATCAGCCAATTATGGAATACCCTATGTCCAGGTGGGAATAGCCCTTTAACTATTATACTTTTATGAATATAGCTATTATAATACATTTTATAAATTAGAATATAACAACTGCAATACAGGAATGTGACTATTATAATACTGCCCTAATGAACAAAAATATAAGTACTATAATATTACCCTTTTGTACACAAATATAACTATTACTGTATAATACTGTTTCTATGTACAAGAATATAACTACTATAATACTGCTCCTATGTACAAGAATATAACTACTATAATACTGCTCCTATGTACAAGAATATAACTACTATAATACTGCTCCTATGTACAAGAATATAACTACTATAATACTGCTCCTATGTACAAGAATATAACTACTATAATACTGCCTCCTATGTACAAGAATATAACTACTATAATACTGCCTCCTATGTACAAGAATATAACTACTATAATACTGCCTCCTATGTACAAGAATATAACTACTATAATACTACCTCCTATGTACAAGAATATAACTACTATAATACTGCTCCTATGTACAAGAATATAGCTACTATAATACTGCTCCTGTGTACAAGAATATAACTACTATAATACTGCTCCTGTGTACAAGAATATAACTACTATAATACTGCTCCTATGTACAAGAATATAACTGCTATAATACTGTCTCCTATGTACAAGAATATAATTACTATAATACTGCCTCCTATGTACAAGAATATAACTACTATAATACTGCCTCCTATGTACAAGAATATAACTACTATAGTAATGCTCCTATGAACAAGAATATAACTACTATAATACTGCCTCCTATGTACAAGAATATAACTACTATAATACTGCCTCCTAGGTACAAGAATATAACTACTATAATACTGCTCCTATGTACAAGAATATAACTACTATAATACTGCTCCTATGTACAAGAATATAACTACTATAATACTGCTCCTATGTACAAGAATATAACGACTATAATACTGCCTCCTATGTACAAGAATATAACTGCTATAATACTGCTCCTATGTAGAAGAATATAACTACTATAATACTGCCTCCTATGTACAAGAATATAACTACTATAATACTGCTCCTATGTACAAGAATATAACTACTATAATACTGCCTCCTATGTACAAGAATATAACTACTATAATACTGCCTCATATGTATAAGAATATAACTACTATAATACCGCATCCTATGTACAAGAATATAACTACTTTAATACTGCTCCTATGTACAAGAATATAACTACTATAATACTGCTCCTATGTACAAGAATATAACTACTATAATACTGCCTCCTACTGTATGTACAAGAATATAAACTAGTATAATACTGCTTCTATGTGCAAGAATATAACTACTATAATACCGCTCTCATGTACAAGAATATAACTACTATAATACTGCTCCTATGTACAAGAATATAACTACTATAATACTGCTCCTATGTACAAGAATATAACTACTATAATACTGCTCCTATGTACAAGAATATAACTACTATAATACTGCCTTCTATGTACAAGAATATAACTACTATAATACTGCTCCTATATGCAATAATATAACTACTATAATACTGCTCCTATGTACAAGAATATAAACTAGTATAATACTGCTTCTATGTGCAAGAATATAACTACTATAATACTGCTCTTATGTACAAGAATATAACTACTATAATACTGCTCCTATGTACAAGAATATAACTACAATAATACTGCCTCCTATGTGCAAGAATATAACTACTATAATACTGCTCCTATGTACAAGAATATAACTACTATAATACTGCCTTCTATGTACAAGAATATAAACTAGTATAATACTGCTTCTATGTACAAGAATATAACTACTATAATACTGCCTCCTATGTGCAAGAATATAACAACTATAATACTGCTCCTATGTACAAGAATATAACTACTATAATACTGCTCCTATGTACAAGAATATAACTACTATAATACTGCTCCTATGTACAAGAATATAACTACTATAATACTGCCTCCTACTGTATGTACAAGAATATAACTACTATAATACTGCTCCTATGTACAAGAATATAAACTACTATAATACTGCCTTCTATGTACAAGAATATAACTACTATAATACCGCCTCCTATGTGCAAGAATATAACTACTATAATACTGCTCCTATGTACAAGAATATAACTACTATAATACTGCCTCCTATGTACAAGAATATAACTACTATAATACTGCTCCTATGTCCAAGAATATAACTACTATAATACTGCCTCCTATGTACAAGAATATAACTACTGTAATACTGCTCCTATGTACAAGAATATAACTACTATAATACTGCCTCCTATGTACAAGAATATAACTATTATAATACTGCTCCTATGTGCAAGAATATAACTACTATAATACTGCTTCTATGTACAAGAATAGAACTACTATAATACTGCCTCCTATGTACAAGAATATAACTACTATAATACTGCTCCTATGTATAAGAATATAACTGCTATAATACTGCTCCTATGTACAAGAATATAACTACTATAATACTGCTCCTATGTACAAGAATATAACTACTATAATACTGCTCCTATGTACAAGAATATAACTACTATAATACTGCTCCTATGTGCAAGAATATAACTACTATAATACTGCTTCTATGTACAAGAATATAACTACTATAATACTGCCTTCTATGTACAAGAATATAACTACTATAATACTGCTCCTATATGCAATAATATAACTACTATAATACTGCTCCTATGTACAAGAATATAAACTAGTATAATACTGCTTCTATGTGCAAGAATATAACTACTATAATACTGCTCTTATGTACAAGAATATAACTACTATAATACTGCTCCTATGTACAAGAATATAACTACAATAATACTGCCTCCTATGTGCAAGAATATAACTACTATAATACTGCTCCTATGTACAAGAATATAACTACTATAATACTGCCTTCTATGTACAAGAATATAAACTAGTATAATACTGCTTCTATGTACAAGAATATAACTACTATAATACTGCTCCTATGTACAAGAATATAACTACTATAATACTGCTCCTATGTACAAGACTATAACTACTATAATACTGCTCCTATGTACAAGAATAGAACTACTATAATACTGCCTCCTATGTACAAGAATATAACTACTATAATACTGCTCCTATGTGCAAGAATATAACTACTATAATACTGCTTCTATGTACAAGAATAGAACTACTATAATACTGCCTCCTATGTACAAGAATATAACTACTATAATACTGCTCCTATGTATAAGAATATAACTGCTATAATACTGCTCCTATGTACAAGAATATAACTACTATAATACTGCTCCTATGTACAAGAATATAACTACTATAATACTGCTCCTATGTACAAGAATATAACTACTATAATACTGCCTTCTATGTACAAGAATATAAACTAGTATAATACTGCTTCTATGTACAAGAATATAACTACTATAATACTGCCTCTTATGTGCAAGAATATAACAACTATAATACTGCTCCTATGTACAAGAATATAACTACTATAATACTGCTCCTATGTACAAGAATATAACTACTATAATACTGCTCCTATGTACAAGAATATAACTACAATAATACTGCTCCTATGTACAAGAATATAACTACTATAATACCGCCTCCTATGTGCAAGAATATAACTACTATAATACTGCTCCTATGTACAAGAATATAACTACTATAATACTGCCTCCTATGTACAAGAATATAACTACTGTAATACTGCTCCTATGTACAAGAATATAACTACTATAATACTGCCTCCTATGTACAAGAATATAACTACTATAATAGCGCCTCCTATGTACAAGAATATAACTATTATAATACTGCTCCTATGTGCAAGAATATAACTACTATAATACTGCTTCTATGTACAAGAATAGAACTACTATAATACTGCCTCCTATGTACAAGAATATAACTACTATAATACTGCTCCTATGTAGAAGAATATGACTACTATAATACTGCTCCTACAGTGAGGAACAGAAGTGTTTGAACACCCTGCGATTTTGCAAGTTCTCCCACTTAGAAATCATGGAGGGGTCTGAAAATCACATTGTAGATGCATTCCTACTCTGAGAGACAGAATAAAATAAGAAAAAATTAAGGAAATCACATTGTATGATTTATAAAGAATGTATTTGTCTTGCACTGCGGAACATAAGTATTTGAACACCTGAGAAAATCAGTGTTAATATTTGGTACAGAAGCCTTTGTTTGCAATTACAGAGGTCAAACGTTTCCTGTAGTTCTTGACCAGGTTTGCACACAATGCAGCAGGGATTTTGGCCCACTCCTCCACACAGATCTCCTCTAGATCTGCCAGGTTTCGGGGCTGTCGCTGAGCAACACAGAGTTTCAGCTCCCTCCAAAGATGTTCTATTGGATTTAGGTTTGGAGACTGGCTAGGCCACTCCAGAACCTTGATATGCTTCTTATGGAGCCACTCCTTGGTTATCCTGGCTGTGTGCTTCGGGTCGTTGTCATGTTGGAAGACCCAGCCACGACCCATCTTCAATCCTCTGACTGAGGAAAGGAGGTTGTTGCTCAAAATCTCACAATAAATGGCCCCATTCACCCTCTCCTTAAGGGGCAGTCGTCCTGTCCCCTTTGCAGAAAAGCACCCCCAAAGCATGATGTTACCACCCCCATGCTTCACAGTAGGGACGCTGTTCTTGGGGTTGTACTCATCCTTCTTTTTCCTCCAAACACGACGAGTGAAGTTTAGACCAAAAAGTTCTACTTTGGTCTCCTCTGACCACATGACTTTCTCCCATGCCTCCTCTGGATCATCCAGATGGTCACTGGAAAACTTTAGACGGGCCTGGACATGTGATGACTTGAGCAGGGGAACCTTCCGTGTAATGCATGATCTGAAACCATGACGGCGTAGTGTTCTACTGACAGTGACCTTTAAAACTGTGGTCCCAGCTCTCTTCATGTCATTGACCAGCTCCTCCCTTGTAGTTCTGGGCTGATTCCTCATCTTTCTTATCATCAGTGATACCCCACGAGGTGAGATCTTGCATGGAGCCCCAGTGCGAGGGAGACTGACAGTCGTCTTTAGCCTCTTACATTTTCTAACAATAGCTCCAACAGTTGATCTATTTTCACCAAGCTGCTTGGCAATTGCCCCGTAGTCCTTTCCAGCCTTGTGGAGGTCCACAATTTTGTCTCTGGTGTCTTTTGACAGCTCTTTGGTCTTGCCCATGGTACTAGTTGGCGTCTGACTGACTGTGGGGTGGACAGGTGTCTTTAAAGAGATCAGACAGGGGCTACTAAGTTAGATTAATGAGTGGAGTAGAGGTGGACTTTTTAAAGGCACAGTAACAGGTCTTTGAGAGACAGAATTCTTGCTGTTTCTCAGGTGTTCAAATACTTATGTTCCGCAGTGCAAGACAAATACATTCTTTAAAAATCATACAATGTAATTTCCTGAATTTTTATTTTTTATTCTGTCTCTCAGGTTGGGAATGCACCTACAATGTGAATTTCAGACCCTCCATGATTTCCAAGTGGGAGAACTTGCAAAAATCACAGGGTGTTCAAATACTTCTGTTCCTCACTGTATGTACAAGAATATAACTACTATAATACTGCCTCCTATGTACAAGAATATAACTACTATAATACTGCTCCTATGTCCAAGAATATAACTACTATAATACTGCCTCCTATGTACAAGAATATAACTACTATAATACTGCTCCTATGTACAAGAATATAACTACTATAATACTGCCTCCTATGTACAAGAATATAACTACTATAATACTGCTCCTATGTGCAAGAATATAACTACTATAATACTGCTTCTATGTACAAGAATAGAACTACTATAATACTGCTCCTATGTATAAGAATATAACTGCTATAATACTGCTCCTATGTACAAGAATATAACTACTATAATACTGCTCCTATGTACAAGAATATAACTACTATAACACTGCCTCCTATGTACAAGAATATAACTACTATAATACTGCTCCTATGTATAAGAATATGACTACTATAATACCGCTCCTATGTACAAGAACATAACTACTATAATACTGCTCCTATGTACAAGAATATAACTACTATAATACTGCTCCTATGTATAAGAATATAACTACCATAATACTGCTCCTATGTACAAGAATATAACTACTATAATACTGCTCCTATGTATAAGAATATAACTGCTATAATACTGCTCCTATGTACAAGAATATAACTACTATAATACTGCTCCTATGTACAAGAATATAACTACTATAACACTGCCTCCTATGTACAAGAATATAACTACTATAATACTGCTCCTATGTACAAGAATATAACTACTATAATACTGCTCCTATGTATAAGAATATAACTACCATAATACTGCTCCTATGTACAAGAATATAACTACTATAATACTGCTCCTATGTATAAGAATATAACTGCTATAATACTGCTCCTATGTACAAGAATATAACTACTATAATACTGCTCCTATGTACAAGAATATAACTACTATAACACTGCCTCCTATGTACAAGAATATAACTAATATAATACTGCTCCTATGTATAAGAACATAACTACTATAATACTGCTCCTATGTACAAGAATATAACTACTATAATACTGCTCCTATGTATAAGAATATAACTACTATAATACTGCCTCCTATGTACAAGAATATAACTACTATAATACTGCCTCCTAAGTACAAGAATATAACTACTATAATACTGCTCCTATGTACAAGAATATAACTACCATAATACTGCTCCTATGTACAAGAATATAACTACTATAATACTGCTCCTATGTACAAGAATATAACTACTATAATACTGCTCCTATGTACAAGAATATAACTACTATAATACTGCTCCTATGTACAAGAATATAACTACTATAATACTGCTCCTATGTACAAGAATATAACTACTATAATACTGCTCCTATGTACAAGAATATAACTACTATAATACTGCCTCCTATGTACAAGAATATAACTACTATAATACTACTCCTATGTACAAGAATATAACTACTATAATACTGCCTCCTATGTACAAGAATATAACTACTATAATACTGCTCCTATGTACAAGAATATAACTACTGTAATACTGCCTCCTATGTACAAGAATATAACTACTATAATACTGCTCCTATGTACAAGAATATAACTACTATAATACTGCTCCTATGTACAAGAATATAACTACTATAATACTGCCTCCTATGTACAAGAATATAACTACTATAATACTGCCTCCTATGTACAAGAATATAACTACTATAATACTGCTCCTATGTACAGGAATATAACTACTATAATACTGCTCCTATGTACAAGAATATAACTACTATAATACTGCCTCCTTGTACAAGAATATAACTACTATAATACTGCTCCTATGTACAAGAATATAACTACTATAATACTGCTCCTATGTACAAGAATATAACTACTATAATACTTCTCCTATGTACAAGAATATAACTACTATAATACTGCTCCTATGTACAAGAATATAACTACTATAATACTGCTCCTATGTACAAGAATATAACTACTATAATACTGCCTCCTATGTACAAGAATATAACTACTATAATACTGCTCTTATGTACAAGAATATAACTACTATAATACTGCCTCCTATGTACAAGAATATAACTACTATAATACTGCTCCTATGTACAAGAATATAACTACTATAATACTGCTCCTATGTACAAGAATATAACTACTATAATACTGCTCCTATGTACAAGAATATAACTACTATAATACTGCCTCCTATGTACAAGAATATAACTACTATAATACTGCTCCTATGTACAAGAATATAACTACTATAATACTGCTCCTATGTACAAGAATATAACTACTATAATACTTCTCCTATGTACAAGAATATAACTACTATAATACTGCTCCTATGTACAAGAATATAACTACTATAATACTGCTCCTATGTACAAGAATATAACTACTATAATACTGCCTCCTTGTACAAGAATATAACTACTATAATACTGCTCCTATGTACAAGAATATAACTACTATAATACTGCTCCTATGTACAAGAATATAACTACTATAATACTTCTCCTATGTACAAGAATATAACTACTATAATACTGCTCCTATGTACAAGAATATAACTACTATAATACTGCTCCTATGTACAAGAATATAACTACTATAATACTGCCTCCTATGTACAAGAATATAACTACTATAATACTGCTCTTATGTACAAGAATATAACTACTATAATACTGCCTCCTATGTACAAGAATATAACTACTATAATACTGCTCCTATGTACAAGAATATAACTACTATAATACTGCCTCCTATGTACAAGAATATAACTACTATAATACTGATCTTATGTACATCAATGTCATATTGCTGCTTCCTATGTAGAAGAATAATACTATTATGCTACTGGTACTTTTCTAGGTGGTTTAGTTTTTTCATAGGGTTTGTTATGGATCTGAATTACAATCCACATAAGTATCTATACTGCACTTCTCTAGCTCTTACTTTTAAAGCCAGTTAAGATGTGCACATTGATATTGATGGTGATTCGGTGTTATCTGATGTCCCTATGACAAGCCTAATACGACAAATTGCAGAACAGAAAGTTTTGTCCTTGTGAAGTAGGAACATAGAGGCTTCAGAGATCTACAATAATAGGCTTAGAAGTTTAGTTATCAGAAATGATTATGCCCCCTGAATGGACGTCTAATGGTTCAATAAAAATGGTGTACCCCCTTTGAACCCTCTTAACCCATGCAGATGCATTATAGGGGCTTATATTGCAGGTTTTTCTGTATAGGGCATCTTCTTGGGCAACGTTATGCAAATAATTTGTGTGATTTATTATGTTGTTGTGTATATTTGTAAAGCGCTGAAGGTGCACTAGCTCTAAGGGTTGCTAAGTTTGCATTTCCTTCTGAGTTCTGTAACTTGACGGAACCAAAAAGACCCAAATAGTAACAGTAATGACATTAGATTCGCATTACAGACCCAGATCCCCTGTGATTCTACTGAAACAAACTTAGGTTATCACTCACTAGTTATTTTAGTATTTTATACTTTTGGTGGGCTTATGTGATAATGCTCAGCTGCATACCCAGCACTTAGAGGCAGAGCAGTGCATGCTATTCCGCAGTGCCTAAGGCTGAGTTCACACGAGCGTGTCCAGATTAGGTCCGGATAAGGTCCGGATACGTTGCGGCAAACCCACGCGGGTAGGTACCCAATTGCAGTCAGTTTTGACTGCGATTGCGTTCCGTTGTTCAGTTTTTATTGCGCGGGTGCAATGTGTTTTGCACGCGCGTGATAAAAAACTGACAGTGGTACCCAGACCCGAACTTCTTCACTGAAGTTCAGGTTTGGGTTCAAGGTTGTGTAGATTGTATTATTTTCCCTTATAACATGGTTATAAGGGAAAATAATTGCATTCTGAATACAGAATGCATAGTACAATAGGGCTGAAAGGGTTAAAATAAATAAATAATTGAACTCACCTTAATCCACTTGTTCGCGCAGCCGGCATCTCTTCTGTCTTCATCTGTGAGCAATAGGACCTTTGATGACGTCACTACGCTCATCACATGATCCATCACCATGTGATGAGCGTAGTGACGTCATCAAAGGTCCTATTGCTCACAGATAAAGACAGAAGGAGATGCCGGCTGCGCGAACAAGTGGATTAAGGTGAGTTCAATTATTTATTTATTTTTTTAACCCCTCCAGCCCTATTGTACCATGCATTCTGTATTCAGAATGCTATTATTTTCCCTTATAACCATGTTATAAGGGGAAATAATAATGATCGGGTCCCCATCCCGATCGTCTCCTAGCAACCGCGCGTGAAAATCGCACCGCATCCGCATTTGCTTGCGGATGCTTGCGATTTTCGCGCAACCCCGTTTATTTCTATGGGGCCTGCGTTACGTGAAAAACTCACAAAGAGGAGCATGCTGCGATTTTCACGCAACGCACAAGTGATGCGTGAAAATCACCGCTCGTGTGCACAGCCCCATAGAAATTAATGGGTCAGGATTCAGTGCGGGTGCAAAGCGTTCAACTCACGCATCGCATCCGCGTGGAAATATCGCCCCCGTGTGAAAGGGGCCTAAGTCTAAGTGTAAGTCAAACGGATCCGTCCTGACATTACATTGAAAGTCAACGGGGGACGGATCCGTTTACAATTGCACCAATATTGTGTCAATGTAAACAGATCCGTCCCCACTGACTTGCATTGTAAGTCAGCTCGGATCCGTTTGGCTCTGCATCGCCAGGTGGACACCAAAACGCTGCAAGCAGCGTTTTGGTGTCCGCCTCCAGAACGGAAAAGAGGCGGAACGGAGCGAAAGTGATGCATTCTGAACGGATCCGCATCCATTCAGAATGCATTGGCGCTAAACTGATCCGTTTGGGGCCGCTTATGAGAGCCTTGAAACGGATCTCACAGGCGGATCCAGAAACGCCAGTGTGAAAGTAGCCTAAGTCAGTCTTTATTTCTTGCCATTCCCCACTTGTATATTTGTTTTTGCAGCAACCGAAAAGCCGGGAAAAATAAAAAAAATAAAAAAATCACAACAACAATAACAACAAGGACATTTCTTGCGGCCCGGAATAGCGGTACATTATTACCAAGCTTTACTTATATGAAGGCAGGAATGAATAGCCTTACCACAGTAACATAAATCTCCTGCTTGGGTACTTTTTGTTCCCTCTGCTCGGATTTTAGGAAATAAAAAAAAGGACCAAAATCAGAATTACCGGAGAAGAATATCCAGAGAGGACTTTGTCTTTTTTTTTTTTACATTTTTGTAAAATCTGAAACTTTAAATCTATAAAACATCCCAGGGCTAAGAAAAGACATATCAAAAGAGAAGAGGAGGCATTGTATGTGTTAAGGGGATCTAAGTTGTCTCCAAGACATGTTGTAAAATATATTGTATTTTGTATCATTCACAGTACAGTCTGTGGTGTAAATGTAGCTGAAGCCACAAGGTAGAAAAGCCATAGGATAAAAGTTCTAGGCTGTAGAACAGGGAGGCAAAGTACTTAAAGAGGTTGTCCATTATGGGTTTTAGGGCATATCACTGTCAGATAGGTGTGGGTTCCACCTCTGGAGCCCACTCCTGTCTTCAGAACAGAACGCTGAAGAGAAGGGAAACCACACCATGCATGCGTATCACCGGAGCGAAGGACGGGTAAGGTTAGAAGAAAGAAGAATGTTTATAAAAAACCTGGAGAACATCTTTAAGCTCTCACATGCTGTGATCAATAGCAACTATGGCATCTGAGAGGTTAGTCAGAGGGAGAGCGCTCCTCCTCCACAGCAAAATTGTTGTGTGCAAATAGATTGTTGTCATGCAAGCGGTGCGGACCCACTGTGCCACTGACTGGCTATACCCTGGAGGTGTATGACTAAGTAACTACCTGGTCTTCACTACAGCCTCTGATGGTGAGTTTAGGCTTGGGCCATTTGGATAGTTACCAGGTGCCACTCCAGAGTAGTCCCTGGGTCAGTGGCAGCTGACCGGGGGGGGTCAGAGATACCGTTGCAAGCACCGAGGGGAAGGACATGGTCAAGAAATCCGGAGACGAGGCATTCAGCGATTAAGCAAAGTCTGTAAACGAAGTCTGAGGTCAGAGGCAGGTGTCAAACAAGCAAAATCTGTTAAATCAAAAGCGGGGTCTGGTACACAGAAAAGCAGAAACTCCAAAAATACCTTCACACTAGGAACTAGACAAGCTAGTGACCAAAATTGCTCAGGTGCCTTCCAGGGGCAGGAAGAAGAGCCTTTAAATAATTCCTGAAACCCAGCCATAGGCTGGGGAGATAGAGGGCGTGTACGTGCTGCCTCACGAGGGAGGGAAGACACGCCCATGCACGCCCTAACGACAGTTCAGAATTTAAGAAGGAAGTAAACCCTGGCACGGAGAACAGATAAAACTGTTAAGATACCTGCTGCCCGCGCTTGTAAGCATGGCACATGGCAGCAGGAGAAAAAGAGGGAGCCCGATGCCCGTGCCCACCTGTAGGACCAGCAGCGCAGGCTCGGAACGCTGGACTAACAGTTGTAATGGCAGCCTGGGGTCTAGTGAAGGGTTCCCAAATCTGCCATTGTAATCCTATTACTAAAATAAGAAAACATCAAAATCACCATAGAGTGCAATACTAAAGCATTGCAGTCTGTGGTATAAATGATTTAAGCCCCCTTTTGGGGGGTCTAAAAAAGTAAAGAAATTGTTTTGAAAAAAATATATTAAAAGTTCAAATCAAACCCTATCACAATAATATAAAAATATGTAACCATAAAAAAAAAAATTATTAATATCACCAGGTTCATACTATGAAAATATAAAAGTACAGTCGTGGCCAAAAGTTTTGAGAATGACACAAATATTCGTTTTCACAAAGTTTGCTGCTAAACTGCTTTTAGATCTTTGTTTCAGTTGTTTCTGTGATGTAGTGAAATATAATTACACGCACTTCATACGTTTCAAAGGCTTTTATCGACAATTACATGACATTTATACAAAGAGTCAGTATTTGCAGTGTTGGCCCTTCTTTTTCAGGACCTCTGCAATTCGACTGGGCATGCTCTCAATCAACTTCTGGGCCAATTCCTGACTGATAGCAACCCATTCTTTCATAATCACTTCTTGGAGTTTGTCAGAATTAGTGGGTTTTTGTTTGTCCACCCGCCTCTTGAGGATTGACCACAAGTTCTCAATGGGATTAAGATCTGGGGAGTTTCCAGGCCATGGACCCAAAATGTCAACGTTTTGGTCCCCGAGCCACTTAGTTATCACTTTTGCCTTATGGCACGGTGCTCCATCGTGCTGGAAAATGCATTGTTCTTCACCAAACTGTTGTTGGATTGTTGGAAGAAGTTGCTGTTGGAGGGTGTTTTGGTACCATTCTTTATTCATGGCTGTGTTTTTGGGCAAAATTGTGAGTGAGTCCACTCCCTTGGATGAGAAGCAACCCCACACATGAATCGTCTCAGGATGCTTTACTGTTGGCATGACACAGGACTGATGGTAGCGCTCACCTTTTCTTCTCCGGACAAGCCTTTTTCCAGATGCCCCAAACAATCGGAAAGAGGCTTCATCAGAGAATATGACTTTGCCCCAGTCCTCAGCAGTCCATTCACCATACTTTCTGCAGAAGATCAATCTGTCCCTGGTGTTTTTTTTGGAGAGAAGTGGCTTCTTTGCTGCCCTTCTTGACACCAGGCCATCTTCCAAAAGTCTTCGCCTCACTGTGCGTACAGATGCGCTCACACCTGCCTGCTGCCATTCCTGAGCCAGCTTTGCACTGGAGGCACTCCGATCCCGCAGCTGAATCCTCTTTAGGAGACGATCCTGGGGCTTGCTGGACTTTCTTGGATGCCCTGAATTATTCTTAACAAGAATTGAACCTCTTTCCTTTAAGTTCTTGATGATCCTATAAATTGTTGATTGAGGTGCAATCTTAGTAGCTACAATTTCCTTGCCTGTGAAGCCATTTTTATGCAACGCAATGATGGCTGCACGCGTTTCTTTGCAGGTCACCATGGTTAACAATGGAAGAACAATGATTTCAAGCATCACCCTCCTTTTAACATGTCAAGTCTGCCATTTTAACCCATTCAGCCTGACAATATGATCTCCAGCCTTGTGCTCGTCAACATTCTCACCTGAGTTAACAAGACGATTACTGAAATGATCTCAGCAGGTCCTTTAATGACAGCAGTGAAATGCAGTGGAAAGTTTTTTTTGGGATTAAGTTAATTTTCATGGTAAAGAAGGACTATGCAATTCATCTGATCACTCTTCATAACATTCTGGAGTATATGCAAATTGCTATTATAAAAACTTAAGCAGCAACTTTTCCAATTTCCAATATTTATGTAATTCGCAAAACTTTTGGCCACGACTGTACAGTTAACATTGTAATCACTGTTTTTTGGTCAACCTGCCTACTGATAAAAAATGTATTAAAAAGTAAACAATAAGTTGTACATACCTCAAAATGGTACCAATGAACACTGCAGCTTGCCCCACAAAGAAGGAGCCCTCACACAGCTCTGTAGATGATGTGCAAGAAATAGTGCCAAAATAACAAGGAAAAACAAACAAAGAAAATTGCCTTGGTCCTTAAAGGAGATCTCGGAGACTTTTCTAATGACACCCGGGACTGTTTGAACTGTTTGAGAAGGCACCGGCGCTCGCAGTAGAGCCATGGCCTTCTCCAGTTTGTCCTAGGCCATGTGACTTCACGTTCATTTGGTCACATGACCTAGGAGCAGCTCAGCTTCTTTGAAGTGAATGGGGCTGAGCTGCAATACCAATCACAGCCACTATACAATGTACGGCGCTGTGCTTGGTGAGCTGAGAGAAGACCACGTGCTACTATAGGCGCCAGTGCCTTCTCAAACAGCTGATCAGCGGGGTTCCAGGTGTCAGACCCTGATCATTGGATACTGATGACTTATTCAGTGGGTAGGTCATCAGTTAAAAAAATTCATTTTAAGGGGTTAAAGATAGCTGTAATATCTGCCTACCTACCTTGTTCCAGAGCTAAGACTTTAGTGGCATATCCACTGGACTTTTCAAAAACGTCTGATAGTTGTGGATCTCACCAGCATCTAACCCCAGAATGGGGGCCCCTGACCCCAACATGCCTGATAAGGTGGCTTCCGCTGGAGAAGAAGGGGAGATAATTAGGGTTACTCATCTGCTTCTCCCATAGCTGGCCAGTGGCTGGCTCACCGGTTGGGACAGGTTGAGGATCCTAGAGGGTGGGATATCAGGATATGCTATAAATGTCTAAGGTGAGGATACTCCTGGACGATCTTGGCGTAGAATACAATATCAGTAGCCACCTTTCCCCCACCCACCATGTTTCTTTTATAATAATGGCGTCTTTTTACATCACAAGCAGGCTTTTAGGCCCCATGAGTAACAGGGCTTTACTGTGGCCGGTTCATCTCTACATCCGATAACCACACCCTTGCTTTGCTCGGAAGGGAAAACAATGTGGGGACCGCTTACAATACCAGACACAGCCAATGGACAAGAGTGGCGCTGTTTTTGGAAAATAAAAGAAGACCTTTTTTAAAAAAAATCCTGAACAACTCCTTTAAGGAGTCACACTTTCCTTAGTATAGGTGGAGCGGTTGACTGATGACCTTCATCATGCACTGGCTTTCTGATGAAATTGAGGACGGCTTGTGCTGATGCACAGAAGCCAATCTGAATAAGCAGAGCTTCAGTATAAAGCAAGGAGCTGGAACATCACATTATCCCAAGCCTCTGATGAGATAGGAGGTGGATTTTAGACTACGGGAGTCCCTGATAGGTGTTTTGGGTTTAGAAAAAAAACCTTTAAAGAGGTTCTCCACCCATTTAACTTTATTCTGTGGAATAAAGCTTTTTTACATAGTACTTACCCTCCCTTACTTACTGCATGCTGGGGGCTCTTCCGACCGGATGTGGCATTGTAGTCGATACACCTGAGCAGGAAGAGAAGCCGTCACATCTGGTCAGAACCTGGGTGGAAGATCCGCAGTGTGCATGAGTGTATCGGAGATGGCGGCATTGGGCGAGCGAGGGAGGGTAAGCACTGTGCAAGGGCAAATGCACACGTTCAGGATTTATTTGCGCAGAATCCGCAGGGAAATTCGTGCAGACGATCCGCATCAATTGGTGAGGATTTACATGCAGATTTGATGCGGAATCGGTGCAGATTTTTTTCTCCCCATTGAAGTGAATAGATCCGGCCACAAACATTAAAATTTAATTGACCCACTGCAGATTTTAAAATCTGGACTGCTGGTCAAAATTTGTGCGAAAAAAAATCTGTGCATGAGAATTTCAAATTCTCATAGAATAGAATGTACATGACCTGCGGTGCGGATTTTCCACACGCAAATCCTGATCGTGTGCATTTAGTCTAAAAGAGCTTCCTTCCGCAGGTTAGTTTGAACTACTAACGGCAGGAGAACCCCTTTAAGTGCGAGTTACACTGACATGGGATTCTATTCCATTTCCCATGTGACACCGACAGCACACGATACAAATCTTTCGGCCACCTCACTGCAGCCGGGAGAGCAACATAACATATTATCCGCCCCATCAATCAGAATTTCCGAAGGTGTCGTTTTACGTTGTTGGCTTTCCGCAGAATTGAAGATGCAATTATATGGTCTGGAAATTTTAATTTAATTATATGGTCTAGAAATTATTATTATTATTTTTTTTTTTTAAGACTGCTTCTCTTTATTTACCCTGCAGCGACCAAGTGGTAATAATTCAAAAAGTTGTTTTTCTCTCCCGTGGAGTCAAAACATGAACCCCCCTCAAAATACGATTCAAATCTACACGGCCGCAAGTCAGAGCATCACTATGAAACAGTTCCTTCAAGGCAATGTCTACCCTCGCTTATTTTCTCATCAGATGGGTTCAATATCCTGCACTGATTCAGTTCTTAATATATCTTCATAGCAGCTGAAGCTCCACTTTTTGGATACAGAGCTCCAAATCCCCCTGCAAACCCATACAGGAAATTGATAAATATTTGTCTCCCTGAACCCACCACTAGGGGGAGTTTAGGAGCTTACTGCATACTGTGTGATTACCCAATTCAGTGTATAAAGCGTATACAATAACCTCCTGAGCTCCCCCTAGAGGTGGCTGCAGGTAGCCAATGTTTTGTCATTTACCTCTATGTCTATGCAGGGGATTAGATGTTCCCACCACTATAAAGATGAATTGATACAATTTTTAGTTCATAATATTGGACTAAAAAAAATAGGGTTAAAAAGTGGACATTCGTATTAAGATAGTCCTCGTCAAATATAAGTTTCTGGGAAATATCGCTGCAGGGGGCTCCCTCAAGTACATAAAACCAGCTCTGCCATACTACAGAGCTCAAGTGAGAGATGTCCTTCTTTTATACGTGGCACATATTATGGTGGTACATGGCTGACTTTCTTCAGCCTGTGGTACAGATTTATATGATTCTCTTCAGCTTGGTCATATCAGGCAGGTGATGACGGCCTGTTGCCTGCTGTTCCATGACTGTAATGGACTTTTCAGTGTCAGCTTTGTACTGTGTGTAAATGTTGTCGGAAGCAGACACCAGCTCTGACCATCCCAAGATGTACGGTAAGTGCTCCAGTCTTAAGGGGATGCCTATGGTTGGCACTGAGGGGGCGTCTGAGACTGAGTCACTATATTTTGCGACACTGATAGCAAACTTTAAGCTGCCAGGTAAATGGGTTAGGCCATGATTGATGCAAAAAGCGAAAATCAGACCTCATATAGTATATGACAATCTCTGTAGAACCAGCTCCGTACCTCACGTGGATCCAGAGATCTCCAGTTGCTCTTCTAGATTTATTTATAGCAGGGTTCTGAGGGTATGTGTCCTTTCTCATGGGCATATGCTTTCTGCTGCAGCTCTACCCCTATCACAGGGCAGGGGGCATGTCTTTCTTAGGGAGTGTCTCCTTCCTGCTGCAGCTCTCTCTCTGTAAATGTCGCAGCTTTTTCCAGTAGATGGGGCTGGTGGCAGTTGAAAGATGGAACTGAGCATGTGCGACCACCTCAACAATGCTACTGGATGGAGAAATAAGAAAAAGACTAAACAGTGAGAGAAGTGGCTTAGCTGGGTGAGAGGACTATTTTGAGGATCTGAGAGTACTAGGTCTTCTTGTGGAGAGCACCTAGTGGGGGTAAGGAGACTAGTGCTCCTGTGGTAAAAAGGCCTCTCACCCACCAGTCAGTTCTCTCTGCACTTAGGAGATGTCTGCAAATGAGATCCTGGCTAAGGAGAAGTTAATTTGCATACCCTTTTCCCACAGTAGCATTGCATGGTCTACAAGACTCCACACACCCCTACTGGATCCATGATAGGCTTAGATACACTGGACAGTCTCACACAAACTAGACTTAGGTACCCTGGTAAGTTTTGCATAATAGATTTAGATACCTTGGCAGTACCACACATAATAGGCTTATATATAGTCGACAGTATTGTAACACGCCAGAGTGGTGTTACCACTCTTGAACCCTGCTACTGTCTTTTTTGGGCTAACACCAATGCCATCTATGTATTTTGTCCAGGTCCTCCACACTGTGCTTTTCTAATCTGTTTGCAACTTTTATGTTCATGTAATATGCCTGGTTCACCAGGAGGTGGCAGCAAACACGGCGGAGCTGTACTTACCGTTCTATTCTAACCCCCTCTAGAGAGAAGTGGGCTTGCCCTACCTCCTGAAGGAAGGGTGGGGACCAGTTAGTTCCAGTTTTAGGGGCACGTCTCTGCTGGATGTGCCCATGCTAGCCAAAGCACCTTAAGCTCTGCTGGCCATGGAGGCCAAAGCTTGAAGCCTCAGGAGCCAGGAGAAAAGTTCCCTGGCATAAGCTAGAATCAGACTACAAAGTGAAGTACAGCATACAGAAGGAGCTAAGTTATACAGCCAGCCTGTGAGTACAGCAGAGTCAGAGAGAAACAGAGATATAGCAGAGTTGAGTTTGCCTGCCAGTTTCATGTTAAAGCCTGCTGGAACGTTTATTCAAAGTAAAGCTGCCATTGAACTTTATCTCAAAGTCTGGACTCAAGTTATTCTTTTATCCCTCAATTATTCGCCCTATTTATTGCTTCGGAGCCAAAGCATGGGGTCCAGCAGTATCCAGGTAGGAGCACCGTGACACATAGAGACATTTTAGGCCACACTATACCTCTCGGCATTCCTACACCTGGGATGCGAATTATAAAGGGCCATGGGGGTGGAGTATGTTGCAGTATCACACATGATGCAATAAACTTAGATACACTAGACAGTATGATACATGATAGGCTTAGATGCTCTGGACAATGTCTCAAATTATATACTTAGATACACTGCGATATACATCAGGCTTAAATACACTGGGCAGTACCACATGTAACAGGCTTACAGATACTGGACAGAACCAGACATGAAAGACTTGGATACACTGGACTGGTTGCCAACAGTCTCAAGACAATCCAGGCACATTGGGATATTTGCTAACCAAAACAGGCAGAGTTTATATATTCCTGGGGGGTTTGGTGTATACCCAGGAAGTGAGGCTTAAATGCCCCTAATCGGTGTAGTGGGCATCGGGGCATAGTGCAGCTCAGCATCCATTCAAGTGCCCAGAAGAGCTGATCCGTTATGAAGTATTGGACCCCCACTGATGTGACATTGACCTGTCCTAAAGATAGGCCATCGGTGTCTAAACACTGGACAACCTCTTTAAGTTCAGAATTGCTGCCATGGCTGAAAGTTTGCCCCTGTTGCAGCGGTCACTCCACCTACCTGAACCGTTGGACTAATGTAATACTGAAGCCTTCATCATTATGCCCCTTAAGGGTACTTTCACACTAGCATTTTTTTATTCCGGCAGGCAGTTTCGATAACGGAACTGCCTGACGGATCCGGCAAGCCGTGTACAAACGGAAAGCCTTTTTTTTCCCGGATCAGTTGCACGGATTTGGTGAAATACCGGATCCGTCTCATCCGGTATCATCTGGAATAAGATCAAAATGAAAAATAGCTCCTCCTATGTCCCGGCGCATGCGCAGACTGGAAAACCGAATCCGGCGATGCAGTAATTTCCGGAACACTCCGGCATTAATACATCTCTATGGAAATGAATGCCGGATCCGGCAAGTGCGGTATTGTTCTGGGATTATCACCGGGAAAAATACTGCAGCATGCTGTGGCATTTTGTCCGGTTAAATACCGTACAAGGTACGGAACGGAAGACATCCTGATGCATACTGAGCGGATTGCTTTCCATTCAGAATGCATTAGGACAAGAGTATTGAGACCCTTTACCGGATTTGAATACCGGAAAATAATGCTAGTGTGAAAGTACCCTAAGACTGGAGCACTTACCGTACATCTTGGGATGGTCAGAGCTGGTGTCTGCTTCCGACAACATTTACACACAGCACAAAGCTGACACTGAAAAGTCCATTACAGTCATGGAACAGCAGGCAACAGGCCGTCATCACCTGCCTGATATGACCAAGCTGAAGAGAGTCATATAAATCTGTACCACAGGCTGAAGAAAGTCAGCCATGTACCACCATAATATGTGCCACGTATAAAAGAAGGACATCTTTAACTTGAGCTCTGAAGGATGGCAGAGCTGGTTTTAGGTACTGCCCTAAAACTTTGCGATATTTCCCAGAAACGTATATTTGACGAGGACTATCTTAATACGAATGTCCACTTTTTAACCCAATTATTTTCAGTCCCATATTATGAACTAAAAATTGTATCAATTCATCTTTATAGTGGTGGGAACATCTAATCCCCTGCATAGACATAGAGGTAAATTATAAAACTCTGGCTACCTGCAGCCACCTCTAGGGGGAGCTCAGGAGGTTATTGTATACTCATTACTCCTAAACTCTACTGGTGGCTGCAGGCAGACAAATATTTATCAATTACCTGTATGGGTTTGCAGGGGGATTTGGAGCTCTTTATCCAAAAAGTGGAGCTTCGGCTGTTATGAAGATATATTAAGAACTGAATGAGTGCAGGATATTGAACCCCTTTGATGAGAAAATAAGCGAGGGTAGACATTGCCTTGAAGGAACTATTTCATAGTGATGACTCCATAGTCGGCTTGGTGACACTACAGTAAACACTGATATCACTACAGCTGCAATTGGTAACACTATAAACACGATTGCTCTCACTGCAGCAACCATTGATGACATGCTCACACTTAAGTGACAGAGTATAGAGACAACCCAATGATGACACAATGGCCACCACTGTTGAAACTACAGCCACCATTGACGACACTACAGTCACCACTGATGATATGTATTCGCAAGCTACATGTGGTATCTCTCACCATTAGACAGCCTGTCCAGGGCCTACGCACACAAGGCATTTCCCCGATTTTAGTGCAGTACCTTTTCTCCCGGTACTCCAGCTGGGGTTTCCCAAGACCTACATAGCACATATGTAACATATCACATTACATATCTAAATGGCAAATCATGGTGACACCTTCCAGTGAGGAGAACACATAACATATACATATTGGCATAATGATGAAGGCTTCAGTATGACATTAGTCCAACTGTTCAGGTGTGAGCATGAGCATATTATCAATGGCTGCTGTAGTGAAAGCAATGGTGTCTGTAGTGTCATTAGTGGTGGCTTTGGTGTCATCAATGGTGGCTGTAGTGTCATCAGTGGTGGTTATATTGTCATCAATGGTGGCTGTAGTGTCATCAGTGGTGGTTATATTGTCATCAATGGTGGCTGTAGTGTCATCAGTGGTGCTTGTATTGTCATCAGTGGCATCTGCAGTGTCATCAATGGTAGCTGTAGTGTCACCAAGGTGTCTGTAGGGTCATCAGTGGTGGCTCTGGTGTCATCAATGGTGGGTGTAGTGTAATCAGTGGTGGTTGTAATGGCATCAGTGGTGGATTTTGTGTCATCAGTGGTGGTTTTATTATCTTCAATGGTGGCTGTAGTGTCATCAGTGGTGGTTGTATTGTCATCACTGGTGGCTGTAGTGTCATCAGTGGCATCTGCAGCCTCATCAATGGCAGCTGTAGTGTCATCAATGGCGGCTGTGTTGTCACCTTTAATATCACAAATGGAGGAGAGGTACTCAGTGATTACAGATCTATCAGCCATGGCTCCTGAATGGAGGCAGCTGCTCGGTGCCCAACAATGGAAGTCATTGTCTAGATATCTGTACATGGAATGGACCATAATACATCATATATATTTGTACAACAGTGCTGAAATTAGCATCAGGACTTCTGGAGATGTGACCACATATTCTTCTCTCTGATTACAGGAGATACAATGCGGATTGCTTCATCAGAATTTGCAGATGATCCTTGCTCGTCGGTGAAGCGAGGCACCATGGTGAGGGCGGCCCGTGCACTACTTTCTGCTGTTACCCGCTTACTCATACTAGCAGACTTGGCGGATGTCATGAGGCTTCTGACACATTTAAAAATTGTAAGTGTCCTATGATTTCATCATTCTTTGGTCTAGTGCGCCTGTTTATGTGCATTTAGGGGCCCTCAACCTTACTGATCCCCCCAGCTGATGTTCTAGGTTGCCATTGCCTTCCACTTTCCGGTCCTGGCTTTATACACATGAAATGCCTAGAGATGCCGACTCAGCCAACATGGCCGGACTGAGACCAAAAAGCAGTTTAGGTAAACATAAGCCCCCCCAGCCTGAATTCAGTATTGACACCCCCTCATATTATTCATAATTTTGCTTTATTTGATTACACTCATTACCACTCTCTTAATATGTCAACTTCACCATCAGCATTGGAAAGATAATAAAAGTGGAACATAGAAACACCTACATCAATAGGGATTGACATACACTCAATGTTTCACTCAGGGACAAGTGTATATGCTGTATAACTAATAATACCACCATACAGTAACCATAAAATGGTACACAGGTGTCCTTTGCTATTAGATGTTCTCTTTCCTTTTTGTTCCCCATCTGGCCCAGACCACCATGATGACTTTTTCCTGTATAGCAACAAAACTAAGTTCAAACACTAGACAAGACTAGATAAATTCAGACTCGAGACCATAGTAAAGAAAACTGTTCAGACCCCCTGTTTAGCTTATGTTAAACTGCAGCTTAGACAGTATAATTGCAGTATGTTTGGCTGAGTTGGCATCTCCTGCCATTTCCTGCGCATCAAACTAGGGCCAGAGAATGGAAAGCAGGTAAGCATTGAACTATCTGAGGTGGCAAATCAGGATGAGTAATGCTTTTTTTTTTAACCCACTATGAGACATATATAAAAATGCACCCCCGATAAGGCCTCCTGCACACGAACGTATTTTTTTGCGGTCCGCAAAAACGGGTCCCGTTTTTCCGTGATCCGTGACCGTTTTTTCGTCCGTGGGTCTTCCTTGATTTTTGGAGGATCCACGGACATGAAAAAAAAGTCATGCGGAGCCAAACGGATCCGTCCTGAATTACAATGCAAGTCAATGGGGACGGATCCGTTTGACGTTGACACAATATGGTGCCATTTCAAACGGATCCGTCCCTATTGACTTTCAATGTAAAGTCTGGAGTCCCTTTTATACCATCGGATCTGAGTTTTCTCCAATCCGATGGTATATTTTAACTTGAAGCGTCCCCATCACCATGGGAACGCCCCTATGTTAGAATATACTGTCGGATATGAGTTAGATCGTGAAACCTCATTTCCGACGGTATATTCTAACACAGAGGCGTTCCCATGGTGATGGGGACGCTTCTAGTTAGAATATACTACAAACTGTGTACATGACTGCCCCCTGCTGCCTAGCAGCATCCGATCTCTTACAGGGGGCCGTGATCAGCACAATTAACCCCTCAAGTGCCGCACCTGAAGGGGTTAATTGTACTATCATATCCCCCTGTAAGAGATCAGGGCTGCCAGGCAGCAGGGGGCAGACCCCCCCCCCTCCCCAGTTTGAATATCATTGGTGGCCAGTGCGGCCCCCCCCCTCCCTCTATTGTAATAAATCGTTGGTGGCACAGTGTGCGGCCCCCCCCCCTTCCTCCCTCTATTGTAATAAATCGTTGGTGGCACAGTGTGCGGCCCCCCCCCTTCCTCCCTCTATTGTAATAAATCTTTGGTGGCACAGTGTGCGCACCCCCGCCCCCCCCCTTCCTCCCTCTATTGTAATAAATCGTTGGTGGCACAGTGTGCGGCCCCCCCCCTTCCTCCCTCTATTGTAATAAATCGTTGGTGGCACAGTGTGCGCCCCCCCGCCCCCCTTTCCTCCCTCTATTGTAATAAATCGTTGGTGGCACAGTGTGCGCCCCCCATCGGCCCCCCCCCTCCCTCTATAGCATTAACAACATTGGTGGCCAGTGTGCGGCCTCCCATCTCCCCCCCCCCGATCATTGGTGGCAGCGGGTCACTAGCAAAGATTCATACTTACCTGGGAGCTGCGATGTTCGTGTCCGGCCGGGAGCTCCTCCTACTGGTAAGTGACAGTTCATTTAGCAATGCGCCGCACAGACCTGAGGCTGTCACTTACCAGTAGGTGGAGTTCCCGGCCGGACACGAACATCGCAGCAGCCGGTAAGTATGAATCTTCTACTACTGTACTATTGCTATGTAACCATGGCAACCAGGACTGTAGTAACGTCCTGGTTGCCATGGTTACCGATCGGAGCCCCAGCGATTAAACTGGGACTCCGATCGGAACTCCGCTGCCACCAATGATGATGGGGGGGGGGGGGATGGGAGGCCGCACACTGGCCACCAATGTTGTTAATGCTATAGAGGGAGGGGGGGCCGATGGGGGGCGCACACTGTGCCACCAATGTTGTTAATGCTATAGAGGGAGGGGGGGCCGATGGGGGGCGCACACTGTGCCACCAACGAATTATTACAATAGAGGGAGGGAGGGGGGGGCGCACACTGTGCCACCAACGAATAATTACAATAGATGGGGGGGGGGGGCCGCACTGGCCATCAATGATATTCAAACTGGGGAGGGGGGGGGGTCTGCCCCCTGCTGCCTGGCAGCCCTGATCTCTTACAGGGGGATATGATAGTACAATTAACCCTTTCAGGTGCCGCACCTGAAGGGGTTAATTGTGCTGATCACGGCCCCCTGTAAGAGATCGGGTGCTGCCAGGCAGCAGGGGGCAGTCTTGTACACAGTTTGTAGTGTATTCTAACTAGAAGCGTCCCCATCACCATGGGAACGCTTCTGTGTTAGAATATACTGTCGGTTCTGAGTTTTCACGAAGTGAAAACTCAGCTTTGAAAAAGCTTTATGCAGACGGATCTTCGGATCCGTCTGTATAAAAAGTAACCTACGGCCACGGATCACGGACACGGATGCCAATCTTGTGTGCATCTGTGTTCTTTCACGGACCCATTGACTTGAATGGGTCCGTGAACCGTTGGCCGTGAAAAAAATAGGACAGGTCATATTTTTTTCACGGCCATGAAACACGGATCACGGATGCGGCTGCAAAACGGTGCATTTTCCGTTTTTTCCACGGACCCATTGAAAGTCAATGGGTCCGCGAAAAAAAACGGAAAACGGCACAACGGCCACGGGTGCACACAACGGTCGTGTGCAGGAGGCCTAAGAGATGTAGTTTGATATCACTCTGGTGCACTTTATCTTGAGGTCCTAAAGGTTGACAGATGGGCTAAAGTTAAGTGGTAACTTCTTAGATATGTTGTCACATTCATGGCTTGACAGCTGGGCTACAAGAAGTTTTTAGTTTGGCACTTTGTCTTACCATACTTGCAGAATTTTGGTTGATAAAAATGTAGGTTTGTTTTTTTTCCCTTCTTTTTGCTGCATATACTGTAAGTGGCTGCATATGTTAGGGTGCTGCCTCCCTGTGGTACTAATGAGAATGGCAGGTATCTTTTGTATAGTAGCTAGAACCGAACTATGAAAATAACATAGGACAGATATAATGGGGCACCATAGCAAAACTTAATATCCCCTTCTCATAAGATTTCTGTTGAATTTGATATTTTTTTCATTAATTGGACAGATTTTTGAATAAAAGGGCCTTACTTGCCCAACTTCTACATTGGAAAAAAGTTATTTTGGAACAACATATTTCTCAATATCTTTAGTCAAGACAACTGGCATAAATACACAGATAAATCTCCCTTTTAAATCTACTTCTTCTCTTCATATAGTACTGTATATTATCTGCTGCCGCCACCAGGGGGAGCTCACTGCATTAGTATTTATACAGTTACCATTAAATAATGAAAGCTGTACAATCTCTTTTCACTGATCTCCCCCTAGTGGCAGCTGCAGGAAATCACTGTGGCTTGTTGTGAGCTGTATGTTATAGTTAATTCATTGTTGTATGGTAGTATTATTTAGGCTTTTGTCTGGTATGTAGTATTATTTCAGTACTGTATGGTGGTTTTATATGAACTTTGTATAGTAGTGTTGTTTGCGAGCTGGATATCATAGCTAATTTGATGTATGGCGGTATTATTTAGACTTTAGTCTGGTATTAGTGGTATTGTTTGGGTTTTGTTTGCTGGTATTGTTTGAGCACTGTATAGTTTTAGTTAGGCCTGTTTCACATTTGCGTTAAAACAGACCTGACAGGCTCTTCTTGCCCGGAAAAGCCCGGTTCTGTGAATAGCGGCTGCTACCATGGCTGTTTATATAACGGTCTGGCCCTATTCACTACTTTCAGATTCAGCCGCTAACCAGCTAATATGCCGAGAGGCGGCTGGACGAAAACTGCTGCATGTAGCGTCAGTTGTCCGGCCACTTCTCTGCGGTCTGATCTCTGCCAGTCCCCATTATAGTTGATGGGGCTGGACATGGTATTCACGGATCCAGCAGAATGTTCCCAACTGGAGCACAAATGTCAAACAAGCCTCATTTGGATGTTATATAGTGATATTATTTAGACTTTTATGTGCTAGGTGGTATTATTTGGGCACTACAGTATATAGTGATAGTATATGAATTTGGGCTATGTATGGTGCTCTTGGTGTAGTTTTTTGGATATTTTATGGTGCTCTTTGTTAGACTTTTGTGTGGTAGTATTACCTGAGTCCTATATAGTGTTATTGTTTCAGCACTATATAGCATGGCTATTTGGAAATTGTATGCAGTTTTTTTTTAGATATCATACAATATCTAGGTAAGAACAATTGTCAGTTCTATTATCTTAGTATCCTAGAGTGCTTTGATGCAGTACAACTTTTTTCATTTGGTATATTATTATCTGGACATTGTGTGATAATGGGTTTTGTGGGATTCTATGGCAGTAGTATTTGGCACTGTGTGGAAGTAATGCACACAAATGAGTTACTAGCATTATTATTATAAAGTGGTATATTTTAGACACTGTATATGCAACGTCACACTAGGCCGCGCCTGGGGTATCTCTTGCCCCTTAGGAGGTTTCTACGAAATAAGTCCCTCTTGTAGAGCAAGTAAACATGACGCCAGCTGCGGTTAAGCAGCGGAAGCACAAGGCTCGCTTTTGTAGATGGTAGTGTTGGTACCCAGGGTAGGATTGAGTGGTGTAGAGTGGCCTACAGTCTCTGTAGATGTTATAAACACGTGTCACGGTGTACCTAACTAGATATCTGTGGATCCCAGACGTGGTGTAGTATGAAGCAGCTCAAAAGGGGTAGGTGAACTTGGATGGTGGATGAGTAGAATAAATGTAGTCCAGACTTGGTAGTAACATTGAACAGTTTCTTTTACTTGGCATGAATTGGTAATCCAAACAACTCTCAAACGATATCTTGGTCATCAGCAGGTATTCGCTTAAGTTTGGCAGGCAAATACTTCTCAGCTCTGCTATGTGTTAGCTCTCTCAGCTCTGCTATGCTTGACTGGATAAATAGGAAACTCTTCCTCTTCTGCTGCAACTTAGGTTAGCTGTAGTCTGTTGTCTGTCTCTTACTTGTAATCCTAGGAACTCTTGTCCTGGCTTCAAGCTCTGTTAGCTTGGGAGGCAATGCAAGCCCAGGAGGGGTCATGCAACCAGGTAGACTTCAGAGGCTGGGCCTCTGGGCCTAGCAGAGCAGACAGTGCTCTGCTGGCCTACTCACAACCTCTCCCTTAGGAGGGTAGACTAGACACTGACTCACTGAATAACTAAACTCCTCCCTCTCTAAAGAGGGTTGAGAGGAACCAGAAGGTTATTTTCAAGATAAACTATCTCTGCCAATGCTGCCGCCATCTGCTGGTGGACCAGGTAATTGCATGAACATAACAGTTACATGAATAAATATGCACATTATTAGGAGATGACAAGGAGTACATTAGGTAATACATACTAGCACATAGGAGATGGTAGCAAGGTGCTAAAAGGAAGTGGTAATGGCACTCCGGGACATTACATATACTGTATATTACTATTACTTGTGCACGGTGCATTGCTATTAATTAAAGATGAGCGAATCGATTCCCACAAAGTGGAATTCGATCAGAATTTCAGGATAAATTCGATTTGCCTCGAAGCCGACTTTCCTCGTGCTTCATGTTAACGAATCGATTTCACCTGAAATAGTGTAAAAAACAAAAAGAAAATCATACTTACCTCCTCCATTTGACCGCGATGGGCCGCTAGCCTCCATTTTGATTGAAGATCCTGTGCTGGATGACACAATCTTGCGCCGTGCGAGATTTCGCTCCAGATCTTTAAGCAAGATGGCGGCGGTCGGCCCGACGCGAGCAAATGGAGGCGGTAAGTTTGATTGAATTTTTTTTCAATTTTAATTTCACACCGTGATCATGTATGAACGCAGCATCTGAGGAGTACAATAATGGGGGCAGCGCTATTGCAGCTCCCTGTCATTGCACACGCTACTTACAAAAAAATGCGCTTCATGACAAAGTTATTCATCACTTATCATTTTTTGGGCGAATCAGCCGAATCGAACTTTCCATAAATTCACTCATCTCTACTATTAATCTTTGCATTCTGATGGTATTATCTGGCACTTTATGATGGTATGACATTGATACTATGTTGCATAGCTAAGGAAGTGTACAGCATGTTGGGAATATTTGGGCACTATTTAGCAGTATATTTAGGACACTACATATTACTGTTATTAGAGAACTGCATTAGGTTGGGCTGTCAGATGTTTTATTGGCACTATACTGCATAACTATCTAGATATTGGTACAATATAACGATACACTTTGAGCATGTACGATATTTGTGCTCCCAATGACAGATTGGGAATTTTACCGTGACCCTGATATTATATGTACATTTTTAATATAAGGTATCTCTAATATTTAAATCATTTACATGTAGCTTCTTGTATTCTCTTCTCCCACCATCCAACAAAAAGAGTTGAGGGCTTCACTTATATAATAATCCTGCCACAGATACTGTATGTAATAGGGAAAAGCCCTGTGCTGTTTAGGAGAGGGATCTCTCTGAGAAACTGGTGTCACATCCGTGCTCTTGGCTCTTCTCCATGTCTAAACACCTCTCCTGCCTCCTGGAGAAGACAGATGAATTAACATTGTCAGGTCATCAGCAGAGCTCTGGCCGAGACTCAATTACAATGTGGCTGTTCGCTCTGAGCCCTCACGTCTCCTGTCAATAGTCACCGCAGCTCTCATTACCGCTCTATAGTTATTGTTGTGTGGCCGCTCAACACCTTCTTCCTGAGTGGCAGATCTAATAGACAGTGCCTATCCAAGAGGGTCATACACAACATGCACCCAACAGTCGGCGGCCTGCTATGAAATTGATATAATCCATCATGAAGATGGTGAATCCAACAGATGTCAGAGTATTAAACATTATGGATTATTAAGATACCATGGAGAAGGGAGTAAAGTGAGATAAGATCCCAAAGGAAGACGTGCAACTGGGAATATTCCTGTAAACTTCTATATATTTGAAAGTTCTGATTAATGGAATTGTCAGACTGATTCCAGATTAAAGAATGCATCAAATATATTACATGACCCAAAAAAAAATATTATTTTCTCCACCAACCAACCAATTTGTTCTTAGCATTTTGACATTGTGTCTGGAGCCATTGTTCTTCCCCAATTTATTAACAAATAGTTTGGAGTATATAATTTTTTTAAAAATGTCAGCCATCTGAAGCTTACATCTTGCAAATAGCTCCAGACTCTCTCCAGACTTTATGGTTTGGATGGGAAACCTTTTCCGGGAATCCACCACAAGTACTGTACACAATGGTATAGTTAGATTCATCAATATAAAGAAGACCAATTTCTGTGGCTTTACATTACTTCAGCTGCTGTCTGACATTGTGTGTGTAGAAAAAGAAATTCCTCCATCGGCAACTTGTGTCCGTTGCTGCCTCAATACTTCTATTAGGAACATTATTCATTGAACTACTACTCCTCTCATTTTTGCCATCACCACCACTCCCTTGTACGCTGCTTGTAAGTGTTAATCAGATTCTGCTCTAAATGCTGGACTATCCTCTAACGCCTTGACTGAGTTTAGGTACTCTAGTGTTTGCAAGCCTTAGTGAAGGTGTGCTTCCGACTCTGATCCACTGACCTCAGATTAAATACATAAACTCTGTCAGACTTGTTTTACAGGTATGCATAAACTGTGCCCACCCTGATCTTGGCCTGTTTCCTGACTACAAGTATTGCCTGACTCCTCTGTGTTTCTCATCGGTGTATCTGTGACCCCTGTTGGCTGCCAACTACACCAAAACTGTTTTAAGAGGTAGCAGCCTGGTGGGTCCCCTGCAGCAAAGGCCAGGTTCCTGTACAGGGGGTTAAAGTGTGAAAACCAGGGAATCGCCAGGACAATGCCCTTAGGTTTAGCCCAAAGCCAAACCAATTACTTGGTACACTGGGTTCGCATCCACTGCCCATTACAGAAATATATCCAAAAAGCTTAGTCATTTAGTGGGGTTATTCAGACCTATGGTATGTCCCTAAGTTATCCAAAACCGTTTAGAACATGTAACATATGTTAAGATTCAAGCTCTGGTTTCATGGTCCATGGCTCCATAGATGCTGCATTTAAGGGGTTGTCCAGTTAATTTAAACCTATTCTCATAGACCCTTATAAGATATTCTACATTATTAGAGGGGTCCTGTGTTAAGGCTCTCTTAGACAGCAGGGGAGCACTTCAGGTTATATTATGGTCAAGAGACCTTTCTAACAAATAGGAATGTCTGAAGAGGAGAACTCTTTAAACCAACACTACCTGGCTGGTAACCATGCTCTTCAATTATTACTTTTGGCACAGTATATCTGGCACTGTATGGAGATTTAATGTTGTCACTCTATGGCATAATTTAGCTGTATGTGGTAGTATGATTTGAGTACTAACCGAAATAAAGGTCGTGGTTAAATCTGTAATCAAACAGAATATTATTACACTAACCGAAATAAAAACCCCAGACGAAGGTATGCCGAAACGCGCGTTGGGGTTGGCGCCATCCTGGAGGAGACTTTGTATGGGTAAATGTCCCTTTTCCCCACTATGTATGTTTTCATGTATGCATAGCCATTTCTTCTGAATATCATGTTTAAGGATAGGGACTCCGTTCATTGTATGTCTCCTCCAGTGATGTTGCTTTTTATCTCCTGCACTGATTCTTTTAATCATGTATGTTGTCTAATGTGATTTTGTAATAAAGATTAATTTAGTACCAGCGGTCTGGCATTTTCTATGTAGGTTATTGATTTGAGTACTATATGGTCAGAAGTTTTGGAAACGTTTTGAGATGTTCTACAACTTTCATATCCATTCAGGTTCTCTGTCGAGACTTGCCCTCGGATAAGCAGATACAGTAATTGAAGTGCCCTATTTATTTGATTGCATTTATACAGACCAAAAGCTTGACCTATACCAATGATCCTTAAATCACTGTAAACACGTGTTGGTTTCTGAAGTGACTTTGTGTAGCTACATCACCACCCCATCAAGTTCCATTCCTCCGAAGATCATCTGTGCAGCCACAGATAATTAGATTGCCATTTAAGTGCCACATCTGTTTCCTCATCAAATATCAAGGATTTGCATAGTGAGAAATGTAAAAATGTCAGCGCTGGTTAAGTAATGGCGCGGGCCTCACACTCTAAGGGAACATTTCGTAAGACTCTTCTTCGGGTTAAAAAAAATACCTTCCCATCATATTGTATTTTGCTCTTACGAGACGTGTGACATTTTCCGCCGTTTCTACGTTGACTAGAGAAGATCTGAAAAGATTAGGCTGCTCCTTTTTCTCTATATTCATTGTATTTGTTTATTGTGGATATTTACAAGGAGTAGATGGGATTTAGACCTAGATTTTCTGTACTTTATGCGGCCCCTGGGGCATCTGTCAATGTGTTGCCACCTCTGATGACTGGAGCTCTCAGTGGATCCAAGCCTCAATCTTCTAAATCTTCTTCATGCCTCACTCCAGAGCACTAAATGAACATAAATGATAACATTAAAGGTTATGAATACCTTCTGAGGCAATTTTTTTAAATTATTATTATGCATTTAAGTTATTTAAGGCTATTTTTTTTTTCAATTGGTCTTTATTAAAAAGTCTTTGCTTAGCTGTGAGCATCTTACTTTTACTTTCACTTTCAGCCCTTATCTCTTGGTTAGGTATGTCCCTTATCTTTGAACTACTAACAACTGGTAAACACTTATTTAAGCCATATTCTTGTTAGTAAGATAAGAATTGAGCTATAATGAGTGTTTATGAGGTCAGGAGATCAGAAATAAGGAGCCATCAGCTGAGCTGGCTGACAGGAAACAGTATATTGACAGAGCTTGGTACTGGAGAATCTCAAAACTGTACAGAGAAAGGGGTTGAACATTTTTGATAAAGACCAACTGAAAAAAAGATTTTAGCTCAAAATGATACAATGCAATAATAAAAAAAATGCCCTCAAGTGTCAATAGCCTTTAATATCGCAGACATGTAAGAAACCTATGATAATTTATCTCCCTTTACATATTTTGCCACTTGTGTACTTCAAGTTGCCACTAGATCCTTACAATTGTCCTACTAGTTTGTATCTAAGGTCTAAAGATCTATGCATCTTCATGGTTACAGAAAACAGATATAGCCTGTGTAGTCAGTCCTATAGCCATGCATTTTTTTGGCAGCAAAAATTATAATTTGTCATAATAACAGTTGTTTGTCCCCCAACCTGTATTGGGCTGTGTAAAAACAAGCACTGACTGACTGGCCCATGAAAAAGGACCGTTTGTGTGTATGTGAGGTAGGGAAATCAATTGGGATTGGCAGTGTTTCTTCTTAAAGCTCAACCTTCAATAAAATTGTAATTGTTACATACCTCCCAACTTTTGAAAAGAGGGAAGATGAACAGAGGGAAGAGGCCACGCCTCTAACTCCGCCAAAAAATAACTAAACACCTAATCCCACGACATGTCCTACTTTCTGACAAAGCCCCCCCCCCCCCTTATGATGAGGTTAGTGGAAAATGGGGGAGGGGAAGCTCAGGTGAATAATGAAGTGGGGAGAGGAGGGCTCTTCAGCATTATAATCAGCTGTCTCTGCGTCCTATGGAAGCTGAGACAGCTGAAAGCGGGACATACCTCCGGGACTGTCCCGCTGGATCTGGGACGGTTGGGAGGTTTGTTGTTATTTTTTTATGTTAAAGGGATATTCTAGTCCAATCAAAAAGAGTTCTCCCATGTACTTATTCCCTGCAGCGGCCTTTATGACTATGCCAGGTTCCTGCTGGCCCCACTTCCTACTTTTGTCTCAACATGGCAAGATATAGGTGTGAATGCCCCTCAGTCAATGACCCGCCAATGGCTGCAGCAATGACCCGCCTCAGCAAATGATTGGCTAAGCAGCAATCCCAGCCATTTCCTGTTGTGTTTAGACAGGAGCAGGAAGTGGAGCAGAGCAGAGACCCCACAACCATCGCAACGGCACTGACTGAAGATTGATGAGGTAAATATAAGCACTTTTATTTAGTTTTATACAATTTTTTGCCCAGGAGAACTCTTTATGTAATGGGCTTGAATATCTCTTTAACTTACTATGGGAAAAATTATAGGCCCATACAGTAAAGGTATGTGTACTATATTTACAAGACAATGCCATATGGAGTCCACAAGAAGAATGGACAAGCTCGTTCTACTTGTGAATTATATATACAGTACAGACCAAAAGTTTGGACACACCTTCTCATTCAAAGAGTTTTCTTTATTTTCATGACTATGAAGGGATGAGCTTCAAGAGGTAGTCCCCTGAAATGGTCTTCCAACAGTCTTGAAGGAGTTCCCAGAGATGCTTAGCACTTGTTGTCCCTTTTGCCTTCACTCTGCGGTCCAGCTCACCCCAAACCATCTCGATTGGGTTCAGGTCCGGTGACTGTGGAGGCCAGGTCATCTGGCGCAGCACCCTATCACTCTCCTTCATGGTCAAATAGCCCTTACTTTCAAAGTTTTCCCAATTTTTCGGCTGACTGACTGACCTTCATTTCTTAAAGTAATGATGGCCACTCGTTTTTCTTTACTTAGCTGCTTTTTTCTTGCCATAATACAAATTCTAACAGTCTATTCAGTAGGACTATCAGCTGTGTATCCACCTGACGTCTCCTCAACGCAACTGATGGTCCCAACCCCATTTATAAGGCAAGAAATCCCACTTGATAAACCTGACAGGGCACACCTGTGAAGTGAAAACCATTTCAGGGGACTACCTCTTGAAGCTCATCAAGAGAATGCCAAGAGTGGGCAAAGCAGTAATCAAAGCAAAAGGTGGCTACTTTGAACAACCTAGAATATGACATATTTTCAGTTGTTTCACACTTGTTTGTTATGTATATAATTCCACATGTGTTAATTCATAGTTTTGATGCCTTCATAGTCATGAAAATAAAGAAAACTCTTTGAATGAGAAGGTGTGTCCAAACTTTTGGTCTGTACTGTATATGTATTTTTATTTTTTTCCGTGGGATGTACCAAATACACTCAGGTTTTTTACCGTAGCATACTATGTGAATGTAGCTCCAAAAAATCAATTTTTATACATTGGAGGCAGAATATTGGTGAATGTCATATCAAATTCTTCACTAAATCCTGAGTGCCTGAATGGGTTTCTAAGGTTGTTCACACCCTAATGACTTTTTTTCCTCTTCAGATTTGACAGCAAATCCAAGATGCAGATTTTTGAGTAGATTTTTATATCCACGTAGATTCTGGTGTAGTTTTCTTCCTATGCATTTCCTCCATAGACCTTTCTCTACTTTATACATTTCTACCAACTCACATGTTCACAGAGACAAATGCAGAAAAGTCATCTGCTGTCGAGTTCATTTGTAAGTTTATTAGTGGGAGACAATTTACAGTATCTGACGCTGCTAATGGTGCCATTTAATGCCTGCTCTGACTTCGTTAACCCTGCCAAGAACACGTTGGCAGCCCTCACCGCAGCTTTTGCTTCGTGTACTTTATTTAGCAATGCAATCAAACTGGCAAGATACAAGTGAGTTGCAATTAGTCTTACTGTTCCCACCGAACTGGATCTAATCAACCACTGCTGCTTATTGATATATGCAGCCCTCAGAGTGGTTAAATAAATATATGCGCCGCAAAGAGTCAATCTCTCGGCCCCAAATTTCCATCTCCTTGAAGGGTTTAAGGTGGTCAGTCACCTGGAATGTTTATTTTACCTTTCAATATGCGATTTGTTGCTTTCCTCTGGAGAAAAAATATTTTTAATTCATACGCAAATGAGAAATTAAGTCCATCAAGGAGGATCCAAGCCAATCTGTGCACATTTGCTCCTCCTATTCCTCTCCCTCTCCTGCTTGATTGACAGCACCAGGTTCCTGCATAGTCATCTTGTCCAGCCCTGTCAATAAAGAAGTGGAGGGAGTGGCTGCCAAAGGAAGGAAGCAGGAAGAGCAAGGTTGCACAGAGTGGCTTGGGCCCGCCCTCGGTGCACTTTACTGCTCTTTTGCATTGGGATTAAAAGTATGCTAAGTGACGATCACTAAATGAAAGATATCATTACATTCAGCTGAGTTAGCCCTACAAGGCAATGTAGGGTTTGAAAACATCTGGGGCCCAATCCCCAAATTCTTGATTAACTGCCCCCATCCCTCACCCTAGCATCACAGGCTTTTGTTGGATGGACAATACATTCAGCCCTAACAAACATACAGGAATATACAACACTACAATGCCTATTACATCCAGTGTCAAAGGGGTTATTCAAGTTCTATAATGCCCCCCCAATACGCCCGGGCCACTCACAGAGTTTGTACTTACCTGTCACCTGTGAATCAATGCGGGTGCTGGAGGGTGAGGTAAGTACAACCTCTGTGAGGGGTCCGGGCATATGGGGGGACATTATACAACTTGAATAACTCCTTTAACTCCTCTAATTATACGCATTATCTTTCCTCATCTTCTCCATTTCATCCAGACAACCATGACAACTTCTTTCAGCCATGTCTCATTTCTATATATTTTGACACACAGGCATCGTCTTCCTCCTCCTGATGTCCCAACAGTGCTATCTTGCTCCTACCCCCAATACTGTGCCAGCCATGCTCTCTAACGCCCCCAAATATTTTAATGCAGAATTAAAAATTCAATACAGATAGTCCCCATAGTAATCATCACAAAGTCCAACCAATAATAATTTTGTCCCAGAGTGTTGTTATTAGTTAAAGTGCCCTCTACAGTGCCCCCAGTAGTAACAATTCTCAGAGTATTATTGCTCTACATATTGTGCCTAATAATAATAATAATAATCATAATAATAATAATAATAATAATAATAATAATAATAATAATAATGCTCCCCTTAGTACCATAGTAGATGTAATTTTTCCTATAGAGTCTCCAGTAGTAATAAAGTCCCCCATAGGGCTCCCAGTAGTGATAAAACTCACCATAGTGCCCCCAAAATTAATAAATAGCTAAATGCCTCACTATAATGCCCCAGTAGTTATAATGCCCCCTATAGTGCCACCAGCAGGTATAATGGTCATGTATTGCCCCGAGTGGTAAGAATGCTCCCTGTAGCGCCCAGTAGTTAAAAATTCCCCTGTAGTGTCCCAGTAGTTACAATGGCTCGATAGTGTTCTGGTAGTTGTAGTGCCCCCAATAGTTATGACTCCCTATGGTGCCCCAGTAGTATGTTTCCCCAAAATGACAAAGAAAAAAAAATCAAGTAATCACCTGTTTCCTGCTCCATGCCATCACCAGGGATGCAGTTCATAGGCCTCTTCTGGCCTGCGGCCTGAGTTGCATGTGTTCTAGCTCAAGCAGTCACGATGATGTCATTGCGTCATCTGTGCCGCTGATATATCCTATCATAGATTTCAAAACTAGTGGCCTATAAGGGTGAATGGCAAGGACGAAAGCCATTGGCTCCAATGCCCCACCGCAGTTTTCAACTGAATCATGGTCCTGATGATGGCAATATAGTTGTATATCCGGTGAACTTAACATCCTAGCAATGCCCCTGGTTGGCACCTTCCTCCTTTTAGGGAATAAAGCCCAGGTTATATGTCCCTCAGTGTACTGAGCAATAGGCTGCCTTTCAATCCTACACAGACATATTTTAGGTCCCTCTATTTCAGGTCAAAGGAACTACTCAAAATATTCTGAAAAAGTATCTAATAAAATTACCAAAAGGTACCAAAACAGGGTTGTCCAATCAATAAACTAGGCAATGGATCCAGTGCATGTTCAGGCATCAAGTTGGAGATTGGAGGTACAAGCTCAGGGTTTCCAGGCCATCAAGATCACAGGTTCCCTTTCAGTAGTGAAAGCTAGTGCTGTGCCTGCCCATAAGGCTGGTCCAATACATATTTTTGTCTCCCAGGGGTTGCCTTGCCTTGTGCTGTCATATTAGTAGCCTGAACATTTCTAAATGGAACCCAGTTGCCAAGTAAATTGGACTATTCAGCTAAAGAATATTCAGGTTTTATCAGCAATTTAAGAGAAAACAAACCATTTTAAACCTGTTAAAGCTTGAAAACTTATGAGTAAATGGTGCGATGAGCCTGGAGGAGAAATATTTACTCCAAAGTCATTGTTGCTGCGAAATGAAGGATACCTGGAGAGACGTTTTGAAGAAACTAACACCAGAAGACTATTACCAGGCGAGGAAAAGAAAAAAAAACGAGAAGAGATTATTTGCTCGACAATCTCTCCTCCAATCAGTCATCTCTTAAATCATGTGCCTTGGGGTTTTCTAGGCTGCGAGATTCCAGATGATGCACAATCTTACGCTTTAATGAACCTCCCATGAATGAGTAATTTACTCATCTGCATACGGAGCTTTCAATCCACTTGGAATTCCACTGCTGAGAACAAATTGCTGCTATTTGTCTTCTCTTCTGATCTAAGGATATTTCCCATGTTTAACCCTTTTTCTTTCCAAGATGATGAACATCAGTCAAGGATCTGTGCTGTGAACCGGTTCAGGTCTAAGGTATATTTGGCGTTCTTGACCAGACACAGTCCAATTTGGTCAGATAAACTGGATCCAAATCGATAGTGCTTTCAAAAACTCTCTCTCTCTGTTTGGTTCTCTCAAATCAGATTCAGGTTTGGTAGAATCAGAGCTTTTTGAAAAATTTGGGTTGAATTTTAGAATTGATTCTTTCATCTATACTAAGGATGAGCAAACCAGTTTGGGCCGATCCGAACTTTGCTATTTTTTGTACGGCAGATGAACCCGAATCTTATCAGGTTTGTTTCAGACAAATCCACAAAAACTTTGTGTAGCACCATTTTAGTGCAGGTGTTGGTGGGAAAACTAGGGTGGAAGAAGAAGGGTGGGATAGGGCTTGCCCTGATTGACTCCCAGGCCGACAGACAGCCTGGATGAGCCAATCAATGCTGCAGCAGACGGGAGGTACCCTAGCAGAACGAGACAAACTCCATTCTGTGCTGGGCTGTGAATGAGAGTGGTTGGGTCTTACAGTGTCTGCCAGGAAAATGATCTTAGGGGGTCAGTGAGGGACAGTCAGAAATCAATCAAGTTTGTATTCTATTGCCAGAGAGAGTGAAGGGAAAAGTTAGGATTCCAAGAAGAATTGTGCATGTTGTGTACAATAGAGGGAAGCAGGGAGAGATAAGACAGAACCTCTGGCTGTGCATGCTATCAGAAGTGCGGGTGCCCCTCATAAGCAGCTACCTGCAAGCAAACACTTTTATTTTGTTTCCCCATTTTGACAGAAATCCTTTTTTTTTGTGGGGTTCACTTTAATTAAGCTGCATATATACGTGATTACTGCAGGAATACCCAAGGTGTGGCAGCAATCTACCTGTGTGTATATTAAGGTGAAATTGGGCATCAAGCCTCAGTCGTTGTTTACGTATATACAGTTTCCACATGGTTGGAATTTAAATTTTGGGGGGACTGTTAAATTTAATAAAACCAGCATATATATGTGATTACTACACAACACAAGGAATAGCAGCAATCTACCAGTGTGTATTAACGAGAAATTGAGTATCAAGCCTCAACTTTCCATTTAGGTATATTTCGTTTCCACACGGTTGGAATTTAAAAACATTTTTTTTTTTATGGGGGTGGGTTAAATTTCAATAAGCAGCATACATATGTGATTACTGCATCAATACTGACGTTTTCTCACAGCTGCATCTCATTCCGGGTGAATAGATCACGCTGGTGGTGCCCCATCTTGCCATTGTTGCCTGTTTGCTTGCTTGTTATCACGTTCTGTATGGCTGCTGCTGCTTCTGCCCGCATCATTCCACTAATGCCTCTCAATCATCAGTTTACGTGTATTCAGTTTAAACACGGTTGAAATTTTAAAGGTTTTTAGGGGGGGTTACATTTCTTTAAGCAACACTTTCTCAACATTTTCTCACAGCTCTCAGCTGATTCTGATGAATACACATCTGCCGATTCCCCATCTTGCGACTGTCGCTGTCTGTCTGCTGAACCTGCATCATTCCACTTATGCCACTTGCCAACCATTATGTTCCACTTTTGTATTCATATTTTTTTTTATTCCATAACACAGTGTGTTTAAACATCATCTGTCTCCGATCAGGGCCAATTTTTAGAAGCTTTGGATTATGAAAAAGCATGAGACGTCCTGGCAGGGTCTGAAATGGCAATGAGGGTGGTCGTAGTCCTCACATTCACTATTCCTGCACCAGCACATTGACCTCTACAGTACCCCACCCCTTTAACAGTGATCTCCACAGCAGCCTGCCCCCTTAACAGTAACATCCACAGCGCCCTCCCCTTTAACAGTGACCAACACAGTGGCCGCCCTTTTATTAGAGACCTCCACAGTACCCCGTCTCGTTAACAGTGACCTCCACAGCAGCTCGCCCCTTTAGTAGTGACCTCCCCAGTACCCCATCTCCTTAACAGCGATTTTCACAACACCCCGTCCCCTTAACAGTGGCCTCTACAGAAATCTGCCCCTTAACACTGACCTCCATAGCGGACCATCCTCTTGCCTGTGACCTCCTCAGCAGCCTGCCCCTAGCATGGCCAGAGGTCCGGTTTTAGGCCGGACAGTCCGACTTTCAGACTCCCTGTCCTCTGTCCGGCGCAGGGCCTTGACAGACACATGGATGTCCTTTTGAACAGCTCACTCTCAGACAGCAGCACTGTGCTGTCTGAGTGTGAGCTTCAGGGAGAAAGTCACCATCCCTCCCACTCCTGCAGCTGATAGAAGTTGATTTTTACCTTCATTTTTCAATCTCCGTCGGCTGCAGAGTGGGAGAGGACATAGCCTAACCAGGTCAGTGGTGTGACTTAGAGGGACCTGGGGCGGGGTTTTTAAGTCCATCTTTTAAATGGCCACCCTACCTGCCCCCTGAACTGTGACCTTCACAGCACTCCACTCCCTTAACTGGTGATCCACAGCGCCCTGCCCCTTTAAAGCTGACCTACAGCAGTGAAGAAAAATGGCTGTGTTGTTATGGAAACCTGGTGTAAAACTGTGTGTATATGGAGACTAAGGGCCTGCGAGCTTCTATTGGCGGATAAGGGTCATGTGACCAGGCTTCTATTGGCTAATGCATTTTTTTTTTTACTATCTCAGGAATGGTACGTCCTAGAGAGCTGAAACCCAGTCTAAAATCTTCCCGGTACCTGTGTGCCAAATTTAGTGATTGTAAATGCGACGGGGCGAATTCCTTTAGCGGACAAACACACATACATACCCTCAGCTTTATATATTAGATTGGCAGTATGGTGGTCCCTTCTAAGTCTCTCTCTAGGTTTACCATTCAATTTTCCCAAATGATGAAAGGCAAACTCTCAATATTTATCAGCAAGGTGCAGTCCTAGATCAGATGGCCAGTTCATCTTAGTAGTGTGGCGGGCCCCCAAAGCAATTTACCCCAACCATACGCAGTAAATTCTAAAGCCATATGCGTACATTATCTTTATTGTCTCAGTCCAAGCACAGTCCTTATGGTCCTCAACCTTCTGTAATAATTCCGTGCTTTCTTTTCTCAGAGGTAAATCCTTAGAAAAGTTGCATTTCTGGCAGTTTTCACTCTCAGGAGTGGTGATTTCCTGGAGAAGGCTTCTGGCTTGGCCTACTTGGCAGCAGCACACACCAAACAGGTCTTTCTAGCCTGTAGAGCAGCAGACAGACTCCTAGCCAGGGGAAAATAGCCAGTCACCTGGCAACTAAACACTAAAGACTGCCAGTTACCTGTTTCCTCCCATACATAGCCCTTTTGGGTTACATAGTGCACAGATCATAGTTATCACAGTAAATATTTTAACAGCTGCAGTAATGAACCATAGCATTAACTCTTAGCAGTGAACCAGCGGGTCATTGCAATAGTTGGTCAAAATGTGCCGAGCTTGGTACTTCTAAAAAAAATTTGGCCAATTTACTCCAGCATATTTTTTTTTAATTAAGACTGACATATAGTCGAGCTGCACAACCCATGAACAGATGCAGCGCTGGTTCTGGAAGCAAGCAGCTATTTTTTTTTATAAACCTAGACAAACAAAACAAAAAAATGTAAACAAATTATATGTTGTTTTTTTTTTTTTTTACAGATTTTTGTTATATTTTCCTAAATTGAACCCGTAAACTGCTTAAAAGAAAATATTGCGCAGATTTGTAAAAATAAATTAAACACAGTGTGAATTCTGCCCACATAGGGACATCAATTTAATACCCAATTTAAAATTAACTACATCAAAGTATAACGAATACAAGTACCACTGGCAAGGGCTGCTTTGGATTGAAATATTATTTTTCATATATAATATATTCTGGTGTCTTTTGTCCCTTTTATTTAAAGGCGTTTTCAGCAAACCCATCTTAATTAGACATAACATACCTGTAGAATAAAGGTTGTAATATGCTTACCGTTCCAAAGTGGAGTGAATTGATCTCTTGAGAACCCAGTCATGTGACTCTTATCTTCAAGTTCTAAAAATAAATTTTCTCCAACCCCAAATCCTTTTTACAGGTTGTTGGCCTGAGCTATGTGCCGTACCCCAGAGCAAGGGGGTATCTGCAAATTATTAATTCTCTAGTGTTATCTATGTATGGATGGCACAATCCTGGCTCAGCTCTTGTAGGGGGTTAGGTGAGGGCTGGCCCCACCACTATCCTTAGTTCAGTCTAGACTAGAGTTTGGAAGGGAGCGGAAGCTGTGACTTTTGCTTTGTATTGTTAGCCCCAAAAAGGGGCGGTGCATTACTTATGATGTGGACAGGGCTAGAACCATTACTCTCACCGTTGAAGCCCCCCCCCACCCCCCATAGTTTATAACATTATAATTAGAATTATACATTGAAAAGTCTAAGCATTGATGAACACTATCAAACATTGATGGTAGTTTATCCAATACTTACTAGCAGTTGATTTTTATTTTTATTTTTTTCAGTGAGTGCAGGGACTCTGAGCAGTTGCAGACACAGCAATCACCAAGTGTATTTATTTTTGCATACACTATCGAGTTTTCAAAAAAAATAAAAAAAATCAATAAGGGAGCTTTTAAACATTTTTGTATATTTATTACATCTTTTGAAGAGTCACATCAGAAGAAGTTATCGGTGGAGATCCCTAGACCGTTTTTGTTTTTTTCGAGCTTTCCTCCTCATTAGGAATGAATGATTCCCCGCATGTCTAGCCGCCCTGACTTCGTCATTCCATTTCACAAGTGCTTTGCCTCTCGTCATTAATACTTATCATACTTTGTAATTCATCAGACTAATCTCACACATGCAATAAACAGAAGTAACGTAACTTGTATACACAGAGGATGAAGATTTAACCCCTAAAAGAGATTTTCTTTTTTTTTGGACCATTTTTAGCTTTTTTTTTTCATCTCACCATTCTGAGAGCAATAACTTTTCCCATTTTTCTGCTTAGGTTAGTTTCACATTTGTGGCCCAGCATTCCCTTAACTATAATGCCCCAACCAGTCAGATATGGCGAGAATTGGCCGTCCAACTTTTTTTGTCCGTCCGATTCCTGGCGTTCATGCTGGAACAGCCTGCCATGTCTGAAGGAAGCCTTACACAGCCGTATGAGGGCTTGTTGCTGGTGGGATGAGCTGTATTTTCGAATGATATAATTTTTGGGTACATAGTCTACAAGCCCCGGTGGAGCGGAGCAGAGTTTGGAGTGGTGGTGGCTCTTGCTGCAATAATTATTCACAGTGCCAATCCTCACGCTGATGCTCCCTAGGCCCATGGCAGTGTTAGGAGGGCATACCCTTTCTTCCCTTTGGGAACACCCTAATGTTGGGGCTCCTCCTTGATGGTCGTTTGGTGACCTTGGTGTTATGAATGTTGTACGGGAGATGTACTGTAGGTGCTGCGGCCGGCGAATGGTGCTGGAGTCAGTAACCAGGCCAGATGTAGAAAATAGATAAACTTCTCTTTGCTAAAGTGCAGAATGGGAGTTGTAGCACATCCAAGGTTATCATGCAAAGTTCTAAGGCAAGTCACAATGCACCCAATAGCTTATGATAATAGGAGTCGTAGTCCCTGATCTCCTTCTAAACATTTTGCAACCTTCCCAAGATAATCACAGCAGTACAAGACTCTCAAAAATGTAGACGGCACCAGAGACTGCAAACTATCAACACACATTGCAGGAAAGTGAGGAAGGCTCCAGGGACTGCAAAGTATCCACACGCAATAAGTCTCACAATCAGCTCTGCAATCCCCAGACTGAGGGATACAGATCCATAAATGGTCGTCCAAACAGTAATAGGTGAACTGTTAATCCTTCCGACAAGCAGCAATGTCGTTATGGGTCGTAAACAGCGAATACCTTGCTAGCCCACATGACCTTGTGATCCTAGACAGTCTTTCTATGCCTTCTCCAGCTTTCTCTAAGGCATTGTTCTCTCAACGGGAATAATGTTTCTCCTGGAGCTGATCTAGCATCTGCCCTGAGCGGCAGGCAGAGCTAAACTGCACTACAGTGGCTGATGCAATCCTGACTACACTGAGATTTCGGTCACACAATGTATGTTGTGGACGAAGTCGCCTATATGGCACTGTAAGGCGGCATTCTTTGATGGTATTATTTTGTCATTGGTCGGCCACCTTTTGACAGTACTGTTTGAGTTTTATATCATTTAGATATAGTAATAATTATGCATGCACTGCATGGTGGTATTATTTGAGCACTGTAAGATTAAATACAGTATATTTAGTATTCTTTTGCTTGGGACCATTTGAACCATTCTTTGAACGATGGATGGTAGTGTACCCTGAACTCTGTATGACGGCGGTATTTAGGCTTTGTATGACATATTAGTTAGCCACAGTATTAGTGCACTGCACGGCGCAATTACAAGAGCTCCATACAGCGCTATCATTTGGGCATTGTATATTTATATTGACTTATGAACTGTATGGAAGTAGTATATTATTTGGCAAATGGCTTGTATGAACTGTTATTTGAGCACCCCATGGTGGTAAAGTTTGGACTTTCTGATGGTATTATTTAGGCACTGTATAGCGGTATTTTGTAAATGTATGTTAATGTAATGGATTTTTTGAGCTTTGTATGATCGTATTATTTAGACACTGTATTGTATTATTTTGGCACCATATAATGGTAATATATATAATAGATATACTATTTTGGCACTGCATGATTAATTTTTTTTCTTATTTTATAGTGGAATGATTTGAACTTTGTATGGTGGTCTTACTTTGGCACTGTATGGTGGTATTATTTAGGCAGCATATAATTGTACTACATTGGCATTGTATGGCGGAATTATTTTTCTTATTGTATGATGGAATTACAGTATTTGAACTGTGTATGGTGGTATTATTTTGGCACTACATGGTACAATTATTTGAGCTTTGTATGATGGTAAAATTAGGCACTGTATGGTGGTATTATTCTGGCACTGTGTGGTGGTCTTTTCTATTATTTAGGTACCATATGGCGGCAGTATGTTTGTACTATGCTGCAATATTTGAGTAGCGATTTTGCCAATCTTTAACTTATTCCTAATGTATTCCTCACTCGGGATCTTGGTCTTTTACCTGCAGACTGCTTGTTAAGCTATTCTCCCTTTCCCTTTAACTCTAATTATTTTCGGCAGGTAAAATAGGAAGTCAGAGAACGGACATAAATAATTACATAAATATTAAGAGGCTTCCTGCAGTTTCTTTGCAAAATTCAATCAGCTCCATCTGCATATATCGTCCTTTCCACTTTCTGTGTCAATGAAAATGTATTTCGAGGACATGTCTGCCATCTAGTGGTTATATATTATACTGCATTTGTAATTGTAAATATAAGGCCTGTAATGGATGTAGCAGAGCCGACTGCCAACGTGCTGTAACATCTCAAAATGTTATCTCTTCTTCATCATAAACCTGCTGCATAATATGTTACCATGGTACATGAGCTACATGGCAAATTCAGCTCTGCTACATCTGCATGCATATTTAAAGTTAAAAAAGTGAACTTTTTCCAATTAACAACATAGAAGCAGTATGTTTTTTTTTTGTTTTGTTTTTTTAAAGAAAACGTCATAGGCACCATATCATCCAGCATTGTACATGAGGTTTTGCACTCCACCACTCACATAATACAGTGGACACAGAAGCACTGGGCTCCATTTTGCCAGCTGGTATATTGCTGCGACTCAGTGGCTGGACCGGCAGCTCAGACTTTGATGGGGACACTTAGTTCCATCAAGGACAGACTATTCTATGAAGCTGGAGCACTCAGAGGGAACGAGAGCGCGGGATCATTTAAAGGGCACTCACCACTAAAGCCAGTAAATACTGGACCCTTATTTCTGGGATATATGGGTGTCGTCTTGTATGGCTACAGGAGCCAAAGCAGATAAGACAAATAAAATATTTAAAAATATGAGAGAAGAGGATGATATGGATATAGACCCCAATATAAAGTGTCAGGTATAGACCCCCATATAAAGTGTCAGATATAGACCCCCATATAAAGTGTCAGGTATAGACCCCCATATAAAGTGTCAGGTATAGACCCCCATATAAAGTGTCAGGTATAGACCCCCATATAAAGTGTCAGATATAGACCCCCATATAAAGTGTCAGGTATAGACCCCCATATAAAGTGTCAGATATAGACCCCCATATAAAGTGTCAGGTATAGACCCCCCCATATAAAGTGTCAGACACAGACCCCCATATAAAGTGTCAGACACAGACCCCCATATAAAGTGTCAGACACAGACCCCCATATAAAGTGTCAGACACAGACCCCCATATAAAGTGTCAGGTATAGACCCCCATATAAAGTGTCAGGTATAGACCCCCATATAAAGTGTCAGGTATAGACCCCCATATAAAGTGTCAGATATAGACCCCCATATAAAGTGTCAGGTATAGACCCCCATATAAAGTGTCAGGTATAGACCCCCATATAAAGTGTCAGGTATAGACCCCCATATAAAGTGTCAGGTATAGACCCCCATATAAAGTGTCAGTTACAGACCCCCATATAAAGTGTCAGATATAGACCCCCATATAAAGTGTCAGGTATAGACCCCCATATAAAGTGTCAGGTACAGACCCCCCATATAACGTGTCAGTTACAGACCCCCATATAAAGTGTCAGGTATAGACCCCCATATAAAGTGTCAGGTATAGACCCCCCATATAAAGTGTCAGGTATAGACCCCCCATATAAAGTGTCAGATATAGACCCCCATATAAAGTGTCAGATATAGACCCCCATATAAAGTGTCAGTTACAGACCCCCATATAAAGTGTCAGGTATAGACCCCCCATATAAAGTGTCAGTTACAGACCCCCATATAAAGTGTCAGGTATAGACCCCCATATAAAGTGTCAGGTATAGACCCCCCCATATAAAGTGTCAGGTATAGACCCCCCATATAAAGTGTCAGAGATAGACCCCCATATAAAGTGTCAGGTATAGACCCCCATATAAAGTGTCAGGTATAGACCCCCATATAAAGTGTCAGACACAGACCCCCATATAAAGTGTCAGGTATAGACCCCCCATATAAAGTGTCAGAGATAGACCCCCATATAAAGTGTCAGGTATAGACCCCCATATAAAGTGTCAGGTATAGACCCCCATATAAAGTGTCAGGTATAGACCCCCCATATAAAGTGTCAGATATAGACCCCCATATAAAGTGTCAGAGATAGACCCCCATATAAAGTGTCAGGTATAGACCCCCATATAAAGTGTCAGGTATAGACCCCCCATATAAAGTGTCAGATATAGACCCCCATATAAAGTGTCAGGTATAGACCCCCCATATAAAGTGTCAGATATAGACCCCCATATAAAGTGTCAGATATAGACCCCCATATAAAGTGTCAGGTATAGACCCCCCATATAAAGTGTCAGGTATAGACCCCCATATAAAGTGTCAGGTATAGACCCCCATATAAAGTGTCAGACACAGACCCCCATATAAAGTGTCAGGTAAAGACCCCCATATAAAATGTCAGATATACACCCCCATATAAAGTGTCACGTATAGACCCCCATATAAAGTGTCAGGTATAGACCCCCATATAAAGTGTCAGGTATAGACCCCCATATAAAGTGTCAGATATAGACCCCCATATAAAGTGTCAGGTATAGACCCCCCATATAAAGTGTCAGGTATAGACCCCCCATATAAAGTGTCAGATATAGACCCCCCATATAAAGTGTCAGGTATAGACCCCCCATATAAAGTGTCAGGTATAGACCCCCATATAAAGTGTCAGGTATAGACCCCCATATAAAGTGTCAGATATAGACCCCCATATAAAGTGTCCGGTATAGACCCCCATATAAAGTGGCAGACACAGACCCCCATATAAAGTGGCAGACACAGACCCCCATATAGAGTGTCAGGTATAGACCCCCATATAAAGTGTCAGTTACAGACCCCCATATAAAGTGTCAGGTATAGACCCCCATATAAAGTGTCAGACACAGACCCCCATATAAAGTGTCAGGTATAGACCCCCATATAAAGTGTCAGACACAGACCCCCATATAAAGTGTCAGACACAGACCCCCATATAAAGTGTCAGGTATAGACCGCTCCCCTACTCCTGTGCTCTGGTCCCCAGTGGCAATGGACCTGCCTCCCAACCTCCCTTCTTTCCTGGCAGCTCTGCCCCTCCACAAAGGCCACAGCCTTCTTGCCGGCTAGGTCTCTCTCACTCTGCCCATAAGACACATGTGGGTGCGCACCCTCTGGCTCCTAAAAGGCCAGTACACACACTGTAATCTTCTAAAGGCAATGGGGATTATAAGGCACACTTGCCTGAGCAATAGGTTTTAGTCTGCTAGTATCCTGGAAAGGTTTGCTGCTGTAGGTTTGGTTGCCCATGTACTGACTTTTGGCTGTTTTCTGGATTTGACTCTTTGTGGCCTGACCTGACCTCTGCCTGACCTCTGTCCTGAAAAACGGACTTTTTTTGATTGCACATACTCTGCTTGCCCTGACCTTGGACTGTCCCTAACTATGGTTTTGCCTGGTCCCTTGGTGTCTCTTCACCCCAGTGGGTGAGCCGTCACCTGAACAGAGACTACTCCAGGAGGCAGCAGCCTAGTGGTTCCTTTGCATCGAACTTCAAATCCCTGTATAGGGGTTAAAGGTCAAATCCCTGTATAGGGGTTAAAGGGTAAATACTAGGGGACTGCCAGAATAACGCTCTTAGGGCTCATGCAAACAAACATATTTTTTGTACGTGTCCGTTCCGGTTTTTTTTTTTGCCGCCGTGTGCGGAACCATTAATTTCAAAAGCCTGAAATGACTCCGTGTGCATTCCGAAATGCGTATGTCCGCAAGTCCATTCGGCAAAAAAATAGAACATGTCCTAATCTTGTCTGTTTAGCGGACAAGGACAGGCATTGTTACAATGGATCCGTAAAAAATGGATGTAACACGGACGTCATCCATTTTTTTTTTTGTGGATCTGTGTTTTGTAGACGACGGTGGTGCATGAGCCCTTAGGATTAGCCCCAAATCTTTTCAATTGGCGCAGAGGATCATATTAGTTTAGTGACAGATATATTACAAAGTTTCCTGTACTCACCTGTACTATTCATGTACGCAGTTTGTTGAACCAACTGAAAAGCAACATGATAGCTATAAAATGTCTTACATAACACCAAGTTATACTTGTAGCTCCTGATACATTGCAGAACTGAAATTTGCTAATTTCTACCGCTCTACTGTGATATATTCGCCGCGCTGGCCGGATGCTCGCCCGTGCTTATAAGGACAATGGGTTACGTATCACATAAAGCCTTAAATAGAGGGACCTTAGCGAGATGAATAAAAAATTATGTTATAAGAGATGAAACTGAGCCGGAAAGAAGGAGCTTCTGAGAAGAATCAGAGGCCTTTGGTTTCTATGGAGCCGGATGGATATGTATTTCTAGGAAACTATAGAACAATGCTTGAACTTCATGTCACCAAGGACAAGAATTCATCTTCATAAAGAGGAAAATAAAACTGAAGGCACAATCCAGTCCCAGCAGCCATAAAAGGAGCAAAAGATCTAAAGCACAAGTTGTCTTCTGCAGCAAATGTTCAGAAATATAAAAAATGTTACATTATACATGATTATTACAGATGGAGCCATAGGGACAGAGTATGGGGCCCATAGTGGGAGCTGGCCCAGACCTACATTGCTTCCCCTGCTTTTTTAACAATTCTAGCACTACTTGCTGCTGCCACTAGGGGGCTCATTGCATACAGATTTATACTCTCTCATTGAGTTCAATATCCATGTGCAGCTAGCACCACCTAGTGGTGGCAGCCTGCAGCCAGGATTATATCATTTATGAAATCAGAAAATAGAGCTCCGCCATACCGATATTGTAAGGAATTATCTGTTCATTCTGTAATTCTGGATCTTAAAACCGAATGGTGGACATTAACTTTAATAAAGGGGTAAGACATTTGCAAAACTTTATTGGGTATTGAGGATCTAACATTTCTCGAGATGTGTCCTTTCCTAATGGCTCAATATATCCCAAGACCACTGGCTCGAGATGAACAACTAAAAGAATTAACATGATTTAAGGATACCGTATCATGAGATGTCTATTCTATGTTACTTTATGTGGCCACCCAGTGGCTGTGTTGTGTATTGCAGTCTGTCAATGCTTTTACTAGCATGTTGAGATATTGGATTGAATATGTTTTGTGGGAAATTGGAGTCTTTATTCTCCATTCACAACCAAAGCTGAATTTTGCTGGGCATTTTGCAGGGCCTCATATTGATTACTGTTTAAGGAGGTGTCCTGACTATAATGTTGAGCGAACCACGAACTGTAAACTTCGGGTCCGTACCGAATTTTACGATTTTTGATGTCTGGAACCGAACCCGAACTTTTGCCGGAAAATTTTGGGTTCGGTGTTCGGGCATTTAATAAAGCTTGTTGAAAGGCTGCAGGGCAGAAAATCAACAAGCTTTTAAGCTGTGTGCCCTTAGAAGCCATCACAGCCATGCCTACTAATGGCATGGCTGTGATTGGTTGATGCATCATGTGACCCAGCCTCTATATAAGCTGGATCACGTGTAGCACCGCCCATCAGCTCTCAGTAGTGCAGGGACAGGAAGCAGGCTGTTAATTCTGTGGGTGACCTACAGTGATTTTTTGGTGTGTACAATACACCAGCTTTGCACCCCGGACACAGAAAGATAATCAAAAATCTGACTGTTAATTCTGTGGGTGACCTACAGCGATTTTGTTTGGTGGGTGCAATGCAACAATGTTCTTTATACCCCTAACACACAAATATAATAGTTAATCCATCCGTTAGTTAGGTGCGTGTCATATACCCATTTATTGCGTGAAGTACACCTGCACTGCATACGTGACAGAGAAATTGATATAGTTAATCTGTTCAGTGGGTGACCTCAAAGAATGAGGAGAGCATCAAATAAGGGACGTGGCCCTGGTCGTGGTGCTGGGGTTGGTGGAGATCCGGTTGCAGGGAGAGGACGTGGTCGATCTGTGCCAGCTACACGTCCAAATGAAACACCTTCCTCAAGTGCAAGTAGGTGGCAGAACGTTCAGCATTATTTTGTAGGCCCGAATACCAGTGTACGAATGGTGAGGCCAGAACAAGTACAGGCGGTAGTAGATTGGGAGGCTGACAGTGGCTCCAGTTCCTTAACATTGTCTCTCACCCATTCCCCTGCTGAAAGTGCAGAATTGGCACCTGCAGCCCATGGGCATCAGTTTTTCACCTCACCCCCTTGCAAATCAGCCAAGCAGTCTGAGCCCCAAGTCATGCTACAGTCTCTTCTGCTTTTTGATGACTCTTCTGGCAGGGTTTCCCAGGGCTGTCCACCTAGCGCTGCCCCAGAAGTGGAAGAGATTGAGTGCACCGATGCCCAACCACTTATTTTTCAGGATGTGGACATGGGAGGACCATCGAAGCACGTCTCTGATGATGACGAAACACAGGTGCCAACTGCGGTGGCTTTCTGCAGTGTGCAGACCGACAAGGAGGGCAGGGGTGAAGAGTGGGTAGAAGATGATGTGGAGGATGATGAGATTCTAGACTCCATATGTAATCAAGGTCATGCGGGTGACGTGCGCAGTTTGGAGAAAGAGGTGGTGGTCACACAGCACCAGCCGCACAGCAGAAGAGGGAGCAGGTGCAAAAGCCGTCCCCTAGACAGTATGCCTGCTACTGCCCGCCGCACCCAGGGACCGAGCACACCAAAGCCAGCTCCAAGGAGTTCCCTGGCGTGGCAGTTCTTCAGACAATGTGCTGACGACAAGACGCGAGTGGTTTGCACGCTGTGCAATCAGAGCCCGAAGCGAGGCATAAATGTTCTCAACCTGAGCACAACCTGCATGACCAGGCACCTAAGTGCAAAGCCCGAGCTGCATTGGAGTAGACACCTCAAAAACCAAGAAAGATCTCAGGTTCCTTCTGCTTCCTCTTCTGCTGCAGTCTCGGCCTCTTCCTCCCCCTCTAGAGTGACAGTGCCACCTGCCACCCCGCAAACAGAGGATCTGCCAGCTATGCCACCATGTCTGTCACCGTCACCAAGCATCTCAACAATGTCACACAGAAGCGTTCAGCTGTCCATCTCCAAAAGACTGGAGAGGAAGAGGAAGTACCCCCCTACCCACCAGCGATCCCTAGCCCTGAATGCCAGCATTTCTAAATTCCTGGCCTTTGAAATGCTGTCATTCCGTCTGGTGGAGACAGAGACTTTTAAAAAACTTATGGCGGTGGCTGTCCCACAGTACGTCGTGCCCAGCCGTCACTACTTTTCCAGGCGCACAACAAGGTCAACATAACTACGGATACGTGGACCAGTAAGCACGGTCAGGGACATATCTCCATAACAGCACACTGGGTAAATGCAGTGGCGGCTGGGCCTGAGGCGGATAGCAGTTTGGCGCATGTCCTTCCGCCGCCAAGGATTGCAGGACATTTTGCTTTGCCTCCTGTTGCCTCCTCCTCCTACTCGGCTTCCTCCTCCTCTTCTACCAGCTCCTCATCCGGTCAGCGTAACACCTTCACCACCAACTTCAGCACAGCCGGGGTAAACGTCAGCAGGCAGTTTTAAAATGTATCTGTTTGGGGGACAAACCCCACACTCCGCGCAGGAGCTGTGGACGGGCATGGAACAACAGACCGATGAGTGGTTGCTGCCAGTGAGCCTCAAGCCCGGCCTGGTGGTGTACGATAATGAGTAATATCTCGTAGCTGCTCTGGGCCTAGCTGGTTTGACGCACATCACTTGCCTGGCGCATGTGCTGAATTTGGTGGTGCAGAGATTCCTTAAAAATTACCCCGACATGTCAGAGCTGCTGCAGAAAGTGCGGGCCGTCTGTGCGCGCTTCCGGCGTTCACATCCTGCCGCTGCTCGCCTGTCAGCGCTACAGCGTAACTTTGGCCTTCCCGCTCACCGCCTCATATGCGACGTGCCCACAGGTGGAACTCCACCTTGCACATGCTGGAGAGACTGTGCGAGCAGCAGCAGACGATAGTGGAGTTTCAGCTGCAGTACGCACGGGTCAGTCGCACTGCGGATCAGCCCCACTTCACCACCAATGACTGGGCCTCCATGCAAGACCTGTGTTCCTTGTTGCACTGTTTCGAGTACTCCACCAACATGGCCAGTGCCGATAACGCCGTTATCAGCGTTACTATCCCACTTCTATGCCTCCTTGAAAAAACGCTCCTGGCAATGATGGAAGAGGATGTGGCACAGGAGGAGGAGGAGGAAGAGGGATCATTTCTTAGGGTTTCCGGCCAGTCATTCCCAAGTGGCTCCGAGGGTGGGTTCCTGCACCCACAAACCCAAGGTACACAATTGTCCAGCCAGGGCACAGTTCTGGAGGATGACGAGGTGGAGGATGATGAGGAGGAGATGGAGGAGGAAGAACCATGTTCACAGCAGGGTGACACCCAGACCAGCTCATGGCCATCACTGGTGCATTGATGGGGGGGGATACAGAGGACACAGACGATACACCTCCCACAGAGGACAGCTTTTCGGTGCCTCTGGGCAGCCTGGCACACATGAGCGATTACATGCTGCAGTGTCTCCGCAACGACCGCCGAGTTGCCCACATTCTAACTTGTGCTGATTGCTGGGTGGCCACGCTGCTGGATCCCCGTTACAAGGACAACGTACCGTCCTTAATTCCGTCACTGGAGCGTGATCGTAAGATGCGGGAGTCCAAGCGCACGGTGGTAGACGCGCTGCTGGTAGCATTCCCACCTGACAGCGGGGGCACAGTGGAACTACAAGGCGAAGGCAGAGGAGGAGGGAGAGGTCGCCAACGCAGCTGGGACACCGCCAGCACCTCAGAAGGCAGGGTTAGCATGGCCAAAATGTGGAAAAGCTTTGTCAGCACGCCACAACTACCAGCACCACTAGCTGATATGGAACGTCTTAGTAGGAGGCAGCATTTCACCAACATGGTGGAGCAGTATGTGTGCATACGCCTACACGTACTGAATGATGGGTCTGCCCCCTTCAACTTCTGGGTCTCCAAATTGGGCACATGGCCTGAGCTTGCCCTTTATGCCTTGGAGGTGCTGGCCTGCCCTGCAGCCGGTGTATTATCTGAACGTGTGTTTAGCAACGGCGGGGGGTGTCATCACAGACAAGCGCAGCCGTCTGTCCACAGCCAACGTGGACAAGCTCATGTTCATTAAAATGAACCTGGCATGGATCCCACAGGACTTGTCCGTACCTTGTGCAGAACAGACATGTATACCGGCACTAACCAGCCTTTGTTAAACTGCAGCGCACTTTCTCTTTGTTTTATTTTTTATATTTTCCAATGTTTTGGGGTCTTCACAAATTTCTAAAAAATTTAAATAATAAAAAAAAAAAAAAACAGTGTTGGCTACCTCCTTCTCCACCGCGGCTTCCACCTACCCAGCTACCTCCACCTCCTAGTTCAAGATCATCATTTTTTACTTTTATTTTTTAATTAATTTCCCTATCCACATTTGTTTGCAGGGCAATTCTCCTGCTCTTACCCTTATTTTGCTTCCTTTTGCAGCCCTCTAGCCCTTTCTATTACTTTTTTAGAGCCATTTTAGTGCACCAAAGTTCGGGTCACCGTTGACTTTAATGGGGTTCGGGGTCATGTTCGGGTCCCAAACCCAAACTTTGTGGCGAACCCGGCGAACCCGAACTTCCAGGTGTTCGCTCAACCCTAGTCCTGACCTCTACAAATAACGCCTATTGTGTCTCAAATGTTCAAGATTACATTCTGTGCCATTGGTGGCATATATGTGAAAGGCAGAAATTGGTCATATATCTTGCTTAAAGGGATTCCCCGCCTATGATAAAAGTTGCTTCCACAGTAAATAATATGTACTGTAGAAATTTTTCTTATGGATTAAAATATGGGGTTTGGTACTGAGCTGGATTTTTTTCACACATCTTTTTGCATTTTATTTCTGTCAGTCGCAGTACCAAATCTCACCACTGATAGCAAATAGCATAATTCTCATAGATTCCAATGCAATAGCTCCCCCACTAGAATTATTATGGGCTGGTGGTAAAAAATTATTTATGCTGATGGTTTATTTGGTTTAGGCAGAGGAATAGTGATGTGTGCAGGAAATTATTTTCCCCCCAAACAACGTAACGGACATGATATATTGATCTGATCTACTGAAAAATCTCTGAAAACTGAAAAACTGAATGAAATGGGGATTAATGTTGGAAATGTTTAATTTTCTCCCAGGTGGAAGAAGCTCTTGAAACTGTGAAACATGCAACAAATGAACAAGACCTCGCTTACCGCTTCAAAGAGTTTGGCAAGGAGATGGTTAAGCTAAACTATGTAGCAGCAAGAAGGCAGCAGGTACTGTGCTATGTGATACTGTATACCTGTGTAACATCCTCTGAAATAGTGATGCCACACAGTTTTCTGTCTCCTTACTGCCCCCTTCTGGATTACATGGGTAGCTACACACATTTTTTATTTTACTTAGATTATGTGCCATGCAAAAATCTACATGGAGTGGAGTAAATGTGCAAATACAATAAAATCCCTTTAATTCAGTATTAGTTTCTGGACTATCAGAAAAAAGTAGAAAATTATATAAATCTCACCCACAAAATTCCACATTAAAGGGGAGGCCGCATAAAAAATATTCTTCAGTTTTCAAACCAGCACCTGGATCTGAATAATTTAGTGATTGCATGTGATTAAAATTTTGCATAGCCACTGAGTTATTCAATAAAATGTATATGTACAGCGCCACCTGCTGTTTATTTTCCTAATTCCTCCCTGAGGTGGACACACATGCTCAGTTCCATCCTTCAACTGCTCCCTGAGCTGTGATAGGGAGAGAACTGCAGCAGAATAGACACGCCCCTCAGCTGCAGCAGAAAGGACACGCCCCCCCTGAGCTGCAGCAGAAAGGACACATCCCCTGAGCTGCAAGCTTGATATAAATCTAGCAGAGCAATTCTAGCAATGTATGGGGAGAAAAAAAATAAAAGATCAGACATCATATATTACATGACAATCTCTTTATAACAAAGCTAGAACCAGCCCTGTACCTCACATGGATCCAGAGATCTCCACCTTTATTGCTCCAATTGCTCTGCTAGATTATCTTCAGCCTGGCAGCTCGGGGGCGTGTCCTTTCTCAGGGGGTGTGTCTTTCTGTATCACACCTCAGGAGGCAGTTGAAGGATCTAGCTGAGCATGTGCGGCCACCTCAGTAAGTAGGACAAGAAAATAAGGAAAAGAACAAACAGCAGGTGGCGCTGTACAGATACATTTTCTTGACTATAGTTAATGTTTACTCACATGCAGTTATAAAAGTAGGTGCTGGTTTAAAAACTGTAGAATATTTTTCATCGGACAAAAAAAAAAAAAAAAAAAAACTAATGAAGAGACGCAGAATGTGAAAACGCTTTCCAGAAAAAGAGACTCTGGACCAAAATACAATTTCTCTCTGCTTACAACCATTTATTACATTTCTTCTTCGGGTTTACAGGACGTTATTAACCGCCTCCGGACCGCCTAACGCAGGATCGCGTTCCGGAGGCGGCAGCGCTGCGCAGAGTCACGCATATACGCATCATCTCGCGAGACGCGAGATTTCGCTCATGCGCATCGCGGGCCGGCAAAAGTTGGAGGACAAGTTCGTCACCAGCCTGCCAGCAACGATCATTGGCTGGCAGGCTGGCGATTTTCAAAAAAACGAATCACAAGCCATATAACAGATCATATTAGTAAATATGATCTGTTATATGGCTTCTCTGCTCCTCTGCTGGTCCTTTTCGTCGGTTGGATCCAGCAGAGGAGCAGAGATCACAGTGAGTAGCACCAACACCACACTTTAGCCCCAGATCACCCCCCTGCACCCCAATTAACCCTTTGATCACCCCTTTGATCGCCCCTGTCAATCACTAGTGAAAGGAAAAAAGTGATCAGTGTAAACTGTCACTTTTTTTTCCCACTAGTATTGACTGATAGGTTTTAGGATAGTTTAGGCCCCTTGGTTAGGTAGTTAGCGTCAGTTAGCGCCCAGCCCACCGCACCGCAGTCACTTATTCGCTGATTAGCGTATCGCTAATCAGCATTTGTACTTTTATAATATCTGTCAGTGATCAAAACTGATCACAGTCAGATCTATAATAGTATTAGTGTCACCTTAGCTCGCCCTCCACCCAAAACGCAGTGTTTGCCCGATCAGGCCTGATCGGTCGCCCACACGTGCGTTCACCCACGCCCGCCCCGCCGCAGTGACAAAAAATATATATTTTTTTGATCACTGCACAATCACTTTCCAAGCGCTGCGGCGATAAAAAAAATCAGTTTTGATATTTTTTATCAACCGCAGCGGCCTCCGGTACTTCGCTAGCCTCCCCTTTGTAAGACAGGCTTGCTTTTTTCTTGGGTAGTCTCAGGGAATACCCCTAAATTTAGTAGTCCAAAATGTCAAACAGGGGGTATTCTTCTGAAGAGGCCTACAGGATTCTGACCCAGTCGGATGAGGAATGGGAACCCTCATCTGACAAATCTAGCGGGTCAGAATATGAACCTGTAGAAAGCAGTGGCTCTCTGACCCAAAGTTCAGACGAGGAGGTGGAGGTCCCTGGCAGCACCAGGCGTATCCGGCCCCGTGTCGCTAGACCACAGGTTATGCAGGATCCGCTTCAAGAGCAGCAGAGTGGGGCTGTCGCTGCCGGATCACGTGGTGAGGCATACACCAGCAGCGCAGCCCTTCCTGGACCTAGTACCAGCACTGCCGTACAACATGGTGACATGGCGAGCACCAGAAGGGCAGTTGAAGCTGGTACGATGGCACGTGCAATAGTTACCCCGTCGCAGCCACCGCACAGACAGGCCCGTAGAGCCCCTAGAATCCCTGAGGTGCTGGCAAACCCTGATTGGCAGTCACCAACTTCAGCCGCACCATTAGTTCCCCCTTTCACCGCCCAGTCTGGAGTTCGGGTTGAGACGGCTCAGATCGGTTCGGCTCTGGGATTTTTTGAGCTGTTCTTGACTGCGGAGCTCTTGGACTTAGTCGTGGCAGAAACAAATCGGTATGCCACTCAATTTATAGCCGCCAACCCGGGAAGCTATTATGCCCAGCCTTTCCAGTGGAAACCAGTCCAAGTTTCCGAAATTAAAATTTTTCTTGGCCTTCTCCTCAACATGGGTCTAACCAAAAAGCATGAATTGCGGTCATATTGGTCCACAAACCCGATTCATCACATGCCCATGTTCTCTGCTGCTATGTCCAGGGCACGATTTGAGGCCATCCTGCGTTTCCTGCATTTTAGCGACAACACCACCTCCCGTCCCAGAGGCCACCCAGCTTTTGACCGGCTCCACAAAATTCGGCCCCTCATAGACCACTTCAACCAGAAATTTGCAGATTTGTATACCCCCGAGCAAAACATCTGCGTAGACGAGTCCCTAATACATTTTACCGGGCGCCTTGGCTTCAAACAATACATCCCAAGCAAGCGTGCCCGGTATAAGGGTCAAATTGTATATGCTCTGTGAAAGGGCCACAGGCTATACCCACAAATTTCGGATCTATGAGGGAAAAGATCAGACCCTGGAGCCGGTCGGTTGCCCTGACTACCTGGGGAGCAGTGGGAAGACAGTCTGGGACTTGGTGTCACCCTTATTTGGCAAGGGGTACCATCTTTATGTGGACAATTTCTACACAAGTGTGGCCTCTTTAGGCATTTGTTTCTAGAACAGATTTGCGCCTGTGGCACCGCGCGAACTAGTCGCGTGGGCTTCCCCCAATGGCTCGTTACCACCCGTCTTGCAAGGGGGGAGAGGGCTGCCTTGTGTAACGAAGAACTGCTCGTGGTGAAATGGAGAGACAAGCGTGACGTTTACATGCTCTCCTCCATTCACGCAGACACGACAATCCAAATTGAGCGAGCAACCCGTGTCATTGAAAAGCCCCTCTCAGTCCACGACTATAATTTGCTCATGGGAGGGGTGGACTTCAATGACCAGATGTTGTCTCCGTATATAGTTTCCCGACGCACCAGACGCTGGTATAAGAAGGTGTCTGTATATTTAATTCAATTGGCTCTGTACAATAGTTTTGTTCTCTACAGTAAGGCTGGGAGAACGGGATCCTTCCTCAAATTTCAGGAAGAGATCATCGAGAACCTCCTGTATCCAGGAGGTTCCATGGCCCCATCCACCAGTGTAGTGAGCCGTCTACACGAGCGACATTTCCCCAGTGTCGTTCCTGGTACCTCAACCCAACTGTCACCCCGAAAAAGATGTTGTGTCTGTAGCAGGAGTGGAATAAGGCGTGACACCCGCTATTTCTGTCCTGACTGTCCTGACCACCCTGCCCTATGCTTTGGAGAGTGTTTCCGGAAGTACCACACACAGGTACACCTAGCATAGGGATTGCATCTCACAGGACATGCACACAGGGCTATTAGGGCCCTTTCTCTCACAGCTGCTGCAAACCTCTCCTTTCACCTGGGATAAAGTGCATAATGCACTTCGCCACATCTTTGGGCGATTTGCGCTTTGCATATTGTCCCATGGGGAAGGAGAGGTTTGTCCTATAAAAGGTAAAAAAAAAAAAAACATGGTAAGCAAAAAAGTTAACTTCAGTTCAAAAAGTTAAAAAAAAGTTTATATGTTCTGTTCAAAAGTTATTATAAAGTTAATAAAATTTATTGTGTTGAGGCCTGGTTTTTTTCTTTTTTGTTTTGTTTTTTTTTACCTTCCAGGTGGACCAACCGATCGACTAGCTGCGGCACTGATGTGCATTCTGACAGAAGCATTGCGCTGCTGTCACATTACACACAAGTCGGTGTATGCGGCGCTGCAAGACGAGATTTCTCCTCTGCAGTAAAAGATACGTTTGCCGAGGCATATGAGCTGAGGGGGTGGCGGTGTTCATATACTTTGGCAAACACTTTGTATATATATAAAAAATAATAAAAAATCCCGGCAATGATTTTTTCATCCACATCGATTGATGTGAATGGAGAAATCTGGTTTGCCAGGGCATACGAGCTGAGTGGGTATGGATGTTGGGCGGAGCTCCTATGTCCTGGCAGACGCCTTTCCCCTCCTTTTTCTTTTTTGGCAGAGATTTTTTCATCCACATTGATCGATGCGAATGAAGAAATCTGTGCCGTTGATTTTTTTCTTTCAGCCCACAGGCTGAACGGAAAAAAAAAATCTCATTACCCGTATGCTCAATATAAGGAGAATAGCAGAAACTCCTAATGCTGGGCATACATGTAATGATTGCGGAGACCCTCAAATGCCAGGGCAGTACAAACACCCCACAAATAACACCATTTTGGAAAGAAGACACCCCAAGGTATTCGCTGAGGGGCATATTGAGTCCATGAAAGATTGAAATTTTTGTCCCAAGTTAGCGGAAAGGGAGACTTTGTGAGAAAAAAAACAAAAAAATCAATTTCCGCTTAGGCTACTTTCACACCTGCGTTAGGAGCGGATCCGTCTGGTATCTGCACAGACGGATCCGCACCTATAATGCAAACGCTTAGATCCGTTCAGAACGGATCCGTTTGCATATTTTTTTTTTGTTCATGATAATGCAAACGGATCCGTTTTGACTTTACATTGAAAGTCAATGGGGGACGGATCCGTTTGAAAATTGAGCCATACTGTGTCAACTTCAAACGGATCCGTCCCCATTGACTTACATTGTAAGGCCTCTTTCACACTTGCGTTGTCCGGATCCAGCGTGTACTCCACTTGCCGGAATTACAATCCGGAAAAACGCAAGTGTACTGAAAGCATTTGAAGACGGAACCGTCTTCCAAATGCTTTCAGTGTTACTATGGCACCCAGGACGCTATTAAGGTCCTGGTTGCCATAGTAGGAGCGGGGAGCGGAGGAGCGGTATACTTACAGTCCGTGCGGCTCCCGGGGCGCTCCAGAATGACGTCAGAGCGCCCCATGCGCATGGATGACGTGATCCATGTGATCACATGATCCATGCGCTTGGGGCGCCCTGACGTCACTCTGGAGCGCCCGGGGAGCCGCACGGACGGTAAGTATGCTGCTCCCCCGCTCCCCGCTACACTTTACCATGGCTGCCAGGACTTTAGCGTCCCGGCAGCCATGGTAACCACTCTGAAAAAGCTAAATGTCGGCTCCGGCAATGCGCCGAAACGACGTTTAGCTTAAGGCCGGATCCGGATCAATGCCTTTCAATGGGCATTAATCCCGGATCCGGCCTTGCGGCAAGTCTTCAGGATTTTTGGTCGGAGCAAAAAGCGCAGCATGCTGCGGTATTTTCTCCGGCCAAAAAACGTTCCGTTCCGGAACTGTCCTGATGCATCCTGAACGGATTTCTCTCCATTCAGAATGCATTAGGATAATCCTGATCAGGATTCTTCCGGCATAGAGCCCCGACAACGGAACTCTATGCCGGAAGACAAGAACGCAGGTGTGAAAGAGCCCTAAGTCTGGACGGATCCGTTTGGCTCCGCACGGCCAGGCGGACACCCGAACGCTGCAAGCTGCGTTCGGGTGTCCGCCTGCTGAGCGGAGCGGAGGACAAACGGTGCCAGACTGATGCATTCTGAGCGGATCCGCATCCACTCAGAATGCATTAGGGCTGGACGGATCCGTTCGGGGCCGCTTGTGAGAGCCTTCAAACGGAACTCACAAGCGGAGCCCCGAACGCTAGTGTGAAAGTAGCCTAACTTGTGCCAAAATTTTTTTTTTTTCTATGAACTCGCCATGCCCCTCATTGAATACCTTGGGGTGTCTTCTTTCCAAAATGGGGTCACATGTGGGGTATTTATACTGCCCTGGCATTTTAGGGGCCCCAAAGCGTGAGAAGAAGTCTGGTATCCAAATGTCTAAAAATGCCCTCCTAAAAGGAATTTGGGCACCTTTGCGCATCTAGGCTGCAAAAAAGTGTCACACATGTGGTAACGCCGTACTCAGGAGAAGTTGGGCAATGTGTTTTGGGGTGTCATTTTACATATACCCATGCTGGGTGAGAGAAATATCTTGGTCAAATGCCAACTTTGTATAAAAAAATGGGAAAAGTTGTCTTTTGCCAAGATATTTCTCTCACCCAGCATGGGTATATGTAAAATGACACCCCAAAACACATTGCCCAACTTCTCCTGAGTACGGAGATACCAGATGTGTGACACTTTTTTGCAGCCTAGGTGGGCAAAGGGGCCCACATTCCAAAGAGCACCTTTCGATTTCACAGGTCATTTTTTACACATTTTGATTTCAAACTTCTTACCACACATTTGTGCCCCTAGAATGCCAGGGCAGTATAACTACCCCACAAGTGACCCCATTTTGGAAAGAAGACACCCCAAGGTATTTCGTGAGGGGCATGGCGAGTTCCTAGAATTTTTTATTTTTTGTCACAAGTTAGTGGAAAATGATGATTATTTTTTTTTTCTTACAAAGTCTCATATTCCACTAACTTGTGACAAAAAATAAAAACTTCTATGAACTCACTATGCCCATCAGGAAATACCTTGGGGTATCTTTATTTCCAAAATGGGGTCACTTGTGGGGTAGTTATACTGCCCTGGCATTCTAGGGGCCCAAATGTGTGGTAAGAAGTTTGAAATCAAAATGTGTAAAAAATGACCGGTGAAATCCTAAAGGTGCTCTTTGGAATGTGGGCCCCTTTGCCCACCTAGGCTGCAAAAAAGTGTCACACATCTGGTATCTCCGTACTCAGGAGAAGTTGGGCAATGTGTTTTGGGGTGTCATTTTACATATACCCATGCTGGGTGAGAGAAATATCTTGGCAAAAGACAACTTTTCCCATTTTTGTATACAAAGTTGGCATTTGAAGACACCCCAAAAAAAATCGTCATTTTCCACTAACTTGTGACAAAAAATAAAAAGTTCTATGAACTCACTATGCCCATCAGCGAATACCTTAGGGTGTCTACTTTCCGAAATGGGGTCATTTGTGGGGTGTTTGTACTGTCTGGCCATTGTAGAACCTCAGGAAACATGACAGGTGCTCAGAAAGTCAGAGCTGCTTCAAAAAGCGGAAATTCACATTTTTGTACCATAGTTTGTAAACGCTATAACTTTTACCCAAACCATTTTTTTTTTTACCCAAACATTTTTTTTTTTATCAAAGACATGTAGAACAATAAATTTAGAGAAAAATTTATATTTGGATGTGGTTTTTTTTTGTTAAATTTTACACCTGAAAGTGAAAAATGACATTTTTTTGCAAAAAAATCGTTAAATTTGGATTAATAACAAAAAAAGTAAAAATGTCAGCAGCAATGAAATACCACCAAATGAAAGCTCTATTAGTGAGAAGAAAAGGAGGTAAAATTCATTTGGGTGGTAAGTTGCATGACCGAGCAATAAACGGTGAAAGTAGTGTAGGTCAGAAGTGTAAAAAGTGGCCTGGTCATTAAGGGTGTTTAAGCACTGGGGGCTGAGGTGGTTAAAGTCACTCCTCAGTGTTACATGTAGAATGAGCCCACTGTGCTTACCGTGGGTGTATCTGCAGGACCTACCTAACAGCCTGGGCATTAAATTAGTGCAGAATCCACATTGTCATCCAAACACCCCCATAGTAAAAATGACACCAAACACATCTAATAATGGACTACTTACCTGGAAGGGTTAGTTCCTCTGACAGGAGTTGAGGAGACACTGAGCAGCCATAGACGGTAGATGGCGCCACCTGGTGTCTGTGAGAAGAGTTATCACCTCGGGAATTCATAGGCAAACAGAGACGAGCAGAGCAACCAATGTCTGACAGCCACTCCTCTCTCTCTCCTCTGGCAGCTGCTCCTCTCTTCTGACAGCCACTCTTCTCAGTGTCCTCTGGCAGCCGCCCCTCTCTCTCTCCTCTGGCAGACGCTTCTCTCTCTCTCTCTCCTCTGGCAGACGCTCCTCTCTCTCTCTCTCTCTCCTCTGGCAGACGCTTTTCTCTCTCTCTCCTCTGACAGCTGCTCCTCTCTCTCTCCTCTGGCAGCCGCTCCTCTCACTCTCCTCTGGCAGACGCTCCTCTCTCTCTCCTCTGGCAGACGCTTCTCTCTCTCTCTCCTCTGGCAGACGCTCCTCTCTCTCTCTCTCCTCTGGCAGACGCTTCTCTCTCTCTCTCCTCTGACAGCTGCTCCTCTCTCTCTCCTCTGACAGCCACTCTTCTCTCTCTCCTCTGGCAGCCGCTCCTCTCACTCTCCTCTGGCAGACGCTTCTCTCTCTCTCTCTCCTCTCACTCTCTTCTGACAGCCACTCTTCTCAGTGTCTTCTAGGCAGCCGCTCCTCTCTCTCTCTCTCACTCTCTTCTGACAGCCACTCTTCTCACTCTCCTCTGGCAGACGCTTCTCTCTCTCTCTTCTCAGTGTCCTCTGACAGCCACTCCTCTCTCTCTCCTCTGACAGCCACTCCTCTCTCTCTCCTCTGACAGCCACTCCTCTCTCTCTCCTCTGGCAGACGCTCCTCTCTCTCTCTCTCCTCTGGCAGACGCTTCTCTCTCTCTCTCCTCTGACAGCTGCTCCTCTCTCTCTCCTCTGACAGCCACTCTTCTCTCTCTCCTCTGGCAGCCGCTCCTCTCACTCTCCTCTGGCAGACGCTTCTCTCTCTCTCTCTCTCCTCTCACTCTCTTCTGACAGCCACTCTTCTCAGTGTCTTCTAGGCAGCCGCTCCTCTCTCTCTTTCTCTCTCTCTCACTCTCTTCTGACAGCCACTCTTCTCACTCTCCTCTGGCAGACGCTTCTCTCTCTCTCTCTTCTCAGTGTCCTCTGACAGCCACTCCTCTCTCTCTCCTCTGACAGCCACTCCTCTCTCTCTCCTCTGGCAGCTGCTCCTCACTTCTGACAGCCACTCTTCTCAGTGTCCTCTGGCAGCCGCCCCTCTCTCTCTCTCCTCTGGCAGATGCTCCTCTCTCTCTCTCCTCTGGCAGACGCTTCTCTCTCTCTCTCCTCTGGCAGGCGCTCCTCTCTCTCTCTCTCCTCTGGCAGACGCTTCTCTCTCTCTCTCCTCTGACAGCTGCTCCTCTCTCTCTCCTCTGACAGCCACTCTTCTCTCTCTCCTCTGGCAGCCGCTCCTCTCACTCTCCTCTGGCAGACGCTTCTCTCTCTCTCTCTCTCTCTCCTCTCACTCTCTTCTGACAGCCACTCTTCTCAGTGTCTTCTAGGCAGCCGCTCCTCTCTCTCTATCTCTCTCACTCTCTTCTGACAGCCACTCTTCTCACTCTCCTCTGGCAGACGCTTCTCTCTCTCTCTCTTCTCAGTGTCCTCTGACAGCCACTCCTCTCTCTCTCCTCTGACAGCCACTCCTCTCTCTCTCCTCTGGCAGACGCTTCTCTCTCTCTCTCCTCTGACAGCTGCTCCTCTCTCTCTCCTCTGACAGCCACTCTTCTCTCTCTCCTCTGGCAGCCGCTCCTCTCACTCTCCTCTGGCAGACGCTTCTCTCTCTCTCTCTCTCTCTCTCTCTCTCCTCTCACTCTCTTCTGACAGCCACTCTTCTCAGTGTCTTCTAGGCAGCTGCTCCTCTCTCTCTCTCTCTCTCTCTCACTCTCTTCTGACAGCCACTCTTCTCACTCTCCTCTGGCAGACGCTTCTCTCTCTCTCTCTTCTCAGTGTCCTCTGACAGCCACTCCTCTCTCTCTCCTCTGACAGCCACTCCTCTCTCTCTCCTCTGGCAGCTGCTCCTCACTTCTGACAGCCACTCTTCTCAGTGTCCTCTGGCAGCCGCCCCTCTCTCTCTCTCCTCTGGCAGATGCTCCTCTCTCTCTCTCCTCTGGCAGACGCTTCTCTCTCTCTCTCCTCTGGCAGGCGCTCCTCTCTCTCTCTCTCCTCTGGCAGACGCTTCTCTCTCTCTCTCCTCTGGCAGGCGCTCCTCTCTCTCTCTCTCCTCTGGCAGACGCTTCTCTCTCTCTCTCCTCTGACAGTTGCTCCTCTCTCTCTCCTCTGGCAGACGCTTCTCTCTCTCTCTCTCTCTCTCTCCTCTCACTCTCTTCTGACAGCCACTCTTCTCAGTGTCCTCTAGGCAGCCGCTCCTCTCTCTCTCTCTCTCTCTCTCTCTCTCTCACTCTCCTCTGGCAACCGCTCCATTCAAACGACACCCCCACCCCACCCACTCCCAGCAGCTCTCACGTCTCTCTCCTCTGGCATGAATACAAATGTATGAATCTGGGGTGACAAGTGTCTGCCAAAGAGCAATAACAGCATGTCTAACAGTAACAATGTATCAGTCCATTTAGCATCTAGTAGTAACAATGTAGCAGTCCATGTATGTAGCTACTAGTAACAATGTAGCAGTCCATGAAGTATCTAGTAGCAACAATGTAGTAGTCCATTTAGCTCCTGGTAGTAACAATGTAGCAGTCCATGTATGTAGCTCTTATTAGTAGCAATGTAGCAGTCAATGTAGCATCTAGTAGTAACAGTGTAGCAGTTCATGTAGTATCTAGTAATAATAGTGTAGCAGTCCATATAGCTCCTGGTGGTAACAATGTAGCAGTTCATGTAGTATCTAGTAATAATAGTGTAGCAGTCCATATAGCTCCTGGTAGTAACAATGTAGCAGTTCATGTAGTATCTAGTAATAATAGTGTAGCAGTCCATATAGCTCCTGGTAGTAACAATGTAGCAGTTCATGTAGTATCTAGTAATAATAGTGTAGCAGTCCATATAGCTCCTGGTAGTTACAATGTAGCAGTCCATGTATGTAGCTCTTATTAGTAGCAATGTAGCAGTCAATGTAGCATCTAGTAGTAACAGTGTAGCAGTTCATGTAGTATCTAGTAATAATAGTGTAGCAGTCCATATAGCTCCTGGTAGTAACAATGTAGCAGTCCATGTATGTAGCTCTTATTAGTAGCAATGTAGCAGTCAATGTAGCATCTAGTAGTAACAGTGTAGCAGTTCATGTAGTATCTAGTAATAATAGTGTAGCAGTCCATATAGCTCCTGGTAGTAACAATGTAGCAGTTCATGTAGTATCTAGTAATAATAGTCTAGCAGTCCATATAGCTCCTGGTAGTAACAATGTAGCAGTTCATGTAGTATCTAGTAATAATAGTCTAGCAGTCCATATAGCTCCTGGTAGTAACAATGTAGCAGTTCATGTAGTATCTAGTAATAATAGTCTAGCAGTCCATATAGCTCCTGGTAGTTACAATGTAGCAGTCCATTTTGTTTCCTGCAGCAGTCAATTACCTAACGCATTAACCATCAAGTGTAGCTCTGCTACATCTGTACTTTATCTCGTCTCTCGTTCTTCTCTGCAGGAGCTGAAGGACCCTCACTGCAGGGATGAGATGGCAGCTGCTCGCGGGGCTCTGAAGAAGAACGCCACCATGCTTTACACTGCATCACAAGCCTACCTGCGTCACCCTGACGTGGCAGCCACAAGAGCCAACCGGGATTATGTGTTCAAACAAGTGCAGGAGGCGATAGCGGGCATCGCCAATGCTGCGCAGGCCTCGTCCCCCACTGATGAGAAGCAGGGTCACACGGGCATTGGGGAGCTGGCCGCTGCCCTCAATGAGTTTGATGTGAGTAGATCCGACACATACACTGTCACCCTGTATCCTTCTGTCCAATACAGGATATTGGTTGGGTTTGCAGAGTGAAAATAGCAGAGCTTGGGTTTCCGTTTGTAGATGTAGCAGATCTGACTCGGTCAGCGCACTTTTTATTTTGTCATGAGATGAGAATTAAACCAAGCTCAGTTCTAATACACCTGACATGTTCAGCTCTGCTACATCTGTAAACCTTTGGAGGCTTCAGTTTGTGTCCCCAGCCAACCAACTCGATTAGCATGACACATTAAGGCCCCTTTCACACGAGCGAGTATTTCGCGCGGGTGCAAGGCTTGACGCGAACGCATTGCGCCCGCACGGAATACAGACCCATTAATTTCTATGGGGCTGTGCACATGAGCGGTGATTTTCACGCATCACTTGTGCGTTGCGTGAAAATCGCAGCATGCTCTATATTCTAACATTATCACGCAACGCGGGCCCCATAGAAGTGAATGGGGCTGCGTGAAAATCGCAAGCAAGTGCGGATGCGGTGCATTTTTCACTGATGCTGTTTGTAAACATTTAGTTTTTTATCACGCGCGTGCAAAGCGCAGAGCGACAAAAACTGAACAACTGAACGCGATGGCAGACAAAACTGAACGGACTTGCTTGCGAAATCGCGCAGTTTTCACTGAACGCATCCGGGCCTAATCCGGACACGCTCGTCTGCAAGCGGCCTACGTTTATTTGCAGTCCTATGTAACACTTTCTATGGGTTTGTCATTGGTGAGCCACATGACAAACTGAGCTCTCTAAAGGTGACACATTCAGCGCTCCTATATCTGCAAATCATTGGTGATCGCAGTGCTCATGTGCTGTGATGCATCTCGAAGGAAAGGTAAGGGTTAACTGTTCTTCCTGATTTTGACAAGAGACAAACACGTGTCAACTACATCTTCAAGCGTACTATGAGAGGTCTGTGATTTGGAGACATTGCATTCATTGCTGTATCTATACTGTGTATGCACCTACTGTAATGTACAGGAGAGAAGCTTTAAAAAGACAGCAACACTGACATCCTGTGGCCAAATTCAGGTACTGCAGCCAGTTAAATCCAGCCTAAACTCTTGGAGATTCTGGAAGGATGAATACAGTCGTTAACCAAAAAAATACATGAAGGCAACTTTCTGTGTTTGAATGTAATGACGATATTTGCAAGTGATTATAATATTAGAGCGAAAGAGGTTTATTGGAAACTGAAGGACCCTGTTGAGCTTCCACCAGCCAGTTGGAAGCTCTGCCATGAGAGGGACACCTGTGGATGCAGGATGTCCTACACATGTCACTTAACTGTTAGTTCTATTGTATGGGAGGGCTCTGCAGATCATCACACCAGCAGTTGGGGAAGTGCGTTGCAGGACTGAAGTTCTCACCACAAGGTCTTCATACTCAGACTCAACTGTCATCAGATTCCCAAGCAGAACCTGGATTCATCACCACCATAGATGGTTCCAGGCTGAAGCAGTCCAGGTTTTGTCGTTCATGATACCACTGCAAGCGAAGGTGACGGTGTCTGGCTGTCAATTGCAGGACACCTAATGGGAACCATGACAGGCACCATTACTGCTAGGCGTCTGAAAATGGTCCGGGAAGAGCCAGGGGTGTGTAATGAAGGAGCCACCTGTGTCTAGATGGTGGACAGTAAAAACAGTGGCATCTGCTTGTGCTTATCGGCGGATCGAACGCCGTCTGAGCGACTTTAGCTGCACACACTCCAGTAATTTACCCATTATCCTATGGCCTACTGGACCCATACATACATGAAATGACAAGTGTGGTGTATGTGATAATGAGTAACTTTCTTCAGTATCGCGCCTGTTTCGGCCTCAGTTTTTTTATATAGGATTTTTATTGCTAACCTATCGCCTTATTTTTTCAACATTAATATGTTGCCTACAATAGCCTATAAAAAAGTTATAAAAAAAATAAAAATATCTAAATTGGTCCAAAAATCTTTGGCTGGTGCTTGTTTTTCTGATACAGAGCTCCAAACCTCCGCAATAAACCTAGAGCTTAATTGTAGAAATGTGGTCTGCCTGCAGCCACCACCAGAGGGAGCTCAGGAGCTTACTGCAGACTATGTAATAACTCAGTAATAACACATCCTACAGATGGCATAAACCTAGACCGGCACCAGATTTATCACAGGGCTCAGGCTGGATGATAAATGTGGTTCAGGAGTAGATATTTAGGCTCCATTCACACGTCCGTAACATGTTTTGCAGATCCACAGATCCACAAAACACGGACACGGCAATGTGCGTTCAACATTTTGCGGACTGCACATATCCGACACTAATAGAATATGCCTATTCTTGTCTGCAATTGTGGACAACAATAGGACATGTTCTATTTTTTTCGGGAACGGAAATGTGGACCCAGAAGTGCGGGTCCACATTTCCGGAGCCGGGCCGCATATCGTGCGGCCCCATAGAAATGAATGGGTCCGCAATTCCGTTCCGCAAAATGCGGAACGAAATTGCGGACGTGTGAATGGGGCCTAAGATAGACTAACCTTATATTGATGGCCTTATGCCTCATTAACACATCAGTGTTTGGTCAGTGATTTTCATCAGTGATTTTGAGCCAAAACCAGGTGCGGCTCTAAACACAGAATAGGAGCAGATCTTTCCCTTATACCTTATGGCTGTGGAGGCTCCAATCCTGGTTTTGGCTCACAATCACTGACCAAAACACTGACGTGTGAATGAGACTTTAGTTTGAGAATTTTACTGTTGGTAATTTTGCCAAAAAATAACACATTTTAGGCCCTCGACCATTTTCAGTGAGGCCACACCCTTTTTGGTTAAGTACTGCCTCATTGTTGAGCTAGGCTTGGATACTTTCTCTAAAGTTAGGTTAGAAATTACAGTACATTTTGGCACAATTTACACCAAAATTTAAGTGCACTCACAATAGTAAATGTGGGTCAGTATGCAGTCAGCTCCTCAGCTCCACCTAGTGGTGGATGCACGCAAATAGCATTTTATCATTTAAAGGAGTTGTCCCATGACAGACACTATTCCCTATCCCCAGGGTCGATGGGGGGAGTCCAACCACCTTCCCCCCTTGATCATGTGAATGGGGACCCCCCACTTGAATGAAGTGGCAGTCATACAGGCGTGCTGTTGCTCGGTTCAACTCTACGGCACTGCTGGAGATAGGTGAGCGCTTATACTCGACTATCTCCGGCAGGGCCATAGAGCTGAATGAAGCAGTAGCATGCAGGGATGACCGTCCCTCCATTCATGCAGGGGTACGCGGGGCCCCATTCTTGCCGATCAAGCACTCGTCCTCCCTCTTAGGGAAGGTATAAGCGTTTGTCGTGGGACGACAACTTGACATCTATGCAGAGGATTTGGAGCCCCGCATCAGAAAAGAAGCACCAATCAGTCACATTTTGTAGATTCCCATGGACTAATTTCTCTGCACAAAAACATTTTACAGACTATGGAGTGAGAATGCCAAAATCTGTGTTTAAAATACTTCTAGTGAGATAATTATTTTAATGAATGTGGTACCCAGACCCAAACCCCGACTTCTTCACAGAAGTTCGGGTTTGGGTTTAGGTATTCTCTATATTTTAATATTTTCCCTTATAACATGGTTATAAGGGAAAATAATAGCATTCTTAATACAGAATGCTTAGTAAATTAGGGATGGAGGGGTTAAAAAAATAAATCAAATTAAACTCACCTCATCCACTTGTTCGCACAGCCTGGCTTGTCTTCTTGCTTCTTCTTTGAGGACCTGGGAGAAAAGGACCTTTGGTGACGTCACTGCACTCATCACATGGTCCATCACCATGGTGATGGACCATGTGATGGACCATGTGATGAGCACAGTGACGTCACCAAAGGTCCTCAAAGAAGAAGCAAGAAGACAAGCCAGGCTGTGCGAACAAGTGGATGAGGTGAGTTTAATTTGATTTATTTTTATTTATTTTTAACCCTTCCAACCCTATTGTTCTATGCATTCTGTATTAAGAATGCTATTATTTTCCCTTATAACCATGTTATAAGGGAAAATAATAAAGATCGGGTCCCCATCCAGATCGTCACCTTCAAACCATGCGTGAAAATCGCAGCACATCCGCACTTGCTTGCGGATGCTTGCGATTTTCACGCAGCTATGGGTCCTGCGTCGCGTGAAAAACGCAGAATATAGAGCATGCTGCGATTTTACCGCAACGCACAAGTGATGCGTGAAAATCACCGCTCATGTGCACAGCCCCATAGAAATGAATGGGTCCGGATTAAGTGCGGGTGCAATGCGTTCACCTCACGCATCGCATCTGCCCGGAATTCTCGCCTGTGTGAAAGGGGCCTAAAAGGGTACTCCAACTGCACTATATAAGGACATATTGCTAGGATATGCTATCACATGATGGTTGCTGGAGATCCAACCTCTGGGATCCAAAGTAGAGTTGGCAAAGGAGACATATTGACCCCTCTGGAGGTTCTCCTGCACAGCAACACTGCTGGCCGCCCAACAAAGGTGCCACAGTGCTTAAAGGGACACTCTCACCTTGAAAATGTAATCCCGTCTGCATGCAGCATGTTATAAAGCAGGAAGAGCTGAGCAGAATGACATATAGTTATGTTTTTTTTTTTAGGGAGGGGGTTCAGTACAACTTGCTATATTTTCATTTTAATTCCTACTCTTAGGAGTCCAGTGGGCGGTCCTACTCAGGGATTGACAGCCATATCTCTATGATAGTGGAAAGGCTGTAAATCCCAGATTGGACTGACCACCGGACTCCTAAGCATGGAAAGAGCAGAGGTTTATATCAACCAATAACACATTTGCCATGACTTAATAAGGTAGGAACGCCCCTTTAAGGCAAAATTTGGGTCATCACATGACTTTTCTTGATGACATCCTGATGGGTCACCAGTGCTGTGTAGTATATCCAACACCTACTAATACAGTCTGTTTTCTATTGCTTTTGCTTTCTAGATTTGGTCACACCCCTGAGCAACTTATAGCCCCGCCCCCACATAAAACGCCTCACAGCGTATCTTTTTCTGGCCAAGCCCTTGAGGAGCATCTGTCAGCAGGATAAAGCCTATTAGACTGACTGATCCTGCTGATTACAAACATACTTTTCATCCCCTGATCTGTTGCTGTATTTAGCAGAAAAAAGTGTTTTAAAATATGCAAATTAAAGCTTAAGTGCACTGAGGGCGGGCCCTAGCCACTCTCTGTACCCTAGATCCTGTTCTCTACTTCCCTGACTTAATTGACAGGATCCGACATCCAGGTGCAGGGGAAAAGTATCCAGAGAAGCAAAGCAGAGGAGCTAGGTGCTCAGAGTTGTCCCGCTAGGTGCACTTTAGCCCTAATGAATGTGCATATTTATAAAGATGCTTATTTCTCCTAAATGCAGCAACGGATTGAGGGAAGAAAGGTATATTTTTAACCCGCAGGGTCAGCCCTACCAGGCTTTATGTATGGTTTAATGGAGTTGATCCTGCTGACAGATGCCCATGATTTTACACTTCAAGTCTACGTGTAATTGCAACTTTGAACATACCCTATAATTTTTTCCTCCATTTTCTGTATTTTTATTTCCTGATCCCACACCCTAAGTCATCCCCTATCCTCCAGTTAGATCCAAAGCTGCGTATACAATTCTGCTGCTTGCCTTTTGTCGTTGGTCAGTTTCTGAGGAGCTTGCTCCATGGGTGAACTCCGCTCCTTTAACTGGACCGCACAGCAATATAGTGATCTGTAATGCTGTGTGTCTCTGCCCGACCTCCACTGTAATGATTTGTACTGAGGACATTATATCAGTACATTACAGTGGAGGTCGGTCAGAGACACACAGCATATAATACAATATACATATAATATACAGTATGTAAGGAGCAGAGTTCACTTCGGGAATTCATGCCCCCACATGGAGAGTATTTCACGCAGTGATCACGCCCATGTGTCCTATGGTATAGTTCTTGATGGAAATACCCCCTATCTCATCATGCCACACAGCTGAGCAGGCATGTGGTCTAAAAGCTAACAGCCAGAATTTTGAATGCAGCTTTGAGTGTGACTTGAGTATAATGGATGCTTCCATGCAGTTTAGGTTGCGCAATGCCTCCTCTCTATCCTGACACATTTCTGGTGCTCACAGCAGTATATTTGTCGAGCACCCAGCCACCATTTCTTGCATTTTCTGACACTTTTATTTTGCACGTCACATTATGCCGTCCATTGCAATCAATATCTGTTATCTGATCCACTATCCCTTCTGTAGTTTTATAGTCTATAGGACAACAGATCCATCATGAAATCTTATTATTATTATTATTATTATTATTATTATTATGTTATATACTATTATGATATGGTGTATATCCTGTGTCACATATGTGCAGCGTTATCAGATGTCGCCACCTGGTGCACATTTGTAGTATTACAGGTCTCTAAACTTTATTGCAAGCTATGAAAACTCAAAGGGGCACATTCAGAAATAAAATGTTTCTCGCTGGCAATCTTGTGTCTGCGGAATGGTGCAGTTTATTCAGGATTATGACCTAGCCTATATTTATTAGAGCTGTTAGAGAGGGACGGGACTGCTTGGAGCAGAGGCCAAACCATACCAGAGGTGCACTGTGCTGCTGCTAGTGATTGACAATATAGGACGTGGAGAGGAGTGCGGACCAGCAACACGGTCTGCTGTATGGTCGTTAGTTGTCCCAAACTGGCCGCATCCCACCCTACTCTAAACAGTTCCACACTACCAAGTATTATAAACCATTCAGCTAAAACCACCTGCCTTGTGTAACCCCCTCGTGTCACCAGAGCAGCTCTGATGGGACAATCCCGAATTTTATACTGATTTATAATGCTGTGTGTCTCTGCATCTACAGAATTTTACTGACAGCATTAGGTCAGTATAATTCAGTAGATACAGGGTATGCAGAGATACACAGCATTATAAATCATTATAATGCCGTGCAATCCTGTGAAAAAAAGAGCAGCGTCCATAACAAGAAATCACGCTCCCACATGGAGCATGTTTTCCACACTCAACACGCTCGTCCATAGCGATTCTCTGGGACGCAGGCCTAGTTTATTGAGGAGTGAACACGTGTAGCTCCTCTTTCTTCCTCAGCTAACACTAGACTTCACTAAGCTAGGGGGCGGACCTAGGTCCAACACCTAGTCTCCTACAGGGTACAGTCAGGATTGCTAACCCTGACTTATCCATACAAAACTATACAACGCAACACATCAAAACATTACATAGAACCAAATAACATAAAATATCAATAAACAAACACGAAAGTGCTCTATTCTGGAGCACTGTACACATTCTGCCAGAAACCAAGGTTTCCGGTATAACATTGCTCGGGGCATCATACTGCCTCCACTGGCTTGTCTTCTTACCATCCTGGCACCACCTGTTCTCTAGGTAAATAACAACCATACACACGACCACATCCACATACTGTAACCTGATTCATCAGACCAGTCTGCCTTCTCCTATTGCTCCATGGTACAGTTCTGATGCTCATGTTCCCATTTTAGGTGCTCTCAGTGGTGCATTAGGGGTCCTCATGGACCCTATGACCAGTGTGCAGCTATGCGTCTCCATACATAACAAGCTGCAGTGTCCTGACACCTTTCTATAACCACCACAAGTAACGTTGTCATCAATGTGCTCTGGGATTGCAACAGATGGGCTAGCCTTCACTCCCCATGCACAACTTCTTGATGGCCTACTGCACCATCCCCCTGGGGAGCCGGTGTAGAGGATGGGAGTGGTAGTGGCCCTGATGAAGTGTTGTGTCATGGTGTACTCCCTCAGGCTGTTGCTCAGTGGGGATGGGGTAGTGGAATTATAGTACTAAATAATGAAGCCAGAGTTGAAGGCAACATAGTCTTTTCCACTAAGTTCAATGTACAGTCGTGGCCAAAAGTTTTGGGAATGACACAAATATTAGTTTTCACAAAGTTTGCTGCTAAACTGCTTTTAGATCTTTGTTTCAGTTGTTTCTGTGATGTAGTGAAATATAATTACACGCACTTTATAAGTTTCAAAGGCTTTTATCGACAATTACATGATATTTATGCAAAGAGTCAGTATTTGCAGTGTTGGCCCTTCTTTTTCAGGACCTCTGCAATTCGACTGGGCATGCTCTCAATCAACTTCTGGGCCAATTCCTGACTGATAGCAACCCATTCTTTCATAATCACTTCTTGGAGTTTGTCAGAATTAGTGGGTTTTTTGTTTGTCCACCCGTCTCTTGAGGATTGACCACAAGTTCTCAATGGGATTAAGATCTGGGGAGTTTCCAGGCCATGGACCCAAAATGTCAACGTTTTGGTCCCCGAGCCACTTAGTTATCACTTTTGCCTTATGGCACGGTGCTCCATCGTGCTGGAAAATGCATTGTTCTTCACCAAACTGTTGTTGGATTGTTGGAAGAAGTTGCTGTTGGAGGGTGTTTTGGTGCCATTCTTTATTCATGGCTGTGTTTTTGGGCAAAATTGTGAGTGAGCCCACTCCCTTGGATGAGAAGCAACCCCACACATGAATGGTCTCAGGATGCTTTACTGTTGGCATGACACAGGACTGATGGTAGCGCTCACCTTTTCTTCTCCGGACAAGCCTTTTTCCAGATGCCCAAAACAATCGGAAAGAGGCTTCATCGGAGAATATGACTTTGCCCCAGTCCTCAGCAGTCCATTCACCATACTTTCTGCAGAAGATCAATCTGTCTCCGATGTTTTTTTTGGAGAGAAGTGGCTTCTTTGCTGCCCTTCTTGACACCAGGCCATCTTCCAAAAGTCTTCGCCTCACTGTGCGTGCAGATGCGCTCACACCTGCCTGCTGCCATTCCTGAGCAAGCTCTGCACTGGTGGCACTCCGATCCCGCAGCTGAATCCTCTTTAGGAGACGATCCTGGCGCTTGCTGGACTTTCTTGGACGCCCTGAAGCCTTCTTAACAAGAATTGAACCTCTTTCCTTGAAGTTCTTGATGATCCTATAAATTGTTGATTGAGGTGCAATCTTAGTAGCCACAATATCCTTGCCTGTGAAGCCATTTTTATGCAACGCAATGATGGCTGCACGCGTTTCTTTGCAGGTCACCATGGTTAACAATGGAAGAACAATGATTTCAAGCATCACCCTCCTTTTAAAATGTCAAGTCTGCCATTTTAACCCAATCAGCCTGACATAATTATCTCCAGCCTTGTGCTCGTCAACATTCTCACCTGAGTTAACAAGACGATTACTGAAATGATCTCAGCAGGTCCTTTAATGACAGCAATGAAATGCAGTGGAAAGGTTTTTGGGGGATTAAGTTAATTTTCATGGCAAAGAAGGACTATGCAATTCATCTGATCACTCTTCATAACATTCTGGAGTATATGCAAATTGCTATTATAAAAACTTAAGCAGCAACTTTTCCAATTTCCAATATTTATGTAATTCTCAAAACTTTTGGCCATGACTGTAGGACTGGAAATACATACATACAGCAGCAGTAGTAGCAGGCTTTAGTGTAGTTCCTCTCTGGCACCAGCAAGGATATGGAGGTTAGTTGGTGCAATTCACCACTAAGGTGATACTGGTGGTGATGGGTGTCTTGACTATAGTCCTTCACCTTACAGCAATGTCTGTAGATGCAGAAATAGCAGGTCACTCTGCCGTCTGGAATCTCAAGGCTTCACTTGAGGACACATTGAAGTAGTTATCTCTGTGGAGTCTGTAACAAGAGCTCTGCAGTCTGCTTCTTCTCTGCCTCAATACAGGAAATCCTCCTCCTTGCAGGAAGCAGGATCCGCCCACTCTTACCAAGAGGAGAGGAACAGGATGGTTAACCCTGTTCCTGCCAACCTTTGCCAACTTTCCTTGCTGGTAGCGACGGCCAGCGACAAACAGTAGGATACAATGCATAACTTACTAATAAACAATTTGTAGCAACCCAGGTCTGGGGTACTACACAACCTCTTGTTATTCCTCCGACCATTTTTGGAGGGTACTAGCTACTGCATACCGCTTGCTTCATTGTTAATTATATTTGCAATAAAAACAGGTTGCAAAAGTATTCATACACCTTTACTAATACATTTTAACATGAGGTTTGTAAAAGTATCGCTAAACGATGTAACCTATAAATATCAGGGATCGGCAGGAAGCAGACAGGGCACCCTTTACAAATGGACTCCAATAAGAGTTATTTTCCTTCCCAATTTACACGGCTCGCGGCGGCTTGTACGATCATTAACAAAGCCGCACTAAAAACCCAGGACCATTATTTTTCTTGGCTTTTATAAAACTTCCTCTCATTTCCAATGATTAAAAAATAATTGGTGGAGCTGCATCTCGCCGGCCGTTAATTGTTTTCTGCACTAATTACCGGGGGGTGTGGGGGGAGGGGCAGTAATTGAGCTCGGCTTTCTAGCTGGGCTAGAAGAGGATAAATGGCGGTCGTAATGGATCCTCGTATAAGTTACGGTTTCCTTGTCTCCTGCTCGATTTGCAATGTATCACAGGGGAAGCAAAGAGGACCTCAAATGTTCACATTCAGCTCAAGTCTCGTCCTGGTTAAAGGGATACTGGTTAAAGGGATGATCCGAGATGATAAAAAATCTGGATGCAGTGGTCACATGGGGTGCACGAGACCTCGATGCAGATCTCATGTGGGGGTATATGAGCCTTCAAAGCAGAAGTCACGTGGGGTATACAAGCCTTGGAGAAATGGAGCGGCAGCACTAAAAGCAGCGGGGGATTAGGCTGGTGCATATCCCTTTCATGTATTATCTCACCACAATTCCTGGTTTTGGGGGAGCTTTTGGATTATCTCAGATGACCCCTTTAAAAACATAACATTTAAATGTTTTCTTCTTCACTTGATGGTGACACAAACACAACATTTCTCATAGAAGGTACAGAATCTTAATGGTTGCAGTTCAATCTTGGTGGTGATACTACTCTTGCTGGTTGGTCTTCAGTCCTGGAGATGCAGAACACTTGAATGTTCTAGAAAATAATGTGAACAGCTTTCAATTTATAAGAGTTATAAGGTCCCTTGCAGACGAGCGTGAGCGGATTAGGTTTGGATGCGTTCAGTGAAAAATGCACGATTTCGCAAGCAAGTTCATTCAATTTTGTCTGTGATCGCGTTCAGTTTTTATTGAGCGGGTTCAATGCGATTTAATGCGTTTTGCACGCGCGTGATAAAAAACTGAAGGTATACAAACAACAACTCTTAGCAACCATCCGCGAAAAACGCATCGCATCCGAACTTTCTTGCGGATGCGATTTTAACGCAGCCCCATTCACTTTTATGGGGGCAGCGTTGCGTGAAAATCGCAGAATATAGAACATGCTGCGATTTTCCCGCAACACACAAGTGATGCGTGAAGACCAATGCTCATGTACACAGACCCATTGAAATAAATGGGTCCGGATTCCGTGAGGGCGCAATGTGCTCACATCACGAAAAGGGGCCTAAATCTGGCGGGTCACTGCTAGCTCTCAGGAACCTCAGAGTCTTGTTGTCTTCATGTGGCTCTCTAGAACTTATCACAGTTACGTTACCTCATAGACAACAACTATTTTTTCCGCTCTTGGTCCTATCCATGAAGGCCCATTTCTCAACTAATCCTTCCTACTAATCTATACAGTCCACCACAGGAATGATCCAACCAGGACAAACTACAGGCCTCAGGGCAGCCAACCTCCCACCACTTGACGTCCTACACATCTCCTCCTAGAACCAGCTGTAGCCTCCTGACTTAGTCACGTTAAAACAGGTACAGCCTCAGGATTGCAGAGAGACTTCTTGTTAGGTAAAGTCAACCCTTATGGCTAAATATAGGAGGTACAGTAGTGAACTGTGAATTTGCCCAGGTCACCCATTTTCTAGAGGACATTCATGTATGGGAACCCCAGGACCATGCTTCAACCATCCAGTATTATGCTTGGTGGTATTGTTTAGAAATGTTGTGGAAATAATATTGCCTTTTTTTTTGAGCCCTCAATGCAGAAGTCACGTGGGGTATACAAGCCTTGGAGGAATGGAGCGGCAGCACTAAAAGCGGTGGGGGATTAGGCTGGTGCATATCCCTTTCATGTATTATCTCACCGCAATTCCTGGTTTTGGGGGAGTTTTTGGATTATCTCAGATGACCCCTTTAAAAACATAACATTTTAATTTTTTCTTCTTCACTTGATGGTGACACAAACACAACATTTCTCATAGAAGGTACAGAATCTTAATGGTTGCAGTTCAATCTTGGTGGTGATACTACTCTTGCTGGTTGGTCTTCAGTCCTGGAGATGCAGAACACTTGAATGTTCTAGGAATGATCCAACCAGGACAAACTACAGGCCTCAGGGCAGCCAACCTCCCACCACTTGACGTCCTACACATCTCCTCCTAGAACCAGTTGTAGCCTCCTGACTTAGTCACGTTAAAACAGGTACAGCCTCAGGATTGCAGAGAGACTTCTTGTTAGGTAAAGTCAACCCTCATGGCTAAATATAGGAGGTACAGTAGTGAACTGTGAATTTGCCCAGGTCCCCCATTTTCTAGAGGACATTCATGTATGGGAACCCCAGGACCATGATTCAACCATCCAGTATTATGCTTGGTGGTATTGTTTGGAAATGTTGTTGAAATAATATTGCCTTTTTTTAGGGATCACGATTTGAATACATATAAGCATAATATTTAAGCACTGTATGGAAGTATTTTGTGGGTGGTAAGTGGCAGGATTATAGGGTATATAGTTGGATTATTATAGAGCCTCTAAATACAGGAACCCTAAGAACAAATTAAGAACACCCATTATATAGAAGTGTGTGAAGGTATTATATTGGAAATTAACTGTAGACACATGTGAGAATAACATGGCAGCATAGACATACACAGATATCATAGGGCCCTATAGCATTACATAGGATTCCCCATTGGAAGTGGAGCAGGAACTTCATAAATATGGCCTCCTTTCTGAACTTCATATTTCTTGATGTGTTTACACCAGGCAATTATTATAAACACACTGATAAATCTTCCCCTTGCAGCACAAAATATTCTGCTTCTCCTCACACAATATATTAGGAAACTGACTCCCACCAGCCAACACTAGAGGGAGCTCAATGCATAGGAATTTTAAGGAGAATGGTTGTAATTCTCACAGTAGCTAATCCCTTTCCCGGTAGCATTCCCTGGGCCACTCGTGCAGTACGTGGTGGACGCACCCTTTCTTCCATCAGGCACACCCTGGATTTTTGGATTGTCCTGTCTAGTGGTGGCTGGGGTGCCCTTGATGTTAGATGAATTGATAGCTAGGTCATCAGATGGAGGAGATAATGATGAAGGCAAAATTCTGAGGTATGTTGCATGCAAATTCTTCTCAAAGGCTGTGTATAGGGGATTGGCAGTATGATGGTTCACCTCTTAGTCTCTCTATGTCAACCCTGCAATCTTCCCTATTTGACAAAATGCATGAAAATTCTTATTAACTCTGTAATGTCCAATATGCGGGGTACAGTCCTAGATCAGATGGACAGTTAGTCTTAGAAATGCGACAATTAACCCTTACAACAAGCAGTGAAGTCTATTGCCATAAACGTGCATTCACCTTACTGTCTTGTCCACAAACAGCTTTTTTGGTCCTAATCCAACAGTACATTTCTGATCTACTTTCTCAGAGAGGGGCTGGCGCTAAAGTTGCTTTTCTTGAACCTGGTTTGCTCTGCTAAACAAGAACCCCCAGTAACAGGGGCCGGGCCAGCCGACCACCTGGCAACTGTAACCAAGAACTTACAAGGAAAGGAGTTTCCTTCCATACATTGCTTTTGAGTTCACATAATGCATCACAAAACAGCATTAACCATTTAGCAGTGAACCATGGGGTCACTGCATTCCCCCCTATTTTAACACAAGCCGTCTCCCCCGTTTTGCCACCTAGATCTTCTGCGACCTACAAAACAAACAGCATCATATGCACAGTACCGTAGATATTCTTGTCTTAGCTTCTTTCTTCTTCCTGTAAGAATTCACATCACAGCATGTGCATATCAACAGTGTAGATAAATCAGAGTCTCAGCAGGAGGGATATGGGCAGACAGCATCTTCACACAGTGACATGGAGGTGGTGTTCTCTCCAAAAAGGGGTAAAGTTCATGTCTACAAACAGTAGTCCATGGCAAAAAGTGCAAAAAAAGAGTCTTTCATCAAGACACATGGGGGCTTAAGCGATAACTTAAGGATCAATTTCCTGGGTGAGGCACTTAGAAATTGTTACAGGAATTTCTTAGAGGGCTTAGGTGCGTTCAAGTCCCTCTCGGGGCACTAGTACTTGAACTTTGCCAATCTCAGGTTTTGGCTTTAACCTGAGAAAAGAGAGAAGGTGCAACAGTGCACAACTGGGAAATAAAGTAGGGTCTTTTAGCAATAGAGTCCACTGGGCAGGCTGTGTTGGCCAACAGCACACATAAAACAGGGCTCCATTTATTTTGCAGCAAAATCCATGGGAGTAGAGTTAGCAGAGCTTATTGTTTCAGGTGGCAGCAGGTCAGCTGCTGAAGCTTGACACTCTGTGGTGGTCATCTCAACCTCATGCTCAGGCCAAACAGTGGCAGGCATTTTCTCTTTACTGCTGCTGGAGTGAATTGTTACAGCAGGATCTGGAGATGGTGAGGGTAGGATGAGCCCTGTCCAGTCATAACAGTGATGACTTAGCTGATGATCACCATTTTACTGGATCCCACGGTGGTCGGCTGAGTTTCCAGCGGGGTGGTGATCTGGGTCTCTCTCGCTGTCGTTCTCTTTCTCTCCCCCCTCCTCCCAGGACATCTGTCCCCAATTCATGCGGAGGAAAACTCCTGTCATCTTGTCTCCTTTGTGTATATCCTTCTTTGTCCCCTTTGCTCATGGCTTGGCACATTTCTCTTACTGAGTGATCTCACAAGGTTTCCTCCCATACACTGCATTTTGGGTTCACATCATGGATCACAAGATAGCATTAACCCTTTAGCAGTGAGCCACTGGGTCACTGTAACTTATTTTTTTATTTTTTTATTTTTTTTTTAACACCCAAATGGAGAAAATGACCTGATTATATCAATTGCCACAGTTGCAGGGCAGTAGAAAAGTTACACTGTAACAAGCTGCAGTGAATGTACTCTTTTTTACTAACAGCAAGTAGAGATGTCCCGAATAGTTGCCGGCGAACACAGCTTGTTCGTGTTCGCCGCCGCGGGCGAACATATGCGATGTTCGGTCCGCCCCCTATACATCATCATTGAGTAAACTTTGACCCTCTACCTCACAGTCAGCAGACACATTCCAGCCAATCAGCAGCAGATCCTCCCTCCTCCTGGACAGCATCCATTTTAGATTCATTCGGAAGCTGCATTCTTAGGGTAAATTCACACGTCCGTTGTTTCTTTACTGATCTGTTCCGTTTTTTGCTGAACAGATCTGGACCAGATCTGAACCCATTCATATTCAATGGGGCCTGAAAAAAAATCTGACATTGAGCTGTCTGTCTTTTTTTCAGGACCCATTGAAAATGAATGGGTCCAGATCTGGTCCAGATCTGTTCAGCAAAAAACGGAACAGATCAGGAAAGAAACAACGGACGTGTGAATGGACCCTTAGTGAGAGGAGGGACAGTGCTGCTGCTGCTGATTTAATAGGGAAATCGATAGCTAGGGCAGTGTATTCAGTGTCCACTACAGTCCTGAAGGACTCATCTGATCTCTGCTGTAAGGACAGCACCCCAAAAAGCCCTTTTTAGGGCTAGAACATCAGTCTGATTTTTTTTTTTTCCTGTGTAATCAAATTGCAGTTGCCTGCCAGCGTGTGTGTCAGGCTCACGGCCCTGCAAGTGCATAGTGTCACCAGCGCAACTCATATCTGGTGTCACATTCGATTACATTTAAAGAAAAACAACAATTTTGGCTGATTAAATAGCAGTCAGTTACACACGTGTTTGTGTGTTTAAGGCCCAGTGCAGTGCATAGTGTCACTTCAGCGCAACTCATATCTGGTGTCACAGTACCTTGCACGCATAGTACAACTTAACTAATCTAAAAAAAATGACAGGCAGAGGCAGGCCACTCCGCAGGGGCCGTCGTGGTCGTGGTGCTGTGATTCCCTTTGGCCCTAGAATAATGCCCAGTGTTCAGAGGCCACGTACCCTAAACTCGATAAATTCTGAGGACATAGTTGACTGGCTAACACAGGACACCCAATCTTCTACAGCTTCCGCTCGGAACCTTAACGCACCATCCTCCTCCAGCTCAGCTTCGGGCACCTCTCAAGTTACCACTCGCCCTCCCGTCGCCAGCACCAACACTAGCACCACAGCCGCTTCACTTGATCTGTCAGAGGAGTTATTTACACATCAGCTGGAAGAAATGAGTGATGCGCAAGTCAGGCAGCATTACACACATGGACGTACGGTGTGATGATGATGATGATGTTGTACCCGCTGCTGCTTCCTTTGCTGAGTTGTCAGATACAAGTGAAGCGGTTGATGATGACGATGTGTCCGTGGATGTCACGTCGGTGCCCGCTCGAAGAGAAGAAGAAGAGGGGGAAAGTTCAGATGGGGAGACAGAGAGGAGGAGGAGACGAGTTGGAAGCAGGGGGAGGTCGTCACAAGGAGCTAGTGGCACAGTCAGACAGCATGCATCGGCACCCGGGGTCAGCCAGACAGCACGCCAATCAACGCATGCTGTTGCCACCACCAGAATGCCGTCATATCAAAGCTCAGCAGTGTGGCATTTTTTTGGTGTGTCTGCCTCTGATAACAGCGATGCCATTTGCAACCTGTGCCAAAAGAAACTGAGTCGTGGGAAGTCCAACACCCACCTAGGTACAACTGCTTTGCAAAGGCACATGATCTCACATCACAAACGCCTATGGGATCAACACATGATGAGTACAAGCAGCACACAAACTCAAAGCCACCATCCTCCTCCTGGTCCAGCATCTTCAGCCACGTCAACCACTGCTGTCCTCCTTGCCCCCTCTCAACCACCCGCCACTCCGCCTCTCACCTTCAGCAGTTCCTGCTCATCTGCCCACAGTCAGGTGTCTGTCAAGGACATGTTTGAGCGTAAGAAGCCAATGTCACAGAGTCACCCCCTTGCCCGGCGTCTGACAGCTGTCTTGTCTGAACTCTTAGCCCGCCAGCTTTTACCATACAAGCTGGTGGAGTCTGAGGCCTTCAAAAAATTTGTAGTTATTGGGACACCGCAGTGGAAGGTACCCGGCCGAAATTTCTTTGCACAAAAGGCAATCCCCAACCTGTACTCGATTGTGCAAAAGGAAGTAATGGCATGTCTGGCACACAGCGTTGGGGCAAGGGTCCATCTGACCACTGATACCTGGTCTGCAAAGCACGGTCAGTGCAGGTATATCACCTATACTACGCATTGGGTAAACCTGCTGACGGCTGCCAAGCATGGAATGCGTGGCTCTGCAGAGGAGTTGGTGACACCGCCACGACTTGCAGGCAGGCCTGCTGCCACCTCCTCTACTCATCCTACTCCATCCTCTTCCATAACCTCCTCGGCTTAGTTTTCTTCTGCTGCTGTGTCTTGCTCCACATCAACGGCACCCCCCCAGCTCTCCAGGGGCTATTCCACATCCCAGATACGACAGTGTCACGCTGTCTTGGGGTTGACTTGGTGTGTGACAACGGAAGCAATTTGTTGGCGGCATTGAATTTGGGCAAGTTGACACATGTGCCGTGCATGGCAAATGTGCGTAATCTGATCGTACAGCGCTTTGTGCATAAGTACCCAGGCTTACAGGACGTCCTGAAGCAGGAGGACCGACCAAGCATCTTTTTCCATCTCCCCGTTCCTAAAATCTATTCCATACACGTCCCCTGATAGGGGACGTAACAGGGATTAAACTGATAAGAATAGAACTACTTAACACACCACAACTATCTGGCGGCACATTAGATTGCACGCGCAGTGCCCCAAATTTGAAGTAGGAGGACTGACCAAGCATCTTTTTCCATCTCCCCGTTCCTAAAATCAATGCCATATACACGTCCCCTGATAGGGGACGTAACAGGGATTAAACTGATAGGAATAGTACTACTTAACACACCTTATAATAACGCAGAGAGAGGAAACGCAGAGAGAGGAGTCTGAAGAAGAGGAGTCAGAGGAGGAAGGTGGCTTTGAGGAGGTGGAAGACCAACCACAGCAGGCGTCCCAGGGGGCTTGTTGTCACCTTTCGGGGACCCTTGGTGTTGTACGTGGCTGGGTGGAGGAAGAGACCTTCAATGACATCAGTGAGGACAAGGAACGGGACATGGCTAGCTTGGTATGCAACCTTGTGCAAATGGGGAGTTTGCGGTTGTTCAAATGGACTGTTTGCGGTTGTTTGCGGTGTGTTTAACAGGGAGTTTGGTCTGTCACTGTGAAGCGGGCGTAACCCTTACACTACCTGATCGATACAACATCATACCTGATGTTTTAAAGCACGTTATTCCAAACAATTTAGGAATGTTAGGTGATTTATGCCCTTTATGGATTAAAACCCGACTCTGCGTCAACTACGTAATTTTCCATGGGAGTTTTGCCATGGATCCCCCTCCGGCATGCCACAGTCCACGTGTTAGTCCCCTTGAAACAACCTTTCCATCACTATTGTGGCCAGAAAGAGTCCCTGTGGGTTTTAAAGTTCGCCTGCCTATTGAAGTCAATGGCAGTTCGCCCGGTTCGCCCGTTCGCGAAAATTTGCGAAAATTTGCGTTCGCCGTTCACGAACGGAAAATTTTATGTTCGCGACATTACTAACAGCAAGTAGAGATGTTGAAAGTGGTGACACGGTATATTGGCAGTGGACTGGCTGCCCCATTGGAGGTGGTAAAGACGAGGTTCTCCATGGGCTTGTAGATGTGATGTTTATATATGTGTCCTATATATTGTACTACTTTAATAATTCTATTCCCCGGATTCTCATTACAAGAATGATGGGAAGTCGTGGCGGCGCCCGGGCCGGTAAATGCCTTGCCGCTGTCAATTCCATGTTTGCTGGAGACGGCTGAACCTCTGTGACCCCCGTGTAGAATAATATTAGCTCTGTAAAGGTTACGTGGTTTATAATGGAACCCTTCAGTAAATAGAGGCTGACCTTTTACAGAGCGGACATTAGCGCGTCGCGTGCCGACTGCTTACATTAGGTCAGGTGGGACGGCCGCTAATCTCGATGTTTCGTGTTCACCTCCCCCTAACATGGCACAGGGCAGAATTACCGCTCCCAGCCAAAAAACAGCTCTTATTCACCTGCTGAGACCTCAATTGTGCTGGATTTACCAAGAACAGATGTAGCAGAGCTGAATGTGTCATTGAATAGTTCTTCTCTGCACGTAACTATGTAGATTTATCTACAGCTCTGCAGAAAACCGCCTGTTATGTTATTGCAAACTATAATAAACTTCTGTTCTGTTACATCTGCATCTGTAATTTCAGCAGCGAGGACTGCTTCTAAAGAAAATGTGGCCCCGTTTGCCTTGACATTTTCTTCAATAATTTCAGTCCACATAATACGGCCAAATAATGTCAAAATAATACTGCCAGATAGTGCCAAGATAATGCACCAGTATAGTGCCAAAATATTGTGCAACATAGAAACAATACTGCCATATGGTAACAAGATAATGCTGCCATACAGTGCCCAAATAGTATGCAAAATTAAGATTATACTGCCATATAGTGCCAAGATAATGCACCTGTATTGTGCCCAAATAATATGCAACCTCAAAATCACACTGCCATTTAGTAACAAGATAATGCTGTCTTACTGTCCTCAAATAATATGAAACATCAAAATAGTGCTACCCTAAAATGCCAAGATAAGGCTGCAATGTAGTGCCATCATAGACTACCAAGATAATGGCGGCATATAGTGCCCAAATATTATGCAACATCAAAATGATACCGTCACATAGTGCCAAAAATGCTTTCATATAGTGCCAAAATAATATGCAGCATCAAAATCATACTTCCATACATTGCCAACATGCTGCCATATAATGGCAAAATAATATTAAACATCAAGTAATACCACTATGTAGTGTCAAGAAAATGCTGCCATATAGTGCCCAAATAATAAACATCAAACTAATATTTGCATATTGAGACAAAATAATATGCAACATTAAAATAATACCGACCTATAGTTGCAAGATAGTGCTGCTATAGAGTGCCCAAACAATGTACTTATGTAGATGTGGGGACTATTAGAGGGGTGGACTATTAGATGTGGGGACTATTAGATGTGGGGACTATTAGATGTGGGGACTATTAGATGTGGGGACTATTAGATGTGTGGACTATTCGATGTGGGGACTATTAGATGTGTGGACTATTCGATGTGGGGACTATTAGATGTGGGGACTATTAGATGTGGGGACTATTAGATGTGGGGACTATTAGATGTGTGGACTATTCGATGTGGGGACTATTAGATGTGGGGACTATTAGATGTGGGGACTATTAGTTGTGTGGACTATTAGATGTGGGGACTATTAGATGTGTGGACTATTAGATGTGGGGACTATTAGATTGGGGGACTATTAGATGTGGGGACTATTAGATGTGGGGACTATTAGATGTGTGGACTATTAGATGTGGGGACTATTAGATGTGTGGACTATTAGATGTGGGGACTATTAGATTGGGGGACTATTAGATGTGGGGACTATTATATTGGGGACTATTAGATTGGGGGACTATTAGATGTGGGGACTATTAGATGTGTGGACTATTAGATGTGTGGACTATTAGATGTGTGGACTATTAGATGTGGGGACTATTAGATGTGGGGACTATTAGATGTGGGGACTATTAGATGTGGGGACTATTAGATGTGGGGACTATTAGATGTGGGGACTAATAGATGTGGGGACTATTAGATGTGGGGACTATTAGATGGGTGGACTATTAGATGGGTGGACTTTTAGATGGGTGGACTATTAGATGTGGGGACTATTAGATGGGTGGACTATTAGATGGGTGGACTTTTAGATGGGTGGACTATTAGATGTGGGGACTATTAGATGTGTGGACTATTAGATGTGTGGACTATTAGATGTGTGGACTATTAGATGGGTGGACTATTAGATGTGGGGACTATTACACGTCAGATTAACATGATTGAGTTATTGGCTATTCCCCAGGGCCTCTCACATCACTAAGTAAGATAACCTGAACCCAACCCTTATACCCAAAGAACACTCACAGCCAGGGTTGGATTAAATCGGCCACAGCAGCCATTTTATTAATAAAATAAATAAATACATAACATGTATATATGAATGACAGTAACATAGCCCCTGACGAGGGAGGTCATAGAAGACCCAAATCCTTAATCATATATATATATATATATATATATATATAAACACCCCAACACGGCAATTCCATCTTGCCTCCAGCCGCAAAACACCAGTTCGGAGACACCAACTGATGGACGCCTCTCTGAACCAACCAAATGCCTCAACTATGAGAGTCCAGCCCCCATCCTGGAGGCCCTCCCATTTTCCATACCATCCAATACCACCATCTTCTATGACCTTCCACCGGCTCGACTGCCGCGACATCCCTATCACCACCAAGTACCTGACCTATTAGCTTCTTTTCCACTATTCCCCTTCTTTTTTTTTTTATATAAACCCACCAATCTCTAACCAAAAAAGAAGGAGGTTTAACTATAAGGGTAAATTTGCGTATATACTGTTTGTACTTTTACTGCCTGAATAAACGCTTAAAAAATAAACTTTATTATTATATTTAGTGGCGACCCACCACATGATGAACTCATCAGGCTAAGTCTGGAGGAATGGCTCACACCACAATTGTATAGGTACAGCCTCTACCTCCACACTTAACTCCTTTCCGACCGCCTAACGCACGGATGCGTCCTGGCGGCGGTCGATTCATTCCTCCTTGACGCATCCGTGCGTCATCTCGCGAGACGCAAGATTTCCTGTGAACGCGCGCACACAGGCGCGCGCGTTCACAGGAACTGCAGGTAAGCGAGTGGATCTACAGCCTGCCAGCGGCGATCGTTCGCGATTTTTTTACCCCCTAACAGGTATATTAGACGCTGTTTTGATAACAGCGTCTAATATACCTGCTACCTGGTCCTCTGGTGGTCCCTTTTGCTTGGATCGACCACCAGAGGACACAGGCAGCTCAGTAATAAGTAGCACCAAGCACCACACTACACTACACCCCCCCTGTCACTTATTAACCCCTTATTAACCCCTGATCACCCCATATAGAGTCACTGATCACCCCCCTGTCATTGATCACCCCCCTGTCATTGATCACCCCCCTGTAAGGCTCCATTCAGATGTCCGTATGTGTTTTACGGATCCACGGATGCATGGATCGGATCCGCAAAACACATACGGACGTCTGAATGGAGCCTTACAGGGGGGTGATCAATGACAGGGGGGTGATCACCCCATATAGACTCCCTGATCACCTCCCTGTCATTGATCACCCCCCTGTAAGGCTCCATTCAGACGTCCGTATGTGTTTTGCGGATCCGATCCGTGGATCCGCAAAACACATATGGACCTCTGAATGGAGCCTTACAGGGGGGTGATCACCCCATATAGACTCCCTGATCACCCCCCTGTCATTGATCACCCCCCTGTCATTGATCACCCCCTGTCATTGATCACCCACCTGTAAGGCTCCATTCAGACGTCCGTATGTGTTTTGCGGATACGATCCGTGGATCCGCAAAACACATACGGACCTCTGAATGGAGCCTTACAGGGGGGTGATAAATGACAGGGGGTGATCAATGACAGGGTGGTGATCACCCCATATAGACTCCCTAATTACCCCCCTGTTATTGATCACCCCCCTGTAAGGCTCCATTCAGACGTCCGTATGTGTTTTGCGGATCCGATCCATGGATCCGCAAAACACATACGGACCTCTGAATGGAGCCTTACAGGGGGTGATCACCCCTTATAGACTCCCTGATCACCCCCCTGTCATTGATCACACCTCTGTAAGGCTCCATTCAGATGTCCGTATGTGTTTTACGGATACGATCCATGGATCCGTGGATCCGCAAAACACATACGGACCTCTGAATGGAGCCTTACAGGGGGGTGATCAATGACAGGGTGGTGATCACCCTATATAGACTCCCTGATCACCCCCCTGTCATTGATCACCCTCCTGTAAGGCTCCATTCAGACGTCCATATGTGTTTTGCGGATCCGATCCATGGATCCGTGGATCCGCAAAACACATACGGACCTCTGAATGGAGACTTACAGGGGGGTGATCAATGACAGGGGGGTGATCAATGACAGGGTGGTGATCACCCCATATAAACTCCCTGATCACCCCCCTGTCATTGATCACCCCCCTGTAAGGCTCCATTCAGACATTTTTTTGGCAGAAGTTAGCGGAAATTGATATTTTTTTATTTTTGTTTTTTTAGTTTTTTCTTACAAAGTCTCATATTTCACTAACTTGTGACAAAAAATAAAATCTCACATGAATTCACCATACCCCTCACTGAATCCAAATGCGTAAATTTTTTTAGACATTTATATTCCAGACTTCTTCTCACGCTTTAAGGCCCCTAAAATGCCAGGGCAGTATAAATACCCCACATGTGACCCCATTTTGGAAAGAAGACACCTCAAGGTATTTTGTGAAGGGCATGGCGAGTTCATGTAAAATTTTATTTTTTTGTCACAAGTTAGCAGAAAGGGAGACTTTGTGAGAAAAAACAAAAAAAAATCAATTTCCGCTAACTTGTGCCCAAAAAAAAATTCTATGAACTCGCCATGCCCCTCATTGAATACCTTGGGGTGTCTTTTTTCCAAAATGGGGTCACATGTGGGGTATTTATACTGCCCTGGCATTTTAGGGGCCCTAAAGCGTGAGAAGAAGGAATTTGGGCCCCTTTGCGCATCTAGGCTGCAAAAAAAGTGTCACACATCTGGTATCGCTGTACTCAGGAGAAGTTGGGCAATGTGTTTTGGGGTGTCATTTTGCATATACCCATGCTGGGTGAGATAAATATCTTGGTCAAATGCCAACTTTGTATAAAAAATTGGAAAAGTTGTCTTTTGCCGAGATATTTCTCTCACCCAGCATGGGTATATGTAAAATGACACCCCAAAACACATTGCCCAACTTCTCCTGAGTACGGCGATACCACATGTGTGATACTTTTTTGCAGCCTAGGTGGGCAAAGGGGCCCACATTCCAAAGAGCACCTTTAGGATTTCACAGGGCATTTTTTACACATTTTGATTTCAAACTACTTCTCACTCATTAGGGCCCCTAAAATGCCAGGGCAGTATAACTACCCCACAAGTGACCCTATTTTGGAAAGAAGACACCCCAAGGTATTCCATGAGGGGCATGGCGAGTTCCTAGAATTTTTTATTTTTTGTCACAAGTTAGCGGAAAATGATGATTTTTTTTTTCTTACAAAGTCTCACCATGCTGGGTGAGAGAAATATCTCGCCAAAAGACAACTTTTCCCATTTTTTTATACAAAGTTGGCATTTGACCGAGATATTTATCTCACCCAGCATAGGTATATGTAAAATGACATCCCAAAACACATTGCCCAACTTCTCCTGAGTACGGTGATACCAGATGTGTGACACACATTAGGGCCCCTAAAATGCCAGGGCAGTATAACTACCCCACAAGTGACCCCATTTTGGAAAGAAGACACCCCATGGAAGTTTTTATTTTTTGTCACAAGTTAGTGGAATATGAGACTTTGTATGAAAAAAAAATATATATAAATCATCATTTTCCGCTAACTTGTGACAAAAAATAAAAAGTTCTATGAACTCACTATGCCCATCAGCAAATACCTTAGGGTGTCTACTTTCCGAAATGGGGTTATTTGTGGGTTTTTTCTACTGTCTGGGCATTGTAGAACCTCAGGAAACGTGACAGGTGCTCAGAAAGTCAGAGCTGCTTCAAAAAGCGGAAATTCACATTTTTGTACCATAGTTTGTAAATGCTATAACTTTTACCCAAACCATTATTTTTTTACCCAAACATTTTTTTTTATCAAAGACATGTAAAACAATAAATTTAGAGAAAAATTTATATATGGATGTCGTTTTTTTTGCAAAATTTTACAACTGAAAGTGAAAAATGTCATTTTTTTGCAAAAATTTCGTTAAATTTTGATTAATAACAAAAAAAGTAAAAATGTCAGCAGCAATGAAATACCACCAAATGAAAGCTCTATTAGTGAGAAGAAAAGGAGGTGAAATTCATTTGGGTGGTAAGTTGCATGACCGAGCAATAAACCGTGAAAATAGTGTAGTGCAGAAGTGTAAAAAGTGGCCTGGTCATTAAGGGTGTTTAAGCTAGGGGGGCTGAAGTGGTTAAATGAAACAGTGTGTTCATCTGGATATATCAGGGTATTTCTATGATATCCTGCCCAAATATCCAAACACACTGTAGATAATTGCTTAAGGTGCGCTGAAAACACCTATTTTGTTTTTGTTATTTGTATAAACAGCCGTACACCAAGTTGCAACTGTTGACTTTGTTGCAGCAATGTATCACACCAGCAAACATGTGCAAATGGCGAAGTAGGATGGAAACACTGCAGGTGAGAGCTATTTTATTAAAGCTCTTCCCTATGACCTGCTTCTCCAATCCCATATCATATTGGATCCCATCGTCATTTACATAGATATTGAACTGTCCCTGCCTATTCATGCGTCTGCTCGACGCGTTTCTATATCACTTTTGTAACCGTGATATGTCCTCAGGAGCAGAGTGTTGTATCGGCATGAGCGCAGTTCGCCCCATCTGTTTAGCGAAACTGTCACTCTGCCTGCAGCGGATTTAAAAAAAAGCATCCTCTGATTTACAAAAAAGATTCAGTCAGAGAGGGTACCCTGGTCCTTGTCTTGCGGAGGCATATCAGCATGCCTCAGCGAGTAATAGAGATGATCTCCTGGTCCCTAAACAACGAACAACGGATAATAAAATCCGAATCATAGGTACATATGATCAGGCCAACAAGGAGGTCCGGAATATTATCAAGGAGAACTGGGGGATCCTGAAATCAGATCCGGTGATTGGACATCGTGTGGGTGAATCCCCACTTATTACGTACAGAAGAGGAAGTAATTTAAGAGATCAACTGGTGCACAGTCTGTACAGTCCCCCAGTACAGTCCACTTGGTTACCTAATAGACCACCCGGCACGTTTAAATGCGGTAAATGCGTTGCATGTAAAGCCATTAAAAAGGGCAATATAGTAAAATGCACCACAACAGGACGGGAATTTGTCATCAGGTCCTTTATTAACTGCAAAACGGCAGGGGTGGTCTATGTGGCTACATGTATCTGCCAAAAACAATACGTAGGTAAAACCAAGAGGGAATTTAGGAGACGGATTGGAGAACACTTGCTGAGCATCAGCAATGAGGATGATACTCCAATCGCCCAACATGTTATGGAATGTCACCCGGGAGTGAAACAGTGTATATCCTTTCAGGGTATTGAACATGTTAGAGGCTCTCCGAGAGGTGGGGACATAGACAACCTGCTGCTGCGGAAAGAGGCGCAGTGGACGTTTACATTAAAAACGGTAAAACCCTTTGGCCTGAACGACTTTATCTCCTATACATGTTTCATTTAAAAGGACAATTCCCATGGAATTGTCAAATTGATTACCCCAATGCTATAGGGATATACACCACAGTGACCTATTGGTTGCTAATGGTGATCCCATACTTATGCTGAGGTGCATATATATATATACACTGCTCAAAAAAATAAAGGGAACACTTAAACAACACAATGTAACTCCAAGTCAATCACACTTCTGTGAAATCAAACTGTCCACTTAGGAAGCAACACTGAGTGACAATCAATTTCACATGCTATTGTGCAAATGGGATAGACAACAGGTGGAAATTATAGGCAATTAGCAAGACACCCCCAATAAAGGAGTGGTTCTGCAGGTGGTGAACACAGACCACTTCTCAGTTCCTATGCTTCCTGGCTGATGTTTTGGTCACTTTTGAATGCTGGCGGTGCTTTCACTCTAGTGGTAGCATGAGACGAAGTCTACAACCCACACAAGTGGCTCAGGTAGTGCAGCTTATCCAGGATGGCACATCAATGCGAGCTGTGGCAAGAAGGTTTGCTGTATCTGTCAGCGTAGTGTCCAGAGCATGGAGGCGCTACCAGGAGACAGGCCAGTACATCAGGAGACGTGGAGAAGGCCGTAGGAGGGCAACAACCCAGCAGCAGGACCGCTACCTCCGACTTTGTGCAAGGAGGAACAGGAGGAGCACTGCCAGAGCCCTGCAAAATGACCTCCAGCAGGCCACAAATGTGCATGTGTCTGCTCAAACAGTCAGAAACAGACTCCATGAGGGTGATATGAGGGCCCGACGTCTACAGGTGGGGGTTGTGCTTACAGCCCAACACCGTGCAGGACGTTTGGCATTTGCCAGAGAACACCAAGATTGGCAAATTCGCCACTGGCGCCCTGTGCTCTTCACAGATGAAAGCAGGTTCACACTGAGCACATGTGACAGATGTGACAGAGTCTGGAGACGCCGTGGAGAACGTTCTGCTGCCTGCAACATCCTCCAGCATGACCGGATTTGGCATTGGGTCAGTAATGGTGTGGGGTGGCATTTCTTTGGAGGGCCGCACAGCCCTCCATGTGCTCACCAGAGGTAGCCTGACTGCCATTAGGTACCAAGATGAGATCCTCAGACCCCTTGTGAGACCATATGCTGGTGCGGTTGGCCCTGGGTTCCTCCTAATGCAAGACAATGCTAGACCTCATGTGGCTGGAGTATGTCAGCAGTTCCTGCAAGACGAAGGCATTGATGCTATGGACTGGCCCGCCCGTTCCCCAGACCTGAATCCAATTGAGCACATCTGGGACATCATGTCTCGCTCAATCCAACAACGTCACGTTGCACCACAGACTGTCCAGGAGTTGGCAGATGCTTTAGTCCAGGTCTGGGAGGAGATCCCTCAGGAGACCGTCCGCCACCTCATCAGGAGCATGCACAGGCTTTGTAGGGAGGTCATACAGGCACGTGGAGGCCACAAACTACTGAGCCTCATTTTGACTTGTTTTAAGGGCATTACATCAAAGTTGGATCAGCCTGTAGTGTGTTTTTCCACTTTAATTTTGAGTGTGACTCCAAATCCAGACCTCCATGGGTTGAAAAAATTGATTTCCATTTTTTTATTTTTGTGTGATTTTATTGTCAGCACATTCAACTATGTAAAGAACAAAGTATTTCAGAAGAATATTTAATTAATTCAGATCTAGGATGTGTTATTTTTGTGTTCCCTTTATTTTTTTGAGCAGTGTATATACTGTATATAAAAAACCTTAACATTCTGGTTTATATGTGCTTTATGAGATGTAGATTACTACACCTCGGGCAGATCATATTTCCATCAAATATGTCACCAGTTATCTGGGTGGATCAGGGATATGGCCATTAGAAATGTTAGGTTGTTGATATTCCTTCTCTATTTACCTCCAGGGCGATGTTGCACCTCTCAGCACACCCCCTGATATGGCAGGCAATTTTTCTGACAATAAAAGAATACCCACGATAGCGGTCAGCATAATCAGAAGGGGCATAGCGGAGTAAGATGATGTTTCACTCCTCCAAGTGACGTATCCGCATGCCGACGAGCTCCGCCTAGTGGGAGTGGCTATCTTGATATGAGAGCGGCGTTGAGCGGCCGCGCCACGGCCGTAATAGAGCCGGAGGCTGTGTCTTTGTGTGCTGCAGATTATCAGAAGTTTTGAACTCTAAATTATTAAGGTTGATGACGTGTTCTATATGTCGGCCCTGCAGATTATTGCGGCCATTACAATGCCTGGCGACAATTATCTCTGTGGGTAATTCAAGTTTTCCGCTCGTGTATATAATGTAAAACATTGCTTTGCTGTGACATTATAATTGATGTGCGGTATGAGACGCTAATGAGATATGGCGCTCCGAATACTGATTCATTAATTTTACCTTCCGATATGGCCCCCGCTCGGCTCAGCGGCAGAGTATTATTATGCTCCTGATTATTCCATTGTTTTATTATAATTATATGTTATTGTGCTCTTTACTATTCCATAATAATCCCCTTATATCGGTAATTGTATGAAATTATAGGGGATTTAACCTGATTACAGAACCGGCTGCCTGGGAGAGATACCAATGTAACATCGCCCCAGTGTGACATGGTTCTTGGTACCACACAAAGCTAGTCTGGTGGCTCGGGAGCCAGGAGATCAGCCCACCCTGGCATCCTTGGGAAAACACTATACTGTAGATATTTAAGTATACTGGTTTGGCAGCTGCGGAATACCCGTGTGAAACGTTTGGCCCCAGGCCTGCCTACAGTGGACCTTTCTGGTGCAGCGGTGACGGTCAATATAGCATTGACAGTATAATAATATAGTACTGCATAAGTAGTTGTGTATAATAGAAGCAATCAAAATATTGCCTGTTCGAGTCCTCTTTTGGGACTAGTATACGTTAAATAAAAAGTCTAACATTTTTTATTAAATTTAAAAAAAAATTCAAGTTAAAAACAACACCTTTTTCTATTGCAAGAAAAGCTTTTTTTTCCAGTATCCTCTTCACATGGGTGTAGGGTCTTCATTATTTGGATTTAGGGTTCTCCTCATGTTGCTCTATGGTTCTCCTCATGGGAATCTAGGGTGTTTTTTTATGTTTTGATGTGGCTTTTGGCAAGGTATATGTGTCTTTGAGGACCACTTTACGAGGCTCTGGTTCCTGTTTATGTGACTCCAGGGTTACATTCTTGTGGCTCAGATGCCTTTGCTGCATCTCTTGGGTTCCCTTCATGTGACTCTAGAGTCCTTTGCAGTAACTTTAGGGTCATATTCATGTGGCTGTACGGTTCTCTTGATGTGGCTCTAAAATCTGCTTCATGTCACTTGATGGTTCTCTTGATGTGGCACTATATGCTATATGTGCTCTGGGTCCTGCTTGTATAACTCTAGACGCCCATGTTTGTTGTCCCCAACTGTTTTTATTGTATGTCTTGTGTCCTCCATGTGGCTATAGGATCCCCAGATATCCTGAGGGTCATGGTGCGCCAATGTCTGATGTCTGACTGCTAATTAAACCTGGCATGAAGGTTCAGTGAATCATATTGCAGCGACCGGGCCGCAGGGGCGGTGGCCGGATGGGTACAGTAGTCATACTCCTGAAGCTCCCTGGGGCGACGTGCAGTGACGGGAAGGGCGCACCAGTTCCTCCCTTTGGGGCATGCTCTGGTTCTGAGGTTCTACTGCCTGATGGTGGTTGAGGTGCCCTTGGTGTTTTACAATGCAAGGCAGGGTACCTGTTGTCATGATGCCAGCATCCTGAGGTGCAAATATAGGATAGAAATAATAAGTCCAGGTTAACAGTAAATCATTCTTTACTGAAGCCTCAGATGCAGACAATTCAGGACAGGTCTTACTTGTTATAGACCGGCTGATGTTACACATAAATACAGTCTCCCAGATGGTATAGGTCTCACAGCTGCCAAAGGCCAAATCGGTATTCTGCACATTACTAACTGACATGTACACACAAGCATCCAGGCATGGGGGGTAGACTTTACTTGTGGCAACCACAGGGTGGTTCTCCGTAAAGACAGGAAAACTACTCTGCTCCATTCTTTGAACAGGTTGCTGTACTTACAGTACACTTCCACAGGATCCACCTTGGGATGTGGAGATTCTTACAGTTGGCCAAAATGTATTTAGAAATGCTCAGATACCAGAGGCAACGCCAGAACACGGAGGCCATAGAGTCCATAAGTGCTTTTAGACACGTTATCTCTACCGGACTTTCACTACACCTCTCTGTTACATCTAGCCTGCTTTTGGTACTTGTTCCTTTCTCTTTCAGGCCTCCCCCTGGCTGGTACCTGGGTTTAGGGGTGGCTAGGGTGTCAGCTTCACATCCTGGTGCTTGCTCTATAACTGCACAGTTTCTGACTGAACTGGTTTACACTGGATTAACACACTAAACTATCTGTGATGACTCACTCCTCTACTTATATAGAAGGTGACAACAGCCCCATCTAGTGGTGACTTCTAGGAGTAGGATTCTGCAATATAACCAGCTTGTTGATCTAGGCTATAAAACAAGGAAGTCAGAGTAGAATTTGTAGAAGATGTAGTTTGATTTTAGACTTTCTCACCAACACTACCATCACCCAGCAGAACCTCTGCACCATTCTATAGCTACTATAGGTCATTGATAAAGCCTGACTTTCCAGTAGCACAGTGTCTGGAGCCTCATGCACCAGGTCCATCTTTAAATGTGGCAGAAAAACCTAGGTTTGGATTCCCACTACAACCCCAAGATGCCAAAAGCTCTGCTAACGCCTGATATTTCAAGGGCTGCACTGGATGGACCAGCTACATATCTACTAGTACATTGATTATGATACTTTTATAATAATAGCTTTTAAATCACATAAAAATAAACTTTTTGCATGTGATTATTGGATAGAAAATTTTTGCAAATGAAATGCTAACAGACAGATCTGTAGGAGCTCTAGATATCGAGCCAAGCTGATCTGACAGATGGAAACAGAAGCATATTTGAAATGAGAGGAGGAATATGTAATGCGTTATAAACAGTTGGTAAGGTTGAGAAAGGACATTAATTGTTGCATAATTTTCCACACAGCAGCTTTAGCATTCTGTTGATGTGCCAGGCTAAAAAAAAGACAGAAATAAAAATTTTGTACAAAAATGAAAAAAAGAAAAAACTTAAAAAGGCAACATAAAAAAGGAAGCTGTATCAGACTGAGATCTGGCCAGAGTCCACGCAGCTCTGGATGAAACCTGAAGGCCTGATGATTGCTGTAGAAAATGGAGCTTTGGGCAACATGTAGACTGCCATTTAGAGAGCCATCACCATTAGGACAGTCTAAACCCTAATGTTTGGTGATTAAGAGTTCCTAGGCTTACCAGGCACCACATATCCCTTTACAGGGAGCAATAGGGGCGTTGTCATTACACCTAGAGGCTCAGCTCCTTCTGCTACTGCCAGACCCCCTGAACTTTGACAAGACCAGGTAGTGAAAACGTCACCACCCCTGGCCCTGACTTCTCCTAAAGTCAATCAAAGTGCAGGGGGTTCGGCAGTTTCAATATGCTTTCCGTTTCATAGGTACATACAAATCTGCTGACAGATGCCCTTTAAAGGGACATGTGGCGCCAGGTAAGCCTGGGAACCGTTAATGGCCAAACGTTGTGGTTTAGAGTGTCTTCATGGTGATGCCTCTCTAAGGGCTTGTGCAGAGAACCAAGCCATCGTCCAAGTGCACTCTGTATTGCTGTGCGGACCCATTAACTTGAATGGGTCTGCAATCTACAAAATACAGCTAAAGATAGAACACGGGTCCGCGGAGGCACGGACCCAAAAACCCATGGATGAGCTTCATAGTGCTTCCGTTCTGTGCCTGGCGCCTGCGCCGTACCTGTCTTCAGTCGGCGCAGGCACACTGAGGGGAGGCACACTGAGGGGAGGACGCTCGCTCGGCCGCTCCATCCTCAATGCGCCTGCGCCGATGACGTCACATCTACACCCGGCGCAGGCGCACTGAGGAAGGAGCGGCCGAGCGAGCGTCCTCCTCTTAGTGCGCCTGCACCGACTGAAGACAGGTACGGCGCAGGCGCCAGATTTTGAATGCAGACAGGGCCAGCCAGAGAAAGAGCGCGTTCGCTGGCCCTGTCAATCAACATGAGGAGGGAGCGTCTTTATGAAAGGAGGATGCGGCTGCTACCAGCAAGTAGCCGCCCTACTTGCTGGTAGACAGGTAATTTGCATATGATAAAAGTCCGTTTTTTGAATTAACTACTGAACCAAAATGATTAATAACATTATGTATTGATATATCGCAGTATAGGGATTATAAGTAGCCAAAAAAAGAAAAAAGACTTTAGTGGGGTGACAGAAGCCCTTTAAGTCAATCCGCAACATGGAGTCCACGCGTCCAGTGCTCGTATATAGCGGACCCGCCATTTACGGTCTGCAATACGGGCACTGAGCCCTTACGTTCATGTGCAGGAGCCCTAAATGGCAGTTGGATATCAGCCAACAGAAACAAATTCTAAAGGGCAAGTCGAAAAGTGGGCCTACATGTTGCCCAAAGCTCCAGTTTCTACAGAAACCATCCTACCTACAGGTGCATCCAGAACTGCATGGCCAGATCTCAAGTCTCCATAAAGGGGCTTATCCCATGATTAATGTAAAAAATGAAAATCTCCCTGACAGATTTTCTGGAGGAAGAGACACATTTGTGGTGGTTTTCCGTGAAGCCTTTAAATTATATTTCAGGCTGTGCCCAAGTTCCTCGGGTAATGAGGAACAGCCAGTGGGGATTGTTATCTCCCTTCTTCAAGGAGATTTTCAATCCTGGGCTTTTTCGCTGCCAGCTCAGTAGATCAGTTTTTTGAGGCCTTGGGTCTCATATACGATGACCCTGACCAAGTCTCTCTAGCTGAGTCCAGATTAAGGCGGCTTCAGCAGGAAGATCGGTCAGTAGAGGTTTATTGTTCCGAATTTCGAAGGTGGGCCACGGATACTAAGTGGAATGACCCCGCTCTCAGGAGTCAGTTTTGCCAAGGGTTTTCAGAAAAGGTAAAAGATGCGTTTGCTCTGTGTGAGACTCCTATATCCCTTGAGGCCGCTATGTCACTATCTATAAGAATTGATAGACTCCTTAGGGATAGGCTGAGGAGTTCTTGTCCCCCACCGACTGCTCTCAACCAGGAGTCAGCTTGTTCTGACGCAGACAAACCTATGCAACCAGAGGGAGCCATGGGTTTTTCTTTTAGTCCAATACTTAAATCTATCCCCATATTTGCTATTGACTCTGCTCCTCTTACTCAGGGGAATCTGACACACATTGTACATAACATACATTTTAGGGTGGGGTCCCTCCATAATGAGGTCATTTCTTGCTATGTCCTGGAAGGGCTTCCTACTCCTATGGTATTAGGTCTTCCCTGGTTGGTGGCGCACAATCCTGTTGTTGATTGGCAGGCCAGGAAGATATTGCAGTGGACTAAGCATTGTAGGGACAATTGCTTAAGTAGCAGTTTCTCAGCCACCTCTATTAAAACCTTACCAACATTTGTGAATGATTTTGAAGATGTTTTCTCTGAGAAGGGGTGTCAGGAGTTACCACCCCATTGTCCGTATGATTGCCCGGTTAACCTGCTCCCTGGAGCAAAGTTACCTAAGACCAGGTTATATAATCTTTCTGGCCCTGAGAGACAAGCCATGAAGGATTATATTTCCGAGAGTCTGGCTATACCACATATCAGACCCTCTTCTTCACCCGTGGCTGCAGGGTTCTTCTTTGTGAAGAAGAAAGATGGGGGCCTGCGTTCTTGCCTAGATTTTCGTGAGCTAAATTGGATAACTATCCGAGACCCCTATCCCCTCCCTCTCATTCCTGACCTGTTTAATAAGATTCCTGGTGCGAAATGGTTTTCCAAGATGGATTTGAGAGGAGCCTACAATCGGATTCGCATTAAAGAGGAGGATGAGTGGAAGACTGCGTTTAACACTCCTGAGGGGCATTATGAAAACCTGGTCATGCCATTTGGCCTGACTAATGCTCCTGCTGTCTTTCAACACTTTGTCAACGATATCTTTTGTCAGCTTGTCGGCAGATTTGTGGTGATATATCTTGACGATATTTTGATCTACTCACCCGATCTGGAGACACACAAGGCACATGTCAGGCAGGTGTTGCAGATTTTACGGACAAATAAGTTATATGCTAAATTGGAGAAATGTGTATTTGCTGTAACAAGAGGTACAATTCCTGGGGTATCTGCTATCGGCTTCGGGGTTCCGTATGGACCCAGAGAAGGTCCGTGCGATTCTTGAATGGGATCTTCCGTAGAACCTGAAAGCACTGCAGCGTTTTTTGGGTTTTGCCAATTTCTACAGAAAATGTATTCAGAACTATTTGGTAATTGTCAAACCCCTTACTGACATGACTAAAAAGGGGACTGATTTTTCTAAATGGTCTGACGCTGCTAAACGGGCTTTTTCCTCTCTAAAGGAGAGGTTCACCTCAGCACCCAGACTGGTCCAGCCGGATGTTTCTCAACCTTTTATTGTGGAGGTTGATGCATCCGAGGTGGGGGTGGGGGCTGTACTGTCCCAGGATCCATCTCCAAGTAAATGGCGTCCTTGTGCTTTCTTTTCTAAGAAATTGTCGTCAGCTGAGAAAAATTATGATAAAGGCAACAGGGAACTTTTAGCTATTAAATTAGCATTTGAGGAATGGCGTCTTCGTTTTTTACCATTTTTAATTTCGTTTTCACCTATCGTCTGGGGGCAAAAAATACCAAAGCTGATGTGTTATCCCGAAGTTTTCCTGGAAGGGGTGATGTTGTTGATCCGGTGACAATTTTACAAAAAAGGGGTGGTTGTCTCTGCGTTACACTCAGACCTGGAGGGGAGGGTGTTGGAGGCTCAGGGGGACGCCCCGGTCTCCTGCCCCCCAGGAAAGTTGTTTGTGCCTTTAAACTTGCGCCTTGAAATATTAGGATAGCATCATAACTCTGCACTTGCGGGGCACCCGGGTAGTAGGGCAACCTCGGAACTATTGTCTCGTCATTTTTAGTGGCCAAGGTTGCATCAGAACGTAGTTGATTTTGTGTCTACCTGTACTACCTGTGCACGTGCTAAAGTCTCTCATACTCGTCCGGCGGGGTCCCTGTTACCACTGGTTACTCCCACAGGCCATGGACACACCTGTCGATGGACTTTATCACTGACTTACCTTTATCTGCGGGTAAAACTGTTATCCTGGTAGTAGTAGACAGGTTCAGTAAAATGGTGAATTTTTTTGCTTTACCCGCGTTGTCAAATGCTAAGACCCTGGCACAGGTTTTTATCAGTGAAATTGTGAAGCTTCACGGGGTCCCTTCCGATGTTGTTTCGGATCGGGGAACCCAGTTTATTTCTAATTTCTGGAGAGCTTTTTGTTCTCGTCTGGGGGTACATTTGTCTTTTTCCTCAGCCTTCCATCTGCACTGGAATGGGCAGACCAAACGCACCAACCAAGACCTAGAGACTTACCCTAGGTGTTTTGTGTCTGAAAATCAGGAGGAATGGTCATCTTACTTACCTTTAGAAGAGTTTGCTATAAACAATCGCCATCAAGAATCAACTGTTAAGTCACCACTTTTTGGTGCATATGGTTTTCATCCTCAGTTTTGTACTTTCAGTGAGGGGGAGCCGCCTGGGATTCCTGAACAGTGATGGCCAGTTCGCCCGTGTTCGCCCGCGAACACATGTGGGCTGCCATCTTAACTCACAAGTCCGGCGATGCACAGGTAAGTCCTTACCTGTGACTGTGCGCGAGCCGGTCTGAAACAAATGCAGTCACCGGGAGCAGGCAGTTCCGAGAACAGCCCGATGATGGCCCCCGGCGGCTGTTCTCGGAACTGCCTGCTCCCGGTGACCGCATTTGTTTCAGACCGGCTTGCGGCACAGGTAGAGACTTACCTGTGCATCGCCGGACTTGTAAGTTAAGATGGCAGCCCGCATGTGTTTGCGGGCGAACTGGCCATCACTGTTCCTGAAGAAGAACGGTTTACGTTGTCACTCTCCTCTGTATGGCAGAAGGTTCAAAGCAATTTTTAAAATATGGGAGACAGATATAAACGTATGGCTGATAAGAAACATTCGCCAGGTCCGTACCTACGGGTGAATGTGTGGTTGTCGACTAAAAATAGTTAAAATTTCCCTCTTGGAAACTGGGTCCTACGTTTATTGGTCCTTATAAAATAGTCGCTGTCATTAACCCCTTTTTGCCTGGAGTTACCTCAAACATTGAAAATTCATAACGTATTTCATAAATCGTTGCTCAAAAAGTATGTCGCACCTCTGGAACCATCACCTTTACCGCCCCCTCCAGTTATTGTCGATGGCAATTTGGAGTTTCAGGTGGCAAAAATAGTTTATTCTCGTTTTGTCCATCGCTCCCTTCAATATCTGGTGCACTAGAAGGGGTATGGTCAGGAAGAAAGGATGTGGGTGCCAGCGTCAGAAGTAAATGCCAGCAGATTAATTCGTTCCTTCCACATTTCTCATCCGGAAAGACCTGGTCCTGAGTGTCTGGTGGCCCCCCGTAGAAAGGGGGGTACTGTCACGAGGGTGTCACGACCTATAGCTGACCCTGTTGTGCCTGAGGTCAGAAGGTCGCAGCGGGTGACTACTCACTTGGTTTCAAGAGATCACTCTATGACCTAGTGGTGGGAATGGATTCCGGTCCAGGTTTTCCTGCTTAGGTTTGCGATTTTTTTTGTCTCTGTTAGGAATCTGTAGCTTTTCCTTTCAGCTGTTCTCTGTCAGCCACTCCCAGCTACTATATATTCCCTTTCTGCTGCCAGATATAGACCTTCCAAGTTAACTATTCTGACCTCAGGTGGTGTAGCTTTGGAGCCTGCTGGAGCTGTTGGAAGCAGTTCGGTTGGATCTCCGGTTCTCTCCAGCTTGTTTCCCACTATTTGTTGTCTCCCTTCTGGGATTATATGTTGTGTTTCTATTGTTTGTCCTTTCCCTGTTGTTACCCTAGGTGTCAGTGGTGAGGACTAGTGCTCCCACCGCCCTAATCACTACCTAGGTCTTCTTTCAGGGTAAGCCATTGACGAGGCACGTGATCGGCGTACGGTTAAGCAACCCGTCTAGGGACATCAGGGTAGCCAGGTGCCAGTGTTAGTGAGTAAGGGGTCACCACTCCTCCCTCTCCCTTGTGTTAGGGCACCCGGTCTCCCTTCCCTCTGCACCACACGTCTGGTACCTGCCATACCAGACATGATACATATAGTAAATGACAATCTCTTTCTAACAAAGATAGAACCAACCCTGTTCCTTACATGTGTAACACCCTAGAGTGGTGTTACCACTCCTACACGCTGCTACTATCTCTAATGGGCTAACCTGAATGTCATCTTATGTATTTATTCCAGGTCCTCCACACTGTGCAATTCTAATGTTATGTAACTGATCACATGTAATGTGCCTCTTTCGCCAGCAGGTGGCAGCAAATTTGGCAGAGCTGTACTTAGAGAGAATGGAACTCTCCATTCGATTCTAACCCCCCTCTGTAGAGAAGTGGGCTAGTCCTACTTCCTGCAGGAAGAGTGGGGACCAGTTAGAAGTTAGTTTGAGTCTTCCCTAGACAGGGGAAAGGTGTGCAGGGGCACGTCTCTGCTGGCCATGGGTGCTAAAGCTTGAAGCCTCAGGAGCCAGGAGGAAAGTTCCCTGGCATAACCTAGAGTTAGACTATAGAGAAGAAGTGCAGCATACAGAAGTAGCTGAGTTATACAGCCAGCCTGTCAGTACATCATGTCAGAGAGAAACAGAGATATATCAGAGTTGAGTTTGCCTGCCAGTTTAATGCTAAAGCCTGCTGGAACCAAGACAAAGCCTGAAACTGTTTGGAGTAAATGTTTATTCAAGTAAAGCTGCCATTGAACTTCATCTTAAGGTCTGGACTCAAGTTATTTCTTCAAATCCCTCAGTTATTCCCCTTATTTATTGCTTTGGAGCCAAAGCCTGGGGTCCAGCCATATCCAGGTAGGAGCACCGTGACACACATAAAGAGATATTTTAGGCCACAACATACCACTCAGCATTTACTACACCTTGGACGTGACATAGAGGTCCCTGGGTTGCGGCCGCCCATGGCACATGGACCCAGAAATCTCCTCATTCACTGCTCCAATTGCTCTGCTAGATTTATATCAAGCAGGTAGCTCAACGGGTGGGTGTCCTTCTTGTTACAGCTCAAGGCGTGTGTCGTTTTTGCAGCAGCTCTCTCCCTATCACAGCTGAGGAGACAGTTGAATGATAGAAATAAGCATATACGTCCACCTGAGCAAGGTGGACAGAGAAATAAGAAAGAAAACAAACAACAGGTGGCGCTGTTCAGATACATTTTATTGAATAACTCACTGGCTGTACACAATTTTTATTTAAATGCAATTACAAAAGTATTTAGATCCAGGTGCTGGTTTGAGAACTGCAAAATATTTTTCATGAGACAACCCTTTTAAGGATTAATTTGTTGCTTCACTTTTAGTATAGAATTTTTCATTTTTTTTGGATCCCGAATCGGAACAGAGCATCAAATTTGTCTTTTCCTTAAACCAAAGGCAAACTTCTCAAGTGGAAACACTGCCACATTGTGACATTACCCCGGTAATGTGCAGCCATTAGCCGATAATTGAGCGGGCCTCCCCATGATTGTAGTCAGAAGAGGTGACTTAATTCCTGGTGGATTATTGAAGCGCGACCATCTCCTTCGGCGAGAACGTTCCCAAACCCATAAATCATACCTTAAACGGGCTGACAGTCTTTCTAATTTCTTACCTCCAATATTTGCTTGAATTATCATGAATTGTAAATGAAACTGACACGGCTAAGTACAAAAATTGCTTCTCGATGAGCTTTAGGAAATACAAGTGGGCATTTTTTAAACTTTCGGAAAGCGCCTGGCGTATATGAGAACTGATGTCTTGTAATCAGATTAGTGACATTTCCATCTTGAAAACTCTCTGAAACAAGCAGATATTGGTTAATTGAGGCAGCGCCGAGCTAAGATAACTTTTTCAGCATTCATCGCTGACATTTCTTGTAGCGCATCAGCAACACATGACCGCAGCCTTAAAGGGGCGGCAAAAAGATTGGTTCTTATGAGCAATGGCGATGACATATTTCAAGTTCTGTATATTTATACATCTGTAGGAAATTAGACTCAAGACAATATTGTCCCCTTAACCACTTAGTGTCCAGCTGTTGTGGACCTTGGTGGGCAAGCAGTATTTTTATTTTTTTTCACTTTTTCATCTTCACATTCCAAGGGCTATAATGTTTTTATTTTTCCATCAATGTAGTTGTATGAGGGATAGTTTTTTGCAAGACAAGTTATAGCTTCTAATGGCACCATTTTGGAGTACTTATAGCCTACTGATGAACTTTTATTAAGGGCTCATGCACATGGTGGTAACCAGGGCTGGCCTTAGGTGTTCAGGCGCCCTGTGCGAGCTAATCTCGCCCCCCCCCCCCCCCCCCGTTCACCTAAACATACACAAAGAGGAAAACAATCTTTGTAACAAACAGTTTTCTTTAATTACAGATAATTTAAGTGCAAGTGCAAACAAGTACAATCATACCCAGTGTCACCCATAGCCAGTCCCCTGCCCCCCTTAATCATACCCTGTCACCTTTACCCAGTCCCCTGCCCTTCTTAATCATACCCAGTGTCACCCTTACCCAGTCCGCTGCCCCCCTTAATCATACCCAGTGACTGTCACGGTGTCACCCACCTTATCCAGTCCTCTGCCCCCTTAATCATACCCAGTGTCTGTCACCCTTATCCTTATCCAGTCCCCTGCCCCCAGGCCCCATTTAAAGAAAGATATTTGGTAAAAAAAAAAAAAGAGTACCGCACCATACCTGTTACATCCAGTGACATCTCCTGTGATGTAGACTTTCCTCAGCATCTTCATTCGGAGATAGGACCGTCATGATAACTTCTTTCAGCCGCGTCTCGTCTCTGTAGAGTTTCACAGAAAATTTGGGGGATTTCTCACTTTAATATCATCCTCAGATAACAGACCTCCCCTCCCCCGTAGTGCCCATAACTATAATGCCCTCTGTATAATTATAATATATACTGGCCCATCTATATTATTATTATTATTATTATTATGATTATTATTATTATTATTATTTCCTCCTCTGTATTATTATTATTATTATTATAATGGCCCCCTCTGTTGTATTATAGTAATAATTATGCCCCCCCCCCCTCAGCCCCTCCAGCATACCGTCCCATGTAAGATACAACCTTCCCCCTGCCTTCAGCCCCTCTAGCATACAGTCCCACGTAAGACACATTACTTCCCTGCCTTCCAGTCCTTCTTGCACAGTCCCAAGTAAGGTACATCACTCTCCTGCCTTCAGCCCCTCCAGCATACAGTCTCATGTAAAATACATCACTCCCTGCCTTCAGCCCCTCCAACATACAGTCCTATGTAAATAATATCACACTCCCTCTCTTTGCCACCTGCCTTCAGCCCCTCCAGCATACAGTCCCATGTAAGATACATCACACCCCTGCCTTCCAGTCCTTCTTGCACAGTCCCATGTAAAATGCATCACTCATCCTGCCTTTAGCCCCTCCAGCATACAGTCCTATGTAAAATACATCACTCCCCCTGCCTTCAGCCCCTCCAGCATACAGTCCTATGTAAAATACATCACTCCCCCTGCCTTCAGCCCCTCCAGCATACAGTCCTATGTAAATAATATCACACTCCCTCTCTTTGCCACCTGCCTTCAGCCCCTCCAGCATACAGTCCCATGTAAGATACATCACACCCCTGCCTTCCAGTCCTTCTTGCACAGTCCCATGTAAAATGCATCACTCATCCTGCCTTTAGCCCCTCCAGCATACAGTCCTATGTAAAATACATCACTCCCCCTGCCTTCAGCCCCTCCAGCATACAGTCCAATGTAAAATATATCACTCCCCCTGCCTTCAGCTTCTCCAGCATACAGTCCCATGTAAGACACATCACTCCCCCTGCCTTCAGCCTCTCCAGCATACAGTCCCATGTAAATAATATCACCCCAACTACCCTCTCTTCAGACCCCTCTAACATACAGTCTCCAGTACAAAGATGATTCCTTCTCCCTTCAGCCCCTGCAAAAAGCCGCCTAAGTAAAAATAACAGTCACTATTCTCCTCCACATACTTACCTGCAGACTTTGCTCCTGCTCTGTAGAATCTCCTGCACATTGTTAGGCCCCGCCCCTTTCTCTGACATCATACCTACTAGGATCAACTACATTCTAGACACTACGCTTGCTCTACTGCCTCATAGGCTTCAGGCGTTGAAGCCTATGAGGAAGAGCGGAGGGGACGGGAGACATAGGCTCCCATGATCCTCATTTTAGTGTTTGCTGCCTGGCGCCCCCTGCAATTTTTGCGCCCAATCTCGGCTCAGGTCGGGCCGGCTGCTGTAGCCTGTAGAGATCGTCTGCGAGCTGTGTCGGCCGCCGGGCGCCCCTGTTGCCATGGCGCCCTGTGCGGCCGCACAGCTCGCACGCCCCAAAGGCCGGCCCTGGTGGTAACTGCTTTCGTGCGGGCGTTCCGCATTTTGCAGAGTGGAACATCTCGCCCATAATAGAACTGTCCTATCCTTGTCCATAATATGAACAAGAGTAGGACATGCTCTATTTTTTTGCGGGTGCCGCGGAGCGGACATATGGATGCGGGAAGCACAACGTATGTTGTCTGCATCTTTTATGGCCCCATTTATGTCAATGGGTCCGCATCCAAACCAGAAAAAATGTGGATCGGATGCAGACAAAAAATATGTTTGTGCGCATAAGGCCTAACTCTTTCTGGGGGGGACATGGGAAAAAACAGCAATACTACCGCTGATGTTTTTCAGTATCAATAAAATCATAACTTTACTCTCCCGGTTCGTACAATTACAGTGATACCAAATAAGTATTTTTTTACATTTAACTACTTCTGCAAAATAAAACTTCTTTAAAAAAAAAAGTTCTTTCATCTCCTCATTCCAAGACCTATAACTTTTCTTATTCTTCGTTCTACAAAGCTATGTGAGGGCTTGATTTTGCGGGACGACTTGTACTTTTCAATGGTATCATTTTGGGGTACATAACACCTTTTGATAGCTTTTTATTTTGTTTTTTATGGCAAATAAGCAAAAATATGTAATTCTTTTTTTTTTTTTTACTGCATTCACTATACGGGACAAATGACATAACTGTGTAGTGTGAGTTGTTACAGATGCAGTGATCAAATATATGAAGGATATTGAAAAGCTTTTTTTCAATGGTAAAATATGTTTTTTAACTCGAATTTTTTTTATTTAATTAAAATGTTTAAACTGTTTATTTAACCATTTACTAGTCCTACAAGGGGACTTAAACAGGCAATATTTTGATCGCTTCTACTTTCAGCGCTGCAAGACATACGCTTCATTAGTCCCCAGGCTGCCATGGAAAGACATCGACACCCCATTCACAAGGTTCCAATGGGAGACAGAGGGAGTTCCGTTCCTCTAAACCACTTAGATGCTGCTGATGCTATTGACTGCGGCATTTAAGGTGTTAAACAAACCTGGCTGGTAAAAGACTGTGGACTGTTGAATCTAAGATCAATAGTGACCTCAAAAGCTAAGGACCTGTATCTTGCAATAGACCATACAAACCTATTTAGCCCATCTTGGAGATTTGAGGCACTGTACTAACACATCTTTCTAAACAGAGCTCCAGTGAACTCCAGTGAACTAAAAGGCCTTTTATGTGGACTGGTTGAGTCAAAAAGTTCTAGTTCAAACCAAAAATTTCAAAGGTCCACAGATCTGATCTTCTGATGTGCATCTATGATATCTCAATAATTTAACATTTGGGTGTATTCATATGTTAAAGAGATTGTCTCACTTCAGCACAGGAAGTACAGGAAGTAACTTCCTTAAGTACAGGAAGTTAATAGAAGGCACTTACTAATGTAAGAAACTGCTCGTTTCCATAGGTATGACCACCCTGTGTCACGGATGTAGTAGGGGAGAACACCAAAAGACAATCAAGAAGGAAGGGGAAAGACACTAGGCCTCACCGCTAGGGAAGGAAAAGGGTCACCACCTATAAAACCCTGCTCCTGGCCCTAACTCCTATCTGTATGGGCACCTCTCGATGGTAGAGATACCCATACACTGGAACCTAGAAAACCCTGGTGACCCTCAGATGCCCTAAAGATAATGACAGGGCAGAGACCACCTGTTCCTTCCCTGGTGAAGGAACTAGCGTCTTACTGAGGCCTAGTAAACAACTAGGGGGGAATACAAAACACGACAAGCGGAACACTTAACTTCAGAGGATGAAGGATGAACAGGACTTCAACACGAGCCACACTCCAGCTCTTCCAAGACCAAATTAAGCTATCCCAAGCAAGGAGTGATGGGAAAAGTCATACTAAATAGGGTGAGGGAAAGGACACATGATCCACACCTGAACAGGAGGTGTGGACATACCAGCAACACACAGACAAAGTGAAACCAAGAGAGGCTGTCAGATCACTAATGCATAAATAATCTTTCAGACCTTCTGGGACCGATGTGACACCCTGCCATCCAGCAGCGGTGGTCGTGCTTGAACGATACAGGAAAAAGAGTGTGAGGCCCGTCTCATTCATCATTTTCTGCAACTGTTTTAGGCATGGAAAATAGTCTAAATGTAAAACATCAAGGAAGCTGGCTTACGTTTAGACTGGCGCTGGATGCGTCCAAGTTATGTAGAAGCTGACGCCTCTTCATAACTTTGGTGGATCCACCATCAGATAGAGGGGTTATTTAGACCGGCGCCTAAAACACTGGTCTTAATAAATGACCCCTTTAGTTCTGCTACATCTGTAAATGCAATACTATTCAAATACTTATCCCCCATGTAGTGTTGGTCAGATCTTTGGAAAATTCTGCACCTCCCATAGATTGACCTGTCATTGTGTAGAGTTGTTGTGTTTGATAGGTTTATTAGTCAGTGATAAAACCTCTCTAGAGATTTCCGATTTCATGTTGTATAGCCATACAGCTATGTCAAGAGGAAATCTGTCTTCGATACATATGACTTGAATGAACACTCTGTACTTTTTCTAATACATTTTAATTCCTAATTATCATTCATTATTCTTTTATTATTGGTGGCAGGTCATGAAACGCACCAGTATGGAGATGCAATGAATTATTACATTAAAACCAGAACACTTAGTCTCTACTTTAAAGGGAACCTGACATCCAGATATTCAACATTCAACTATGTGCATTACCTTATTATTTCAAGCATGTTGTCCCCCACGGTGCTATTATTCTGCTTTTATGTTTGATGGTTGAGGAGAAAATCAACTATATTCCACGCTCCTGATGTATGCTAATGAACACATTGAAGTCACGTTTGATGCACCTTCTTCCTGCCTCCTGGCCCTTGATTGACATTTCAGAGCGCTGGTAACATCATCCCCTCACCTCCCTACATCTCACACTCTGTCACATCCAGGGCTTACAACGCCTGGCTTCACTGGTAGAGCGCTCATGGTCATTCATGATACGAGCAAACGTTCCAGGTGCACACCTTGTCTGTTGAAGGCACAGAGAAGTGCAAAAGCCAGATGCTGTACACCGATCTTCTATCTTTTCTGAGCAGCACCCTGGATGAGACCGAGTGTGCCAGAGCAAGATGTTCGTGAGATGTGGGGAGGCGAGGGGATGATGTGCAACGTGCCTCCCCCATGTCGTAGTTTTATTCTGGCCGCCTCTCGGCATGTTTGCCGTGCTGCCGCCGGAACTCCGGCCTGCCCCCATTATAGTCAATGGGGCTGGAGCGGACCTCCGACAGCACGCGTGCACTAGCAGCAGCAGGGATCTGGCAGGCTGTTCACCCACCGGAACAGCCTGCCAGAGAAGGCTGGCACTAGTGTGAAAGTAGCCTTACTTGAATTACCTTGCATCCAGATAATATTTTGTCCTCCCATGGCTCCGGTAGGTTTTCGGGTAAACTGGCAGGTAAAAGTTGGATAATTTGCATTCTCTTTTTGCTGTGCTAATCTCTGGCTTCAGTCTGGTAGCTGGACTTTCTGGTATATTTGAGTGTGGTGGCCGTTGACCCCTTCATAATACACTGTCTATAATCTGCAAGGAGTTGGGGTGCTTTATGAGCTTCTTCCCCTTTAAGACTCCTACTGCAGTAGGGGGGGAACTCCCCTCACTGCGCCATGTCTCTTCTCTCTCCAACTTTCGACTATCAACCAACTATAGCTTCCTGCAACCCATCCCTTGGTAGGAAACAGGACTAGCCCATTTCTGCCCAAAAGGGGGAGAAAGGAATGGCAAGTTCCATTCTAAGTAAAGATCTTTCTCCGCCGTATACACTGCCACCTGATGGATAACCAGGCACATTACCTGTAAAACAATTCATAAGTTACATAGCCATGTTATTACACATTACCAAAGGACCTGGAATAAAATACACAGATGACATTATTTGTTAGCCATTAGAGACAGTAGCATGGTGAAGGAACGGTAGTGCCTGCTCTGTGGTACTACAGATGTTACCATTGCTCTAAAATGTCAATCCACGATGTATGCCAAACTTCCAGGTGCACACAATCTGTTGTAGTTGTAGAGAATCGCTGAAGCCAGGTGCTGTACATCCACCTCCAGTGGACAGAAACCTAGATGAGATAGAGTGCACCAGAGCAAGATGTTCGTGAGATGTGGGGAGGCGAGGGGATGATGTTACCACTTCTCTAAAACGTCAATCAAGGGGCAGGAGAAAGGTAGAGGGTATAGCGAACTTGACTTAAAGTATGCAAGAGCCAGACTCCTTGACTTCAAAGTGCTCATTATCATACGGGAGGAGAAAGGAATCAATTTGATTTTCTCTGCCACCATGTTGGAGAATTTTGCTTTTGGTCTGCTAAATGTACAGGTTTATGGCATGATCAGTCGATTTTGCTTGCTTGCTACTTTGTGATAGCCACAGGGAGTTGAGAGCGACAAGTATCTGATTAGTGGGGGTCCTCTGACAACTCTGAAGTCTTTGACCTCTTGGACCACCCCAATCATTCATGCTGCATTGAACTCTATGGGACGGTCGAAGAGAAGTAGATGCTCCACATACTCTGGGGACTTAAGGACACTCTCCTCAGGATCAGTGAGAGGTACACTTATCACCTCTCCCATGGTTCTTTTGGTGGGACAAACCCTTAAAATCTCAAATTCATTTTATGTATTATAAAAAAATGGACAAAATTTGCCAACACGCCTAGTCACTCTCCTCACAGCCGGATCTCGGAAAAGTTATCCTTTGTTCACTGAAAGACAGCTAATGACTTTCTTCCCTGCTTCTCAGAAAGGAGACTCTGCAATAGGAAGTCTGCAGGGGAAGTAAGAAGGGACTATATTGTCAGCTGCCAGAAGGGGAAGGAGACTGATTCTACCGAGATCCTGCCACCAGCAACACCACGGGGGACACACAGAAGCCAAAAATGATGATAATTACAGAAAACTACTTTAAAACAGCTGTTATCAGCCTTTCAGGACTTTTGATATAACAAATAGTTCATAAGAACCCTTTTTATTTGGACAATGTATAAAGTTAGGCTATGTTTTATGTGTTAGTCACCATCTGTGCAGGTCGCTGGCGTGCCAGAAAGTTTTGTAAAGCTCCAGAATGCATCGGAGAACTTTTTAGTTAATGATTAGGCATTTGCCGACTGCTGCTTTGAGACAACAGAGGACTATGCAGCACAACAAAGACTTGTCCCATTTATCTGTCTTAAAATGACAGCGTTGCCGAGAGCTTCTGTAAGCTATTAGAGCGCTGGGGTGATTAAAAGAGCCCGCGTGTCGATAATATCTGCCAAGAGGTCACAAAACCGCCGAGTATGTTCTGGCCTCATCCTCAAGTGTCTGGTTCCCCCTCATCTTTCACTTGTGATGTGTTTGATGAGGCTTCTGATCTTCCTTTGTTTAGGATATGTATTTCATTCCGTCTGATGTTGGGGAGAATTATACAGCTGTGCCTTCGAGCACCGTGGTCAATATTCCCTTCATCTGTCTTCAGGTTCATCAAGAATACTTAGATTAAGGAACACAAAAATGGTTGATATAGCTGGTGCATGGAGGTGTGTGTGTGTGTGGGGGGGGGGGGGGGTTGGGTGCGTTGCATAAAAATAAAAAAATAAAAATAAAAAAATCAACAATTGTATTTTTCCACCATCTGCAATTTTGGCACTATTGTGCCATGTTTTTATACAGCCAAATGCATGGTCCCATTGAAAAGGATTATTGCTGTATAAATATGGTGTCTGAAAAAGGGAATGTCCCCTTTATCAGAAAATGATCTACTGTTTTTCTGTTAAACATATTTTGAAATAATTTTTGGTGGTGTTATTTTTTTATTTTCCATGTCACTACATTTATTTTAATTTTATTTATTTGTTTATTTATTTATTTTTTGAGGGTGGGGGTAGAGTGGGACGTTGCATTATTGGATAGGAAGATGGAGCAATGGCAAGTGCTCAGTTCCATCTTTCAATGGTTACTAGCTGTTTTTACTGTTAAAAGCGGTTATGGGGAGAGAGCTGCAACAGAAAGGACACACCCACTGAGCTGATAATCCAAATGAAATAAATGGGTGGAGACAGCAGGTCACCTGTTCGTTTAATTCCAGATGCAATGTTTCAGCTAAAGAGCCTTTATGTAGCATTTAGCCAAAATGTTGCATCTGAAATAAAAGAACGCAATGGGACTTGTTGTCTCCATCCATTTATTTCATTTGGATTATCAGGGGATTGAACCTCCTGTACACCACAGGAGATGGACAACCACTATTTTATTACTTGGAGTGCCATTCACATTGGAATTTGATTTCAGACCCTGAGCTGCAATAGGGAGGGAGCTGCAGCGGAAAAGACCCCCCCCCCCCCCCCCGAGATGTGATAGGAAGAGACCTGCCGAAGAAAAGGCACACTCCCTGAGCTGTGATAGGAAGAGAGCTGCAGCAGAAAAGGCATACCCCGTGAGCTGTGATAGGAAGAGAGCTGCCGAAGAAAAGGCACACCCCCTGAGCTGCCATAGGAAGAGAGCTGCCGAAGAAAAGGCACACCCCCTGAGCTGTGATAGGAAGAGAGCTGCAGCAGAAAAGGCACACTCCCTGAGCTGTGATAGGAAGAGAGCTGCAGCAGAAAAGGCACACTCCCTGAGCTGTGATAGGAAGAGAGCTGCCGAAGAAAAGGCACACCCCGTGAGCTGTGATAGGAAGAGAGCTGCTGAAGAAAAGGCACACTCCCTGAGCTGTGATAGGAAGAGAGCTGCAGAAGAAAAGGCACACCCCCTGAGCTGTGATAGGAAGAGAGCTGCAGCAGAAAAGGCACACTCCCTGAGCTGTGATAGGAAGAGAGCTGCCGAAGAAAAGGCACACCCCCTGAGCTGTGATAGGAAGAGAGCTGCCGAAGAAAAGGCATACCCCCTGAGCTGTGATAGGAAGAGAGCTGCCGAAGAAAAGGCATACCCCCTGAGCTGTGATAGGAAGAGAGTTGCCGAAGAAAAGGCATACCCCCTGAGCTGTGATAGGAAGAGAGTTGCCGAAGAAAAGGCATACCCCCTGAGCTGTGATAGGATGAGAGTTGCCGAAGAAAAGGCACACTCCCTGAGCTGTGATAGGAAGAGAGCTGCCGAAGAAAAGGCATACCCCCTGAGCTGTGATAGGAAGAGAGCTGCAGCAGAAAAGGCATACCCCCTGAGCTGTGATAGGAAGAGAGCTGCCGAAGAAAAGGCACACCCCCTGAGCTGTGATAGGAAGAGAGCTGCAGCAGAAAAGGCACACCCCCTGAGCTGTGATAGGAAGAGATCTGCAGCAGAAAAGACACACCCCCTGAGCTGTGATAGGAAGAGAGCTGCAGCAGAAAAGGCACACCCCCTGAGCTGTGATAGGAAGAGAGCTGCCGAAGAAAAGGCACACTCCCTGAGCTGTGATAGGAAGAGAGCTGCTGAAGAAAAGGCACACTCCCTGAGCTGTGATAGGAAGAGAGCTGCCGAAGAAAAGGCACACCCCCTGAGCTGCGATAGGAAGAGAGCTGCTGAAGAAAAGGCACACTCCCTGAGCTGTGATAGGAAGAGAGCTGCAGCAGAAAAGGCACACCCCCTGAGCTGTGATAGGAAGAGAGCTGCCGTAGAAAAGGCACACCCCCTGAGCTGTGATAGGAAGAGAGCTGCCGAAGAAAAGGCACACCCCCTGAGCTGTGATAGGAAGAGAGCTGCCGAAGAAAAGGCACACCCCCTGAGCTGCGATAGGTAGAGAGCTGCAGAAGAAAAGGCACACCCCCTGAGCTGTGATAGGAAGAGAGCTGCAGCAGAAAAGACACACCCCTGAGCTGTGATAGAGAGAGAGCTGCAGCAGAAAATACCCCCCAAACTGTGATAGAGAGAGAGCTGCAGCAGAAAAGACACACAGCCCTTGATCGAGCTGAAATGGAAAGAGAGCTGAGGCAGAAAAGACACACCCCTGAGCTGTGATAGGGAGAGAGCTGCAGCAGAAAGAACACACCCCTGAGCTTCCATCTTGATATAAATCCAGCAGAGCAATGCATGTGGGGATCCATGTGAGGTACAGGGCTGGTTCTAGCTTTGTTAGAAAGGAATTGTCATGGACTATATGATGTCTCATTGGTTTACATTAATCATGGGACGACCCCTTTAATATAGGAGTACAATAATTCTTCCCATGCTATGCATTAGTGCAATCCAGGAAGGTTCAGTGGTATCTGATTTATGCCTCCAGAAGAACTGCTGCTGATGTTGTGTTATCTGCTATCAGGTCAGGCTCTCAGTTTTTTTTTTATTTATTTATTTTTTTACTTTTTTGTCTTCATTTTTAGAAGAACAGATTCTCTTGCAGCGTTTAGTAGAACACTAAAGGCCCCATAAAACTGGATAGAAGTGTAATTGATGCCTGTTAGCAGGCGCAGAGGTCACCTTGTGCTTATGTTTTACACAACAAAAAACTCATTCAGCAAACCATCTGTTGAGGGATTTCTTGCCAAACATAAAAGAAAAACACTTTTCACAGAATTATATATATTGCCCACCAAATCAGAAAAGGTGAAATTTGAAGTTTTCATGATTGCTATCTTTTTTTCCATTGCTAAATTGATTGTCTGTAATGAAGGACATATACAATGCTTGGAATTGAGCTCAGTTGGAGAACTGAAAGTTCCAGCATGCCTTACCAGCCTGGAAGGGCATAGAGAAGTCAGTAAAAATAGTTCTGCAGAATTTTCAGACGAGTGGTAGGAAAGACTGGAAGGTGCAGTATGAAAGCTGTAAGATGCGGCAAAGTAGTGATCATAGGACCCTGGTGCCTGAAGGGGGTACAGGGTAATGGGGAAAGGTGAGATAAAAGATTTGAGGGGAGATTTATCAAAACTGGTGTAAAGGAAAACTGGATTACTTGCCATAAAAAACAGTCAGATTTCACATTTCATTTTCCAAAGGAGCTCTGAAAAATTAAAGGTGGACTCGGGATTAGTTGGTATGGGCAGCTACTTTACACCAAAATGATAAATCTCCACCATTCTGCTGGAGATCGGAGCAAAAATAAAAGTACCAATAGAAATGGTGGCTCTACCTCTGCTACATGTCATACATATCTGTTAGACATATGTCACATTCCATTTTTAGATTGTGCAGCTTGATGGTATCAGACACAGTGGTGTGAAGTCATCTCCAAACAGTGGTGGTTGCTCCAGGTAGAGCATCTGCTCCATGGCCAAATAGTTCCCACTATACCTCTGTCAGTGCACATAAGTAGCGGGTTCATAACTGAGATCTAGATGACTGACATGTCTGTACTGTGTGTGCACCACCCTCCTCCCTTCCTCTGAGCTCTTCCTTCTTTCCTTTCTATCTAGTTTTTCCTTCCCTCCATCCCTCCCTCCCATATAGTGGCTGAATTTATTAATAATGATGTAGAAAAATACCCCAACAATAAAACTGAGGCCTCCTCAAGTTGTTTCTAAAAGACAAAGACAGATCTCGTAACATTTTGTTGAATGGATGTATATTTTTCTTTATTTTATCCTTCCCTCCTTCCTTACTTCCCTATTCCTTCCTTCCTTCCTTGCTTCCTTCCTTATTTCTTCATTCCTTCCTTCGTTCCCTATTCCTTCGTTCCTTCTTTACTTTCTTGCTTCCTTCCTTATTTCTTCCTTCCTTCCTTCCTTCCTTCCTTCCGTATTCCTTTCTTTTTTCCATATAGTGGCTGGATTTATTAATAAAGATTTAGGAAAAAAGACCCCAACAATACAACAGAGGGCTCCTCATGTTTTTTCTAAGAGACAACAGACAGAACTCATAACATTTTGTGGAATGGATGTCTCTTTTTCTTTATTTTATCCTTCCTTTCCTTTCCCTTCCGTCCTTCCCTATTCCTTCCTTCCTTCCTTCCTTCCTTGCTTCCTTTCTTATTCCTTCCTTGCTTGCTTCCTTCCTTCCTTATTCATTTCTTCCTTGCTCCCTTCCTTCCTTATTCCTTTCTTTCTTCCTTGCTCCCTTCCTTCCTTATTCCTTCCTTCCCTCTCTCCCTTCTTACTTCCTTCCTTCCTTACTTCCCTATTCCTTCCTTCCTTCTTTTCATATAGTGGCTGAATTTATTAATAAGGATTTGGGAAAAAGACTCCAAACAATACGACAGAGGTCTCCTCATGTTTTTTCTATGAGACGACAGACAGAACTCATAACATTTATGTGAATGGGTGTCTCTTTCTTAATTTTATCCTTCCCTATATCCCTTCCTCCTTCCTTCCATGTATTTATTTTATGCACTTATATAGCAATACTATATTTTACAGCACCTTACAGACATTATCATTGCTTGCTCTCTCCAATGGGGCTCACAATCTAAGTTTCCTATCAGTATGTCTGTGGAGTGAGGGAGGAAACCAGAGAACCTGGAGGAAACCCACACAAACAAGTTGTCCTTGGTCGGATTCTAACCCCAGCGCTGCACGGCACCAGTGCTAACCACTGAGCCACCATGCTGCCTGTACTTTCTTTCTTTCCACTGAACAAATATTTTTCTTCTTGTTCCCACAGAATAAGATCGTCCTAGACCCCATGACCTTCAGTGAAGCCCGGTTCCGGCCATCTCTTGAGGAGAGGTTGGAGAGCATCATCAGTGGGGCAGCCTTGATGGCGGACTCCTCATGCACCCGCGACGACAGGAGAGAGAGAATCGTGGCCGAGTGCAATGCCGTCCGTCAAGCCCTTCAAGACCTACTGAGCGAGTACATGAACAACGTAAGTCTCCTCTCTTTGTTTTTTACCGACCACCAGTGCGTTGACTGACACTTTTGAAAAAAATAAAATAAAATAGGAGAGCTCGAATTTTGCCAACAACACGACAATTATTGTTACCGGGAGGGAGAGCTAATCTTTCGAAACACTTCAATAAGTATTAGCTAATTGTTTCCCTCATAGGGAAACCATAATGGCTTGTTCTGCATGAAGCCCTTCTTGAGGAGCATCTTACATTGTTCTGTGTAATTACAAATAGGAGACACTTAGAGTTGTGAAATGCGACAGTAAATTGTTTTTGCGTGAGATGACAAAAATGTTGTATTGAAATGGTGTCTGGCATAGAAAACCTGCGTTAGCTCCCATGGTCCTATACAATGTTAGTCCCAGTAGGCTTTTAGGTCACTTTAAATTTGTTGTGCCTGTTATTGTATTGCTAGTGTTTATTTTCTGAGAGCTGCTTGAGCCTCTTTAGGCCCAGCAGTATCTTCCTAATCTTGATGCTTGTACTTTGAGTATTCTTTCCAGGATGTAACGCATTGACTTTTTATATGAGTTCGTAGTGGGCTTCTGCTGACGTAAGGCAGCCAATCTGAATAAGCTGACCTGCAGTATAAAGCAAAGAGAAGAGAAAGCACAGCGATGTAAGCCTTTCATGAGACAGGAGGTGGATCTTAGACTACCTCAGACTCCTATTGGACAATGCAACTAACTTGCTATATCCAACAGTAGTAGGTAAGCACTATGCAGAGGTGCTCCTTTATATCAGGGCCATAGCTAGGGGCATGTGTCACGGCTGCTGGGGGGTGGGTGCCAATAAGCTGTGTTGCCTTGCCTAGAGTATTTTCCATGAGTGGAAAACTGATCTTTTGCCTTTGGTGAAGGAAAACCGAGCTACAGTACTCCTTATATACCTGTGTGCTTATTGAGCTCCTCAGGGGCTGGGTTATGTTGCGTCTTAAAGGAGTATTCAAGTAATTACAAGCTATCCCCTAACCACAAGATAGGGGATAACCACTAGATTGGTGGGGGCCTACCAGGGATAACTTCCACTATGAATTTTTCAGAACTCCTTTGAAAGATAGAAGTTGATTGGTTGCCATGGGCAACTATGCCCGTTTTCCTTTACAGTACTTTTGATAAATCTCCCCATTTGTTTTTTTTTACTTTTTTCATTGCTGTATTGCATTTTTTATGTTGTGCATTGAGGCAGCCATATGTAGGCATATTTTTTTTGTGGGGTAATTTAGATTTTTGGCAACATTCTGGGGTACATATACTATATTTATTAACTTTACAAATTTTTTTTAGAGGGAATACAAAAAACGTCAATTCTGCCATTGCCGATTGACACTTTTCTATTATATTCCAAAGCATTACAGCATTACTGATATTACACTGGCAGGCAAATTATCAGGCCACGGCTCTTAAAGGGAACCTGTCACCGGGATTTTGGGTATAGAGCTGAGGACATGGGTTGCTAGATGGCTGCTAGCACATCCGCAATACCCAGTCCCCCATAGCTCTATGTGCTTTTATTGTGTAAAAAAAAATATCTTACTTGTGTGACCAGAGAAGAGTCATATTTTCAAGCTCTGACTCATCTCAGGTTAATTTGCATATGTATCAAATCGGTTTTTATACACAATAAAAGCACACAGAGCTATGGGGACTGGATATTGCGGATGTGCTAGCGGCCATCTAGCAACCCATGTCCTCAGCTCTATATCCCAAAATCCCGGTGACAGGTTCCCTTTAACTTGTACATCACAGAGGGTTAGGTCTCCCAGTCCAAAAGTAACAGTCCATAATGTGAACCTCAGACTAAAAATGAGAACTTGCTGGTGTTCCTGGCTCGTGGGGCACCCGGTACCCATTTGTGGACTTTCACTCTGCTCTGACATTTGTGCTCCAGACTTCTGCCTTCAGGACTTAGGATACTTTCCTTGACAACCATTTTAGCTTTTACGATGCTGGTTTTTCTGTCACCCATTCCTCTCACATCACATGTACCACTTTGAAGGTGCAAAAATATTTTTTAGAGAAACAATGATTAAGAAAGAGAACTTTTCATCCCCTAAAAGTCAATGCTTTGGGATTCCACCTTATGCTGCAATTACAGATACAGGTCTCTTGAGGTTTGTGTCTATTAGCTCAGCACATCTACCCCCTGGGATATTTCTTCCAGGCAAAACTGCTCCTCCTGGTTGGATGGGTTGTGCTGGTGGCCAGCGTTCTTCAAGTCATGCCTTAGGTTCTCCAGTGGATTGATGTTTAGGTTTTGACTAGACCTTTCCAAGAGATACTCTTAAATCCTGCTAATGTAGCTCTGGCTGTGTGTTTAGGGTCATGGTCCTTCTGGAAGGTGAACCTTCACCCCAGTCTCCAACCTCAGGCAGGTGCTCTATTCATTGTCCTCCACTTTTCCTTCAATCCTGACCAGTTTTCCACTTTTTTATTTGAATGTTTGTATCCTTTATACACATTTTTTTAAAGTCCCACTGGGGGACTTTAACATGCAATCATCTTATTGCTTCTGCTATAGACTACAATGATTAAACATTGCATCCTATGGGAGATTCATTATGTTCTTATAGGGCTCCATGGGAAATTCACTATGACAGGCCTCAATTGTGCCATAGCAACTGAACGTCTTGGCGCGGGGAAGCTGTTCGGTTTCTGGAAGCACAGTGTTCCCGAGAAAATACTGCTTAGATGCCATGGTAACAATTGACCATGTCATCTGAGAGGTTAAATGTCCATGATTGGCATTGTCGCTTATCACAGGCAATGTCTCCAGGTGTCTGCTACATCACCTGCTCAGCTCCTGAGTGGGCACCATCCTTAAAGCCACAACTTGTACTTTACACGCACAGCACAAGTCGTACTACTGTAGCATTGTTAATATAGCTGACACCTAAAAAGAATCTGTTTTGTTGTCCACTCTGAGGCCCATGAGTGGGTCTGGTGACCATGTTAGTTATGCCCCGCTATGCCCCTCACCTCCATAGTACCAGCGTTAAAGTTTACTTCAACCTGAAGTTCAGCTTTGGAAATTCTATAAATCAATATGGCTGACTAATGTCTTAGTGATCTCATCGATGTTGGGTGATATGGTCACATGAGGTTTCATCAGTGTGGACACAATGTGGACATTTTAAGGAACAGAGTGATCTGTGCAGGAAAGCTTCACGATGCTGCGCGTTGGATAATGCTAATGATATCATATTAATAGGCCTTAGATTGGGAAACTTGGCAATTATTTTGGTTACATCTGTTCTGTTTTACATTTCTGGGAATTTTTAGGTTGTGTGTGGGGGGCTGTTGAGGACAACATTCAATCTTACCATCCCCGCATCTTATTTTATACTGGATTTATTTAACCCACAACTAGAAGAATGCATTGTAGAACCTATGCATCGTTATCTGGCTTTCAGTACTGCTTGGCCTATGTAAGTGTCAGTCTTCACTGCACCTCTAGTGTTATATACATGAATCTGGATAAACTGATCAGAGTGAAGTCTTTGAAACTGTGCTGCGGTAACATTGCGATTTTGAAGTTTGTTTTCAGTGTTGAGTACATATCTACAAGGACCCATCTCCATTAACTAATATATTCCTTCAGACGCGTTCAGCTCCTGCAAATGGAGAGATAGACGAAGTTTAAATACATCATGGTAGCCTGCTTTTGATAATGTCCCAATCTTTTGTGAGAAGGATTCCCCAATAAAAAGCTGGTCACATAGATTCCCATGAATCAGCTGTATCTGGCAACAGGAAGTGTTTAATCCTGCTACAGCTCCTCCACAGGGGAAAGGAAGCATTGCATGCTGCCCATTGACAACAATAGGCTGCGATAGTCTCACTGGGTCCTCCACAGAGAGAGACACTCTTTGTTGCCACTCTCCACCCCAGCTAATAGATGAGGGTCCTAAATGTCCCGATTTTTCTTCTTTTACCCCCAAATTTTCTAAAGTATTGGAAATAAAATACACCAGCATGAATACATGATATACTGTGATTTACAGCATGGCTTGCATAGACTACATGACTTGTCCACCACTAGAGCTGATCTTGTCAGATGACTTTATAAATTGTCACCACATTATAACACATTCCGTATTTATGTCGCCTTTAATATCTAGTTAAATTTTTTTTATTTTTTTTGCATTTTCTCTACTTTTTGCATATATATACAGTACAGACCAAAAGTTTAAACACACCTTCTCATTCAAAGAGTTTTCTTTATTTTCATGACTGTGAAGGCATCAAAACTATGAATTAACACATGTGGAATTATATACATAACAAACAAGTGTGAAACAACTGAAAATATGTCATATTCTAGGTTCTTCAAAGTAGCCACCTTTTGCTTTGATTACTGCTTTGCACACTCTTGACATTCTCTTGATGAGCTTCAAGAGGTAGTCCCCTGAAATGGTCTTCCAACAGTCTTGAAGGAGTTACCAGAGATGCTTAGCACTTGTTGGCCCTTTTGCCTTCACTCTGCGGTCCAGCTCACCCCAAACCATCTCGATTGGGTTCAGGTCCGGTGACTGTGGAGGCCAGGTCATCTGGCGCAGCACCCCATCACTCTCCTTCATGGTCAAATAGCCCTTACTTTCAAAGTTTTCCCAATTTTTCAGCTGACTGTCTGACCTTCATTTCTTAAAGTAATGATGGCCACTCGTTTTTCTTTACTTAGCTGCTTTTTTCTTGCCATAATACAAATTCTAACAGTCTATTCAGTAGGACTCTCAGCTGTGTATCCACCTGACTTCTCCTCAACGCAACTGATGGTCCCAACCCCATTTATAAGGCAAGAAATCCCACTTATTAAACCTGACAGGGCACACCTGTGAAGTGAAAACCATTTCAGGGGACTACCTCTTGAAGCTCATCAAGAGAATGCCAAGAGTGTGCAAAGCAGTAATCAAAGCAAAAGGTGGCTACTTTGAAGAACCTAGAATATGACATATTTTCAGTTGTTTCACACTTATTTGTTTTGTATATAATTCCACATGTGTTAATTCATTTGGTCTGTACTGTATGTATTATGGTAGAATATTCTAGAGGGGATTTGCACAAACTGTATAACAACTGCTGGAATGAGTCTAAGAGAAAAATAATGACACAGAGGTCCGCAATTACCGTAGGTGTAGAATTACATCGCATTTCGAGTTCGTGACATAGCATCAACTCATTATGTCGTTTTTATAATGGCGGCAATCATTACTATTACATTTTCACTAAAAACACAAGTTACATGATGAAAGTTAAAGGGGTTCTCCGGTCCAAACCTAATAATTGCTGGCTAAATCTCACCTGTGAAGGGAAGGTTAGTGGCCTTATACTTACCGTCCACAGTGCAGCCAGTTTGGAGATCCACCTCCCGGTCACGTGGTCCCTCCTGATGGATTTTCTATCTTCCAGCCGAAGTCCGTCTTCTTATCTTCCTGTCTTCTCTTTATTTTGCCAGCAGGAGACGGATCGTCACGAGTGATGTCAAGGCCTCCTGCTGGAAAAAGCACTGGCGGATGTCTTCACAGCGCACTAGGCTGAATGCTAGTGCGCATGTGCAGGACCGCCGGCCGGCCGTCAGCCTCTGCAGTGTACAGTCTTCTATGTGAAGCCTGTACTGACTCCTGCACAGCGCGATGTAAGCGCTGTGCAGGAGTGACAGCATAGCGATCAGCCACAGAGGCTGATTGCTACGCTGTGCATGTCGCAGGGGGCACTTTGGATGGCAAACAGGGGACACTGGATGGCAAACAAAGATCTAGATGGTATAATTTCACCCAAACAACATCTAGATGGTATAATTTCACCCAAACAACATCTAGATGGTATAATTTCACCCACACTATCAAATTAGTCTTAATAAAATGAAATATCATTTTCTGTGTCTCTTACCAAGTCCTAGTAGGAATCTCGCTTCTGCTCCTAGGAAAGCTGGGTGGTCCATCATAGCGCATCTCATTATGGCTTTCATCTTGATAAACCCCTCTAGAGAGCTCCACTTCTCTCTTTTCCTTTTTTAATCTCCAGCTCTCGCTTTTTTCTCTTGCTCGCCTTTTTTTTCTCTTGCTAACCTTTATGCTACTCCGCACACAAATAATTATTCCCCCCCTTATCTAAGAATCATCCCCTTTAGATTAGGGATTCCCAATTAGGTAGGGTGGGTGTATTCGCATGCTAATAACATCATGACGTTATCTCAACTCCTAATATGGTATAGAACAAATAATGAAATAATATAATGTTGTCCATCTGCCTCCAGATGGCACTGCGGTACTGTAGATGCACATCCCAACTTTTAAGCATTAAAATTAAATATCTAATAATATGTTCACATGAGCTTGTTGACCTTTCTTACCATAAATCATTGAGGAAGGTCTTTTCCTGACACTTTTAATTACCTATATCCCGGACTTGTTGGAGTTGACTGTCTTCTCCTATCTTTTTGAAATATAGATTGACTTGATGAAAATTTTATATAGCGGCTTTGATGCTTGGCATCGGAACTTGTATCTTTCACTTATCTACATCCATGAATAACTATTGTTTTGAAATCCAATTAACTTAAACTTACCTGTTTCTGTACCTTCTAAATGGTAAATACATGGTATAACATATATATAAATTGATACATTGTTACACATAGATAACACATTATATGAATTATTGATTAACATATGTTGTAAACTAAATATACCATGCAAAGATAAATATAATATAATTATGAATATATAAATTGAACCTCATACAGCAGGTGTGTGATACGGACATGAGTCCTTATCAAGTAAGCTTGTTCCCTCCAGACATACATGTTTTAGGGAGTTGACTTAGTCCTTAACAGATGGTCTCATATCTTTAGCACTAACTTTTAATACAATGTCCGTTTATGTTCACAATTATTATTATTTTTTTTATATAAACTGAACTTGCCATGAACTCATCTTGGCTTTTTCAGCCACATAACAAACCTTTGGTTCAGGCTGATTTTATTCTTAAAGGCAATGAGATGAGCATTAATTTTGATTATAATGTCATTAGATAATATTGTATACATATGAAAATGCCCAACAGGATGTGGAAAGCACAGGGACGTCATCAGTGTGTATTTTACATCCGTCTGTCAGTTCCAGTAAAGACAGAACATGTCCTATTCTGGTCTTCATAATGAGGACCTCAAATCCATAGAACTCAACGGGACTGCAAAAATGTGGATCGCAAAATGGATACGGTCGTGAGCATAAGGGTTTAGATACACAGCTCAGCAGGCAGGATCATACAAGATGGGCTTAGATACACAGTTTAGCAGGCTGTATCATAGAAGATGGAAATAGATACACACTTCAGCAGGCTGTATCGCACATAACAGGCTCTTATTTCAGGCACACATACAGGATAGGATTAGATACAGATGCGTTTGGACGTGCTTGCCGATTCCAGCTGTTTATCACACTCTGGAGATGGTGAGGGAAGAGCCTGTGAACGGTCAGTGATGAGTTTAGATACACCGCTCAGCAGGCTGTATCACACAGGATAGGATTAGATACACCGCTCAGCAGGCTGTATCACACAGGATAGGATTAGATACACCGCTCAGCAGGCTGTATCACACAGGATTAGATACACATGTGAGGGCAGAGCCTGTGGACGGTCAGTGATGGGATTAGACACTGAGTGAGAAGTAGATTGATGTCTGTGTGCAGAACGATGGACACAGGAGCTATAGTGGGTGGAGCTGCTGCAGACAGAGCAGAGTGGGGGGCGTGGCCAGCCTGTGACATCACTGTGCAGTGCAGCCAGGCTTGTGTATCAATAAAGTTATGTATTCAACAAAACAAGAAGGGGAGAAAGGAAAGCTTGGGCATGAAAAACAGGTATTGGGGGCATATGTATGGATGGTGAGGGGTGTTAGGAGCACAGAAAAAGAATTTAGATTTTGGGACCGGACAACCTCTTTAACGTTCAGGATCTGGGGAAAGCAGACTTCTTTATGCAGCAATGTTATTGTTTCTTTATAGTATGATGCTTTACTGCTATACGAGCCTGAGGCTTGGTTCATTAATACAGAATCCTCTGCATACACTGAACTAAATGATAACATTCTGGATAACCACCAGGGGGAGCTCACTGCATACAGTGTTATCATTCAGTTCAATATGTAAACTGCCTGCGCAGCCTGCCTCCATTTATTCCTATGAGAGTGGCGCGCTCAGCTCTTTGTTGAAGTCCCATAGAAATGAATGGAAAGCACACTGCGCAAGCGCGGCCAATGCTCCATTCACTTCTATGGGGCTGACGGAAATTTTCAGCACTTCCACAGAAATGAATGCGCGGTCCGCTCTCCTTCACTAGAGGTAGGTTCTGTCCTAGAGGTAGGTGTGGGGGTTTTACCGTTGTCTTCACATTCTATTCATTACCAAACAGGACCAGGATGGGCGGCACACACAGAGATGGATGTTTTTCATTTTTATAAATCCTTTCTTCACTATTATACCCTCATGGTTTTTTTTAAGGTTAAAATGCAGGAAATTGTGCTTTTTAGAGAAAGTTTAAACTGGAACTTTTCCGTTCTCCTCCCAATGAATCACAGTGGTTTGAGTAGGACAAGGGAGCGTTCTGCATACACAGGAACATTTCCCTGCCAAATCTCACTCAGGGGTAGATGCAGCATTTGGTAGGAAATTTTTTAAGCCTCTACAATTCCCTACACCCGGCATCTGTCATGGAGCGAATATCAAGTGCTGCCGCAATTTCATCAGACAAGATAAAGAAAGACATTTACAGTTACTTTCAAGCTTTGAGATTTTCTCCTGGAATGTTCTCTCCGTGTTTTGCCGGAGAAGTGAAACCTCCTGACCCGTGTATTTGTCAGTGAAAAGCACGGCGTGTCGCCCCCTCCCCTCCCCCCATCACATAACAGAACATGTAATATCGCTCTGCAGTTTTCACGCACAACGGAATTAAGACTCTGACGCAAGATGCCCTTTACGTTTTGTTGCTTGTAACCAATACTATTAGATCTATTAAAGGGGCAATTTTTATGTTTGTTGGTGGTTACATTTTTGGGGAGCAACATTTTTTTTCAAAGCTGGTCAATTCGTGCCACTTATGTGTGCGTATAATGAGAAGAAGATGGAGGATACCATACATGAATGATAACCTCAGCTAAAAACTCTTTGCAAAGCTGTCAGTGAGGAGCTCGTCATACAGGCTCTGCTTGGCGGAGATGAAGACATTGTCACCGGCGGTATTATAAACAAGTACAAAATACATAAACAAGGACGTTACTATTCATCTCATGCTGTTTACAGAGCCACCGAGAAAGCAATTTCAAAAGCTCCTTTTTGTTTCTGACGGTGATTGACACTTTATCATTCCAGGGATTATTAAGACTCCGCTTTACAAGCCCGGTGTCTAGGTGAGAATATTACTGTGACATCTCCCTGACTGGCACCAGGCAGCACCATATTCCCATAAAACAAAAGAAAGTAGGCACATATCCACGTAGACCGGAGAGCGTTGAGGGTCTTCTAGAAGTCACATTTGATCCACCTAGCTTTCACAAGAAGGCTCACACATGGATAAAAGGCTTTGTTGGGTCGGTGGTCCAGATCAAACATGTCTGCATCTGATGCACACGACTCTGTCCGGTTTGAAGTCCGCAAACCTCAGATCCCCAAAATATGGACACGGTCCACCTGCCGTGGTCCTCATTTTGCAGCCAAGTATAGGACACACTCTGTCCTTATGCTTAACTGGCATACGGAGACAGACAGCACACCACATCTGTTTGTCCATTCTGCGTAGACCTACATTTAGACTTAGCCACAAAATGCAGACCAATTGATGTCAATGGGCCAGAAAAGTGGATGCAATACGGACCACATACGTATTTCGCGGACCCGCCATTTAAGCTATGATCAGCCCTCTGTAGGATGGCAGGTAAACCTACAGAGAAACCTAATCTCAGTGATTTATCAAAGTGCTCGAAAGAAAGAGTTATTGTATGAAAGGGTCTTTTGCTTTCAGGCACAGCGCCACTCTTGTCCATTGGCTGCATCTGGTATTGCAATATTCACATTTTTTTTAGGCTGAGATGCTATGGACAAGAGTGGCGCCGATCATTTTCTTTTCACCCTGACATTTTATGTGCTACATCTTTACATACAGATCTGTCCACTCTTAACGTTCCCCGAATTTAGTTGAGAACTCCAATTTCTCACATCGCAAATGCACATAAACCCTTGACATGCTGCAACCTATATCACAACTAGAGATGAGCAAAGTTTTCCAAAGTTCGCTTCGCCAAATTTTACCCAAAAATTTGCTTTGTGACAAACTACGTCGTCGTGAAGCGTATTTCTTTGTAAGTAGCGGGTGCAATGACAGGGAACGGGGATTGCAGCATCTGATAGTAATAACACAGTGTAAAATAAAAAATTAATAAAAATTTTAATCATACTTACCTCATCCATTTTCTCGCGATGAACTGGCTGCCGACATCTTGATTGAAGATCTAGCTTGAAATCTCGTGCGGCCCTTGATGATGTCATCACGTCAGCCGCGGAATTTCATGCAAGGATCTTCAATCAAGATGGCGGCGGTCAGCCCGTTGTGAGCAAATGGATTAGGCCAGTATGTTTTTTTTTGTTGTTTTTGTTTTTACACTATTTCAGGTCAAATTGATTGGCTAACACAAAGCACAAGGAAATTTGTGGACTTCAACACTAATCGCAACAACTGGGTGGCCACACATAAACAAATAAAGTATATGTTGCATCTCGGGGTATCTTGAGCCAAGATGAAAGTTAGGGAAGTACAGGTGAACATAATTTCTTTTGCTTTTTGACTATGCAAATTAGCTCTTCCAAAACAATTTAAAAAGTTGTGCCTCTGATGCCACCAGATATAAGGTAGCTATCCTATAGGTCAATATTTGACCTTTTAAACAGGCTTTAAAACATAATATAGAATTATAGCCAAGGGAGAACCTCATCTGCAGGCATCTATTCCGGGATGCTTGCCCCTCATCAGTGCAGAGCAGAGAGAGAACTGGGTTAACTCATGGGAGCGCCGCAGCCTCCTCAAACAGCTGGTCGGCGTTAGTGCCGGTGTTCCGTGAAATCTCCCTACCCTCGTCACTTCCTGTTGTGAGGCGGCCGCACCGGACATGACGTTCCCAGCTTTGGAACGAGGTGTGCCGCGCCGCGCAGGCACACAACGACGGGGTAGGGAAATTTCACACCAGAGTTGGGGAGAAGGGGCCACCTAATGCGCTTGCGCCTTACCTCTCAGCTGGCTCCAGATGATCAGACACTGCGCGTGAGCAGTGAGTTGTATGAAGATTCAACAGAACAAATGGCCACCAGATCTCCCTACCCCCACACTGCGCAGGCGTGGTGATCGGATGGATGTTCGGTATAAGAGATCTCCCTGTCCGCTAGTGCGCACGCGCGGTGTATCCCGACGGGAGTAGTTAGCCGAGCTTGCGCACTGGTCCGTCATTTTTCCCTACCTTCTAACCTCTCCTGAGGCTACTGGCGCATTCGCAGTGTCGGCCGGTGTCCAGCTGAGAGGTAAGGTGCAAGCGCATTAGGTGGCCCCTTTTTCCCAACTCTGGTGTGAAATTTCCCTACGCCGGCGTTGTGCGCCAACGCGGTGCGGCACACCTCCTTACGAAACTGGTAATGTCATTTCTGGTGCGGCTGCGTCACAACAGGAAGTGATGAGGGTAGGGAAATTTCACAGAACGCTGGGAATCAGACCTCCACTGATCTGATACTCATGATAGAAGACTCAAAAAAAAATTTTTGAACGCCTTCTCTTTTTGTAACTCTCCATGGTGCTGAAACCTTTGTGCCTAAGGAATAACACACATACATGTTCTCTTTATTAAACCATTGATTTAATATAGAAATCATAAATTATTCTTGAATTAAATATATTAAAAAAAATATTTAAAATCTTGTCAGGGAGAGTAGAGTCCCCTGTTGAACTTTGTAGCCAGGCCTGACAATAAAAGACGTCAGTTATGGTTTCAATTCTCTAGCCAACGATATTTACATAGTCTTCCATATTTAATGGACCCAATGTTCTTCCAGATACTACTGGGACTACAGTACATTGTCTCTCTCACATTTTGAACTATTGATTTGTAATGTAGCCATATTGTATAGAATTTGTTTCAGCCCCAACTAGTATCTTCCATTCATTGATTACCATTTTACTGCATGCCTGCTTCTTTTTGTGCATCACTGATCACACCATGGACAGAATTGTCCTAAACAGAAGGACCATCTTAGAATTATGTAGTCATTTAAGAAGAAGTTGGTGACACAGTTTGCAAGCTCTGTGTGCCAGCTCCTGGGTGTATTGCTTGTTGTTAACCTACAAGAATCGTGCCTTACAATTTTTCCTAGAGCAGGAAACTGAAATGTCAAGTTTGATTCATGAGTTTCTTATAAACCATCTCTAAATAAAGAATCTTTTTCTTAAGGCCTTGGTGTAAAAATAGGTCCTTGTCACAGGTAAATCCTTGCTGTATGAAAAAATGACTCCTTTTTAAGTGTGGGAGGATGGTCTTCATTTTTTGGTAGTTTGAGTTAAAAGAAAATATCCCTGTTTTATATTTGTACATTGAAGAACTTTTGAGGGACTACAACACTGACCTTGGGAGTCTGACCCTCAGAAACCCTACTGATTAGCAGACTAAAAGGCAGTTGTAGCTCATTTCTCTGATGGTTGGGGGTATCCTGGTGTTTGGATAACCAACAATCCAACACAAAAATATCCTGTCTTGAAGAAGTTGTCCACACCTTTACTATTGATGACCCATCCTCAGGATAGGCAATCAATTTGATCGAAGGGGTCCAACACCCCACACCCCCTCCATTCAGTTGTTTCAGAGCTCTGAGGCTAGAAGTTACGGCTGAAACTTCACAGCTTTGTCTACTGTGTAGTGGACAAAGCTGTTAACTCTAACGCTGTTCCCTTATAGCTCAATGGGAGTAGGGTTGCAGTGACCACCTCCATCCACTACATAATTGAAGGAGCTGTGTAGTTTTGGTGCCGAAGCAGGTGACCAGGAGGGTTGCCGGGTGTCCTATCCTTCCAATCAGATAAAGATGTCCTATCCTGAGGACAAGCCAACCATAATAAAATCCTCTGCGATCCAACAAGTCAGGGTTTTATTTTACTAATTTTTCACTTTGAATGGAGCAGCTCTCTCTTCCCCTCCCACAGCAGGAACTCCCAGCACTAAGGAAACTCCTCCCAGACTAAATTCATGGATTCACGGTTTACAATTGGCAGACATGTCTGTAATATAATAAGACGCTGTCGTTTTGATGATTAAAGCTTCATTTTAGAACGGGCGTCTGCTTTTTACAAAAGTTTATGTCTTTGACTGCTGATAATCCAAGGTCACATCACAGCACAATTACAATATGTCACAAGCTGTATGAACTGCTCATTTAGGTTCACCTGTTCTGCACTGAAACAATACAGGTTGAACTGACATGGATTTCAGGGAATCAACAAATTCTGCACTTCCAGGCTTAACTGTACACATAGAATAACACGGATAATCCCCGCATCGTCAACACACAGAGCCATATAGTGCCTTCCGGGGGCTCATTACCATGTCATGGTCCAGAATGTTCTTGGTGGGTTTATCTGGCTAGCTACACGTAACTGCAAGATATGAAGCCATGAGATGCTTGGAAAGACCTGGTTGTAGTTTAAACGTGTTTCAGAAATTATTTATTGCATTCTCTTACATTGTACTGTTTTTCACAGTATCCCTTAAAGCGTACACAGTGGATATGCCATTCAATTGCGCATAAAGCCCCTTCATAGCCTCGATGCGGCTTATCTCAGGGGCACTATTAAAAACCTCCCTGATCTACTTTTTCTCTAATAGTAGACCAGTCCCTACAGACATAAGATTGCTGGCTGATCCCATAGGAATAGGACATATATGCTATATATCTGAGTAGCTTTACTTGCAGCACTAGGTCAAACCTTAAATTGTGGAATTAGAATGAGTGGTGTTAAATGACAAAATCAGCTCTACTGTTTCCGTGTTTATTTTACAGATAGATCCATGGGGTACAGGAATAGAGACACATCCAGGGTAAGAGTATAGGAGTCCATGGTATATCAGGATCCTCTCAGTCTATGGCAGGCAGTAATATATTGTGCTGCCATGACCACTGTGTTGTCCTCTTCCCCAGAAGTATGGAGAGTCTCTCTTCCTCCTCCATGGAGGTGAAGTCTGGGCCGAGATCAGACAGTCTCCTGAAGCGAGTCTCCCTCACTGCTGAGTATTTGGGGCACCGCAGCAGAAAGTGAGCCTCATCCTCCACGGCCTCCTGGACGCATTGCTGGCACAGTCTCTCTGGGCATGTACCTCTGTCAGTGCCACTCGGATTCAATAGGCAGGCTGTGGGCGCCCTCTCTCTACAAGCTCAGAATCTATCTATCTAACCTACTATATCTATCTATCCCATTTTTTCAGGTGGCACAGTGGCGAAAAAATCTATTTGTCCGTTTTGATTTCATTTCCATTACCATTCAGGATAAATATTTTTATACTTTCATGGTTTGGACATTTTTAGATTCAACAACACCAATCATATTTAATTTTTTATTGTTTATTTTATATATAAAATTCAGAAAATGCAGTGATTAACTTTTGAATGCTTTTTTAAAATGTTTAAAAAAAACTTTTTAAAAAATTTTTCCCCACTTTTTATTTTTAGTCCACCTAGGGAACTTCCATACTTATATTCCATAGTTTACAATTACAGTCTATGGGGATTGTATGGTCTTCCTATTAAGCCCTGCTACAGGCACAGCTTAATAGATGGATTAACGTGGCTTGCCAAGTAGCCATCATGAAGCCCCAGGCTGCCATAACAACTAATCGTCACCCCACAATTTCCTTGCAGGGGAGGTCAAAGGGGCCCCATCTTTCTGGCCAACTGCTTAGATGCTGCACTTGTTATTGGCTGTGGCATTTCAGGGGTCATAGACATTCATAGACATTCCCACTAGCGATGGATAAACTCTTCACATTCAAAGTACACATATGATGGATGTCCCCAAGGGATTCATAATTGAGGTCAGAGATAACTGGCGTCCTATGGAACATAAACAATGTAATATTGTCTTCCCTACAGAGGACAAATGCGAGAAACAACATGGGTGGGCAGGGTGCACCCTAGAGCCACTAATCTCTCATATCAATTGATGGTAAAGAGGAGTCGTGCTTAGACAAACCATAGAGTTTCTAGTCTTGAGATTAGTGCTGTATCAGGAGACGTCTTGATTTTTGCGATGGAGTCCCCAGTTTTTTTTTTTTCATGGTCCTGAATCCATTTTTTTTGTGTGAATTTTTGCAAAAACAGAATCGGTATTTCATCATGGAGAGCACGTCTATCTCCTAACGATCTCCCTGCCCTTTAGCCATTTAACTAGTTGTTAAGGCAACATGTAATTTTACGACTTTCCTTGTTTGTTTTGTGAAATAAACGATGCGTCGTCTCTACATAAATACCGTCAACATTATAAAATGCCAATTTTGCTTGCAATAAACCGTCCAACATAACCTCTTTGAAATCCCATCTGACTTATGAAAATGTAAAGCAGAGCCTTCTTTTATGACTCACAACTCTCTCGCTCTAACCTGTTTTATACTTCCAATTCGAAAAACAGTCTAATAAAACCGTGACAGGTAGGCAGTCTATTAAAAAGACGACGTACAGGAGAATATATAGAGCTAATTAGACCACGGTGTACAGCATGTACTGTACGGCTGACATTGTCGGCTCTACCGCATGCTCTTGTGTAGTCAGAATAGGGATGTGCCACCTACAGACCCCGAAACAAAATAATGCTGTCTAATTATGTGCAAGTCAAAGCTATTCTTGTATATAGGAACAATATTAAAGTAGTTATATTTTTGTACATAGGATAAGTATTATAGTAATTAATAACTACTATAATACTTCTCCTAGGTACAAGAATATAACTACTATAATACTGCCTCCTATGTACAAGTATATAACTACTATAATACTGCTCCTATGTACAAGAATATAACTACTATAATATTACATCCTATGTACAATCAATAATATAACTACTAGTTATATAACTGTACATAGGAGGCAGTATTATAGTAGTTATATTCTTGTACATAGGAGGCAGTATTATAGTAGTTATATTCTTGTACATAGGAGGCAGTATTATAGTAGTTATATTCTTGTACATAGGAGGAAGTATTATAGTAGTTATATTCTTGTACATAGGAGCAGTATTATAGTAGTTATATTCCTGTACATAGGAGCAGTATTATAGTAGTTATATTCTTGTACATAGGAGCAGTATTATAGTAGTTATATTCTTGTACATAGGAGCAGTATTATACTAGTTATATTCTTGTACATAGGAGGCAGTATTATAGTAGTTATATTCTTGTACATAGGAGCAGTATTATAGTAGTTATATTCTTGTACATAGGAGCAGTATTATAGTAGGTATATTCTTGTTCATAGGAGGCAGTATTATAGTAGTTATATTCTTGTACATAGGAGGCAGTATTATAGTAGTTATATTCTTGTACATAGGATCAGTATTATAGTAGTTATATTCTTGTACATAGGAGCAGTATTATAGTGGTTATATTCTTGTACATAGGAGCAGTATTATAGTAGTTATATTCTTGTACATAGGAGGCAGTATTATAGTAGTTATATTCTTGTACATAGGAGGCAGTATTATAGTAGTTATATTCTTGTACATAGGAGCAGTATTATAGTAGTTATATTCTTGTACATAGGAGCAGTATTATAGTAGTTATATTCTTGTACATAGGAGCAGTATTATAGTAGCTGTATTCTTCTACATAGGAGCAGTATTATAGTAGTTATATTCTTGTACATAGGAGGCAGTATTATAGTAGTTATATTCTTGTACATAGGAGGCAGTATTATAGTAGTTATATTCTTGTACATAGGAGGAAGTATTATAGTAGTTATATTCTTGTACATAGGAGCAGTATTATAGTAGTTATATTCCTGTACATAGGAGCAGTATTATAGTAGTTATATTCTTGTACATAGGAGCAGTATTATAGTAGTTATATTCTTGTACATAGGAGCAGTATTATACTAGTTATATTCTTGTACATAGGAGGCAGTATTATAGTAGTTATATTCTTGTACATAGGAGCAGTATTATAGTAGTTATATTCTTGTACATAGGAGCAGTATTATAGTAGGTATATTCTTGTTCATAGGAGGCAGTATTATAGTAGTTATATTCTTGTACATAGGAGGCAGTATTATAGTAGTTATATTCTTGTACATAGGATCAGTATTATAGTAGTTATATTCTTGTACATAGGAGCAGTATTATAGTGGTTATATTCTTGTACATAGGAGCAGTATTATAGTGGTTATATTCTTGTACATAGGAGGCAGTATTATAGTAGTTATATTCTTGTACATAGGAGGCAGTATTATAGTAGTTATATTCTTGTACATAGGGGCAGTATTATAGTAGTTATATTCTTGTACATAGGAGCAGTATTATAGTAGTTATATTCTTGTACATAGGAGCAGTATTATAGTAGCTGTATTCTTCTACATAGGAGCAGTATTATAGTAGTTATATTCTTGTACATAGGAGAAGTATTATAGTAGTTATATTCTTCTTCATAGGAGCAGTATTATATTAGTTATATTCTTGTACATAGGAGGCGGTATTATAGCAGTTATATTCTTGTACATAGGAGCAGTATTATAGTAGTTATATTCTTGTACATAGGAGCAGTATTATAGTAGTTATATTCTTGTACATAGGAGCAGTATTATAGTAGTTATATTCTTGTACATAGGAGCAGTATTATAGTAGTTATATTCTTGTACATAGGAGGCAGTATTATAGTAGTTATATTCTTGTACATAGGAGGCAGTATTATAGTAGTTATATTATTGTACATAGGAGCAGTATTATAGTAGTTATATTCTTGTACTTAGGAACAGTATTATAGTAGTTATATTCTTGTACATAGGAGCAGTATTATAGTAGTTATATTCTTGTACATAGGAGCAGTAATAAAATAGTTTTATGTACACAGGAGCAGTATTATAGTAGTTTTATTCTTGTACATAGGAGCAGTATTATAGTAGTTATATTCTTGTACATAGGAAGCAGTATTATAGTGGTTATATTCTTGTACATAGGAGCAGTATTATAATAGTTATATTCCTGTACATAGGAGCAGTATTATAGTAGTTATATTCTTGTACATAGGAGCAGTATTATAGTAGTTATATTCTTGTACATAGGAGCAGTATTTTAGTAGTTATATACTTGTACATAGGAGGCAGTATTATAGTAGTTATATTCTTGTACATAGGAGCAGCAATATAGCAGTTATATTCTTGTACATAGGAGCAGTATTATAGTAGTTGTATTCTTTTACATAGGGAGCAGCAATATAGCAGTTATATTTTTGGACATAGGAGGCAGTGACACAATATGGTAGGGGCTGTCCTTTCAAGACCCCTCACAAAGTTTCTCCCTTTTTTATATACGCATTTTAACCATCCTTTTCGGGAGCAAGAATTCCTATTCCTAGGTACTAGACTTTGTCATTAGACCTTTAGAAGCCACTCACTTTTCACATGTGATTTCCCATAATCCTGCCGCCCTTCTGCAATTGCTTTTCTTTTTTATTATTTTGCTCTTTAATTACAAGATAATTTATTAATGCATTATGAGAAATGTTTTATCTCGTCAAAGTGATTACGTAATTTATGCAGTTCTTCAGAAGCTGGAAGAAAGCTCTCCTTCCTCTCCCACAAGAGCCCTGCTCAATATTACAGCTTCTCTTTTTATGAACTCAACAAAGGAACATGTAGAAGGATGTATGAAATGGTAATAGAAGAGAGGGGTAAGACATATAAGTACGATGTAAACTCATTCCATGCTGCTGAAGCTGTAATAGCAATTTATGTTTATTGTGCATACAGACTAGCGTTACATAAAGCACTCAGAGCCATTAGGGACCTGGTCCTACATAGAAATTTATTTTTATGCAATTTGGCCAATGGGATAAATATGCTCTAATTAGTGCTGATGTCATTTAATCCCATTAAGGGCTAGTTAACTCTTCTGTTCCAGGGCTGTAAATGACTGAAATGAATATCTAGCAGCAGTCCATCACTGTCTGGCAGCGAGCAGGAGAAAATGTGGCTTTAGAGGACATTTTCCAACCTGTAGTTGGCCTACAGTAAGTTGGCCATGGATTCTACAGGGAAATTTCCCGGTGGGCTGATTCCCAGAGGGCCACCTGAATCCTTCTCATGGACGCCAGCCAGGTATGCTTTGATCTGTTGCTCTCAGAGTTAGTTAACGCTAGGGGGTGTTAAGTAGTTATGTACCTCAGTAGTTATGTACCTGGCTGGCGACCAAAGGTGCCCTCCTGATTCCTAAATTCTACTGTACTGCCACTCTGAGGCAACTGGAGTAGTAGGACAGAACATGACACCTGGTGCTGGTCACCACAGAGGGGCAGCTTCTGAGGAGGTATTTTGTGCTTCACTGTGGTTTTGGATGCTGCTGAGGCAGTTTACTTTGTTGCACTGAGGTTTTTTTGTTCTGCTGGGGCGGTATTTTGTGACGCAATATGGTATTGCCGGCCCCACCTACTTGTGTTAGCCCTTACTTCTGTCAATTTGGACCTACATACAACATAGGGCCACTTTTCATTTTTTCCAGGGCCACTTAAGTCGCAGTCCACTCCTGGCCAGCTCCGTTGGATGCCTCCAATACTTTGCCGCCTCTGTGGCTTCTACCAATTCATTGCTTTCTCCTCGACCCCTTTAGAAGCCTGCTACCTCACTGCCCCCTTCAATACTTTGCTCTCTCATTGTTCCATTCTCATGGCCAGAGCCTTCCATGACCCCTGGATCACTCTCTAGTCTTCTTTAGTACCGGACATCCTCCCTAGCTCCCTCCAATGCGTGGTTCCTTTCTTGATAAACTTCAAGACCCAGCTGCTTTAATTGCTCTCTTCCTATACTTGGTACTTTATACCTGTCCAATATCTGACTCCATCCCTAACTTGCTTTAATATCCGGTGGTCTTACAGGTCCCTTCCTCACTCCTTCTTATTCCAGGCAATCGTTACCCCACTCAAGCCATGACCACCAATACTTCTCTACTTCCCTTCCCCATCACCCGCGATGCTAGGAAGGTCATCCCCGTTGCGGCCTGCTATTGGCTAACATCAGGCATGAGAAGCAGCATGGGTACAACCTTTGTGAGGGGCCCAGCCATTAGAGGGGTTTCTAGGGGTTGGATAACCCCTTTAAGAATGGTGATTATAGTCACATTTAATATAAACACTCTCAGAGACTGTACTGTAATTGTTCAAGTGTATTAAATGTGACTCTGACCTCCCTCATCCTTAAGGATACACCTGTGTACTACAGAACATGGGTGCATTGCTATGGATGTTGGGGGTTATAGTTATATTTAATATAAACACTTAATATAAAACCTTTTTCAATTATAGTAACGTCCCTGGGCAGAGTTTATATTAAATGTATCAATAACCCCCCTCACCTTAAGAAAGCATTTATGTACTGCAAGACTTTGGTGCATTCTTGAGTGCATGATCCACAGTTCCCCATAACAGTGTCATCCACAGATTGCCATTGATACAAAACCCACCAAAGCACACCATTTGGTTCAAAATAGTTTTTTTCTTATTTTTCCCCTCTAAAACCTAGGTGCGTCTTATCATCAGATGTGTCTTATAAAGCGAAAAATACAGTATTTTCTGCATAGGTCATCAGTAGGGATGAGCGAATCGACTTCAGATGAAACATCCGAAGTCGATTCTCTTAAAACTTCGTTTGAATACTGTACGGAGGGAGCGCTCCGTACAGTATTAGAATGTATTGGCTCTGATGAGCCAAAGTTATTACTTTGCGAAGTCTCGCGAGACTACGGGAAATAACTTCATAAATTAATTTCTACTGTAAAAAACTATTTCCCGAACTCGGGTTCGGTTCCATGGTACCACTTGGAACCGAAACTAAACCCGAGTTCGGGAAATGTTTTTTTGCAGTTGAAATTCCTTTATGAAGTTATTATGCGAAGTCTCGTGAGACTTCGCAAAATATTAACTTCGGCTCATCGGAACCAATACATTCTAATACTGTACGGAGCTCTAGTGATATCAGCAATACAAAGAAATCGCGAATGCGTCCGGTTTTAAAATCACAAAAATCTGCTGCACACAAAGAGTTAAAATATATATTTTTTCAACCCAGAAGTAATTCACCTTGCTAGCACAGCTCACAGATCAGAGCCAATTAGCACCTCCGTGCCAAAAGAATCTTCCTGGACAGAGGAGCACCCCCTGCCAGGTTATACATCCATCACTCTGATATCATCATGACAAAACCTCATAAAAAATGCATCTTCCCAGTCTGTGTGGCTCTTGCATCGCAGGAGGTCTCACACCTTTAGCCTGGGCAGCGAACTTCAGAAGAAAAGGACAGATCCTTATCACACAGCTGGTTGGTACAGGAAGGAAGATGACCTGAAAGTCACCTCCAATCCATAGACTTCATATTTTTCCCATATGTTCCTCATATTTCATGGGTTAGGAATATATGAAAGGAACTATCTCTTCAGAGGTTGTTCGGGTTCTTCTAACACACCTTACTGGAAACCCGCAAACAAATCGGAAATCCCCTCTCTGAGATATGACGGTTCTCAGGCACCCTGTATTGTCTTCCAGTCATATTTGGTATCAGATGATGCGCAAAATTGTCCTGATTATAAATATGAAAATGTATTTCCTATTTTGACCTACCGGTACGGAGAAACTAGCAAAGCAATGATGCTGCCAGATTTTCTCCCTCTCAGGGCAAGGACTGCCCCTCTTCCAATTACACAAGGCGGGACTTGTGAGTGTCACACATCACGATTGCCCGCTGGACACGGGCACACCACCATCTTGGATTATTCCTTCAAAGACTTTATCTTTTACTGGACTTTACCATGGTAATTCAGAGCTTACAGACATTCTATTCCCTTCCACCTCTTACCTATTTCTATCCAACCAATCTGTTCGACTAGCGGGTAGATTTATCTGTCAGTTTTAATGTATATATATTTTTTGTGTATAGTTTTAAGAATAAAACTAACAATTTAATCGTTCCAGTTTTGCCCTTGTTACTTGATTATCTGGTCTGTGCTAAGAACTCTGTCCTCAGAGGAGACCTACTACCGCATTGTCTTATTTCCATAAATTGTTAATTGTTTAGCTAGGTTGCACATAACCGTTTCTTCCCTTTAGGATTAGCTAGCCGGGGTCTCTTCACCCTGATTCAATATGAAGAGTGGTGGCAGCAAATTAATTTGATTTCCAGCGCAAAATCAATCATTTTATTTTACCGGTTGTACATACAATCGCGATTGTATCATGTATGGGCCCGCCAACCAATCTTAAACGTCTACTGTGCTCACAGTGCATTCGCCTCCAGAAGTCTCTAGTGGACGAGACCTGTATGGCAACTGTGGCATAGTACTACGGGATTGGCGGGTGGTTGTTTCATCCGAAGTCGCTTCGCTCATCCCTAGTTATCAGTATCAGATAACTGGGAGTCCAGTAGCCCACCAATCACTTTAGAGACGGTTCAGACCTGAGTGTTTTACAGCGCGTTCCTACGTGCTGTAAAACGCTCAACAAGGAGAAACCAATGCTTCCCTATCGGCATGGTTCTCACCTGGGCGTTTTACAGCGCGCTGTAAAACGCCTGACGCCCCAAGAAGTTCAGGAGCTTCTTTGGGGCGTCTTGTCGCGCGTTCTCGTACATAGACTTCCGGGAACGCGCGACAATGGGCGTTCGCATACTTCGGAGCCGCGTATGTCAGACGCCCGGAGAATCGCGCTCAGGTCAGTATGCTCAGGTCTGAACCGGCTGTTAATGGGAGCTGAGCTGCAGTATCCCAGCATGGCCACTACATGGTGTATGGAGCCTTCTATTTTCAGCTCTGTCCGTTATTACGTTTCGAATAGCTGCTGAAAACATCTGATTGATGGGGTACGGGGTGCCAGACTGAGAACCCACAATAATCTGATATTGTTGACCTATCCTATTAGTATCTAGAGGCTGGACATAAGTTCCCCTTCACTCATTTAGCCTGTATGAGTGGAACGTTTGGTGCTATAATAATGTTAACATGAAAAGACCAAAGGAAAAGACAAAAAAAATGGTAATAATTGTCAAGTAAAATGATATTCAAATGAGTCATTCTAGAAATAAATTTACATAGATTACTGTAATTAAGCTTCCAACTTTTCTGTCTCCTGTCTTCCCGATGGTGAAAAAGCGAACGGGCGCGTGTGTTGCAGATGTTAAACCTATAGATTCCTCCTTTGTATATTCTTCCTGCCTTGTATACTGTTGACTTTTTTTAATTTTTTTTTGTTTAACCTATAATTATCCATTACACAAAGAAACAGCAATTAAATCACATTAGTAACAGATAATGTTCTGTGAACCAGACCGGCACATCAAAGCATCGCAGCTGTCTCGCTTTTTCTCCTAAGGAGATAAAGATCTGTCTCATTTACCGGATTAGAGCGCACAGGTGGGAGAGTGATTCTGTTACCTGTTTTAATCACCAGGTAATGTAACAGGCTCGTTATACAATTCCATCCTCCAATTTACAATAAACCGGGCTGGACCAGATTTAACCCTTCCAGAGAAAATATCACACTCAAAATGCAGTCCAATCTGAGGGCAGCCTGTTAGAGAGCAGGAGGAGCTGAACGGATTGATATATAGTTTAGTAGGCAAAGATCCAGTATAATTAGTCATTTATTCATTTAAATCCCTGCTTTTTCTACGCTTAGGAGTCCGGTGGACCGCCCCCCGGACTCCTAAACCCAGAATGAACAAGAATTTAAATACATGAATTTCAAGTGATACTGAATCTTTACCTAGAAAACCATATATCAATCCGCTCGGCTCCTCCTGCTCTATAACAGGCTGCCCTCAGATTGGACTGCGTTTTAAACGTGACGGGTTAACTTTAAAGCACACTGATTATGAAGCTTGTGCACCTTAAAGGGTTGTCTACTTCAGATAATCCGTTTTTATATACTCAATGCTAATGAGCAATTTATAAAAGCATCTCTCTCTAGAGAACCTCTCCTGCCCTGTATTACACAGACAACAAATTGAGTTTGACTGGACACTGTGTAATGCTTCATTTCCCCTGTGGAGGCGCTGCAGAGACTCTCTCTCTCTCTCTCTCTCTTTCTGTTCATCGATCTAATCCTTTCTTTCATTCTTTGTACTTTTAAATTCAGGTAGAATCAATTTGTACCTGAATCAAATTTTCCAAAAAATTAAGCGAATTCGATCCAAAAAGGGATTTCAAGTAATAAGTAAAAATTTTGTGAGGTTGTGCCAAATTTATGAAATGGCGCACGGTAATAATATATTTGGAGCAAGTGCAATGTGGGTACATGCCTATGTGTGTAAATGGACACCAGGGGGTTGCCGGGCATGGAGATGCGACTCTTTTGCAACTTTAAACTTTTAAAAAGTTGCAGATAATAAATGAGATGCAGATGAGATCTAATCTGTCCTCGCCTACTTTTCACTCCATTTCTGGAGGGTGCTGCCATTTTTTTTAAATATTATATTGCCCTGGATTTGTTGCCAGATTCATTGGTCTACACCTCCATATTTGGCATGTTGTGCTGCCCCCACATCCTCCGCATCTCCTCCTTGCTCCCCGACGTCACAAAGCTAGAGCGCCGTAATCTCACGATGCGTGAGGCTGATGCCAGCACAGGGAAGGAACACTATGCCGACACTGCGGGGAGCTCGGAGGATGCGGGGCGGTGCTGGGCTCCTTCACAGTGGGCATGGCTGGGCTCCGGAAATGTTAGTAACAGCTCCTTGGGCTTCATACTTGCCTCATTTACATATATATATAAAATTGTTTTTTTTTACACAATAAAAGCACAGAGAGTTATGGGAACTGGATATTGCGGATGTGCTTGCAGCCATCTAGCAGCCCATGTCCTCAGCTCTATACCCAAAATCCAGGTGACAGGTTCCCTTTAAATGTTGAAAGCAATAATAGAGTAAGCAGTTAGCTCTGAAGCTCCCCCTAGTGGTGACTACAGTACAAACGATACAAAATATAGTACAGGTGCAAGTTACCATAGCTGTAATGTAAATGTAAAAAATACTACATGCAAACACTGGAAACGTGAAAAAATTTGAATTGCATCACTGCTTTACATACTATATAAAAATTAGAAGATCTTGATGAAAATTGTGTCGGTCCCATCGACCAGTGACCATGTGGATTCCAACAGACGGGACCAACACTATCGGACTTACCTCGCCTGGAGCTAAGCCTACAACATTCAGGACAATGTAGCTATTTTATACTCTAATTTAAAGCGTTGGGCAGACGGGCAGAAGAGCAAGATCCAAAAGGCGACAGCCCCTGCCCCAAGTGTACAAGATAGAGCAGCCTCTCCAAACGATGTGAGATGAAGCACAGGCGCACGCCGCCACGACTGCAGGACAAAAGCGGACCATTACTATAGGTAGCGGCACGCTGCTGTATGCGCAACGACATGCAAATGCTGAGTTGCATTACCGCTATACCCATGATATGAAAATTAGAAGCTGTCCGTCATTGTGATGGGCACAACGCGGCCTTGTAAGTCTATGTCTATGTAGGAAGTTTTTGAGCTGTGTATCTGTATGAAAAGATATATCAAGAAATTATTCAGCCCAGAATTTTGGATCTAGAAATGACTTGATGTTAAAAAGTGGACGTGCGCTTTAAGTATTTATGAATAATTTCCCCCAAGAGCTAGCAATCATGAGATCGGGTTCGTTTACAAATCAAACATATTTGGCAGCCCATAGCCATGAAGTCGTTTCCTGCTAACAAAATCATTGATTTTAATCTATTTTTTATTTTTTTTTTATAAAATGAAGAGCGCAAATTCTCTACATGCGGTGGAATAATTCACAGCAAGGAACGCTAAGTCCTGAGTAAATTTCCATAATATAAAAACCTATATCTCCGCTGAAATCTCATTTGTCATATCTTGTATTGGGCTCTATAAAATTTGCTTTGCATAGGATATGAAAAAAAAAATGAAAAAAAAACCCTGAAATGGCTGCATTTCCACAAAGGTCCAGCAGAGGGAAGCCTTGTCTATCACAAGCTGAGGCTGACTTCTCCATAGACAGCCATGTATTGTGAGATGGGTTAACGGCTGTCATAAATGTGGACGCGTTTCACAATAATAAACAGGAAAGGAGCAGCTTTTATATTTATTCTGTGCAGGATATTTAATAAGTCACCTGCGTCGGGTGGGATCACAATCGTAACAGGATGCCTGCATACATCACAAGATGACAAGTGCCCTCCGACTGATCCATCTGGTCTCAGATGCTAACAATATCCACCACCTAAAGGGTTAATCAGTCACTCTCTGTATCAGGCTTTGGGGTTTTTAAAGCGAGCCTGCCAATTTTACAGTAATGGCAGTGTTAAAGCAAAGTATGCGGATCTAGCAGAGCTGAACTTGTCATCCAACACTTTTTTTCCTCCACCGCTATATGTCAGTGAGTTAAGACAATGATCAGTCGCAGATAACGTGAGAGCACAATAACAAACTCAGCCCTGCTGCATCTGTGTAGCAAAGACATATCCAGAGATCTCCACATTCACTGCTCCAATTGCTCTGCTAGATTATTTTCAGCCTGGAAGCTCAGGGGAGTGTCCTTTCTGCTGCAGCTCAGGGGAGTGTCCTTTCTGCTGCAGCTCAGGGGGGGGGTGTCCTTTCTGCTGCAGCTCTCTCCCTGTAACTGCCTCAGTTTCTAACAGAATGTATGGCTGGTGGCAGTTGAAGATTTAGACCGAGCGTGTTTGACCAACTCAGTGAGATGGACAAACAATAAGGAAAAGAACAAACAGCAGGTGGCGCTATACAGATACATTTTAATAAATAGCTCACTGGCTATACTAAATGTTTAATAACAGGCAATTACAAAAGTATTCAGACCCAGCAGGTGCTGGTTTGAAAAATGTAGAATATGTCTTGTGACACAACCCCTTTAAATCAAGATTATGTGGCTTCTTTTTTCACACATTTTTCAGATAATCGGGGTATTATTTACATAAGGTTTTATAACATACCTGCTCTCCTCCCCTGTGGTTTTTGACATCTGTTTTCAGTCACCATATTGCTGCAGCTCATATATATTATTAACAATAGGCATATCTTATCCCCATATAGAGTGCCTTGAAAAAGTATTCATACCCCTTGAATTTTTCCATATTTTTACACGTTATACCCACAAACTTAAATGTATTTTAGTTTGATTTTATGTGATGTGTGAAAAGAAAGGAAAATGATACATAATAAATAAAATCTAAATAGTATGGCGTGCATTTGTATTTATCCCCCGACTCTACTCGGATATCCATAAATAAAATCAATTGTGACCAATTTCCTTCAGAAGTCACCTAATTAGTAAATAGAGTCCTCCTGTGTGTAATTTATTCTCAGTATAACTACATATGTTCTGTGAAAGCCTCAGAGGTTTGTTAGAGAACATTAGGGAATAAACAGCATCATAAAAACCAAGGAACACACCAGACAGGTCAGGGAAAAAGTTGTGGAGAAGTGTAAAGCAGGGTTAGGTTATAAAACAAATATCCCAAACCCTAAAATCTCATGGAGCACTGTTCAATCGCACTGTTCAATCCATCATTTGAAAATGGAAGGACTATGGCACAACTGCAAACCTACCAAGACATGGCCGTCTACCTAAACTGACAGCCCAGGCAAGGAGAGCACTAAGTAGAGAAGCAGGTAACTCTGTAGGAGCTGCAGAGATCCACAGCTCAGGTGGGAGAATCTGTCCACAGGACAACTACTTCACAAACCTGGCTTTTATGGAAGAATGGCAAGAAGAAAGACATTTTTGAAAGCAAGCCATAAGAAATCCCATTTACAGTTTTCCACAAGCCATGTTGGGGACACCGCAAACATGTGGAAGAAGGTGCTCTGGTCACATGAGGCCAAAGTTGAATGTTTTGTCCAAATTGCAAAACGCTATATGTGATGGAAAGCTAAAGCTGCACATCACCCTGAACACACCATGCCCACTGTGAAACATGGTGGTGGCATCATCGTGGTGTGGGGATGGGGATGCTTTTCTTCAGTAGGGACAGGGAAGCTGGTGAGAGATGATGGGAAGATGGATGAAGCTAAATTCAGAACAATGAGGGATACCTGGTAGAGGCTGCAGAAGCCTTTAGACTGGCGAGGAGGTTCACCTTCCAGCAGGACAAGACCCTAAACATACAGCCAGAGCTACAATGGAATGGTTTAGCTCAAAGCATATTGTGTTAGAATGGCCTAGTCACAGCCCAGACCTAAATCCCATTGCAAATCTCTGACAAGACTTGAAAATTGCTGCTCACAGATGTTCTCCACCGAATCTGACTGGAGCGCGAGCTATTTTACATAGAAGAATGGGCAAAATTTCATCCTCTAGATGTGCAAAGCTGGTAGAGACATAGCCCAAAAGACTTGCAGCTATAATTGATGCAAAAGGTGATCCTACAAAGTATTGATTCAGGGGGGGCCGAATACAAATACACCCCACACTTTCCAGATTTTTAATTATAAAAATTTTTGGAAGACATACAGTATATAATTTTCTTTTCACTTCACACACACTTGCTGATTTGTATTGGCCAATGACATACTGTAAAATCCCAATAAAATACATCTAAGTTTGTGGGTGGAACGTGAAAAAATATTGAACAGTTCAAGGGGTATGAATACTTTTTAAAGTCACTGTATATCCAAATCTGGAGAGCCCCTTTAAGTACAGACCTGAAGGTAATCAGCTTAAATGCTGATCTCGTCTCCCACATTGATCTTGGTTAATTCAGAGCAGCCGCTACTTGTCTCTGGTCTGGGGGAAAACATTATTTTTCATTATGAAAGCAGCAGAGTGGTGGCTATCCTGGATATTTGTCACCGACCTGCAGCCCTGGGCTGATGATAGCAGCTCGGCTTTCTGCACAATGGGGACTAGAAAGCGCAGGACAGTTCCAAACTACAGGTGTGCCCCCCCTGTGCCATTCGTCGGCAAATCTCCCATTCAACGCATGATGCAAGCATAGGTACTACAGAGATTACAATCCTGGTGGACATTTCTACTATGCTTTACTTTTTTGTCTTCATAATGGCTGATCCTCTAGGGTGGTCTTGGGGTGTGGCCTGATGATAGCAGCTCGGCTTTCTGCACAATGGGGACTAGAAAGCGCAGGACAGTTCCAAACTACAGGTGTGGCCCCCCTATGCCATTCGTCGGCAAATCTCCCATTCAACGCATGATGCAAGCATAGGTACTACAGAGATTACAATGCTGGTGGATATTTCTACTATGCTTTAATTTTTTGTCTTCATAATGGCTGATCCTCTAGGGTGGTCTTGGGGTGTGGCCATTATATGTAGGGTTGGGGAAAATGCATGGCTTAAAAAGGGGTTGTCCCATTAGGAATAGTCACTTTTATTCTGCAGCTTCTCCATTCATGAGCATCTTCTTCTGGAATCTCTATCAATGGACCATATTACCAAGAGAAGATGCTTTCAAATTTGCCCCGCAATGGCCATAACTAATCACTTAAAGGGTTTCTGTCACCCCACAAAACTCATTTTTTTTTTTTGGATAGTTAGATTCCTTATAGGGCGATATAGGAGAATATAATAGTCTTACTTACTTTCATGCGGCCGATTCTTTATAAAACGAACTTTTATAATATGTAAATGAGGGCTCTACCAGCAAGTAGGGCGTCTACTTGCTGGTAGCCGCAGCAGCAATCCGCCCCCTCGCCGTGTTGATTGACAGGGCCAGCCGTGATCTCCTCCTCCGGCCGGCCCTGTCAGGCGCTCTGAGATGAGGAGGCTCGTCTCCTCAGCACTCCCTCAGTGCGCCTGCGCCGATGACGTCTTCTCTTTCGGTGATGTCATCGGTGCAGGCGCACTGAGGAGACGAGCCTCCTCATCTCAGAGCGCCTGCGCCGAATGACCAGAGGCGCACGATTTTTGAATTACTGACAGGGCCGGCCGGAGGAGGAGATCACGGCTGGCCCTGTCAATCAACACGGCGAGGGGGCGGATTGCTGCTGCGGCTACCAGCAAGTAGACGCCCTACTTGCTGGTAGAGCCCTCATTTACATATTATAAAACTTCGTTTTATAAAGAATCGGCCGCATGAAAGTAAGTAAGACCATTATATTCTCCTGTATCGCCCTATAAGGAATCTAACTATCCAAAAAAAAAAAAAAGAGTTTTGTGGGGTGACAGAAACCCTTTAAAACATAGTGATATGAGGTCCTACAGAACAAGAGCCTCTCTATGCATTGTTCTCATCTGGCTTATAGATGATGCCCCTGAGCTGAAGAGCCACTTCTATTTACCAGAATAGACATATGGTAAAGGTTTCTACTGATGGAACCATCTCTATTAGGAAGGAGTGTGCACCATTTTTCTCTCTTGAGACATATTAGTAGATTGAATTAGTGGTGGACTCAGCACTGAGACCTCTACAGAACGCAAGAACATAGGGGCTTTTTTTTTGGCATAACACCTTTGATTCAACTTAGATATTGTGCTTCTGATCTCAGGTTTTTCATTGACTTCAGTGGAGTTCCTTGCTGACAGATATGGAAATCTTTGAGTTGAAGGGACAAATTTCATGCCTGGCCTCTCGCCTGTTGAGCTGGTCGGACAAATTGCATGCCTGGTCTCTCGCCTGTATTATGTGTCTGACACGCCAGCAGATAAAAGTTGCCCGAAGGTGGACATATGGATATGGCATGGCACTATAGCGTTCACTTCATCACATCTGGTGAGATGAAGACAATATAGCCAGACTGGGAGAGCTATATGGTCCTATATGATCTATAACGTGGATGAGTCCTATAAGGTCATTTAGTAGGGGGTGATACCTAAAGTAATATTGAAGTAAATAAGTTTTCCCTGTAAAATGAGGGTAAAGGGCAACATGAGAAGATATAATGCACTCAAAATAAAATCTAGTGGGGGTCCAACTAATGGGTCTCCTTTAAGACCGTAGAACACAGTTGACCACGATGAATAGGAGAAGGTTGGACATGGGTCCATTAGTTTTAAGAGAGAGAGACAGCTCTGAACATAGGCACAGATGGAGCGGAGCTGGAATCAGACAGATGTGTCCCGGCCATAACACTGGCTTCTCTAAGAGGTTTGTGTGATGAAGGTGATAAAAATGCATAATAAATATTTTGTGGCTGCAATTAATTCCGATGCTATTCACCACATTGCTCTTATTAAAATACCTGCTGACAAACTCACTGAAGAGTCAATGGTCCTGAAAGACTCAGGAATTGCTCTGGTAACACACAGAGCTCTGATAGCGGCTACTGAGCGCCCAGTAAAAATGGAAGAGAAGTCTATGTCATGTGGAAGCGTCTACGTGCGGAATCATTCTCTTCCTTGTTTGTTTCCTATAAGTTCAAGGACTCCACATAGAATCTTTAATTGCACCAATTTTATACGGGGGGAGGGGGGGCTATGAATGGTTAAAAAGACACAAATAAAATGTACACCTCCCAGTACTTACCCATTCACTTCAATTCTAATTACCAGTGGCCACCTCCCCCTGTTTAATATATAGAGCAGGAGGAAATGTAGATGGTGCTCATCCATGGCATGAACTCATCTGCCCTGTGCTGATCATTGCAATGGCTGCCTATTAACTTCTACTTACCCACAAAGCTCCCCACAATTTGCATCCAGTTTAGAAACCCTACTGTACATGAGAACAGAATCCCCCCCTTCTCTTTGACATCTTCTCTCTTCTGCCTTTTTGCTCATATTATTGACCACACTGCCCATGGCAAAAAGGTCTAAAGCTCAACTGTGTTTAATTGGACCTTATATCCGCTGCCTATACAGTAGACATGTCCTTATCCTATATATATATCTTGCTATCTATATATTGCTCTCTATCTGTGTCTGGCATTCTGTTAGTGATCTGGGTCTTATGATAATTTTTCACTCATCTCTAGGACTTCTCTCAGGCTGCACCTGTGCTCTTGAACTTTCACTCAATTACAGTAATGGGCAACATCTGCTTGATGTAAAAATCTCTTAATACTTCTTGATTTTTATACCTTTTCATTCATGACTCAACATCCATTTTACTCTTGTCTTTTCCTCCTTTACTCCACTCTCCTGTCCTCCTCTCCTCTTGTCCATTCTTGTGCCTTCCTCTACTCCACTCTGCTATCTACCTCTCTTACTATATTCCAATATTTTTTCTTCTCTTCTACTTCACTCTCCAGTTGTCTTCTCTTCACCTCTTTGGAACTCTTGTCTTCGACTCAGCTTTGCTGTCATTCTCTCTACTCCACTGTCCTGTCCCCTCTTCTACTCCACTGTTCTTTTCATCTCTACCCTTCTGTCTATTTCTCCTCTATTCTCCTCTACACAATGATTCTATGATCTATACCACTCCCCCCATCTTCTTATCTTCCACTCCCTATCCCTATCCTCCTCTTTTCTCCTCCAGTCTCCTGTTTTATCTTCTACCCTATTCTAATTCTGTCCTCTTCTGCCCCCATTCTCCTATAATCTTATCTTCTACTCCATGTCCTGTTGTTGTCTCTTCTACTCTGTTCTCCTGCTCCTCTCGACTGCCTTCTTCTCCTCTCTCCTTTTCTTCTCTACTCCATTTTCCTATCCTCTGCTCCCTATTACTATTTTTGTATCTTATTCTCCTGTTCACTACCCTCTTCTCTTATTCTTCATTACTTCACTCTCCTGTCATTTCTTTTACTCTACTCTCCTGTCTCCATATCGCCTACTCCATGCTATTGTCCTCTTCGCTTCAAATCCCCTTTCATTCCCCCCTGTACTCTTCTGTCCTCTTCTACTCCACTCCACACTTCTATCATCCACTACACTCTTCTGTCTTATCTCCTACTCCACTTTTTTTGTTATTTCCTCTTCAACTCCGCCCTCATGATTTTGTTGTCTATCTTCTTCTCCATTCTTATTTTTCTCTCATGCTCTCATTTGTCCTTTTCTTCACTCCCCTGTTCCTCTCTACTCCATTCTCCTTGTATCTTCTACTTTACTTTCCTGTCATCTTCTCTTCTATTTTACTCTCTTGTCCTCAGTTCTATACCACTCTCCTGTCTTCTTAGTTCCTTCTCTATGTTTCTGTCGTCTTCCATTCTACTCAACTCTCCTATTTTCTACTCTTCTGTCCTCTTGTCATGTACAGTGTACACCATTCCATACTTTTATCATCTACTCAACTCTTCTGTTACTTTCTATTTTACTCCACTCTCGTGATTTTCTTGTCTATTTTCTCCATCCTTTTGCTGTCCTCTTCTCCATTCTTCTTTTCTCTCATGTTCTCCTCATCTGTCTTCTTTTCCACTCTCCTGTTCTTTCTACTCCATTCTCCTATCCTCTGCCCCTCTTTACTGTTTTGGTATCTTCCTCTTCTTCTCTACTCCACTACCATGTCCTCTGTTGACTCTACCATCTCTTTACTTCCTATTACATGTTCCTGTCTTCTTCCTTTCTACTACATTCATTCTCTCTTCTTCTCTTTTCTTCTGCCACCTTCTCCTCTACTCCACACATTTATCATCTACTCCACTCTCCTGCCCTATCTACTACTCAATTTTTTTTCTTTTCTTCTCTGTTCTACTCCACTCTCATTCTTTCCTTTATCCTCTGCTCCACACTTATATGCTCCTTTACTCTATTCTCCTTTTCTCCTCTTCTCTACTTCCCTGTTCGACTCTACTCCACTCTGTTCTCCTTTTCCCTCATGCTCTCCCCATTAGTCTTATTGTTCACATTCCTGTTTTTCTTTATTCCATTCTCTTATTTTTTGTCTGTTTCTACTGCCTTTGTATCTTCTACTCTACTTTCCTGTCCCCTTCTACCTCACTCTCATGTTCTCTCCTCAACTATCCTCTCCTGCTCTCCTCTACTGCACTCTCCTTTTCTCTCTTCTCTACTTCCCTGTTCTGCTCTTCTCCACTACACTCTTCTTTTCTCTCATGCTCTCCTCATGTGTCCTCTCCTTCACCCTCCTATTTTCCTGTACTCCTTTCTCCTATCTTCTGTCCCTCTCTACTGTCTTTGTATCTTCTACTGCACTTTCCTGTCCCCTTCTTCTCTAGTTCACTCTTATGTTCTGTCCTCATTTATCCTCTCCTCCACACTCCCTCTCTCCTTTATTCTACTCTCCTTTTCTCTCTTCTCTACTTGCCTGTTCTGCTCTCCTCTCGTACTTCGCTCTCACCTTTACTTCTCTAATACTCCACTCTCTTGTCCACCACAACTGAAATTGATGGTTATACAGTCAAATGCCTACTTTGGCAGTATTCTATTTTTAACCAAGCTTTTCTCAAAGTCTGGCATTGTATTTGTGAACCATTCATAGCAACCATCTCATTACTCATAAAGCCACAGACCATGAAGAGCATAAACAATTGCATTGTTATGTGGAGTTACAATCCCACCCGTTCCCCATCGTCTAGTCCTCTCCCTGCGTTCGTTTCACGGTAGTCCTGATATTTTCAGACACATTCCATGAACCAGGCAGCCACTACATACACATGATCAGTAAGCCATGCTGCATCTGCAGCTGTAGTCTGTGGGACCTCTCAGAATAGCTCTTTGAGTACGACTTGTGGACAGCTTGTACTTTGTGGTGGCATTTAGGAGGATGACGGAGATGCAGCATCCTTTTTGCATGAAATGTCTCTGTGTTTTTCACAAATCCTTTGGACAATCATAGCTGAAAGCTCATTGCGTCTCGTAGATTTTGATGGAGAGGGAGATTCATGTTTAGCATGAAAAACTCTAAAACCGAGGATTTCTTAGAAGATGGACATCTTATCTGCTATTCACATGAAAGGATATTTAGAAATGCTAAATCTCTGGACTGTCTTCATAAATCTCTGCCAATATCGTCAGCACCCGATCAGAAAACAAGCGCTTCTCCATGCAAATGTCCGTTATCTGACCCATCTCACTTCTGGAAGATTGACAGGTGGGATCATAGGCTCTTGTGTCCAGGTTGTCCTCCCTGCCTTATAATCTAAGCAGAACTAAGCCCTGTCAAACCTTGCTCTACCATACTGCCTGAATGCTGGATCCAAACAGTGATTGTATCAGAGGGGGAAGAAAAGGCTCATCTGACGCGTCCCCGGAAAGTGTGCCATCAATTGTTAGCGGAAATCATTCATCTGCTGGAAAATATCTTTCATTTCTTCAGGTCGTGTCGGAGAGTCCAAAATAGGAGATAGCATAGAGATAGTGCAGCATTTTGCCGTAATAGTCCTAAAGAATGGAGCCTGCGGATTGGTGGAATCTCACCCCGGATTGATGATGTCACTGCTCACAGGTTTTCACTCTAAGAAAGTGACAGTTCTTGGAAAGGGGAAAGGAGAACAGACACACAGTGCCCAAGTGATAACGTAGGGCCCCTCATAAAGGTCAAAGGCATAGGGGCCCCATAGCAGAGGCAGCTACAGTGCCTTCATATTAGAAATTGTTAGAATGGTCGTAATGGATACAGTGCCCCCATATTAGAAACAGTCAGAGTGGTTGGAATAGAGGCAGTGCCCCCATATTAGAAACAGTCAGAATGGACATAGAGGCAGTGCCCCCAAATTAGAAACAGTCAGAATGGTTATAATAGAGGCAGTGCCCCCATATTAGAAATTGTTAGAATGGTCGTAATGGATACAGTGCCCCCATATTAGAAACAGAATGGTTATAATAGATGCAGTGCCCCCATATTATAAACAGTCAGAATGGTTATAATAGAGGCAGTGCCCCATATTAGAAACAGTCAGAATGGACATAATAGAGGCAGTGCCCCCATATTAGAAATAGTCAGAGTGGTCGTAATGGAAACAGTGCCCCCATATTATAAACAGTCAGAATGGTTATAATAGAGGCAGTGCCCCCATATTAGAAATAGTCAGAGTGGTCGTAATGGAAACAGTGCCCCCATATTAGAAACAGTCAGAATGGTTAGAATAAAGGCAGTGCCCCATATTAGAAACAGTCAGAATGGACATAATAGAGGCAGTGCCGCCATATTAGAAACAGTCAGAATGGACAAAATAGAGGCAGTGCCCCCATATTAGAAACAGTCAGAATGGACATAATAGAGGCAGTGCCCCCATATTAGAAACAGTCAGAGTGGTCGTAATGGAAACAGTGCCCCCATATTAGAAACAGTGGGGAATATTAGAAACAGTCAGAACGGTTGTAAAAGCCATAGTCCCCCATATGTAATATATTGTAATGTATATATTATGAATCCTATCAGTACTATTCCTGTCCCTGTGCACCTCACAATATTACAGCACATAGTTAGCGGTGTGTGTAGCTGGTTTCTGAGCACTGTGTGACTATAGGACACTTCTGTTATGTAGCCATGTATGGCTCTTTCATGTTGGCACTGTGTGACTATAGGACACTTCTGTTGCCATGTATGGCTCTTTCATGTTGGCACTGTGTCACACTGATCTTGTTGCACCCTATGGCCCTATATTATAGGTGCACTCTTTGGCACTATTAATAGCAATGTGTGTGTTTGACACCATTACTTTGAAATATATGACCCCATTATATGTGCCCTCTGCGGCACTAATATTTAGTAATATTTGAGTGTTATGTGGGCAGAGTATAAGACTGCTGTTCTGCAATGTATAACACTTGTATAGGCATTATGAGGCGGTATTATGTTTGCACTCTCTGCCTTTGCTATCACTCACTGTATGGTAATATTACCTGGATGGTTTTATACTCAGCAATTTGCCCCTTCCAAAATTTGGAGGGGGTCTCCAAATCAATTTCATTAAGGGTTCTAAAGAATATTAAAGGGGTTATCCAATGATAAATGTAAAAAATGAACATCAGACATCATCTAGTACATGACGATCTCTTTCTAATAAAGCTAGAACCAGCCCTGTACCTCACATGGATCCAGAGATCTCCTCATTCGTTGCTTCAAATGCTCTGCTAGATTCATATCAAGCTGGCAGCTCAGAGGGTGTGCCCTTTCTGCTGCAGCTAAGGGGGTGCGTCGTTTCTGCTGCCACTAAGGGTGTGTGTCCTTTCTGCTGCAGCTAAGAGGGTGCGTCCTTTCTGCTGCAGCTCAGAGGGTGTATCCTTTCTGCTGCCACTAAGGGTGTGCGTCCTTTCTGCTGCAGCTAAGATGGTGCGTCCTTTCTGCTGCAGCTCAGAGGGTGTGACCTTTCTGCTGCAGCTAAGAGGGTGCGTCCTTTCCGCTGCAGCTAAGAGGGTGCGTCCTTTCTGCTGCAGCTCAGAGGGTGCGTCCTTTCTGCTGCAGCTCAGAGGGTGCGTCCTTTCTGCTGCAGCTAAGGGGATGCGTCCTTTCTGCTGCAGCTAAGGGGGTGCGTCCTTTCTGCTGCAGCTAAGGGGATGCGTCCTTTCTGCTGCAGCTCAGAGGGTGTGCCCTTTCTGCTGCAGCTAAGAGTGTGTGTCCTTTCTGCTGCAGCCAAGTGTGTGTGTCCTTTCTGCTGCAGCTAAGGGGGTGCGTCCTTTCTACTGCAGCTAAGGGAGTGTGTCCTTTCTGCTGCAGCTCAGTGGGTGTGTCCTTTCTGCTGCAGCTCTTTCTATCACAGCTCAGGAGTCAGTTGAAGGATGGAACTGAGCATGTGTGTCCCCTGCAGCAAGGTGGACAGAGAAATAAGAAAATGAACAAACAGCAGGTGGCGCTATACAGGTGGATTTTATTGAATAACTCTGTGGCTGTACTATATTTTTAATTACATGCAATTAGAAAAGTCTTCAGATCCAGGTGCTGGTTTGAAACCTGTGGGGACAACCCCTTTAAGATAACATATAGCCTCAATAGACTATAGCCTCCGTCTCCACAGGCAGCTGCAGGGAATATATTTCTACTTCAGCTCCTTTCCTCTCCGCTCAGATCACCCCAGCAATCCTTATACAGAAAATACATTAGGAACTCGAACATAATACACCTTCCCGATGTGTTTAGAGGTGTAGTTCTGGATCAGCAGAGCTGAGTTTGTGATTTGCGTTATTTGGCAGTGGATTATCAACATGCACCAAAAAAAGAAATGAAAATGACAGATTCGGCTCTGCTACATACAATTCCTTTTCTCTAAGGACCCTTCCTGTTGTCTTTGTTCTTTCTTGACACCGATCTCCATACTGAAACACTACGACACATCACTCACCGCCGATAATTGCGGGTTTTGTTGAGAAAATTACAAAGTTTATTTCTTCCCTGGTAAAAGGGGGTAATCAATAAGGGTAATGACACAATGGGAAGTCGGTGGAGTAAAGTGCACTTTCCTTGTCCTGAATGCACTGTAAATAACATTTTGATTGGTTTAATTACAGATCCGGAGTCTTACCTCGCAGAAGGCCGCTCTCTGTATGTGAGACGAGGCCGTCGGGTCCTAGGGCAAATAGTACAATGCTGTTAATGGCTACAGATGATGGAGTGGAGTCCTGTAGACCGGAGTGGCGGGAGATGAAATTACGCTCATTAATGGCATTATATTGAGGTCGGCACGAGGACGAGACGTCGGATATAATAACAGATCCAAAAATAATATAAAAAAGATTGGATTGAAATGATGAATTATCAGCCTCAAATATTATAAATTATTAGATGGTCCTTACATGAAAAAAAAAACGTCAGCAGGATCAACCCTATTAAACCACGGCGTGGTTGATCCTTCTGCTTCCTTACTCCAATATGCCATTCCTTACATGACATTATTTTAACCCCTTCAGCAGGCTGCGATTTTCCCCTTTTTGTTTTTCACTCCCCGTCTTCCCGGAGCCATAACTTTTTTATTTTTTGGTTCACATGGCCATATGCAGGACAAGGTGCTCATTTCTGATTAGTAGTGGGGAGGTGGAAAAAAAAATTCCAAATGGGGTAAAATTGGAAAATGAAACACAGTTTTATGGGTTTTGTTGTTACGGCCATCGCTATGTGGTAAAGCTGACCCGCGCCCTTCATTCTCCGGGTCAGTACGATTACGTTGATGCCGCGCTGATGCCATCGTTTTTCTTGTGTTTTAATACTGGAAAAAAATGCAAAATATTTTTAAAATTTTATTACATTTTTTTATCGCCATATTATGACCCCAATAACTTTTTTACCGTTAGCCTAGGAAGCTGTGTGAGGTCTCATTTTTTTGCAGGACGATCTGTAGTTTATTTTTATTAAGTTTATATTTGGGAGGTAAAAAAATAAATAAATAAATAGTGAATTGGACATTTGGACACAAAGGCCTCTTTCACACGACCGTAGGGCTTTTTCAGTGTTTTGCGGTCCGTTTTTCACGGATCCGTTGTTCCGTTTTTTTGTTTCCGTTGTGTTTCCGTTCCGTTTTTCCGTTCCGTTTTTCCGTATGGCATATACAGTATACGGTAATTACATAGAAAAAATTGGGCTGGGCATAACATTTTCAATAGATGGTTCCGCAAAAACGGAACAGATACGGAAGACATACGGATGCATTTCCGTATGTGTTCGTTTTTTTTTTTTGCGGACCCATTGACTTGAATGGAGCCACGGGACGTGATTTGCGGGCAATAATAGGACATGTTCTACCTTTCAACGGAACGGAAAAACGGAAGTACAGAAACGGAATGCATAAGGTGTACATTCCGTTTTTTTTTCCAGAACCATTGAAATGAATAGTTCCGTATACGGACCTTATACGGAACACAAAAAACGGCCCATAAACGAAAAAAAACAAACAAAACGGTCGTGTGAAAGAGGCGTGTGTTCGCCGTATGGGATAAATATTTTTATATTTTAATAGTACAGGCATTTTGGGACGCGGCGATGCCTATTTTCTAAAAAATTTTATTGTTTCTTTTTATTTTAATTATAGGGAAAGGAGGTGATTAGAATTTTTCTATTTTTTTAATATTTTTAAAACTTTTTTTTACAGTTTTTAATTCACCCTAGATCACTATAATAAGCAATAATTCGATTGCTGCGATTCCAATTCACTGCAGATTTTCTACGTTCTAATGGAGTCCTACCACCTACTGGGTTCCACAAGAACGACAACTGATAAAGTCCTGGTTTCTTCAGAGAGACCAGGGCATTCCCATACGATGGTTCCCCTGGTCACCACACATGGACAAGCGGCGCCATTTTCAAAGACTGGACTTCCGTACAGGTACAGCAGAGGGTTGATATGTAAAGTAGTGTTTTGGGGCACCAAGGGTTGGGCTTGAGCTCCCAGGTGCACCATAGTTCCTCCTCTCTGCACTTAGAGTCGCTCCTCTGTACTCTTAATTGACGGGGCCAGACATCTCTCTTGACCCTGTAATCTCCTGCCTGTGCCATAGCCTACACCAGGGGTGGGCAACTTGCGGCACTCCAGAGAGTTCTAAGAAGGACAGAGCAAGTATGCATGCTGGGAGTTGTAGTTTCACAACAACTGGAGTACCGCAGGTTGCCCACCCCTGTATACTATCGGTGCATGCCTATGTCCTCATCCTCAACTCAAACAAAGTCTAGCATCTCATTTTTTTTTGTGCGCGGATGATGCTGGGGAAGCAGAGACAGATTCAGAGGACAGGCTATTGGTTAAAAATTCTGGAAAACCCCATCCTTGTATGGATTGAGATTTGAGAACATCAAGGATGGATGATCAGGAGCTGGATTCAATTCCTTTGACAGGCTGCAGTTCAAGCGGCAACCACTGGGTGGCCACAAATAGGCATTTATAGGATAGACATCTCGTGACACAGTTTCTCAAAATATTTTTTTATTTATTTATCTTTCTATATCTTCCACCACATATTTCTAGATACTGTACTTTGAGCTAAAAGTTAAAGAAGGACACATCTGTGTGTCACATTTACAGCAGATTTTTAGGACTAGGGTTACCATTGCTGCAGTAATATATCTTCGATCCCAGAGAAGTGGAGCTTATATCTCTTATATATAGAAATGAATTTCTGTCTGTTTTTTATGTACGGCCAAACAACTGGACAGAATGTGGCACACAGGTACATCAGGTGTCCAGGAGGGTTACCGTAAAGGTCTCAGCTCTCTAGGACGTACGGTTCCTGAGATATTACCAAAAAAAAGGTATTGGCCAATAGGAGCTCACAGTTTCACTCATATCCTGACTGCCATTGACACAGTCACATGACCCTTATTGGCCAATAGAAGCTCGCAGGTCCTTCAGTCTTGACATACACTAGGTTTTCTTCACTGTTATAGGTTACTGTTAAGGGGGCGTGGGGCTGCGGAGGTCACTGGTAGGGCTCATTCAGATCTGTTCCGCAATTCATTACAATGGGGCCGTAAAAAGATGCGGACAGCACACGCATCTATAGTTCCATTCTGGGGCCCCGCAAAAAAGATCGAGCATGTCTATAGGCATTCCTATCATAGCACTGGTGGCCATGTGCGGTCCGCAAAATGTGGCCGGTATCTGTGTTTTGCGGATTTGCAATGTGAATGCACCCTTAAGGAGGCAGGTCGCTCTAGAGGTCAATGATAAGGGGGCAGTCACAGTGAAGGGGTGGGGTGCTACGGTGGTGACAGTTAAGGGAGCGGGTGCTGTGGGGTTCACAGTTAAGGGGTGGGCCACTGTGGAGGTTACTGTTAAGGGGGCAGGGCATTGCGGAAGTCACTGTTAAGGGGGTGGTCCGCTGTGTTGGTTAATGTTAAGGGGGTGGATTACTGTGAAGGTCACTGTTAAGGGGATGAGGCACTGTATGAGGGTCACAGTTAAGGGGGCGGGCTGCTGTGAAGGTCAAACGTTAAAGGAAATAGTCGAAATCTACCTGTGCAAAGCCAGGTCATTCTGCTAGTGTTCTCTAGAAATGAAGGGAAATGTAATCATTACCTGCCATGCACTGTCCACGCGGTGAGGAAATCACCTCTTGTACCTATTGTACTGCGGCGGTGACACAACGGCTACCATTGTACATACAGCAGTTCAAAGTCCCGCACTTAATCGAAATTCGAAAAATTGCAACAAAGAAATCTCTCCATTAAAAGTTAATGTGCAGTCTGTACGGTATAGTCTCAAAGAGGGTTATTACTCAGGAAAGTCGGGGTGAGAAAAGTTCCATATGTAACAGCCCCCTAATACAAACCTATTATTGAACTGCTCGCTGGGGAGCTTTCAGTCTATCTAGAATAACTCTATTGTAATAAAGTCTGAAAAAAAAAATCCCAAAAAGTCACTTTTTATTGTGGATATTTGACCAATCCTGCTTTACCGTCTCCACAAAAAAAGCTCCACTTTTTCAATAAAAAACCAAGGCTGCGAAGCAGGAGGTCCACATGAGAGAGGTCCTCCGGGACTGCTGTGTTTGTTGCTCATGTAGTTTTTTTTCAGTTTGGACTCTCCTGACCTGTTTTCGCTGTGTAATCCAATCCCTCTGGTTTGTTTCCATCCTGTAGGTAGCACTTCCTGTTCCTGTCTCCAACCAAGCCCATGATGCACTTCTTCTTCTTTGTCAGCCACAGCTCTTGCTCGTCCCCTAACAACACAAATAGACACTCCCCTATCTCTGTCCCGCCCCCCATGGACATGACATCACAGGAAATAAGACAGAGCTGCATGGACAAGGTCATGTGACCACAGCCCAGAAGGGGAGATAGGAGCAATAAAGGTGATAGAAATAGGAAAGTGACCTTCATAAAGGTTATTTTAAAGGATGTTGAGACAAACCAGACAACTCCTTTAAGGGGGCGTTTCACAAAAAAGGGGCACATTTACTAAAGAGGGGCGTTTCACATTTGGTTTAAGATGCACCTGATTTACTAAGAGGAGCAAGCCTTTTAATACATTTGTCGCCCCTTGTGCCGTCCATGGGCTTCTGTAGATTTCACTTGTACTCATGCTAGTTTTCCAGCGTGAATTGTTGTAAATGTGTTGGGCCAAGGAGGTCCTGCCCCCTTTAGGTAAGCCCTGCCTAGTTTTTTATTTTTATTTTTTAAATGGTGACAAAGACGTTAGTTCGTGGTGTTGGCCTATGAAATAAACTACAGACAAAACATTTTTACTTTTTACTTTTTGATCATATTTTCGTGATTTTGATTTTTGGTTTTTAAGTTGTTGTTTTTATTTTAATTTTATTACAAAACATCACCTGCTCTAGTATAACATCATTTTCCCTTAGCTCTCTATAGGAGAGAAAAAAACTGGAAACGCGCTTGTTAAACGGCATCTGTCAGCAGTTTTGTACCTATGACACTGGCTGACCTGTTACATGTGCACTTGGCAGCTGAAGGCATCTGTGTTGGCCGTTGCCGTTACTCATAGAGGCTCTGCTCTCTCTGAACTTTGATTGACAGGTCCATGTAGTGTAAACATCATCACGTCTGGTCCTGTCAACAGGGCCGTCTTTACCAAGGGGCAAAAGGGGCAGCTGCCCCGGGCCCAGTTGCTCCTGGGGGGCCCAAGGCAGCTGCCTCTTGAGCCCTGCTAGCTACTGCCCCGGGTGTCAAGCTGTCAGCTACACAGGCATCATGATTGGACTGTGTTAAAGTTGTGATCAGGATCTTAATGACATCATCACCATGTGACCAGTAACCTAGCAATTACTGGTCACATGGCTATGAGGTCATCACAGGTCCTACCAGGAGTGTTCTGTGGAGCTTTTTTGTGTGAACATTACATCAGAAAAAGGTGACAGGGGCTGTTATGTTAATATACAGTTAACTACTGTATAGTGGTGGGCTGTATACTGTGTGGGGCCTGTATATTGTGTGGGGCCTGTATATTGTGTGGAGGCTGTATACTGTGTGGGGCCTGTATATTGTGTGGGGGCTGTATACTGTGTGGTGGGCTGTATACTGTGTGGTGGGCTGTATACTGTGTGGTGGGCTGTATACTGTGTGGGGCCTGTATATTGTGTGGGGGCTGTATACTGTGTGGTGGGCTGTATACTGTGTGGTGGGCTGTATACTGTGTGGTGGGCTGTATACTGTGTGGGGCCTGTATATTGTGTGGGGGCTGTATACTGTGTGGTGGGCTGTATACTGTGTGGTGGGCTGTATACTGTGTGGTGGGCTGTATACTGTGTGGGGGCCTGTATACTGTGGGGGCTGTATACTGTGTGGTGGGCTGTATACTGTGGGGGGCTGTATACTGTGTGGTGGGGGCTGTATACTGTGTGGTGGGGGATGTATACTGTGTGGGGGGCTGTATACTGTGTGGTGGGGGCTTTATACTGTGTGGTGGGCTGTATACTGTGTGGTGGGTTGTATACTGTGGGGGGGGGGGCTGTATACTGTGTGGTGGGCTGTATACTGTGTGGGACTGTATACTGTGTGGGGGCCTGTATAGTGTGGGGGGGGGGCTGTACAGTGTGGGGGGGGGGCTGTATAGTGTGGGGGGGCCTGTATAGTGGGGGGGCCTGTATAGTGGGGGGCTATACTGCTGTACTGTATACTGTGGGGGTCTGTATACTGTATACTGTGGGTGCGGTATAGTGTGGAGTGCTATACTGCTGTACTGTATAGTGTGGGGGGGCTGTATACAGTGAGGTGTTGTATACTGTGAGGTGCTGTATACTGTGGGCTGCTATACTGCTCTACTATATACTGTGGGGTACTGTATACTATAGGGTGCTATACTGCATACTGTGGGGTGCTGGGGTGCACTATAACGCTAGGGAGAGCCGAGCCCTGGTCTCTTTCCTGCAGAGCGGTGCCCACCTCCAGCCTGAGCCCAGCTGCCCAGAGCACTGATCCTGAGCCGCTGGAGTCTTCAGAACTGGAAGTATTTACAGGCATTCACTGTACTCTACCAGGTGTGTGTGGATTTTTTTGTGTGTGTTGTGGTGGAGGCCGTGATTGCCTGCTAAGGTGTGGGAAGGCGGGATCCAGGGGGCCCAAGTAAATTTTTGCCCAGGGTCCAATCAATATTAAAGACGGCCCTGGGGGGTCAATCAAAGTACAGAGGGCGCGGGAGTTGCAGAGCGAGCACAGCCTCTACGTGTAATGGCGACGCCCCCATTGCTCCTAAAGGCTCATTTGCATATATTAAAACATCGTTCTTCTCAGCAATGTGGGCACATAGGAATATGGGACCAACACAGATGCCTTCAGCTGCCAAGTGCACATATAACAGGTCAGTTAGTGTCATAGGGACAAATCTGCTGACAGATGCCCTTTAAATATGTTAGGAAAAAAAAATCTAAAAAGTACTTAAAAATACTGTGGAGATAAATGGTACAAACCAAGAAACCAGATATAAAGGAAACCTACAGGTGATTGTAGATATATGTTACACAGGTGATTTAAGGGGGTAAGCTCCATTATACACTGGAACACTTGAATACTCCATCGAGAACTGCTGAAGATGTCATCGGGGTGAAGAGTCTACGAGCTGGGAACCCCCCACACTCCAACTAAGGGGGCGTTTTCCATTCTATTCCATGATCTTCTTGAGTGAATCTGATGTTGCAATGCCATTTGTCTACCGGTCAGTGGGGGTCTCGGCTCACTACCTAAAGGTCCACATACATTTTATAGCACAGTCATTTGGCCAAAACAAAAGAATCCAAATCTGGTAGACGGCTGTGTTATCATACAATGAGCGGAATAATTTCCTGTTATTTATACATTTGTTGCTCTAAGTATTAATTATGAACCGCAGGAGCTGGCGTCTTCGGTGGCATTGTGTGCCAGTACTGAAGCAGCCTCCGGCATACATCTGCTGTCCGTCGGGATCACCATAGAAATGGAACATTAGTGATTTGGCTGGATCGTACACCTTGTCTGATTGCAGAAATCTCGATGAGCGCAGAATGCTAATTCCCCCGCGTGCAGCTGGTTTAAAGACATATGCCTCAATTTACATGGAACAGTAAGTCCAATGGTCCAGAGTCCCTCCTGAACCAGCCTCCAAAATAAATAGCATCTGGAGAAGCGACTGCTGCTTTATTCCTTATAATGCACAGCTCTGCTGCTGCAGGACCTCTTTTGGAGAGAAAAGACAATCTTCTTATCTATCATGTCCTAATCCAGAGCTATGTAGGAAATGAGGTGTTAAGGTGGATTGGGAACTTAAAGTGACCCTGGAAAAAATACTAAAAGTGGCCTCGTTTTGTAGTAGGGTCCAAATTCATGGAAGGTAGGACCAACAGAAGTAGGCAGGGCCAGCAATACCATATTGTGGCACATTATACCATCCCAACAGAGCCACAGTCCATCACAAAATCCTGCCGCCATCAGCACATCCCCAAAAACTTCCACTGGCTGGCCATGAGGAGGGCTCAGGTGGCCCTCTGGGCATCAGCCCACCGGGAAATTTCCCTGTAAAGTCTATGGCCAATCCGCCCCTGGATATAGACCAACCAATAATCACCCAGATTATTGGGAACGACCATTCCTGCAATAATCTGGCCATCTAAATGTTCTGCCGATCACAAAATGCTTGTTCATCAGGTAATCCTGTCGTTCTTGCAGGCACGATTGATCATCATTTCTGGACAGCAGATCGTGTAGTCTAAACAGTGATCTGCTGCCCAGAAATGACCGCTCATCCTCATACTGTGGAGGAGATCACTGTATGTAAAATACGGTGGTCTCCTTCACGGATCGAGCAGCCGACTGCGGAAAGGAACGCTTCCTTCCCAACAATCAGCTGCTCCATCGGCCCGTGTAAACCCGCCTTTACTGTGCCAGCCGTAATGCTGCCGTACAAGGTAAACCTGCTTCCATCCCCATAGCCATTCCAAAAAGCCCTTCTAGTGCCTACAACAAGGTATCTCATAGAGCTAACCATAGGCTTAGCAAATTAATTTAGTACCTTCCTCACACAGAAACCCCTATCATCAAGTGCATGATTCTGCTCTACTGAAGAGGCCACCATTTCCATTCCAACTCCGAAGGCCAGTCTACCACTTTTTGAAACATTCATTCATCTCTTTTCTCAGCCAAATAAGCACAGCTCTTACTCAAAGATCATGATGGCCGGATGAGTGCAGAAGTAGTGAGTGAAGGGAAGCAATAACAGTCGGAGGATGGGGGCACCAAATAAATTTCATGTATAAGATGTCATCTATCCTAAGACCACTGGCCAATGTTACCTTAGACACCAGCCAGTACAACCAATTCCTAGCCTTCTTATAGTATCTTTTCCTTGTACACATTAGTGTGTTGTTGCCCAAACCCACCGGATGACAATTTTAAAGTGTATAGGGAGCTTGTGACTTAAGCCTGTATTATACTGGCCAATTGACGGCCATTTTATCGTTAACGGGGGTTCGCTGGAACCTAATCCTGCTGCTGATTACCTGATGAACCAGTGGCAACTGGCAATCAAAATTTTTAAGCTAGCTACGTAGGTCAGGACGGGAACTCTAGTAGACACACACGCTGCAAGTTCAACATATTGAACTTGCTCGTGTAAAACCAGCCTTATAGAGCGTCCCCCTCCTCCAACTAATCTACATAATTAAAAAATAAATAAAAAACATAGAAAACTGCTCTAAATTCTTTCAAAAGTATACTCTACCCTCACAGATGTCTTGCTTCTCCTGTTCTGATGCTTCCCGGTCCACCACCACTCCCTACTTTCTGGTCCTGTAATGTCCATACAAGGTCATGTGATCAATGCAGCCAAATATTACCAGTCACATCCCCTGTGTTGACACGTCATCTATTGACCAGACAGTAGAGAATGGCGATGTATGGAGCAGCATCAGAATAGGTGCGGTAGGGGTTCTTGTGAAGGCAGTATGGTTTTCACATTTTTTTAATAGCATTTGGAGCAGTTTCTGCTTGGAAACCCCCTTCTTTAATGTTGGTAGTTGTTCTAATAAAATATTCTGTATTCCAGTCTTAAAAAAAAGACTTTGTTCTGTTCTAACAAACAGCCAGCACAGCAGAAGACGTCAGATTCTTTTTCTTTTTTATGTCTGGCATTTTTACGATCGACTGTAAAAGGCTGATACATTTTACCTTCACAATATCTGACCTTGAGACTCACCTTTAAGCTTCATTTGGACTATTCGCTCTGATACCAGTCTTCTGCTGCTCGCACATTGTTTACAAGGCTTTTAGTACGGCTCTGTCACTCTGAGCAATGTCACGTTCTCCAGTAATGCCATAATTGCCCTACATAAGATTCTGTCAGACACGAGTCACCTGTGTTTGTAGGGTGATTCATACACCCTATTAGGTAATTCTCAGTTAATAGAGTCCTCTGTTCAGGGTCCTCAACTCTTAGCCAAAGTGAGGGCGGCTACAGAGAGCGTTGACTGGGTACTATGTAATGATTAATTTCTTCTGAGGTGGCGCTGTTGGGAAATTGAACACCTACTGCCAAGTTTGGCCATAGATTACAAATGGTTATTGGTGGTCTCTTCAGAAGTCCATATGAAACCTTTCTAACAAGAACGGTTTCCAGAAACTGGAGAACCTATGTGAGTATTGTATTGTGCAAGACACCATAACTAAGTGGTCCCTAATCTATGGCTCTCTGGCTAATGAGTATCTATGTATCCTCTGATAGCCCTGCCATGCTAAATCGAGTAGTTTCACAACAGTTAGAGCCACAAATTAGAGATTCCTGTCCTAAGACAAGGTTACTGCATTGGCTTTTGGTACACTTTCAGTGAACCCAACAATATATTCCAGAAACTCAAAAGAGTGTAGTCCAGCTTTAATCCTCAAACCAATACATTGCTGGCTGGACCTCCATTAACACAGGCAATTCCTTTGTTATCCACTGGCTACCTGCTGGGCAACCAGAAACCCATCAGAAGTGACCATCCGGAAATGTCCTCTCCTATTGGAAGCTGGCTTACCATCCAGTATCCTGCCATGGGGCTACCATGTCTCCTTCAAGACCACCTTGCTGAATGAAGCATTCTGCCTTATATAGAAACAAATAGCACATAGTAAAACAAAACACGTTCAAGAAGAAAAACTTCACACGCTACTGCTCTTATTGGTTGGGTAACTCCAAAATATTTTACTAAATAAAACCTCCCCATGACCTCACCCTAAAGCCATCATAATCATTAGTGTACGGTGAACGGTGGTTTGACCGGCACTCTAATGTGTATGGGAAGCTCCCAACTCTTCCCCAACAGATAATGTCAGGGGAGTGAAGGATCTGGTGAAATATATCTTTTTGCTCTATCCTTTTGTCTCCCAAGAGATAAGCACCACCAGGCAAACGTGTATATGTATGAGGGAGTCAGGAGAGATAGCTGTCAGCCAAATGATTGTTTGGCCCCACAGCTTTTGATTTTGGAAAATCACAATGGCTCTCCTTATGGCTCCTTGCCATGAGTTCCCATAACTTATTGCTTTATATATCAAGATTCCATAAAATCCATCACGACTAGAAGTGGCATCGCAAACATGTTTCAGACCCCTTACCCTATATATGTTTAACTATATTTTCCCAAAACATGCAGTCACTGGGTCCCCTCAACAACTCGACAATTGTATTTTATAGCTCTGTTTGAAACTGTTACAAAAAACAGGTTTTGCATAAAATATGCAGCCAGCACACATACAATAAGGCATCGGAATAAGAACTGCCCCCCTGTGGCTGGGCATTATGAACTGTAAAGTCATGAGGAGTTATTATGTAAAGATCAACAAACACAATCAGCCGCCCCCACAGGTTCCTCGGTTGAAAAGTTGAAAATAAAGTCGAGGAACAAATAAATTATATAAATGAACATGAAGTGCAGGAATTTGCAAAAATGTTTTGATCATAGTGTAGTACGTGGCCATGGTATAATTGGCCTAGCCACCAAATTATTTTGTTTGTTTTTTAAAGATAGATAGCTACAATGTGTTTTTTGTAATTCATTTTGCTTTATTACATTTTTGTGATTACTAAATAAAGTAGGCTTATAATGTTATCCCAATGTCCTGGTATTCAGAGATGCATCTGTAGATATCAGTGCAGTGTACATTCATACTAATGAAGATTTTTAGCTAGAGAAATTCCTCCTATAGACAACAGTGTGCTTTGTAGCTCAACTGGTAAGACTTCTATCTCATATGCTGTCAGAATGCTCACAGTGTTTGGAGATATCCCCAAGGATGACTCTATATATGGAAATAACCATATAAAATAGTTAAGGTCTGGAAAGTCACATTTATATAATTGCCAGGGTTGGGACATTCACATGTATATGATAGCTGAGGTTGGGATAGTCACATGTATATGATTGTACGAAAATAGGATCAATTTGGATTTAAAGTGAACTTGACCCACATCACTACACTAGGATCTGCAGCGCGAAAAGTCCAGGCAACGTATCATAGACCTTTTTTCTATTTTCTTTACACATGTATATGATAGCCAAAGTCAGTAAAGTCACATGTATACGATAGCTGAGGTAAGGATAGTCATATGTATATGATAGCTGAGGTCGAGATAGTCACATCTTTACGATAGCCGAGGTCAGGATAGTTACATGTATATAGTAGCTGAGGTCGGGATAGTCACATGTATATGATAGCCGAGGTCGGTTTAGTCACATTATATGATAGCTGAGGTCGGGACAGTCACATTTATATGATAGCCGAGGTCAGGACAGTCACATGTATATGATAGCCGAGGTCGGGACAGTCACATGTATATGATAGCCAAGGTTGGGACAGTCATATGTATATGATAGCCAAGGTCAGTACAGTCACATGTATACGATAGCTGAGGTTGGGATAGTCACATGTATATACTAGCTGAGGTCGAGACAGTCACATGTATATGATAGCCGAGGTCGGCATAGTCACATCTTTACGATAGCCGAGGTCAGGATAGTTACATGTATATAGTAGCTGAGGTCGGGATAGTCACATGTATATGATAGCTGAGGTCGGGACAGTCACATGTATATGATAGCTGAGGTCGGTTTAGTCACATTAAATGATAGCCGAGGTCGGGACAGTCACATGTATATGATAGCCAAGGTCGGGACAGTCACATGTATATGATAGCAGAGGTCGGGACAGTCACATGTATATGATAGCTGAGGTTGGGACAGTCACATGTATATGATAGCCAGGTCAGGACAGTCACGTGTATATGATAGCAGAGGTCGGGACAGTCACATGTACATGATAGCAGAGGTCGGGACAGTCACATGTATATGATAGCTGAGGTCGGGACAGTCACATGTATATGATAGCCAGGTCAGGACAGTCACGTGTATATGATAGCCAAGGTTGGGACAGTCACAATTATATAATGGCTAAAGTCGGGACAGTCACCTTATATATGATGGCCAAGGTCGGGACAGTTACTTTTTCTGATAATGAACTACTGTAAATACAATTTAATAATCTTTGCAATTATGCAGACATTTCCCCCGAACTAGATATCAGACAACAATTAAAAGCTAAGGGAAGTTTTAAACATTGCTAATTACTTTGCTGAAACAGATACCGTGGCCACACCGGACTATAAACCGTCCTCCTGCCTTCATTGTCTCATTTATATTTGTTTTATTCTCCCAGAGATAAACAAAAAGCCAAAAATCTATCAATGAAACAAGACAAAAAAAAAGGGAGAGATCCCAATCATTCTCTCCAAAAGGTTGGAGCGCACGCGCCTTGGTTAGAAGCCATTTATTCCTTCGAAATTGAATGACCCAAAAGAGGATGGGAATGTCTCAGATTGCCTCTGATTGAATTTTGAAACATTATCTTGAATACCTCAAGGCGCAATGTGTAGTAATGTAGTTACAACAAGCTTATTGAAGCTGTTGCCAAATAGTTTTCGGGATCTCGAAATCAGATAAATTAGATTTTAATTGGCTTTCAAGGCTTAGCTGGGTAAGTAGATAAGGTAGAATTAACCGGAGACGTATTAATGTAATGAAAGCCTTGGTTGTCCAATGTTACTGCAATAAAGGTCCCCCCCCCTCCTCCCCGACCTCTAGTAGGCTGGAAATAAAATGGGAGAATCTCAGTAGATTGACAATGATCATTTCAATGAACAGCTGTATTCAAGGTAATCACATTACCCGCAGTAGTAAAATCCTACAGTCATTTGCTCGAAACGACGTTAAGTGGATTCCGGAGGAGCATTATGAAAAATCAAATCGAATTTTACTTTCCTTTCAAAAGGAAAAATAAAATGTATTAAAAAAAAAAAAAACTATAAAAAAATTCTGGCTGGAGAGGGGAAAATGTTTAGGGACATTCTAGTTGCAGTAGAAATTTGATAGGGGGGATGGGAGTTTTTATAGAGCAGAATTTAATTTTTACTGCAGACGTGACCGCCGTCTTAATGGCCTCATTTTTGTCTTTGTGTCGACTCCGTACCGGACACGTGGAAAGGAATGAAATTCAAATACGGCTATAAAGTGCAGAAGCTGGTTTAGTGTCGGCCAGTGAGGAATAAACATCCACCACGAAGCAGGCGTAGCGAGGGGGGCCGTGATGATTGTCTGAGACGGTCTATCTGCACAGCATGAAGTAATACGGTGTTGACAAACTGAAAATAGCAGGGTATAAGCCGCAAGAGCCGAGTGTGAGCTGTGCGGCTTCTCTGAATCTAACTGCAGTGATAAGAGGCTTCTACGTGCAGTAATCCTAGGCTCTGGATACACGCTCACACTGTACATGGCATTAGTGATTCCGTAGATTATATATACACTGCGTTCCTTATGTTGTATTGGTGCGAGAGCAGTACTTCATAGCTGCATACGGTAGAACGTGGGTGTGAAGGTGAGGGGCTTTATTGGAAACCACCCCACAGAGGAATAGTGTAGGAAGTAATATTTGCCTGCTAAATAGATAAAGCATCGTTTTTAAGGAGCGTATTGCGCCATCTTTGAAGGCCTCAAAGTTGCTGTTAAAAGGGGTTAGCTCATTTAGGACTAGGATACGCCATCAATGTCGGATAGGTGCAGGTCCCACCTCTGGGACCTTCTCCTATCTAGAAAACAGGGCCCTCGAAGTAAAGGAGAGCACACTGCGCTATTATTGGAAGTCCCATAGTGGTGAATGGAAAGTGCACCACACATGTGTGGCCACCTTTTCATTCGTCTGTTTGGGATTTCCAGAAATAGTCGAGCCACTGCTTGACTATTTTCAGAACTTCCATAGCTGTTAATGGAGGGTGGCCATGTGTGCATGGGTGCTCTCTATTCACTTTAATTCTGGAGATACGAGTGGGTCCCAGAGTTGGGACCCATACCTATCTAAAATTGATGTAATATCTTAGAGATGTGCCATCAATGTCACTCATGGGAATACCCCATTAAGCCTGCAGCTCGGAGATGCTTATCTGCACACAGACAACCAAGTGCAATGTTGAGAGGGCAATTTGCCACTTGGCTACTTAGTAAACAGTCTCTGGTGACATTATTGGTCTTCCACTTAGTAGCTTGAGCCCCACTTGGCAATCCAATATGGCAGTTCACTCCTGAACTCTCCAGCATCATTACAGTTCAATATGGCACGTGTTGGTTAGGTGGCAGTTTTCTCACTGGCATCACAGTTCTTCTCCTGGTTTCTATAAACAGGCAACTCTCCCGCAGCCCTACAGCCACATCAAGGGACTAAATCCCTACCTACAGCAGCAGCATCTGCCAGATTCCCCCTTACTAGCACCAAAATCTACCCTTAGTTTTTAGCTGTTTTTAACTGGCCATGCTCTTTAGATCACTGTTGGCTGAAAGCTCACTAGGAAGACAACTATTCCTCCTAAACAACCTCCCATACACACGTCAAGCATGCGTGTGTTCCCACTAGACACAGTGGACTAAGCAGCTGACAGACACCTCTAAGAACATAGGTTGACATATTGAAATCCAACAGACCGTTCTTCTGACCATACGTCTTAGCCTGACCACAGCTCTAAAGACCAGAACTCTCAGCATTGTGTAAGGGTTGACACTGTTAGTTCAGGTAACTTGAGTCATGGTCAGGTCAAGACTCGCGGTTATTATCCAGAACTAGCGGCATCATAGATCCCGGGTTTATTTGATTATTGTTGGGTCATTAGACCTGTGGTCAGCATTACAGTATATCATTATGTTTGCTCTGTTACTTGGACTTGATATTGAGGCAAGGGCCATAGTCAAGATATATTTAAAGGGTTATTCTGGTTGTGATAAGTTGTCTCCTATCCACAGGATAGGGGATAATTATTAAATCCCAGCGATAAGACATCAATCACGAGAATGGAGACCCCATATCCTTGGTGGCCCCCGAAATGAACAAAGTGGCAGGTCAAGCATGGGAACTGCTGCTCCATTCATTTCTATGGGAGTTCTGGAAATCCAATACAGCGCTTGGCTATTTTCATAACTCTCATAGAGATGAATGGGCGGCAGTCTGCATTCCCAACTGGCCACTCAAAGTAGAGACTGGCAGGTGACCCGGGAAGCATTAGAATGGGAGGCGAAGGGGATCTTAATGTTTTATGGCATTTTCACCCTAAAAATAACACTATTAATTACCAAAGAACCGGCTAATTGATACTGTGCCCCTGATACGCCATTGCCCTAAATTTATGGACAAGGACTGACAATACCAACGTAGGCCCCCTAACCAATCCAGTCGTTACAACATATACTGACTCCTGTATGACCACCATCCTGTTTTTTTGTTGTCATCACTTTTGGCCTCACTTATTAAAAATTCATCACTAAACATATACAAATTGAAGATTTGGAGCAGGCAGCCATTTGTAGATGGCTCAGACAATAAAATGTGAAGGCTCATTAGCTTGGAATGACCCAGCTGTGTTTTATGCGTAGGGGTCATTTCGTTACTAATGAGCCACTAAGCCAGATGGCTAGCCCCACACTAGTCTGACTCCATTAGCATGATTTAGATCCTCTGGCACATTAGTATTTTTTTCCTCTTTATAGAGTCAGCCTGTGGTCTTGCACAGGGACAGCTCTATGAGCAGCGGACAAAACTAAACCTAAATACCTGAGGCCAACCTATGACTCACCCTCTTCCCTGACTCTGTGATATGTGCCTAGGTCACATGTCATATGGTGGCATAGAAATACTATGTATTATTTTCTATGATTATTTATATATTATTATATTTTATATATATTTTATATGATTATTTATTTGCTTATTACCATTTACCGGTACTTTCTTTTTTTTAAGAATTACATATGGCATCAGAAATTGACATGTTGTCACACCAGGCTTTTATGTAAAACATAAAAAATAAATCTATCTATCTATCTACATATGTAAAGAAGAATCATCAAAAATTCTAAATATATTGTAGGAAGGCGCAGGGGTCCGTCATTGACGGAAGGTACGTGTCACCGAGGTTCCTGGCCTTAGTGAGATAGGAACCGGTAGTTTAGTGTGTCAGCGGCAGCTAGGCTGGCTGACACTGTGTTTTTACTTAGTGTGGCTGTAAAGCCAATCTGGGCCGGTTATTATTGGGAGCAGCCAAAGAGCAGGGTGGGTGGCAATTCCCCACGTTCCAGGCCAGGTTTTGGGCTGGGAATAAAAACCCAGCCAGCAGACACAGCTGTGTGTGGATTACCCTGCATTTTCATAGTGGATCTGTGAAGCACTGTGGTTTTTGGGTTCCAACCAGTTGGTAGCGTGCTGGAGAGCCGCACGCTGAAAATCAGGCGCCCTAAAGCCTGCGGTGGACGGCTGTGGATTGCCCTGGACAAAACAGTCTGCCAGGTGACACGTTTGTGCTGTGGACTTTGTGTGGTGTGAATTAACACCAGGACTCTGCACAGTGTTATTTTTGCTTTGTTGCTTTTTGTGTGAATAAACACTGAACTTTTGCTTTATTACCGTGTTCTTGCATCTGTACTGCGTCCGCTTACCCTGCCTACCAGAGCAAATGCCTACAATATATATATATTTAGAATTTTTGATGATTTTTGTTTACATTTTCTCTCTCTCTCTCTCTCTAAATATATATATATATACACTCACCTAAAGAATTATTAGGAACACCTGTTCTATTTCTCATTAATGCAATTATCTAGTCAACCAATCACATGGCAGTTGCTTCAATGCATTTAGGGGGGTGGTCCTAGTAAAGACAATCTCCTGAACTCCAAACTGAATGTCAGAATGGGAAAGAAAGGTGATTTAAGCAATTTTGAGCGTGGCATGGTTGTTGGTGCCAGACGGGCCGGTCTGAGTATTTCACAATCTGCTCAGTTACTGGGATTTTCACGCACAACCATTTCTAGGGTTTACAAAGAATGGTGTGAAAAGGGTAAAACATCCAGTATGCAGCCGTCCTGTGGGCGAAAATGCCTTGTGGATGCTAGAGGTCAGAGGAGAATGGGCCGACTGATTCAAGCTGATAGAAGAGCAACGTTGACTGAAATAACCACTCGTTACAACCGAGGTATGCAGCAAAGCATTTGTGAAGCCACAACACGCACAACCTTGAGGCGGATGGGCTACAACAGCAGAAGACCCCACCGGGTACCACTCATCTCCACTACAAATAGGAAAAAGAGGCTACAATTTGCACGAGCTGACCAAAATTGGACTGTTGAAGACTGGAAAAATGTTGCCTGGTCTGATGAGTCTCGATTTCTGTTGAGACATTCAAATGGTAGAGTCCGAATTTGGCGTAAACAGAATGAGAACATGTATCCATCCTCTGATGGCTACTTCCAGCAGGATAATGCACCATGTCACAAAGCTCGAATCATTTCACATTGGTTTCTTGAACATGACAATGAGCTCACTGTACTAAAATGGCCCCCACAGTCACCAGATCTCAACCCAATAGAGCATCTTTGGGATGTGGTGGAACGGGAGTTTCGTGCCCTGGATGTGCATCCCTCAAATCTCCATCAACTGCAAGATGCTATACTATCAATATGGGCCATTCTAAAGAATGCTATCAGCACCTTGTTGAATCAATGCCACGTAGAATTAAGGCAGTTCTGAAGGCAAAAGGGGGTCCAACACCGTATTAGTATGGTGTTCCTAATAATTCTTTAGGTGAGTGTATAATATATATATATATATATATATATATATATATATATATATAATTTTTTTTTAATTATTATTATAATTTTTTATTTTTTTTTTCAAAAATGTACAGGCCAGTGCTCTTAATGATATGTCAAGACTTCCTACTTTTCAGTAGCTATCTCATTATCATCTCAGGCAGGATTACCATAACAGATTTCACCTCTGCATAATAACACAGGACGCGTTATTCGCAAAAAGCGATATCACAGCTTTTCTGCTCCCTCCTGACCTCTGCACAGATCACAGAACATATAGCATAGATGAAAATTTTTTATGCCAAAGCCCAATAGACTACAATTTATAATTTTATGCTGTGTATATATATATATGTCTTGGTTCACATTTCTCAATTATTGCAGAGACAGGGGTCAGAGACTAAAAGGCTTACTGGAACTGTATGTGTCCCACCCACTACATGCCCATTATAGTGCCTCTTTGACTTCTGTCTCTTGGTTCTTGTACAGACCTTCTGTTCTTTGCCTCCTGATTTATGTTACAAGCAGATATCTAACAACAAGATTTCTTATGTCGGCCTAAGTGACATTTCAGAGATTCAAAGGTGTTAAATTTCATTTATATTTTCACTGACCTTCTTGTGTTATGTGAGAACCATACATCTTGTATAAGTGAAGGTAACAAAATGCGAGGAATGTGAGGACGTGGATTTTATATCAAATGTTAAGTATAAAATATTGGAGTAGTTGCTGAACCTGACGCTCCGGAATACCCTTTAACTCAGAACGTTCAGAGAACCTATAACCTCAGCACAATATAGGCTGTAGATAGAGCATGAATACGCATCTTCATTTACTTCTCTCCTTAGTTGATTTGTGGGCTCCCTGGCAGTTGATCAAGCCTGATACAGTAATACCTGAATTGTTCATACTTATTGGAAATCGTAATCCTCATGAAAATAACTACTATAATACTGCTCCTATGTACAAGAATATAACTACTATAATACTGCTCCTATGTACAAGAATATAACTACTATAATACTGCTCCTATGTACAAGAATATAACTACTATAATACTGCCTCCTATGTACAAGAATATAACTACTATAATACTACTCCTATGTACAATAATATAACTACTATAATACTGCTCCTATGTACAAGAATATAACTACTATAATACTGCTCCTATGTACAAGAATATAACTACTATAATACTGCTCCTATGTACAAGAATATAACTACTATAATACTGCTCCTATGTACAAGAATATAACTACTATAATCCTGCTCCTATGTATAAGAATATAACTACTATAATACTGCCTCCTATGTATAAGAATATAACTACTATAATACTGCCTCCTATGTACAAGAATATAACTACTATAATACTGCTCCTATGTACAAGAATATAACTACTATAATACTGCCTCCTATGTACAAGAATATAACTACTATAATACTGCTCCTATGTACAAGAATATAACTACTATAATACTGCCTCCTATGTACAAGAATATAACTACTATAATACTGCTCCTATGTACAATAATATAACTACTATAATACTGCTCCTATGTGCAAGAATATAACTACTATAATACTGCTCCTATGTACAAGAATATAACTACTATAATACTGCTCCTATGTACAAGAATATAACTACTATAATACTGCCTCCTATGTACAAGAATATAACTACTATAATACTACTCCTATGTACAATAATATAACTACTATAATACTGCTCCTATGTACAAGAATATAACTACTATAATACTGCTCCTATGTACAAGAATATAACTACTATAATACTGCTCCTATGTACAAGAATATAACTACTATAATACTGCTCCTATGTACAAGAATATAACTACTATAATCCTGCTCCTATGTATAAGAATATAACTACTATAATACTGCCTCCTATGTATAAGAATATAACTACTATAATACTGCCTCCTATGTACAAGAATATAACTACTATAATACTGCTCCTATGTACAAGAATATAACTACTATAATACTGCCTCCTATGTACAAGAATATAACTACTATAATACTGCTCCTATGTACAAGAATATAACTACTATAATACTGCCTCCTATGTACAAGAATATAACTACTATAATACTGCTCCTATGTACAATAATATAACTACTATAATACTGCTCCTATGTGCAAGAATATAACTACTATAATACTGCTCCTATGTACAAGAATATAACTACTATATTACTGCCTCCTATGTACAAGAATATAACTACTATAATACTGCTCCTATGTACAAGAATATAACTACTATAATACTGCTCCTATGTACAATAATATAACTACTATAATACTGCCTCCTATGTACAAGATTATAACTACTATAATACTGCCTCCTATGTACAAGAATATAACTACTATAATACTGCTCCTATGTACAATAATATAACTACCATAATACTGCCTCCTATGTACAAGAATATAACTACTATAATACTGCTACTATGTACAAAAATATAACTACTATAATACTGCCTCCTATGTACAACAATATAACTACTATAATACTGCCTCCTATATACAAGAATATAACTACTATAATACTGCCTCCTATGTACAAGAATATAACTACCATAACACTGCCTACTATGTACAAGAATATAACTACTATAATACTGCTTACTATGTACAAGAATATAAGTACTATATTACTGCCTCCTATGTACAAGAATATGAGTACTATAATACTGCTCCTATGTACAAGAATATAAGTACTATATTACTGCCTTCTATGTACAAGAATATAACTACTATAATACTGCTCCTATGTACAAGAATATAACTACTATAATACTGCTCCTATGTACAAGAATATAACTACTATAATACTGCTCCTATGTACAAGAATATAACTACTATAATACTGCTCCTATGTACAAGAATATAACTACTATAATACTGCCTCCTATGTACAAGAATATAACTATTATAATATTCCCTCCTATGCACAAGAATATAACTACTATAATACTGCTCCTATGTACAAGAATATAACTACTATAATACTGCTCCTGTGTGCAAGAATATAACTACTATAATACTGCTCCTATGTACAAGAATATAACTACTATAATACTGCTCCTATGTACAAGAATATAACTACTATAATACTGCTCCTATGTACAAGAATATAACTACTATAATACTGCCTCCTATGTACAAGAATATAACTACTATAATACTGCTCCTATGTACAAGAATATAACTACTATAATACTGCCTCCTATGTACAAGAATATAACTACTATAATACTGCTCCTATGTACAATAATATAACTACTATAATACTGCTCCTATGTGCAAGAATATAACTACTATAATACTGCTCCTATGTACAAGAATATAACTACTATAATACTGCCTCCTATGTACAAGAATATAACTACTATAATACTGCCTCCTATGTACAGGTATATAACTACTATAATACTGCCTCCTATGTACAAGAATATAACTACTATAATACTGCCTCCTATGTACAGGTATATATCTACTATAATACTTCTCCTATGTACAAGAATATACCTACTATAATGCCTCCTATGTACAAGAATATAACTACTATAATACTGCTCCTGTGTACAAGAATATAACTACTATAATACTGCTCCTATGTACAAGAATATAACTACTATAATACTGCCTCCTATGTACAAGAATATAACTACTATAATACTGCCTCCTATGTACAAGAATATAACTACTATAATACTGCTCCTATGTACAAGAATATAACTACTATAATACTGCTCCTATGTACAAGAATATAACTACTATAATACTGCTCCTTTGTACAAGAATATAACTACTATAATGCTGCCTCCTATGTACAAGAATATAACTACTATAATACTGCCTCCTATGTACAGGTATATAACTACTATAATACTGCCTCCTATGTACAAGAATATAACTACTATAATACTGCCTCCTATGTACAGGTATATATCTACTATAATACTTCTCCTATGTACAAGAATATACCTACTATAATGCCTCCTATGTACAAGAATATAACTACTATAATACTGCTCCTGTGTACAAGAATATAACTACTATAATACTGCTCCTATGTACAAGAATATAACTACTATAATACTGCCTCCTATGTACAAGAATATAACTACTATAATACTGCCTCCTATGTACAAGAATATAACTACTATAATACTGCCTCCTATGTACAAGAATATAACTACTATAATACGGCTCCTATGTACAAGAATATAACTACTATAATACTGCTCCTATGTACAAGAATATAACTACTATAATGCTGCCTCCTATGTACAAGAATATAACTACTATAATACTGTTCCTATGTACAAGAATAAAAGTACTATCATACTGCCTCCTATGTACAAGAATATAACTACTATAATACTGCCTCCTATGTACAAGAATATAACTACTATAATACTGCTCCTATGTACAAGAATATAACTACTATAATACTGCTCCTATGTACAAGAATATAACTACTATAATGCTGCCTCCTATGTACAAGAATATAACTACTATAATACTGTTCCTATGTACAAGAATAAAAGTACTATCATACTGCTCCTCTTTGTAAGAATATATTATAATGCTATTATAATACATGCAATAATATGATTGCTCCAGTGCTTCCTCTGAGGTCAGAGTATGCAATGAAAATTAATCGCGTGACAAAAAATAAAATCATGCCCTCAGTAGAGTAAATTATTATTATTTGGTGACCTGACACTGATGTGATTCCCTTCCCTGTGCTGACGACAAACAATGAGACTAGCTATTTACGATAGAAACTGCGTTTTAGAGAATCTCCGAAATATGGACAGATTCAGCACAGGAAATATAAAGGTGTCGATAACAATGAGTTTGTTAGTTTTTTTCCTCCGCTTCTCAATTGAACACTTTTTAAAAGCATTCCTAAAATTCAAAGCCGTACACAAGGACGTATGACATTTAGCAAGAACACACCGTACCATTCATTATATCTCCTTTGTGTGCTTCCTTACAAACCGTATCTGTGTAGTGAGGCTAGAAATACATTCCATGAGGGGCATAATAAAAGTAGAATCAGGTCCTTGAGGGGGAGGGGTATGATCTGGCTTTAAACCTTTTGAAAAAAGAACTTGGAAATCAAGAAACAAATCTGCTTTCTTCATATTTTATGCCAATTAATAGACAAACAAGTGTCAGATAAGGGTTGTGGGAAAATGCCCAACTCTTCATCGTCACTTGTGGAAAATCTTTACTTTTTTATTTTAGGACATACATTACATACCATAGAGGTAGACTGGTAGGCCCTACAGTATAAGGGCTTGGTTGGCCCCATACCAATTACTATTGGGTGCCAAAAAGTTGACTATGACTCCCCTCTACAAAAGAACTGCATTGTTAGCAAACATGAAGGTCATCCGAAAGGGTCATGAATGGGCCAGCACCATAATGGAGGTTGAAAGTTTGATCTTTATGATGGGCTCCCCTCTCTTTTCTATGCATCAGTGCAGTATTAGGAGACCACTGGAGTGTTACTGAAACCATCTGTGCAATAGAAGAAACACATATACCACCATTCTTCTGGATACCATAGAATTATGGCCCACGTACAGATCTATATGTGGGCATCGAGTTATATCTCAATGACAGTGAATGCTTTATTTATATTGGATTAGTCATATGAAGTGTTATAGAGTGAGGGAACGTAGAAGCCACATGATATCTCATATCCCTCTGTCAAGCCCTATGTTTAGATTTCTACCTGGTATTCACTGATGGCATTTTGTTGCGTTGCTAATGTTTACGCAAAGTAAACCTCATATATGTAGAAAATGAAGAATAAACTGTACTTCTCGATGTTTGCTTGAGAGCACTAAAGAATTAGGATCTGCCCACTCATTACCAGAGAGTGTCAATCAACCCACATTCCTGGCAAGGTGTAGCAACGAGAGTGATAATTATCGAGCGCGCGAGGAATTACACCCAAAACCCACAAAAACTGAATGTACAGAACTGCTTAGGATTGATTAGTCTTTACCTGACAGTGGTGTAAAAAAATAGAAATTACACCCCTTTCAGAATCTGCTTGACACCACCACACTGCTTACCAACCCATGGCAGAAGATCCTGGTTCCTGCTTATCTTCTTGATTCCAGTAGATTTGTCAGTGGAGCACCTGTGTAGACTACTTCACTATAAAAGTTCTTACCATCTACCAAAGTGGGGACATGAACAACTTAGAATGTGATCTTCTCTCTCTAGAGGTCCTATGGAACCTACATGGGTTAGGTATTTTATATCAAGGAGGTTTGCTTCATAGAAACGATAAATATGAGGCCCCTTTCAGGAGCTGCTTGACACTACACTCTGCTAAATACCCAAACCAGGAGATCCTGCTTTCTAATTCTGCCCCTGTCTCACACAAGTCTATCCTTACCAACATTACATGCAAAGACAGGTCCATGTCTACGAGAAAAACTGCACTCTACTCCCGTGTTTCTGGGTGACTCCTCTTCCATTCAATATTATTCTTCCCCACAATAAAGGTAGAGCCAGGGAACAACTGGAGGGGCATGTGCTCCAGACAGTTGGTCCCAAGAATGGGCACAAAGAAGCCAATGTGCCCTGGGTCAGTTTCACAAGAGCAGAATAGGAAAAAAATGTGTGCACCTGTATCACGGGCACAAGTTTTGGCCAGACCACGGGTCAAATATTGCAAACTAGCAGCATAATAGAACCCTATGATGATGTAAGGTCTAGGTGTAAGACCCAAAGTTGGGACGGTATTAAGTCTTCTTGGTCGACGTATTCAGGCACAGGGCTAGGACTAAACATTTTCCCCAGGTAAAGGAAAGCCTAACTAAGCTATACTATACTTAACCATATGTGTCTTCATTCGTATTCTGCACTGATTTTAGGGGAAAATATCCCCGTAATATGGCATGTAGTGCTCCAGGCCATGGAATCATATGGAATCCGTGATAACGTAAACCTCCATGTGCCTCCATATAAACAGAGAGATACAAAATGAGCTAATAATAAGCTATAGGTACATTATTATGAATTTGTACCTTGCTGAGGGTCTGTCAATGGATCCATTAAAACCCTGCATAATATTCTTATTGTAGGTCGCTCTAAGGGGATGGTCAAGTGATTGGTAGAGTAAATAGTACCAGGCTCCTCAATATAATGGCCTTAATAAAAGAAAGAAGACTCAGCATCAGAATAGGCCCCCTATTATGGTCTTGTTTGCCACCTAGGAAAGAAGGGAATGGTGACTGCTTCCTAATAATGATAATAATCTTTATTTATATAGCGCCAACATATTCCGTAACGCTTTGCAATCAGGGGGAATGAGGGCTTTGCTCACAAGAGGTAAGAAGGTAACAAGTGCTTAATTTGTACAATGGTCCGCCCATCTTCACAAAATAGGGGAGTATTCGAATCCGCAATATTTGGCGAATATTTCATCGAATATTCGATGAATTTTCGCAAATTCAAATATTCGTTAGGAGTAGTGTTGATTGCAAATTTTCATAATGCAAATTTTTGTCATGAGAATTTTCGTAATGCGAATTTTTCGTAAAAACTCAGATCCGATGGTATATTCTAACCCCCAGGCGTTCCCATGGTGACGGGGACGCTTGTCGGGGAGGAGTATGCCAAAGTGGAACAACTGTACAGATAAAAAAAAAGACGAATATTCTGAAAAACAAATATATTTGATATAGTGCTATGTATTTGTTTTTTAGAATATTCGTAATATTCTGAAACAAGAATATATAGCAATATAGTACACATGATCCCTCCCTGGTTCTAGCTTGTGGGCCAATGAGAAGGCTGCAATATCTTTGACTTTAGGAGTAGTGTTGATTGCGAATTTTCGTAATGCAAATTTTTGTAATGAGAATTTTCGTAATGCAAATTTTCATATATTCGATATATTTCTATATATTCTTGTTTTAGAATATTCCGAATATTCTAAAAAACGAATATATAGCAATATAGCGAATATTCGGAAAAAAACAAACAAATATAGAGCAATTTAGCTAATATAGTGCTATAATCTTCTTTGTCTAATAGTTGTAATTTTTTTCTCATCTGAAATTCAGATTGGAAAAAAAATACAACTATTAAAATAAAAGATTATAGCACTATATTAGCTAAATTGTTCTACATTCGTTTTTTTTCTTCGAATATTCACTATATTGCTATATCTTGTTTTAGAATATTACAGATATTCTAAAAAACGTATATATTCGTTTTTTAGAAAATTCATATTTATTTTTTTAAATCTGTACAGTTGTTCCACTTTGGCATACTCCTCCCCGACAAGCGTCCCCGTCACCAACGCCTGGGGGTTAGAATATACCATCGGATCTGAGTTTTCACGATCTTTTTGATTCTCATTACAAAAATTCTCATTACGAAAATTTGCATTGTGAAAATTTGCATTGTGAAAATTCGCAATCAGCACTACTCCTAAAGTCAAAGATATTGCAGCCTTCTCATTGGCCCACAAGCCAGAAGAAAGGAGGGATCATGTGTACTGATTAAAAAAAAATCTTGAATATTCGAAATTACAAATATATCTCACTATATTCGAAATATTCGCGAATTCTTGAAGTGCCGATATTAGCTATAAAAATTAGCAATTTGAATATTCATGATCAACACTATAGGGGAGTAGATATAAAGCTGCACGAGCAGTCACCAGCCAATATCTGTAGTGCTTGTGAGTGCATGGGGTGTGAGATGGTTCAGAAGAATGATGATTGGTGAGGAGTGAATGGAAAAGAGTAAGATCAGGGAATCCGATAGGCCAGCCTTAAAAGAAGTGTTTTTAGGCAACGCCTAAAACTAGGGTTGTTATGAACTCGCCTAATGTCACGGATGATGTTGCAGATAGCTGGAAGTTATGAATAAACGTCCGACTCGCTTGATCCCAAACTAAGGAGCATATAGGTGACCCCTATAAAACCCTAAGAGCTCACCCTGACTGCTAAGCACATACAAGGGTCTCAAAGGTAGACGATTGTATGCCCACGTACCTAAGACTGTGTGACACCTGAAAACCCTATAATAGTGAGGGGACACGACCACCGGCTCCCTGCACTTCATATGGAGGGAGTCAGGGTCACCTACAATCAAGCCAGCAAGGAAACACAATACATGAAAGGACTTATCTGAACAAGCAGTAGCAGAAGCCTCCAGCAGTGAACACTTCATCCAGGAAGTAGTATAAACCGCAAAGTGAGGCAGTATGGGAGGGAATATAAAGGGAAGAGGATTAGTCTAAATAGGTGACACCTGGGAGAACGAAATGAGATGAGAAAGTGAAACCAAAACAAAGAACATCATGCAAGAGGTAGAGAAGGACGTCTGTCAGACCTTCTCACAGAACTGGCGGTGACACCTAATTGCTTGGGGTAGGGAATTCCAGAGAACTGGTGCAGCTCGGGAGAAGTCTTGGAGATGGGAGTCAGATGTTTGGATTAGGGTGACTGTCTGTCGTAAGTCATTGGCTGAAGGGAAGGCATGGGTAGGATGGTAGGCAGAGATGAGGGAGGAGATGTAGGGGGTGCAGAACTGTGGAGAGCTTTGTGGGTGAGGATAAGCAGATTAAATTCAATCCTGTACTGTATGGGCAACCAGTGCAATGACCTGCACAGGGCGGAGGTGTCAGATTAGTGGTTAGACAGATAGATGAGACTGGCTGCTGCACTCAGGATAGTTTGGAGAGGGAAAAGTCTGTGAGGGGGAGACCAATTAGTAATGAGTTACAATAATTGAGATGGGAATGGATCAGGGCAACAATGAGAGTTTCCATAGTAAAAAAAAAAAGGGTGAATTCTAGAGATATTTTTAAGGTGTCGGCGGCATGAGTGGGCAAGAGATGAATATAGGAGGTAAAAGACACCGAGACAGCAGACGTTCTTGCCTAGATGTGATGATAGTGCAACACACTGAGAGGAAGATATCAGGTTTAGGTAGATTAGTAGATGGAGAAAGCATCAGAAGTTCAGTTTTGGAAAGATTCAGTTTCAGCTAGACAGAGGACATGACGTTAGAGGCAGCAGTAAGACAATCAGTGGTGTTTTGTAGTGCAGCAGGGCTGAAGTCATCTCATGGGATGAAGTGTATACTTGGGTGTCATCAGCATAGAGATGGTACTGGAAATCATATCTGCTGATAGTCTGTCTCACAGTTGCTGTATGGAAAGAAAAGAGTAGAGGACCTAGAACTGAACCCTGAGGAACCCCAACAGCAAGACGGAGAGGAAATAGGCCTTATACATGACCCTTGGACCAGTTACCTCTAGTTTGATAACAGTGCTCATCCTGTGGAGAGGGCGGTCCTGTATAAGTTTTTACCACCAAGTTTCAAAGAAGATGGAACTCAGGGCCAGATTGATGTCTGTGGAGGCCTTAGGCAAAATATTTTCACAGGAGCTCCTATTTTTCCTCTGGGACATGAACAAGGGCAGACTGGGTACTTAAAGTGGCCCTGGAAAAATAAAATAAAAGTGGCTCCATGTTGTAGGTAGGTCCAAATTGACAGAAGGCAGGGCAACACAAGTAGGCAGGGTCATCCTAACCATATACCACGCTGAAGAACAATATACTGCTCCAAAAGTTGTCCCTCTGTGGTGGCTATCAGTAGATACCATGGTCTGTCCTCCACATTGTCTTTGTTTAAGATATGGAGCAGGGGGCCTAGGAGGTGAGACGCGTCCACAGCAGGTGAATTCAGAATGGCATGTGAGGTCACTGGCCAGGTACAGTACATGAGTACCTGATTCTCACAGCTTTAATTACCGCTGACAGCTCATTATGAATCTGGCCAGTGGCAGAGAGGAGGGCCTGAAATTTCCCTGTAAGGTCTATGGCCAATTTGCCCCTGGACATGAACCACATTTGACCCTCTATCCCAGCCACATATAGGAGAGGTAGTCATGTGTATTTCCTATTCATTTAAGTTTAGGTTTAGGCCTCATGCACACGACCGTAGTTATGGTCCGCATCCGAACCGCAGTTTTTGCGGCTTTGGATGCGGACCCATTCACTTCAATGGGGCCGCAAAAGATGTGGACAGCACTCAGTGTGCTGTCCGCATCCGTTGCTCCGTTCCGAGGCCCCACAAAAAAAATATAGAATGTCCTATTCTTGTCCGTTTTGCGGACAAGAATAGACATGTCTACAATGGGCCGCCTATTCCGTTCCGCAAATTGTGGAAGGTTTTTGTAGATCCGCGGTTTGCAGACCGCAAAAAAGGTCACGGTCGTGTGCATGAGGCCTTACACAGAGGTTTTTTGGAGGAGATTTTGAGGCAGATTTTTCTGCAAGCTTTTAAGCTGAGGCTAGAGGTGGATTCTACTTCTTCCTGCTGGATCCACTTCTGACTTTGGTTAAAGGGCTTCTACCACCAGATTTGGTCCTATTTAGCTGACTGACACAAGCGATGTGCTAGTGTCAGCAGTCCATAACAGTGTTCTTACTTATCATCTGTCTGCTGCCGTTCACCTTAAAAACATACTTTTATAGATATGCTAATGAGCATATCTATATCTAATGAGCATATCAAGATATGATAATGAGCCTCTAGGTGCTATGTCATTAGCACCTAGAGGGCTCCGTCCACTAACCATTTCAGCCGCCCATCGCGTCCCTCCAGCCCGCCCCGCTCCTGTTGATTGACGTGAAACTTCTCAGTATCTCGTACCAATTCCCACGCCTGCGCCGTGCGCTTCTGTATTCGGTGCAGGCGCAGTGAGTGAATGCTGCGCTCCTGGTGCCGGCTTCCTCACTGTAACGTAGTTGGCGCAGTGAGGAAGCCGGCGCCGGGAGAATACAGAAGCGCACGGCGCAGGCACGGGAATTGGTACGAGATACTGAGAAGTTTCACGTCAATCAACAGGAGCGGGGCGGGCTGGAGGGACGCGATGGGCGGCTGAAATGGTTAGTGGACGGAGCCCTCTAGGTGCTAATGACGCCCACATAGCACCTAGAGGCTCATTAGCATATCTATAAAACTGAGCTGACTGACACATCGCTAGTGTCAGTCAGCTAAATAGGAACAAATCTGGTGGTAGAAGCCCTTTAAATAACCTGCAGGAAATTCTGCCTCAGGACCTCCTCCAAAAAACTCTGTGTGAACCTATCCTAAGTCTGTAACTCTTATGGAGATACTTACGCCAAGAACTTCCTCAGACTATGAAAACAACATACCTGTATGTTTAACTTTCCCCCTTTTCTCGAAACCAAAGGGCTATGATGGAGCACGAAAGAGGTGGTGAAGACCTTAGGGCCCAGGCTCCCTTTGCCCTTGTGCAGAACTTCCCCTTTCCAAGGTCCCCTATGAGGCCTGTGATCTGTAAGGAGTAGACATTCTTGGATTCTAAATGTACTCTTAATTGCTGACTCTTCAATAAGAAATAACCACTATGTATTATACCGTGGAACGTAAGAGCAAAAGAAACTCATAAACTTGAAAAATGACGCCAAATATCACAGGTAAATGGTGACTTCAGAGCATTGTAAGACATTTCATTTTGCCACAAGCGTCTTCAGTAGGCGAGTGGTAAATAATGTATTTGGATCCGGTTCCTGGAGCTGTACAGTATAAAGGACACAAAGGCTTAAATCTTCCAGATAATCTGCAATGATCGCCAGGTACAGGAGATGGATATTCTGTGTGAACAGGGGTTAGAATTAATGAATGGTGATTGTATTTCTTCACTGAATTTGTCAGTTTATCTAATTTTATGGATCAGTCACATGAATATCGAGCAGAGGGGAATTTAATTTTTTACTTTATAGACTAGTAATGATTTTTTAGGAATGTTTTATGAAGTACTACTATTACTAACAAAATATGTGGGGGCACATTTGTTAAAGGGGGTATTCACATCTCAGACAATAGGGGCATATCGCTAGGATATGCCCCCATTGTCAGATAGGTGCGGGTTCCTTCTCTGGGATCCGTACTTATCTCTAAAACGAAGCCTAACACCAAGCCGGCAAAGTGGTGGCCGTCGGTGCCAGATCCAACCCCCGGCGGCGGCATGCCTTCCTATTGGATATTTTCAGAATCCCCATAGAAATGAATCGGAGCGCACCTAGCGATATTCCCTCATCGTCTGAGATGACACAAACCCTTTAAGACCAATGTTTTAGACGCCGGTCTTAATAATACCCTGCGCTGGCGGTGGATTGCCGAAGTTATGTAGGGGCTCTTCTTAATGGAAGCGTCCTTGTGTTCTAATATTTAGACCATTTTCTATGACTGAACCAGACGTAGAATATGATGAATGAGGCCTTTTTCAGTCCTGGCATGACCTGGGAGAAGTCACAGATTCTACCGCAACATGGCGTGCAACAGAATCTGCGCCAAATAGACGGCACAAAAGTGGCATACATCTGTTCTTAAATGACCCACATTAAGACTGTCTTGTGATTTCATAGTTTGGCAGGCAGCTGTATGACAGACCCACTGTAGCGCATTAAAGTGGATGGGAATCTTTGAGCTGCTTTACACTTCTCTAACTGCTCACATTATTGGACATACAGTACAGACCACAAGTTTGGACACACCTTCTCATTCAAAGAGTTTTCTTTATTTTCATGACTATGAAGGCATCAAAACTATGAATTAACAGATGTGGAATTATATACAAAACAAACAAGTGTGAAACAACTGGAAATATGTCATATTCTAGGTTCTTCAAAGTAGCCACCTTTTGCTTTGATTACTGCTTTGCACACTCTTGGCATTCTCTTGATGAGCTTCAAGAGGTAGTCACCTGAAATGGCCTTCCAACAGTCTTGAAGGAGTTCCCAGAGATGCTTAGCACTTGTTGGCCCTTTTGCCTTCACTCTGCGGTCCAGCTCACCCCAAACCATCTCGATTGGGTTCAGGTCCGGTGACTGTGGAGGCCAGGTCATCTGGCGCAGCACCCCATCACTCTCCTTCATGGTCAAATAGCCCTTACTTTCAAAGTTTTCCCAATTTTTCGGCTGACTGACTGACCTTCATTTCTTAAAGTAATGATGGCCACTCGTTTTTCTTTACTTAGCTGCTTTTCTCTTGCCATAATACAAATTCTAACAGTCTATTCAGTAAGACTATCAGCTGTGTATCCACCTGACTTCTCCTCAACGCCACTGATGGTCCCAACCCCATTTATAAGGCAAGAAATCCCACTTATTAAACCTGACAGGGCACACCTGTGAAGTGAAAACCATTTCAGGGGACTACCTCTTGAAGCTCATCAAGAGAATGCCAAGAGTGTGCAAAGCAGTAATCAAAGCAAAAGGTGGCTACTTTGAAGAACCTAGAATATGACATATTTTCAGTTGTTTCACACTTGTTTGATATGTATATTATCTCACATGTGTTAATTTATAGTTTGAATGCCTTCAGTGTGAATCTACAATTTTCATAGTCATGAAAATAAAGTAAACTCTTTGAATGAGAAGGTGTGTCCAAACCTTTGGTCTGTACTGTATATATACGGAAAAAAATTATAATAACAGTATTATAGCAGTTATATTTTTGTACATAGGAGGTAGTATTATAGTAATTATATTATTGTACATAGAGGCAGTATTATAGTAGTTATATTCTTGTACATAGGAGCAGTATTATAGTAGTTATATTCTTGTACATAGGAGCAGTATTATAGTAGTTATATTCTTGTACATAGGAGGCAGTATTATAGTAGTTATGTTCTTGTACATAGGAGGTAGTATTATAGTAATTATATTCTTGTACATGGGAGGCAGTATTATAGTAGTTATATTCTAGTATATTAAGGCAGTATTATAGTAATTATATTCTTGTACATAGGAGCAGTATTATAGTAGTTATATTCTTGTACATAGGAGGCAGTATTATAGTAGTTTTATTCTTGTGTATAGGACCAGTATTATAGTAATTATATTCTTGTGCATAGGAGCAGTATTATAGTAGTTATATTCTTGTACATAGGAGCAGTATTATAGTAGTTATATTCTTGTACATAGGAGCAGTATTATAGTAGTTATATTCTTGTACATAGGAGCGGTATTTTAGTAGTTACATTCTAGTATATTAAGGCAGTGTTATGATGTTGCTGATATTGCTTTTTTATTGATGAGATTTCACTATAAATGTATGTTTAAAAATACCACATTTACAACTCTACCTTGTAGGACAATCTCCATTGATTTTTGACATTACACCAACACAAAGTTTTTCTATTATGCAATGAACTATTATGAAAAATCCCATGAGAAACCACAGCACTTTTGACTGTGATATTCACAATTAATGCCCCCAACTACATCCCCTCCCTCTAAACACAAATTTTAATTAGCAGTTCTTGCTTTGGACCTCTCGGCTCCTTTCGGGAGCGGCAATTGATCGCCTACCCCATTAAACACTGTAAATGAATTTACGCCCCTGAAGCTCAAGAACGGCAATTAAATGGCGATATTGGGCGACTGAACAAAATGGGCACACTTCAGTGAGAGTGAAATTGCTAGAGCAGCACACTCAGGATTATCCTGCGCTTTGCTAATAGCACAGCAACGTATCGGGCCACAAAAATAATCAAAATATTTCTTTATGCGTAGAACCATATTGATAGAAAGTAGAATGGTGCGTTCCGGTGTTCAAGTTCGAAATTGATTTTTTTTTTCTTTGTGACAAGCCACGTCCCAGGGGAACATAAATGTACTGTAAATGTAATTTGCTCTGCTATACAATTATAGCCTAAATAGACTGAATCTTAAGGGAGTCTGCTTCTTTGATTTACAAATTTGCATCACTTAAAATCCAATCAGCCCCAACTGTTCAGGTTTTTTTTTATTAGGCAAAGGATACAGGATGAGGTTCAAGGCCAGAGCGTGACGCCTCGCGCCTCACTCACAGGTTGTCGCGCAAAACCCTTCTTCTCGACCGTTCAACCTTCAGCCCTGAATAGGATTGGACACTCACTCGGTGAATTGTTACCATATTAAAAACCCTTCGATTTTCAGTATCCAGTGTTTTATAGGCCAGCAGATTGCCTTTGCTTTTGGGAATTTGCTGTAACATATTGAGCTTAACAGATTTATGCAGGAACGTAAAACAAAAATACTGTAGCAGGCGCTCAGAATTTTTGAACACTAGGGGATTAGACTTGCAGATGGCTGATACACATAATGACATTGAGTAATTTAGCCTGGGATGGTAATCTGTTTTTTGACAGAATACATTAACATTTACCTGACGCATACAGGTGTTTGAGGAGAGTGCTGCGCCCGCATCCGCGAGAGGTGTCATTTAGAGGAGGCGCAAACCCATGATCTTGAAAGAACATGAGAAGTCATTAAATGCGCCAAGGTTCCCTCTACTTTACTACATTTTCTCGAACTTGTTTAAAGGGCCAGATGCCAAAGCATTGTTTTTAGATAGGGATATTACCTCTCGGGTGGATCAGAGAAATCCTAAAAATCTAAAGGGAACGTATGATTAGAAAATAACATTATTTAATAAAAAAAAAATATAGATAGATAAAAAATACAATGCAAAAAATGAAGAGGTGCAAGTCTAATGGGACTAGACTATTGCCCAAAAGGTAAAAATGCAAAAAAACAGGCAGCACATTTTGACTACTCCCAGTAAGAGCCGTCCCGGATCAGCTATACAGCTATACTAAATATCTAGGTGTCAAACAGCAACTGCTGCTGACACATGGAAACTGGCTCTTACTCCACCGAGGCCACTAATCTCGGTGACACATACCTTCCGTCAACGACGGACCCTTGCGCCTTCCTACAATAGATAGATAAATAGATAGATGTGATTATCCATATAGAAAGAAATCTTGCAATACTGCAATTTTCACACTGATCTGTAGATCAGGCCCAATAGTCTGACACTTTTATGTTTTTTTGGGTAGCTCACTTGTTAGCTTTGCTGTATAGACAGTGACAGATGAGCAGAGTCATCTCATTATTATTAGCAAATGGGAGAGTTATTTCAATTTTATTGCTGAAAAAGGAGATAAGGCAGGATAATAAATCTGACCATTAGTGATTGACGAACATCGGCCGGGACTATTCGCAAACGTGATCGCGCAAACGCGATCAAATGTTCGCGAACCGCAAATTTGCGTAGGGCCCCATTCACTTTAATGGTTGGCGAACCTGAAAAATCTTCAGTTCATTATTGCAGCCACCAAATACTTACAAGAAGTGCACAAATCGTCCCACAACATAGACAGTGACATACCAGAGGGGGATCAATGGCAAAAATCCCCACAAAAAATATATATTTTAATCAGGGTCCATTTTTATGCGTCTTAAAGGGAAAAGGGAGCCTACGGGAGTACAGACCCCAAACATTAGGCATTCACCGGAGAGAAAACATCAAGTGATTATGTTGCTGGAGGTATATTAGACGGTCATTGGATAACAATTTTACTTCAGGCAAGTGGAGTACAGACACCAAAAATTATTCATTTACCGTATAGAAAAGAACAATTGATAATGTGGCTGGAGGTACATTAGGCGGTCACCATATAACAATTTTACTGTTGGCCAGTTAGATTACAGGCCCCAAAAATTATGCATTCACCGTACATAAAAGATCAAGTGAGTAGTATGTGGCTGGAGGTATATTAGACGGTCAATGGATATCAATTTTACTGCAGGCCAGTGGACTACAGGCCCCCAAAAATTATTCATTCACCGGAGAGAAGACATCAAGTGATTATGTGGCTGGAGGTATACTAGATGGTCATTGGATATCAATTTTACTGCAGGCCAGTACAAATACATGTCAAATACATATGTTTAAAAGAACAAACAATATAAAATTGTATTAAAAACATGGCTAATAAAATCCCCCCTCTTGAAAAAAACCTAAATGATAATAGTTGAATTTCGATAACACATGGTCATCACAGGTGTTGAATTCCTCCGAGGTCCCAAACATTAGGCATTCACCAGACAGAAAAGGCCTTTTATGCCGCTGTATTTACATAAGACAGGGACCGATATTTGTTCTGGGTGGTGGCGGATATTTGTGGGCTGGCATGAGGAAATTCAATTAAATGTGGTCGTCACATGTGTTGAATTCCTCCGAGATCCATGCCTCATTCATTTTTAGAAATGTGAGGTAGTCCACACTGTCGTGATCTAGGTGAGAGCGCTTATCGGTCACAATCCTTTCTGCTGCGCTGAACGTCCTTCCAGACAGGACACTGGACGAGGGGAAAGCCAACAGTTCAATGGCAAATTGTGCCAGCTCTGGCCACAGGTCTAGCCTGCAAACCCAGTAGTCAAGGGGTTCCTCGCTTCTCAGAGCGTCCACATCGGCCGTTAACCCAATGTAGTTGGACACCTGTCGGTCTAGGCATTCTCTGAGGCTGGATCCGGAGGGCAGCTGTCGATGGGTTGGTTGCAAGAATGATCTCATATCCGAAGTGACAAACACATCTTCAAACCGACGTCTTCTTGCATGCGCTGCAGGATTGGTACTCGCAACTGTTTCTCTGTGGGTGGAAATTCCTCGGCCAGCGTCCGCAACAGCAGAATGCAGCATCTCTCAAAGCAAGGCCTGGAAATGCTGCATTCTAACAGCCCTCTGTGATGCTGGTAACATGTCCGCCATTTTGTGTTTGTACCGGGGGTCTAAGTATGTTGCCACCCATTACTGGTCCTTGCCCTTTATGCTTTTTATACGGGGGTCCCTCTTCAAACACTAGAGCATGAAGGCCCTCATTTTCACTAAATTGGAAGCGGTGTAGCGGCCTGGCTCCTGCTCATCGCCCAGGAAATTGTCGTCCTTGGTCTCCTCCCCCCATCCACGGACAACACCAGGGATCTCAGAAAAGTTTAAAGCCTGCTCTTCTTGCTCCTCCTCATCTGCCCCGACACTATCCTTCTCTGACTCCTCTTCAGACTCCTGCTGACTTGTCTCAGATGGAGTAGCCCCCACTGGGAATTCATTTAGTATTGCAACTTCCTCATTTTCCTGCTCCTGCTCATCGACGGCTTGATCAATGACACAAAGTTGTAAGGTACGATGTCACTGATGGCGCCCTGGCTGCGACTGACCAGTTTGGTGATCTTATCAATTGGCCATAGAAGTCTGCATGCGTCGCGCATGAGTAGCCACTGGCGCGGTGAAAAAAAAACAAGCTCCCCAGAAACTGTCCTACCACAGTTCGTACAGGTAGTCGTCAATGGCACGTTTTTGCTGGAGCAGCCTATCAAGCATATACAAGATGGAGTTCCAGCACGTCAGGCAGTCACAAATCAGACGTCTGACGGGCAAATGGTGTCGCCGCTGAACTTCAGCAAGGCGAGCCATGGCCATGTAAGATCTTCTAAAATGGCCAGAGATTTTCCTGGCCTGCCGAAAGACGTCCTGGACCCCGGGGTATTTGGCAACAAATCGCTGCACGACTAAGTTCAGGACATGTGCCATGCACAACACGTGTGTCATTTTGCCCTGTTTCAGCGTGCTCAGCAGATTGGCACCATTGTCGCACACCACTTTACCAACTGACAAATTGAGCAGGGTTAGCGACTGATCGGCCTTTGACTGCAGAGCTGAAAGCAGTGCAGGACCGGTAGGGCTCTTGGCTTCCAGGCACAACAGCCACAGCACAGCATGGAAACGTCTCACCTGGCACGTTGAATAGGAGCTGGGGGGGGTGCAGTGGAAGATGCGGTAGCAGTGGAAAAGGAGGAGTCAGCTGAGGAGGAGACGGAGGATGGAGTAGGAGAAGAAGATGCAGGCCTGCATGCAATCCGTGGCGGTAACACCAAATCCACACGGGTGCCACGGGTTACATGCTTGACGGCCGTCAGAAGGTTCACCCAGTGGGCAGCAAAGTTATGTACCCTCCATGCCCGTGTTTGCTAGACCACGTGTCTGTGGTCAGATGTATCTTGGCACCGAGACTGTGTGCCAGAGATACATTAACTTGCTGCTGAACGTGGCCATATAGCTCTGGGATGCCCTTCTGGGAGAAATATTTCCTTCCGGGGACCTTCCATTGTGGTGTGTGCCGATGGCCACAAATTTTCTAAAGGCTTCCGAGTCCACCAGTTTATATGGCAGTAGTAGATGGGCTAGTAATTCGGACAAGCCGGCGGTCAGCCGTTGGGCGAGAGGGTTATCCGGCGTCATCTACTTTTTACGTTTGAACATTTGCGCCACGGAAGCCTGCCTTTTGCCAGATGAACGCGATGACGTCACAGTGGAAGGTGGAGTGGAGGACAAATGGGAGAAGAGAGGAGAAGGAGAAAAGGCAGAACATGGAGCGCCGAGAGTGTGGCTTTTTGCATTCTGACGGTGTTTCTCCCACTGGGCTTGGTGAGGCCAGGTGCCTTCTTAAGGCGGTCGTCCCTAGGTGAGTGTTGGGCTTATCGCGACTTATGGGTTGACAGCACAGGCTGCAGCTGATACGTTAAAAAAAGCCTACACTGCGGAGCCATGTGCCGGCATCCTGGTAGCGCCAGATGTGACCGTGCATGGTGGATGGCTCGCTCCAGATACATTTGCAGTCTTCTTTTTGCCTCCAGTGCACTGCAAGTTCTGCCTGCCTCTCCTCCTTCTCCTCCCTATCTGATGCTCTGTCTCTCCCTCTGAACTCCCCCTCCTCTTCCTCTCTTGTGGGCACGCACGTGACATCTATCGACACGTCATCATCGTCGCCTTCACCACTACTGACATGAGAGATCTCGGAGAAGGTAGCAACAGCGGGGACCACCCTCCTTGTGCTGATTTGGGTACTGTCGTCAGACTGCTGGGTGGAGACCGTTGCTACCTCCTCTTCCTGATCCAATGCCAAGAATGGCTGCGCATCGGTAAGGTCTTGTAATGGATGGGATAATAATTCCTCTGACTCGAGCGGAGGGGATATGGTGGTGGTGGTAGTGGTGGTGGTGTCTTTGGGGGTGCACACAGCAGAGAGTGAGGAGGGTGCAGAAGCGGAAGGCTGAGTGAGCCAATCAGCCAGGGCTGGTGCGTCCTTTGACGTAATCGCACGCACCTTCTCCAACTTCCTACTTAGGCTCCGGCCTGGTGCACCTGCCCGACCCCTACCACCCCTGCGGAACGGCCTGCCTCTTCCTCTGTCTGTCATTTTCAAAATGACACTGTGACAAAGCCCCTATAGAAGAGCAGAATTTGTGGAAGCAGGTATATAGGACCCCTTAATCAGTTTATTTTGGGGCAACAGGTATATCACACCAATTGCAATTAGTTGTTCCAATAGCATTTGTCCCTCTGTATAGCTGCGGTATCGCAGCAGAACCGCACACAACTGCTGCACAATACAAATGCACTATAATATACTTTCTATGTTAGAAAGTATATTATAAGTATATTACACCCTCAGTAAGGCTACTTTCACACTAGCGTTTTGGCTTTCCATTTGTGAGATCCGTTCAGGGCTCCCACAAGCGGTCCAAAATGGATCAGTTCGGCCCTAATGCATTCTGAATGGAAAAGGATCCGCTCAGAATGCATCAGTTTGGCTCCGTTCCGCTTTGGAGGAGGACAATAAAAAGCTGCCTGCAGCGTTTTGGTGTCCGTCTGACGAAAATGAGCTAAACTGATCCGTTCTGACACTCAATGTAAGTCAAGGGGGACGGATCTGTTTTCTATGACACAATATAGCACAATAGAAAACGGATCCGTCCTCCATTGACTTTCAATGGTGTTCAAGACGGATCCGTTTTGGCTATGTTACAGATAATACAAACGGATCCGTTCTGAACGGATGCAGACGGTTGTATTATAGGAACGGATCCGTCTCTGCAGATCCATGACGGATCCGCACCAATCGCGAATGTGAAAGTAGCCTAAGTCACACCTATCGATAGCACACCTATACCAGTCTTTTGTGGCCCTATTAGCTAGCGTTTGGTGTCCCTAACAGTATGTCCCTGCTCCACACAGCAACCTCTCCCTACACTGGCAAAAGACTGAATATAAAATGGCGGCCAGATCAGGTTTATTTATAGGGTAGGGGGTATGTCCATGTGCTGAAACGTCTCAGTTGGTTGTCCTGTACCACCTGATGGGTGTGTCATGGATCAAAGTTCTTCACAATGTAAAAGAATATGGCGCCGGCAGATATCGCCATATGTTCGCATGTTCAGCAAACCACGAACGAGATAAGTTCGCCGAGAAATAACCGCCGGGCGAACCGCAAGGCCATCTCTACTGACCATACCGAAATCATCCATCTGGCCAATGATTATCTATTTTAGATAGTTTGAGGGAAAAAATTTTTACTTCCGCACAAAGACAAATGATTACACAAATTTGGTCAATCACGCCACACGCCAGAAGTTTCTACTGACAGCCGCTGAATGAATCCAACCTGACACAATTGCTCTGCTAGATTTATTTCAAGCTGGCAGCTGAGGGGGCGTGTCCTTTCTGTGTAGGCATGTCCTTTCTGTGTAGGCGTGTCTTTTCTGTGTAGGCGTGTCCTTTCTGTGTAGGCGTGTCCTTTTTGTGTAGGCGTGTCCTCAATGTTGCAGCTGGCGGCAGTTGAAGGTTGAAGCTGAGCTTATTCGTCCACCTCAGTGAGGCGGACAGAGAATAAATAATAAAAACCAGCAGGTGGCGCTGCACAGATAGATTTAAATGAATTCAGTGGCGATACTACATTTTTAATTACCAGCAATTACTAAAATATTCAGATCCAGGCGCTGGTTTCAAAATTGTGGAATATTTTTCCAGGGACAACCCCTTTAAATTACTCAGCAGCTGCCATTTAAGGGGTTGTCTCATCACAGACAATGGGGGCTTATCGCTAGGACATGCCCTCATTGTCTTATAGGTGCGGGTCCCTGCGGTGGGGACAGAGCCCTGAAAGTGGTGAAGGGGGCACTGCGCATGCGCAACTGCCCTCCATTCATTTTCTATGGGGCCGCCAAAAATAGCTGATTAGCTATTTCCATCTGGCCCATAGAAGTGGATGGGAGCGGCGGCCGGTCCTGCGCGGGGCGCTCCCATTCACTTCTATGGGGAGAGCGCTTGGTGGTGTCCGGACCAGAGTCCTCCAGCCACCACTTTGCGGGGCTCCGTTCCCGAAATAAATGAGGGTCCCAGGGGTGGGACCTGCACCTATAAGACAATGGTGGCATATCCTAGCGATGTGCCCCCATTGTCTGTGATGAGACTGCTCCAACAGACAACGCAGGAATACAAAAATGTAATAATCAATAACAAAAGATACAAAATCATGTAAAAAAAAAGAAACCAAAAATTTGCAATTGTATAATTGTATCTGCTCTAATGGTCAGTGTGAAAATGGGGATCACACACACGACAAAATCCTTACAAAATTAATGATATAATGAAATATATCATATATAATAAGTACATAAAATACATAATAAAACGATGAAATAATGGGTCATTTTTGGATGGAACGTTCCAGCTCGTTGCGTCCTCCGCGCTGTGCCCCTTCCAGCAGTCAGTGGGTAGACGACACCAATTTAAATATAGAAACGTGAATAATATCCTTAATATCCAAACCAAAACAGATCGTAACAAAGTGATGTATTGACGATGAGGTGTCCGCGGACCGGCGGGGATGACGTCCCGGTATTCTCCATGTTTTCTTCCACTTCACGTAGCCACGTTTTCATTTGCCGTTTGCCGACACACAAGGACAAGGATTCATTATTTTAGCTGATGGATTCCGTTTGTGACAGTATTCTATCTCGCCCGAGTTAAACCTGATTAGCACATTTTGAGTAATGCTCTGCGCGCGGTTATCAATCACTCCCTTGTCTGCATTACTTAGGAGCTGGCGCTCCCACCAAGGTCTGTTTAAACATCTCTCCTGGTTTCAGCCTCAGACGTTGGCCCGGAAGGCTTCTTCATTTGTTTAAAGTGACCCTTTTTAATATCAGCGGAGGACTACCGTATATCACACGCTGTACTATACTGCTATATACGCATCACCGCGTAGTAATACTCAATACATGGGGCTTCAACTGCCTTTTCTCTACTGTGGTCCAAACTTATGTCGTATAATTGTAGCATTACTACTTGAGCACTATATAGCATTGTTATACTGTGTGCTCACTGTATGACGCCATTATGTAGGCACTATATGGCAGTACGAGGTGGACACTGTATTGCACAATGTATGGCATCATTATTCAATAGCATTATGGCAGTATTATGTGGACACTATGTTGTACAATGCATGGCACTATTATTGGACAGCCATATGGCAGTATTATGTGGACACTGTGTTGTACAATGTATGATCCTGTTATCGAACAGCTTTAGGGCGGTATTATGTGGACAATGTATGGCACTATTATTGGACAGCATTATGACATTTTTATGTCGACACTATGTTATACAATGGATGACACTATTGTTTGACAGGATTACGGCAGTATTATGTAGATAATGTTCTGTTCACTGTATGACACTATTATTGGACAGCATTATGGCAGTATTATGTGGACACTGTTATACAATGTATGGCGCTATTATTGGACAGCTATATGGCAGTATTATGTGGACACTGTATTGCACAATGCATGGCACTATTATTTTATAGCATTATGGCAGTATTATTGGACAGCATTATGACATTTTTATGTTGACACTATTGTTTGACAGGATTACAGAAGTATGTTGTAGATAATGTTCTGTTCACTGTATGGCACTATTATTGGATAGCATTATGGGGGTATTACGTGGACACCGTGTTGTATAATGTATGACCCTGTTATCGAACAGCTTTAGGGCGGTATTATGTGGACAATGCATGGCACTATTATTGGACAGCATTTTGGCAGTATTATGTGGACACTATGTTATACAATGTATGGCACTATTATTGGACAGCATTATGGCAGTAATACTATGCATTTTATTACTTTTGATACAAAAACGGAAGGCCGCCACACATTTGGCTAAGCGCATTCACAGATCTTGATCTTGCTTCAAAGTAAAATACTTTGCTCTTAATTGAAATGTCATTGAGTTCCTATGATAACACTCCCTGTCACGTGCGCACACATAGTATGCAGACTTCATATGGAGGGTGACTTGGTCCTACACGAGTATTTATCTCCCCCTCTCTCATAAGACATACAGTGAGAAGTCATGTTGGGCACCATCCAAGGTAATGGCTGCTCAGCAAGCTCCAAGGGGGAGCTGAGTGTTCCCTTTAAGAGCAGTCATCAGAAATAAACGCCCTGTATGTGAAGGAGAACCAGGAGGTAAGTGGCCGTCTGGAGTGCCCATGGCGATGACGGTGCTGACCAGCGGGGAGTCCTCTCCTGTAGTTTAATCTCAGATGCCAGCGGACACTCCGTACTGAAATGCAGACCTTCTGGAGGAAAATGATTAAAAACCCATTTAGAATAATTCCTTTTCTTCAAACTCGGGCAATGTCTGCTGCAGACGGCGCAGTTCAGACCCCTGTAAGCCCCCCGCCTGCCTCCCGCCTGCCCCCCGCCTGCCCCCCGCCTGCCTCCCTCCTGCCCCCCGCCTGCCCCCCGCCTGCCCCCCGCCTGCCCCCCGCCTCCCCCCCGCCTGCCCCCCGCCTGCCTCCCGCCTGCCCCCCGCCTGCCCCCCGCCTGCCCCCCGCCTGCCCCCCGCCTGCCTCCCTCCTGCCCCCCGCCTGCCCCCCGCCTCCCCCCCGCCTGCCCCCCGCCTGCCTCCCGCCTGCCCCCCGCCTGCCTCCCGCCTGCCCCCCGCCTGCCCCCCGCCTGCCTCCCTCCTGCCCCCCGCCTGCCCCCCACCTGCCTCCCGCCTGCCCCCCGCCTGCCCCCCGCCTGCCCCCCGCCTGCCTCCCGCCTGCCCCCCGCCTGCCTCTCTCCTGCCCCCCGCCTGCCCCCCACCTGCCCCCCGCCTGCCTCCCGCCTGCCCCCCGCCTGCCCCCCGCCTGCTGCTTTTCTACCACAGTCACAGTTTAAATATTATAATTTCCCATCACCAAATGCAAAGTAAAAAGGTGAAGAAAGGCGCCTCCTTCTCTGGTGATCCAGCGCTGGCGCAGGAACGGTCGTCTAAGGCCTCATGCACGCGACTGTTGTGTGTTTTGCGGCCCGCAAACTGCGGATCCGCAAAACACGGATGGCGTCCGTGTGTGCGTTCCCCGCAATTTGCGGAACGGCGCGGACAGCCATTTATATAGCTGCCTATTCTTGTTCGCAAAACGGACAAGAATAGGACAGGTTATATTTTTTTTTGCGGACCACGGAACGGAGCAACGGATGCGGACAGCACGCGGAGTGTGGCCCCATTGAAGGGAAGGTGTCCGCATCCTCGGATGAGGACCAAATCAACGGTCGTGTGCATGAGGCCTAAAGAAACAGCTCCGAGGAAGAAGCGGCTCGATATTTTTTATCCTTTAAATAAAACTGCCATATAGTGTCCAAATAACACCGCCATACAATGTCTATACTCCCATGCTACAACCACGTAATACATCACACACATCCCGCTTAATATCCCCGTATCATACCGAAATAATATCGACACCACCAGATATGCTGAATGAGGCTACTTTCACATCTGCGATTTCCTTTCCGGTTTTCACACCTGGCAGAGGAAAACGGTTCAGTTTGATTTAATACAACCGGCTGCATCCGTTCCATTCGGGTGCGGTTATAATAAATTGAAAGTGAGCAAACATTTTCTTGATCCGGCACCATTGACTTCCCATGCAGTGATGGTCAGTTCGCAGTGTTCGCCAGTGAACACATGCGGGCTGCCATCTTTAGTAAGGTAGACTCACCCGTCCGGCGATGCACAGGTAAGCCCTTACCTGTGCCTGTGCCGGGAGCCGGTCTGAAATCAAATGCAGTCACCGGGAGCAGGCAGTTCCGAGAACAGCCCGATGAAGGCCCCCGGCGGCTGTTTTCTGAACTGCCTGCTCCCGGTGACTGCATTTGATTTCAGACCGGCTCCCGACACAGGTAAGGGCTTACCTGTGCATCGCCGGACGGGTAAGTCTACCTTACTAAAGATGGCAGCCCGCATGTGTTCGCTGGCAAACACTGCGAACTGACCATCACTGTTACCATAGATCCGGCTTGTTCGGTTTCACAAAACGAACCCAAAACCGCAGTGCCCAGCGGTTTTGTGTCCGCTCACAGAACGCATTCTGGCGCACTTGTCCCTATTGGCAATGAATGGGGACAAAACGGAAGCGTTTTCCTCCGGTTTTGAGATCATGTGCCGGATATCAATACGGAAAAGGAAACCGCATGTGTGAAAGTAGCCTTAGATATATAGCAGTATCCAAATAATACCGCCCTGCACTGCTGAAGAGGGGTTTTAGGGTTAATCTTTTGCCGTCATTAGTGTAAATGATCACTTTGTCGGACAACTGCAACGGACAGTAGGGCAGAATGATAATCCAGTCCCCCAAAGGGGGTCCAATCTTTGGGACTCCCATAGGAACCCAGCCTAAAGCTGGCCCGGGTTGGACGATATGGAAGGACTTATTCCTCTTAATCTAGACTGCTTTGTGGGTTGTCCCACCTCGCCGTTTCCACGGAAAGATAGGACGAAGCACGAACCACAGATGACTGGGCTTAAAGGGGTTGTCCTAAGAAAAATATTCTACAGTTTTTCAGCCCCTGGATCTGAATACGCTGAGCTATTCAATAAAATGTATCTGTATAGCGCCACCTGCTGCTTACTGTTATTCAAACTTCTCTGCTTCATCCTTCAACTGCCACCAGCTGCAGCAGAAAGGACACATCCCTAGAGAAAGGACACGCCCCCTGAGCTGTCATCTTGATATACATCTCGCAGAGCAGTGAATGAGGAGATCTCTGGATCCATGTGAGGTGCAGGGCTGGTTCTAGCTTTGCTAGATAGAGATGGTCATGTCCTGTATCACTACTGATTTTCATTCTTTTTACATTAGTCATGAGAGAACCCCTTTAAGGAAAGAGCCGAGCAGACCAGCGCTACGCTGTCTGAATCAGAGGTATGCAAACAGCACAGCAGAACAAACTACGCTGCTTCCGCAACTCCTGTGAAAAAAGGCAAAATGGGACAACCCCTTTAAGCAGCAATTTTAGGAATCGTGCAGTATGAGGGATACAAGTTTTACAGAATTGCAAATTGGCAGCCATAGATGTAGATTGGTCCATACAGCTGAGGAGGACATATGTAACTGAAAGAGAGAAACTGCAGCCGCATCCCCTTCCTACCCCACTTTACTTTACCTCCCTGTGCCCCCGATCTCATAGAGGCTTCATTCTTGCAGTATTGTAGGTATCTATTCCACTACAGAGAGGACACCCCCCCCCCCCCCTATAAGTCCGAACAGGGGGTTGTCAGCTCCTCAGACATTTACTTTGCTCTTAGTTCTGCGGGGAAGTGGCTGCTGACCTCAGAGGGAGAAAAGTGTTAAAGATATGGATCAGACTGAGGAAAATGCAATTTCATAGAGACCTTCCGTAGAGATGAGATATCCCAAGATGACTGGTGCGAGATGATCAGCTTTGGAAAAAAATGAAACATTCGCCCAGCAGAGTCCTGGAGAAGACTTTCTATTTCAAAGCTGGACACTTATCTTGGGATATCTGGAGAGATGAAGAACGATGAGGAGGAACACATCGTAAAAAGGCAAAAATAACATCAAATATGGGAAAATTCCATAGAAAGTCTACGTGTGAGACACTTTACACTGGACACAATAGAGGAGCGCCGCTGTAGACCCTCCATAAATCCAGGCCCCGGATCTGCCACTGGGATTGGTTTTATTGTGGTGGGTCCTGCTGGATGACTTATTAGATGTCTCCCACAGAATTAATAAAGACATCTGTTTAGTCCTCTCCTGCTCATTAATTTCTGTCTAATTAATGGATTTCTGCTGTGAAGTTGATTTTGAATAACAGCATAGACAACATAATACCAAGAGACGGGGAATGAACGCGTTATCTACTTCCTGTACCCAGTGGGGGCAGCATGGAGCGGGCTGTGGGGTGAAAATCAGCAAAATATCTATCTATCTATCTATCTATCTATTATCTATCTATCTCATATCTATCTATTATCTATCTATCTCATATCTATCTATTATCTATCTATCATCTTATATCTATCTATCTCATATCTATCTATTATCTATCTATCTATCTATCTATCTATCTATCTATCTATCTATCTATCTTTCTATCTATCTATTATCTATCTATCTATCTATCTATCTATCTATTATCTATCTATCTATCTATCTATCTATTATCTATCTATCTATCTATCTATCTATCTATTATCTATCTATTATCCATCTATCTATCTATTATCTATCTATCTATCTATCTATCTATTATCTATCTATTATCTATCTATCTATCTATCTATCTATTTGTCGTGCCACGATCATACTTCCCGGCATTTGTGAGTAGGCCTTTGAGGGAGCATAGTTTTCTTTAATCGGCACTCCAGCCTTTTAAAGGCCCAGCCCTCGGCTAATGTAACTCTACCTCCTTTATGCGGCACAGCATCCTTGTGCCAAGTACAATTATAATACATGGTGGGCGCTTTCTGAGAAAATGTAGCCCTCTTAACTTATCCTGGGAGAATTGCCAACTTTCCTGGAGTCTGGGAGAACATTGTGGAGTGTTGACAAGTATGAGATAGATAGATAGATAGATAGATAGATAGATAGATAGATAGATAGATAACATATAGATAGATAGATAGATAGATAGATAGATAGATAGATAGATAGATAGATAGATAATAGATAGATAGATAATAGATGATAGATAGATAGATAGATAATAGATAGATAGATAAATAGATAGATAATAGATAGATAGATAATAGATAGATAGATAATAGATAGATAATAGATAGATAGATAGATAGATAGATAGATAGATAGATAGATAGATAGATAGATAGATGATAGATAGATAGATAGATAGATAGATAGATAGATAGATAATAGATAGATAGATAGATAGATAGATAGATAGATAGATAATAGATAGATAATAGATAGATAGATAGATAGATAGATAGATAGATAGATAGATAGATAGATAGATATGATATAGATAATAGATAGATAGATAGATAGATAGATAGATAGATAGATAGATAGATAGATAGATAGATAGATAAATCAAATGATGAGGCAGCACTCCAGTGTGGACAAAGGGTGTCAGACCCGTTTATTTCCCCAGTGGCAATGTTTCAGCCCACCTAAAGCCCTATTGAGCTGGGCTGAAACGGGTCTGACACCCTTTGTCCACACTGGAGCGCTGCCTCATCATTTGATTTTTGGAGATTATCTATGGACTCGTTGCCTACAGTTGATGAGGGATTGCACCCACTTCTCACATCTTCTGTTCGTTTTTTTTTTCGATAGATAGATGATAGTGATTTTTCCTTGAACACATTCGACCCCTTGAGGAGGCACCACGCGGTGGACTGGAGCGGTGATAGCTCGGTATGAGGCCTGCCCCGATCAATAATGGCTATGTGCCATTCGGAAGAGGTGAACAGCTCAATTTAAAGGCGGTGGGTCGAACAATGTTAGAAATAGAAGCCACGAGCTCCAGTGTTTTAGGCTCAATCTCGTTGATACATGCAGTGAAGAAGAAGCAAGTATATCCCATGGGGTGGGGGGGATCACATACCCATAGGTCATTCTGCAGCAGAGCTCCGTGAAAACCATTTTTTCCCATAACAATAAGATTTTAAAAAAAATCATAATTTAAATGGTAGAAAAAAAAGATATATTTGTAAAAAAAATAATAATAATAAAAAAAGAATAAATACTATGCTCATAAGAAATGGGTGACTATTGTGAGGAAAAGTCATAGGGACAGGTTGACATTCATACGCCAGTCTAAGGGATCATTGAAGTGAATTGCGCCCAACATAGTAAACACAGACTTTTTCTTTTTACATTCCTATATTACTGGGACGGCTGCAGAAAGTTTTCTATTCCCTTAGCATTGTGTTTGCTGCCATTTTCACCTATTTATACTTGTATTTTATGCTTTTTTGTCATTTTTTACATTTTTAAAAAGTCACAAATCACGTGTCTGAAAATTGCAGAAGCTCGAAGGCCACGACGGCCTCGGAGTCCTATTGATTTTGAGATCCTTTTTTCCATATTCTTCATTGTTCTATTGTAACATAATACCATTCCGTTAAACCCATTGGAGCCGTAACAACAGAATAGAATCTCCTGCCGACGGAGCTGAAATTAAAGCTCGGCTTTGGTAATAAAGTACATGTAAGTAATAGGGGACCAAAAGGTTGCCATGGTTAAATTTTTTTAAATTAAAGGAGTACTTAAAGGGCAGACATGTTTTTAGGGGAAAACCACCTCTGCTTTGTGCATAATAGGTGAGTGACCTTTCCAACGCGACCTTTTTTTATCAGCAAGAAAATGACAAAGACAGAGAGAAAAAAAAGGGGACAGAAAAACTTGTTTTGTTTCTTGTAATGGTTTATGGATTTTCCCTGCAGGGATAAAAGTCAATTTGTATGATTTTCTGTATCTGAGCCGGTTGTTAAATTCGATGAATAGTATTTTCTTTCTCTTGAGTTGCGTCTTATAAATGGGTAGATTTAAGACTTAGCCACTGGGTTATATTACATAATATTTCAGATTTTTTGGGATCATTGTCTTAAAGATCTTGATCACCATGTCAGTAACCAGTCACAGATAGGGGTTCTAAGTCTTGGGGGGGCGTTCCAGAAAAAGTTAACAAATTATTGCAAAAATGTAGAATGATAATTTTTACTCCAAAATTATCGATGGTTATCCATTTCTTTTGTTTGGGTCTTCGAGATTCTAGTGGTTAGTGTAATTAAGAAGAAATGGAGGTGTTGAACGAAGTACTAAGATTTATAACTGTTGTTGATCTCAAAAGACGGCTCTCATGAAATGGGGCTAGCTGAGATCGTGAGCCTGATAAAACAATTGCTTCTACACCGCTTCTGCACATCACATCAGCCTCCTGTGTGTCTGTAAGTGTGATTTATCCCTCCTTATCAGCTTTCTGAGCTCCCGAAAAGAAAACAAACAATAGAAGGAAGTAAGAAAAGTGAGGTCAGTGCATACTGTAATGGCACGTTCATGAGAAGGGAGAAACCCACTGCTTGTAAGAGAAATGCATCTAGCTGTGCTGCTGAAATAGCCAATAATATGGCTGAAAGAGACTTTAGGGAAGCCCAAACATAACATTCTCTTCACAGTTATGATTGTGCAAAAAAACACAGCCATTATGCAAACTTTTTTTGAAAACGCAGGTACGCTTTAAGACATATATACAAAAAAGTAAAGAAATGAATCGCACATCCAGCTGCTATGCTATGATCTCATCCCTGCTAATTTGGCAGAAAACAGCTCAAAATAGCGCATGTGTACCGCCTCCTATGCTACGTGCTAAATGAGGCATTAATGTACATTTTGATCAAAAGGCATAAGCACACTCACCACGCCAAGGTTGCCTCTATGAGAGGGTCCTACTCTAAAATTGGCACGGCGACCAATCTGGCTGGCAGCAGGACCCAGCAGTCAAACAGCAACCCTATGCAACCCTATGCCAGACTATGCCAAACCTAGCGCTTTAAGACATAGTCCAGTAAAAGCTGGTAAAGGGGTATTCCAACAGTAGATCTTTATGGTATATACGTGGAATATGCCCTGAATGCCTGACTAGCGGTTTTCCACTGCATTGTTCCAGGCTATTGACGGTCCTTTGAGCCTAGCAGAATGTAGCTTGAGAACTAAAAAATAGTGTATGACATGAGGCACCTCGGACTAAGTTCATTTGTAGTACACAGATTGATTTTTGGACTTACTGAAGAAAGTCATTCTCCCACGTCTGAGCAGTAAATTCCCATGCTGGCCAGTATTTTGCTGATATGTTGCTATTCTTGCTATGGGTTTCTATTTGCTACCTGGCTTGTCAATTGGCTAGACTTCTGTTAACTGACTGTTCTGACCCTGTGCCTACATACCCATGCTGCTTGATATTGGATTGTAGTGACCTCTGCTTTGCTTCCGTACTGTTCTACAAACCTCATGCTTGTCTACCCAGCGGCTTTTGCTAATGCAGACTATTCTAGGACAGGGAACTGAAGAACACTTTGGGAAAATCCATAGCTTCTTGCCAGTGTTAAAGGGGCTATTCCCGTCTGGGGCATTGATGGTATATCACTACGATATGCTATCAGTGTCAAATAGGTGCAGGTTCCATGTCTGGAACCCAATCCTATCTCCATAAAGGGACCCCAAAGTAAACAGAGAGCAGCCATGGGAGTTCCAAAAATAGCTAGGCTTGGTTTTTTCTGGCAGTCTCATGGCGGTGACTATAGAGGTGGATGCGTTTGCACGGTGCGCACTTCATTCACCACTATGGGACTTATATCAAAAATAACCAAATGCGCGCTTGCTCGACTATTTTTGGAACTCACATTGCAATGAATGGGGAGCACGTTGCGCATGCATAGTGTGCTATCCTTTTCCTTGGGGGCCCTGTTCTCTAGATAGAAGCAGGTCCCAGAGGTGGGTCCTGCTTCTGTCTGAAATTACATTAGGACATTAATGACCCAGATCGGCCAATCTGTTTAAATCAAATGTATGTCAATCCAAAATCTGTGAAGGGGGTGTTTTAAACAGTCTTACAGCATAGTGAAGTCTGAGATGGTGGTAGCCATTTTAACAGGAATCGGAACAGAATGGAGGAACGGAGACTGGATGCGAAGATGGAGGACAACAGATATGTGGACTGTAGATGTGTCAAACCTTAGGTTTAGACTGGACGGTCGTTCCCAGGGTGAAAGATGGATAGTCCCTTAGACTCCCCTAATGACAAACACATTTTTAGCCCAGTGGATGTAATGTCCACCTGTTGACCTGATGATGATCTCACTGGCATCTCAGAATGAGATGGATAATGTTTAATGGATTTTTAAAGTTCACTCTGAATTTCTTAAATCCCTTCATTACAGAAGTCCTAACTGGAGGGATGCAGTACAAATAAAAAAGCATAAAGCAAAATCTGTAGTTCTTGATGCTCATTTGATCTTGGAGATCTTTATTTGGTTGGTCTAAAGGAAGTTTTTGAAGGAAAGACTAGTTCAACTTTGACTTATAGACCAATGCCCACCATGGTCTTAAAATAGGAATACGAATTGTGATCAGGGAAAGAAGGATGTTATTGAACTTTTTTTATTTTCAGACATTTCCCATATATAAACGAATCTCACCTAAATATTAAAAAACATCCTCTCATTGTACTGCTCTTCTGCTTACAACGTCTTATATCATGTTGTTGTGATGTGCTCTCACTACAGATGAGCCGAAAGGCATCGAAGACGCTCAGTGACAGGATATATCATTATGACAGGAGATAAATGACAAAAACATATTTCAGAGCCTTTCTCTAAACATTGCAGCTAGATGAGCCACAGCTACCACCAAACATGAGGTCATAGTATAAGAGCATATAAGAGCAACAATCTCTAATACACATCAACTTCAGCACCAAACAAATTAAATTTTCTAATGAATAAAAATCTGTTTCCTACTTAAATATTTTCTAGAAATCGGGTAAACTGTCAGAAAAACTTTTACGGATGTTATAAGGTTACTGGGAGTCATTCAATAATTCGACAAATCAACTGAATAGGTGCAAATTGTAATAATAAAAAGAAAATAAACAGTGAAACATATTGTAGTTATACCATTAAATGTGGCTCCAGTCCCATGCCATTGCCTCTAATCCCTGTTGTTTCCCTAAATGGAGAAGGCACCTGTGACATTACGCCCGTCAAATGTGTAGCTGTAGGAGAGTCAATCGTCCTGGAACCTGAGGGGACCCAAAGGCCCAGCTGCCACATAACAAGATACCAGTATTATAAATGGCACAAGGTTGGACGGGGTCCATGTTACAAATTTTACATTTTAATCTGAGGGCCTCAAGTCAAAGTGGCTACTCCATGATTAAAGTAAAACATGAAAATGATTTTTCAAAGCTAGAACCACACAACCTCTCTCTGCCTCCTGACTGATGTGCTCAATGTTCTAAGGTTACGTTCACACCTCCCGTGTGAATTCTGGTAGGCTGATCCGGCGGAGAACAGCCTGCTGGAATTTACTGGAACCGGCACTGCTGGCATGTCCGCCGACCTCATTAAGTATAATGAGGTCCGGCAGAGATCCGTATGCATTCCGGCAGACAAGCATAGAACTGGCCGGACACAAACCACTGCATGCTGCGGTTTGTTTCCTGACGATTCTCTGCTCGTCTGCTGGAACAGCCATGCCGAAATTTCACACCGGAGGTGTGAAAGTAGCCTGCTGGCATGCACTCTCCCTCCAGCTCATAAAAAGTCCAGTGTGCACATCCAACTTGGTCCTTAGCCTATGACTTGCCTTACATGGGTATAAAAGTCACCTTCCCCTGTGTGAGAGTGCTTCAACATTAGGTTCTCTAGCTTACTAGTCCCTGGGAAGGTGCGTAGTTATCCTGTGTTGACTTCCCATGCTCATCCTTTGCCTGTTTACTGAATTTGACCCTCTGCTGCCTGACCTGACTTCTGCCTGATATTGATCTCCCATATTGACCCTGTGTTGCCTGCACTGACCTTTGGACCATTTACGGTATCAAACATATTCTACTTGCTTTGTCCTTGGCCTGTTTATTGACTAAGATTATGGCTGACCCTCGGGTACTTGACCTGCCTGGGCCAGCTGTTACTGAGCAGACACTACTTCAAGAGGTAGCGACCTGGTGGTTCCCCTGCAGCTGAGTCCAGATCCCTGTACAAGGGTTAAAGAGTGAAGACAATAGGACCACTTAAATACCACCTTTAGAAGTAGACCCAAGCCCAATCTGTACAGTGACATAGGGAGTCCACACCCTCTTCATGAACGATTTGTGTCAGTTAAAGGATTGAACTGAGCATGTGCACCCACTTATTATTAAGGTGGACAGAAATAAGGAAACAAATAAACTGCAGGTGACGTTATACATATTAATGCAAGTGTGGGCTAGGTTCAGCTTTGATAGAATATCATACACTTCATATCTCTAAATTATTATTTTTTTTAAATGCCCTGTAAATTTTGCAATTTAACTTAAGCTTTTGAAAGTTCTGACACCGTATTTCTATTTTCTTTGCAACCAAGTCTGATGCATTTTTCTTTGATATTAATGTTCAAGAGACTGCCTGCTGTGGCTTTCAATCATTTACCGGCAGGAAGTTTGATGTGCGTAGGAATAAAATTTCCCAGTATAATCTCAACATTTCCTAAAGTGACCGCAGTCTCTTGACTCTTGAAACCTTTCACCAAAGACTGTATATTTTCACTGCAATGTCACCTTAAAGGGGTATCTCCATCTCAGACATTGATGACATCTAGCTAGGATGCGCCATCAATGTCAGATAAGCCATGACCGGCTTCTATCTCCAGAACAGGAACCCAAAATGAAGGAGAGCACACTATGGCATTCTCTCCATTCACTGCCATGAATGTTTTGAAAATAGGCTAGCGAGCACACTCATCTTTTTTTTTGTAAGCCCCATAGCGTGTAAATGGAGAGCATATCCTGCTTGCATGGCCACCTCTTCATTCACTGCTATGGTACTGCCAAAATAGGCTATTGCTCGGCTATTTTTCGAAATCTCATAATGGTGAACGGAGTTTGGCCACACATGCCCAGATGCTATCTTCTTCACTTCAGGGTGTCCGTTCTGGAGATAAGACCTGGTCCCAGATCTGGGACCCCCACCTGTCTAGCAATTTGCCATCAATGTCTAAAATAGGAATATCTCTTTAACTACATTTCTGGGCCCCAAAGCAACAATATGTCTGGGGTGCCCCTTTGCACTGCTAAGCTTCACCCATCACACTACTAAGTTCTGCCCTCCTCAGCCCACTAAGCCCTTGTCTAAACAGGACCTTGGACCCCTGGTGGTATGTCCACCCCTTTTATCAGCCAAACACTTGTATCCAGCAGCCTTCCCCCCCTTTAACCATGGGGACCCAAACATTTTTGTCTTTTGCAGGATGGGACAATCTGCCACTGAGTACATATGTATTTCTCTTGCATAGCAGAGAAGTTACAGTATCAGTGTGAGAAACTATTTTTAAAAAAAAGTTCTTTATGCAAATGAGAAAATTTTCACAGAAAATGGATTTCTCTTGTCGCAGCAACACTATAAGGAATAATTATCATTGTGTTAATTTGCCGCTGTGAAGCTAATTGGTATTCACAGGGTCTGAGACAAACAATGAAATTTGAAGACAAAAAATATGTATGTTTCATAATGTGGTAACATTTCTGAACCACATTTAGTGCTTGGAAAAATGTCAATTCTCAAGGAAATCTGTTATCTTGAGTTATCATACTAAGAAAATAGAAAAGTTATTGCAATTTGCTCCTATAATAGGAATTCCTAGACCTATCTCCATGATGGCACCACTGAAAATGTTTTTATTTTCCCATGGAAAACCCACCTCAATATAGACTTGATGTAGGAAAAGTTAAAACATTTCATATTACAACCCAGATTTTTGGACTGTTCACCAAATCTTTGAGTAGGATCGTGACGGACTGAACCGTCACTGGGGCTGCTGGAGAAGCCTGAGGGCTAGTCTCCTTCCTACGGACCCAGAACTATGGAGACCCCCTCAGACCTCTTGGTGTTACAAGGAACTATTAACCCTGATTTATGTGTGGAGTTTATAGGCCATATTGTTCATATTGCCCATTGGGTGCAGGGTTGAACCCAGCAACACAAAAAGGGTTAACTCTGAACTGAGGCTACCAAGGAATGTGTTAGTTCATTTGTCCCTTTGTTCTATTGTGTTAGTGATGGGATAAAGTAGCCTCTGGTGTAGAGGAGTAGATGACCCTCTGATACATGTGTCTACTCTCTCCCTATTCTTTCATTAAGACACTGGGAAGGGGATGTCTGCATGCTGTTCATGTTTGATTAAGTTATGTTGTTAGACCTCTTGAACTGTATATGTATACTGAGTTAGTCCATTGTCTTAGTTAACTGTATCACAGGCAGAGGGGGTGCGCCTCTGGCCTGTGGAATTGTATAAATTGTGAGTGCTGGCTGGCATTAAAGTGTCCTGTTCTACCCTTCATGAAGTCTGGGCTCATGTTTGGGGGATTGGAGAGCTACACTCTGGGGATTGCTATAATCATTATACTCTCCAGAGTATAATCCCTAGCTCTTGTAAGAGCTGTTCCTGTTTCACTCTCTGGACTAAGGAGAGGTTCACCCACTGGAAGCTGGAGTCCGGCCTTGGGTCCAGGGTGGGTGGAGTACGGCAAAACCCCAAACCAAGCTGCGGCGGTTCGTGGGGTTTGCGGTGGTTATGGTGTTGAGTGTGGCGAGCACTAGGAGCATCGTTCGACAGAGGCATCCAGTCGGGGTGGCAGGCGATCCGTCACAACAAGGATGTCATTAGCTTATTCCTACTGGGAAAATTACTTCCTGTCGCTATCTTATTGGGAACCCTGTCTAAGCTGTAGGGAACCCCAAGGAGCCTCAGTTAGGGAAATTTGTACTTTATTGTATGGTAGGGATAATTGAAGGGCCCAGGTTGCACCTACATTTTTTTGACTTGCCCAAGTCTGCTGTCTTCTGAAGAACCTGGAAACCCTGGCATTACACTATAGAAAGTATAATAGGTTTCCATACTTGGTGGTTTACCTCTAGGCTTTCTACCCCTCACAATATTCTATCACCTCTAGGCTTCTTACCCCTCAAAACTTTTTTGTCTTGTCAATGTCTTCACATCTATATTTCAGCACAGTTTGCATGGATTTATAGATCCCAACATTCCAAAAGAAGGAGCCATCAGGCGTGGTGGGCAGGTATGGGTGCAAAACCAATAACCACACAGTTTCTTCTTGTGTGTATTTCATAGACTATCTCTAAAAATTTAATCAAGATAATACTAGTCCAGTCAGTAAATGGCATGATAAAAAAAATACATAATCAGCAACCGAAACTTACCTGCACATTATTGAGAATTCCAAAAAGTAACTAACAGCAGCCATTTTGTCTTTTTAGCAATGTGCTTTTTATGGGTTGTTTTTAGGCCCCATAAAATCTCTGATCTCATTCAAGGCGCCCGAGGAATGAATGACCCTAGTATTCTGAAGGACATCTCCACATGTAGGCCTCAAAAGTTATCAGCCTTAAAAGAAACTCCTGATAATTGTTTTTAATGATACTCAAAAATGATCATCATCACTATTCATAGAGGGATATGTTCCGTTCTGGCATGTGTCGGACATCTCAGCACGTTTCATCAAGGATATCTCTCTCCGGAGCCATGAAAGAGTTACATTCATTTTTAAAGTTGAGGGGAATCGAGGCAATAAAAAGATATACAGCCAGCAATATGACGATGACACATTGATCAAACAAGGTCTTGTAAATCAGCCATGTCCTAGTGTTCCTAGTGTCTATTAAAAAATGATATGTGTGATACACAAATCTCCATCTGCTCTTCACCGTTTGCCATATTTCATAGACTGATCATGCATTGAAAACAGGTAAACACATAGGGGGAGATTTATCGAAACTGGTACAAAGGGAAACTGGCTTAGTTGTCCATAGCAACCAATCAGATTCCACCTTTCATTTTTCAAAGCTCCTTTAAAAATGAAAGGATCAATCTGATTAGTTGCCAGGGGCAACTAAGCCAGTTTTCCTTTGCACCAGTTTTGATACATCTCCCCCATAGTGTGGTAAATAGATTAGTCATTTAGATCAGGGTTCCTCAAACTCCAGTCCTCAAGGCCCACCTAATGGTCATGTTTTCAGGATTTCCTTAGTATTGAGCAGCTGATATACAGGGAGTGCAGAATTATTAGGCAAGTTGTATTTTTGAGGATTAATTTTATTATTGAACAACAACCATGTTCTCAATGAACCCAAAAAACTCATTAATATCAAAGCTGAATATTTTTGGAAGTAGTTTTTAGTTTGTTTTTAGTTTTAGCTATTTTAGGGGGATATCTGTGTGTGCAGGTGACTATTACTGTGCATAATTATTAGGCAACTTAACAAAAAACAAATATATATCCATTTCAATTTTTTATTTTTACCAGTGAAACCAATATAACATCTCAACATTCACAAGTATACATTTCTGACATTCAAAAACAAAACAAAAACAAATCAGTGACCAATATAGCCACCTTTCTTTGCAAGGACACTCAAAAGCCTGCCATCCATGGATTCTGTCAGTGTTTTGATCTGTTCACCATCAACATTGCGTGCAGCAGCAACTACAGCCTCCCAGACACTGTTCAGAGAGGTGTACTGTTTTCCCTCCTTGTAAATCTCACATTTGATGATGGACCACAGGTTCTCAATGGGGTTCAGATCAGGTGAACAAGGAGGCCATGTCATTAGATTTTCTTCTTTTATACCCTTTTTTTGCCAGCCACGCTGTGGAGTACTTGGACGCGTGTGATGGAGCATTGTCCTACATGAAAATCATGTTTTTCTTGAAGGATGCAGACTTCTTCCTGTACCACTGCTTGAAGAAGGTGTCTTCCAGAAACTGGCAGTAGGACTGGGAGTTGAGCTTGACTCCATCCTCAACCCGAAAAGGCCCCACAAGCTCATCTTTGATGATACCAGCCCAAACCAGTACTCCACCTCCACCTTGCTGGCGTCTGAGTCGGACTGGAGCTCTCTGCCCTTTACCAATCCAGCCACGGGCCCATCCATCTGGCCCATCAAGACTCACTCTCATTTCATCAGTCCATAAAACCTTAGAAAAATCAGTCTTGAGATATTTCTTGGCCCAGTCTTGACGTTTCAGCTTGTGTGTCTTGTTCAGTGGTGGTCGTCTTTCAGCCTTTCTTACCTTGGCTATGTCTCTGAGTATTGCACACCTTGTGCTTTTGGGCACTCCAGTGATGTTGCAGCTCTGAAATATGGCCAAACTGGTGGCAAGTGGCATCTTGGCAGCTGCACGCTTGACTTTTCTCAGTTCATGGGCAGTTATTTTGCGCCTTGGTTTTTCCACACGCTTCTTGCGACCCTGTTGACTATTTTGAATGAAACGCTTGATTGTTCGATGATCACGCTTCAGAAGCTTTGCAATTTTAAGAGTGCTGCATCCCTCTGCAAGATATCTCACTATTTTTGACTTTTCTGAGCCTGTCAAGTCCTTCTTTTGACCCATTTTGCCAAAGGAAAGGAAGTTGCCTAATAATTATGCACACCTGATATAGGGTGTTGATGTCATTAGACCACACCCCTTCTCATTACAGAGATGCACATAACCTAATATGCTTAATTGGTAGTAGGCTTTCGAGCCTATACAGCTTGGAGTAAGACAACATGCATAAAGAGGATGATGTGGTCAAAATACTCATTTGCCTAATAATTCTGCACTCCCTGTAATTAGTGTCAATGCATCGGGACTTACCACAGGTATTCATTCTGTGGGATATTCTCAAATCCTGACCGGTAGCTGGGCCCTGAGGACTGGAGCTGAGGAACTATGATTTAGATAACTACACCATTGGGACTTAATAGTAATATACAACCTAATCTGTGTTGCTAAGCTGGGTAAGCCATAGTAACAGTTTCTAGAGTAATTTTATAGTTAATTGGTATTACCCAACCCTCTTGAATATTTTCCCACATAATTGTTTTAACCTTAATCATGGAAATGTTACTATCGGTAAAAATTTTCCTGCTGTTTCATCTCCTCCTGTGTATTAGTGTGTGTGGAGCAGTTGCTACGCAACCGTCTTAAAGCTTGTCCGTTAGCATGGGACAGCTGACTTCTATGCAGGCTTATTTAGGATAGGAATACCTGATTGATTAGCCTTCTTTTAATTTTTTTTTGCATATGCAGGGGGTCGCCAGTTATTGCATAAGTTCGGTACAGCTTCCATTCTTCTGGAAAGACATTGCACTGGATTTTAGAGTTGGCCTGTGGGAATTGTTGCCCTTTCATCCAGACAAGCATTTGTAAGGTCAAGCACTGATGTTGGGTGAGAGGTCCTGGTTCTCAGTCTCCATTCTAGTTCATTCCAAAGGTGTTGGAGGTCAATGCTTTGTGCGAGACAATCATGTTCCTCCACACCAGACGTACCCAACCATGCCTTTATGGAACTTGCTTTGTGCACTGGGCTCAGTCATGTCTGTACAAAAAAAGGGCCTTCCCCAAACTGTTCCAACAAAGTTGGAAGCATGCAATTGTCCAAAATGTCTTGGAAAGCTGAAACATTAAGATTTCCCTTCACTGGATCTATGGAGTCTGGGCCAACCCATGAAAAACAACCTCAAAGCATTATGCTCCTCCACATCGCAGTCAGGCAGGTAACTTTTTTCTGGCATTTGACAAACCCATACTTGTCCATCAAACTTCCAGAGAAGCATGATTTATCACTCCAGAGAACACATTCCACTGCTCCAGAATCCAGGGTGGCATGCTTTACGCCACTCCACCTGATGCTTGGCATTAAGCTTGGTGATGTAAAGCTTTTATGCAGCTACTCGACCATGTAAACTATGCCATGACGCTCCCGACACAGCACAGTTTTTGTACTGATGTCAATACCAGCGGAGGTTTGAATTCTGCAGTTATGGAGTCAGCAGAGCGTTGATGACTTTTATGCACTATATCCTCAGCACTCACTGACCCCGCTCTCCACCAAAGGTTTCCACTTTACAATAATACCACTCATAACTGATGCTTGAACTTCTAGGAGGGACATTTCACAAACTGACTTCTTGCAGAAGTGACAAAAAAGGTCAAGTCCAGAAACAAAAAGTCCTAAACAACTGAAAAATATAAAATAATGAGCAAAAATAACAAAAACTTTTTTCAATTCCATTTCTGCCATATAAAAAGTTCTTGATGAAAAAAGTAAGAGTGCCGCGTGTTCCCCGAGGCCTCTAACCTGCAGCAATATGAGTTTAACCTTCACTTTAGAAGTTCCACACCTATGTTTTACGCTCCTAATAAATGTTTGTTGTTGATTTTAGTTTCTTTTGCCCAACTTTAAATGTTCTCTTGAGCCCTGAAACTACCTGCAGTAATCCAGGCACCAAATTCTGGAAATAAATTTTCATTGGGTTCCAGAGTTATAGTATGGGCTCTAATTCCCAATCCACAGCGCCATATAATGGCACTGAGCCCGGCGGATATATGTCTCTCATGGGCTTCAAAAACTGTCAGGGAAAGATATGCCATGCATATTTATTGCCGGGACAATTTCTTTACCAGATTGCACAGTGTTCTTTATGTTCTAGAGCAAGCCTTGCTAAGTCGATAACTATACAGCTATTTAATCTCACACTTCTTTTTTTTATATAATATATGACTTCCTGCAGTGAATATCAAGTTACATTGCGGCCATGTTTACTCTGAGATAATTTTATGTAGTGCCACCGCTGCTGAGAGAACAGGTCGATGAGTATGCCTTTACCTTAGGATCCTACATCTCAGGGTTAGGGTCAGATTTCCCACCATAACCTGCCAAATATCAAATACCTTTGAACCCAACATTTGACCAAGGACAACATCTGCATGGAGTTTGAATGTTCTCCCCGTGTTTGTGTTGGTTTTCTCCGGGTTCTCCGGGTTTCTTCCTACACTCCACAGACAAACTGATAGGGAACTTATATTGTGAGCCCCACTGGGGACAGCATGATGCTGCGGAATATACTGTAGCAGTTTGAAAAAATAAAGCTCTACTGCAATGGCCCTCAATTGCACATCCCAATGTCCAACTGCTGCATTCTCCTCCTACCATATCCCACCACTGCCTACAGCTAGGATCTTCAATAACATATCATACTGCATAGCTACAAAAGTCCTCAAGTACTACATCCAACCTTTGCCCTCAATAACACATCCCACTGCCCAGCCGCTACATTATCCTACTAATATGTAAACCTGGGCATCCTGCAACACGTGAACACATCATTAGACTTTGGAGTTATCATGGATATAAAGAGTGATGATAGATAGATAGATAGATAGATAGATAGATAGATAGATAGATAGATAGATAGATATGAGATAGATATGTGATAGATATGAGATAGATAGATAGATAGATAGATATGAGGGAGACTCACTTCAGGAGACTGTCTGATCTCTGCCCAGACTTCACCTCTATGGAGGAGGAAGATAGACTCTCCATACTGCTGGGTGAAGAGGAGAACACAGCGGCCATAGCAGCACAATATAGTACTGCCTGCTATAGACTGAGAGGAGCCTGATATACCATGGACTCCTCTATCCCCACCCTGGACGTATCCCCACCCAGATGCTACATTCTCCTACTAATATGTAAACCTGGGCATCCTGCAACACGTGAACACATCCTTAGACTTTGGAGTTGTCATGGATATAAAGAGTGATGATAGATAGATAGATAGATAGATAGATAGATAGATAGATAGATAGATAGATAGATATGAGGGAGACACACTTCAGGAGACTGTCTGATCTCTGCCCAGACTTCACCTCCATGGGGGAAGTGGAGAACACAGCGGCCATAGCAGCACAGTATATTACTGCCTGCCATAGACTGAGAGGAGCCTGATATACCATGGACTCCTTTATCCCCACCCTGGACTTGTCCCCATTCCCCAACCGTACTCACACTTGCTTTTTATTTCCCACTTGCTTTGGCAATGCTAAAATGTATTTAGTCCTGCCAATAAAGCTTATTTGATTTGATTTGATATTAGATAGATAGATAGATATGATATAGATAGATATGAGATAGATATATAGATATGAGATAGATAGATAGATATGAGATAGATATATAGATATGAGATAGATAGATAGATAGATAGATAGATAGATAGATAGATATAAAATAGATAGATAGATTTAAAATAGATAGATATAAAATAGATAGATAGATAGATAGATAGATAGATAGATAGATAGATAGATAGATAGATAGATAGATAAACAGTGCTATTCAGCATGGGTGACATCACCCTGATACTAAATACACATCTACAATTTCTACAGGTCCGATCTGGTGCTTAATTTCCTCAGTTAAATTATTTTTCATCACCTTTAGCCCAGAGTCTTTCTTCCTTTAACCTTGGAAAAAGACAAAAGAAAGCAGTGTTTGGGAGCAGCATGGAGTCAGCATGGGAAAGGCTCCGCTCTGGTTAACCTAACCCTTTACTTTTTATAACCCTTCAGTGGATTTGCCCAGGTCACTGATTGACTTGCTGGAAATTTCCCATCCACTCTGAATAGCCCCCGGGGAGCCCTCCGCAGTCTATTTAGTGCATTAGGAGATAGAGCCGAAACGCAGCCTGTGATCACACTTTATGAACCACCTACTGGGGGCAATTAGATAATTTGTGTTATTTCCTTCCTTAGAGGGTCACGGTGAGCCTAATCCTGACGGAGACATCAGTCTGCTATAAGTGAGCAGTAAAAATTAATGAGCTTAAGGCCTTAGTGAATAGACACTGCCTGGTAGAGAGGTAGAGCCCTGATATAGGGACTTAACACGTCAGGTTCCAGCAAGGTCGCATTGCTGTGATCCCCGGGCTTCATGTCTAGATGGGTCAGGTGATACAAATTATGTTGAAGGGTCAACAAGGTAAAAGTGATATAAAAGTCTAATAATTCAACACTTTCCATGGAGGATAACATTACAAATCATCTAGACACCTATAAAAAAAAAAAAATCCGCTTCTTCTTAAAGGTTTGCATCAAAATCCCTTAAAAAATTATTTAAAAATGTAGCTGTAATTTTTATGTTTTTGTAATTCGTTTTGTATTTTCTTTTTCTTTGACCTTTATTGCTCCTGTGGTCACATGACAATCTCCATGCAGTTCTTTCTCATTTCCTGTGATGATATGCCTACAGGAGTGTCAAAACAACACAGGTAATAATAGGGGAGTGTCTATAGAACCAGCTGGGTGGGAGGAGCTATAAGCTGGGCATTGTTGGAGGCGGTGCTAGAGTTGTGGTAGAGGAAGGAGAAGTGCATCATGGGTTTGGTTGGAGACAGGAACAGGAAGTTCCTCATATAGATGGAAAGAAACCGGAGGGATTGGTTTATATAGTAAAAACGAATCAGGAGAGCCCAAATTAAAAAAAAAGAAAAATAAAATAGCACGAGGGCGATGTACATGAGGTAAGTAACCACACGGTACATGAGTATATCTGTTAAAAAAAAAAACAATCCCAGAAAACCCCTTTAACCCAACTTCTTTTTTGGGTGGCCTGAACATTGGAACCTAAAAATCCTGTACACTGAGGATTCAAGACCAGGACATATGTATTGTGTAGCTTCTATGGAGCTAATGGATACAGGACCCCAGATCTGGACCTAGTCTTCATTTTTGGGTTTGCAACTCTAAACAACGTAAACAAATCAAAGGAAAACCATAGGGATACCATGACTGCAACGTGAAAGCCAAAAGGAATTCTATCAATCCGGCACAATTATTTTCTTCAGTCTAGTTGAACTGCAGTACCAGACAAAACCAGGAAAAATTAAAGGGGCAGGGTATTCTAATCCTATACAACCCATTTAAAGAGAATGTGTCATCAGAAATGACTGACACTCGTTTCAAAACTGCAGAAGAAAACCGTAACTGTCTAAACACAGCTTTGCATTGTTTAGGCGCAGAGCCATCTATTCCAGTTTGCACAATCTCTTTCAAACTTAGGACTTCATCAGTGCAAGATATAGAAACTAGCTGAAGATTCAGACAAGACCGTTTTGGAGAAACATGAGGTGTAGCATTACCTTCTCTAAAAAGAAAAGATCATTATATGCTCTTCAGGCCCTCCAGCACCTACTATAGAAATCCAGAGCGCTGATGAGGAGCTACAAGCCAGAAACGGGCTTCTCTCTGCACAGCTATTAGGAGGCCCTATAGCCACTGAGGATCATCTTTATTAGAGAAATACGTGGAAGCCCGATGACCACACACAATGGATATTAGGAATAATGGATCACAGTGACACAAGGAAAGTATCTCAGCCATTATCCCTTCTATGATTTCATAAGATGATTACTAAAACACTTTTTTATTTTACTATAACTTGAAGTGCTGTGGAGTTTGTTTTTGCTATTGTTTTGGTTGGTGGATCGCCTCTTCAGCCGCTGGCAAACCGCATCTACTCTCATACCGCTGTGCTGCCCACAACATAGTTTCTTATCTATCTATCTATCTATCTATCTATCTATCTATCTATCTATCTATAATTTATCTCCTATCTATCTATCTATCTATCTATCTATCTATCTATCTATCTATCTATCTATCTATCTATCATCTATTTCATATCTATCTATCTATCTATCTATAATTTATCTCCTATCTATCTATCTATCTATCTATCTATCTATCTATCTATCTATCTATCTATAATTTATCTCCTATCTATCTATCTATCTATCTATAATTTATCTCCTATCTATCTATTTCATATCTATCTCTTTAAGCAACATTTTGGTCAAAACAGATGCCCTGGGTCATAGTAAATGGACACATGTATTCAAAGAATGCCCCACCCCCTTTTAAAATGCCGATCCCACAACATGGCTGCCTCCAGTCTATCCCACTGAGCGTTGTCAATAAAGCAGCTACAAACTGAATATTTAGCGCTCACCGCCCGCTTATTGTCACTTTGATAACGAGATGTCTTCTTTATGTTTAATTAAAGCAGGTACTGCCAAGCCCTTCAAACAATCCTTTAGCGGCTGGTGTCAACGCATTTGTCACAGTGTTTTTCTAAGTGATCGCCGCGATGAATCCTTCCCTTTTTCTTTGTCATGTAAAAGGCTTAAACTGCGTTCCCACGAGAGTGACGGGTACTGATGCTGTTTTCCTTTTTCTGATGATCGCCCTACAAATCCGCAGATTTCCTCCGGATAATAGCGCTATATTTTCTCTCACTTGCGAGTCGGAGCCGATCTCGGTAATGGAGAGCAGATAAACATATCTACTTTTTGCTTCAAATTAAAACAGGTGCCTTCGGTAAGAGCGCAGTTTTTTACCTTTCGTAAGGTATTATCACCCGCCTCGGCTTATAAATGAGATGTTGGAATTAAGCGCGGAGTGCATCTGAGTCACTTAAGTAGCACATTACATACAGTCTGATTGTCACAGGTAAACGTTCTCCTGGTTATAAAAACGTCTGCCATTAGGTTTGCATTAGCAACAAATATCTGCTTCTCCGTAGCCGGAAAGTGACTGCGACATCAGAAGTTTATTAGACATTTAGTGTTGAAGGAAATCTGCGGAGAAAGTTTTTTTCTTTGCTGCAATAGCACAAAAGCACATCCAAAGTTGGATATATAGGCCCTTCAGGGATGGACCCCCATTGTATGGTTCATGTGCTACACTGGGTGCCCTCCATCGAGGTGTCACCACGTGTTGCTGCTCGCCAGAAGGGATGGTAAGGCGCGGGGCATCCCAATAGGAAATAAGTCCAGAGAGTCAGGGTCTGCAGTAAAGCAGTGTGCTTCTCTACTGGAGGAACTCAAGTGCAAAACTATACAGGCAGTGCACTGAGCTGGCTTTTTCAGTCTCCTCCCCGGCAGAAGAAGGTTTTAATGCCAAGGAAAGGTCTCACGGAAGGGGAGAGCGTGCACAGCCCTGAGCTCAACCCACACCTGTGTCCCTGCCTACTTGCACGATCCGCCCTAGGCAACGGTGTACAACTGGACGACGGTCCCTAAACTAATTACGTGCTGGGCCTTAAAGGGAACAATGAAACCGGAGTAAACAATAAACAAAGTGACGGGCAGGCACGGAGGGGTAAATACACAAACAATGCAAATATAAGCAGCTGTCAAAATACAGGACGAAAGATACATATAAAAGAGTAAGCAAGGTCCAAACAAGCCGAGGTCAGAACCAGGAGGTCACATCAGTACAAAGGAATAACCAAATCACATCAAACACAAGCCGAGGTCCGAATGCCAGAAGGTCACGTCAATCCAGAGTAAACAGCAGAAGCAGGGTCAAGGTACAATGCAAACTAATACAGAGGACTTGGTAAATGAAAAGACCTTATTCACAGGCAACCTGTGGCCAGCAGGCTGCCTGTTTAACCACCTCCGGACCGCCTAACGCAGGATCGCGTTCCGGAGGTGGCAGCCCTGCGCACAGTCACGCATATACGCGTCATCTCGCGAGACGCGAGATTTCCTGTGAACGCGCGCACACAGGCGCGCGCGCTCACAGGAACGGAAGGTAAGAGAGTTGATCTCCAGCCTGCCAGCGGCGATCGTTCGCTGGCAGGCTGGAGATGTGTTTTTTTTAACCCCTAACAGGTATATTAGACGCTGTTTTTATAACAGCGTCTAATATACCTGCTACCTGGTCCTCTGGTGGTCCCCTTTGTTTGGATCGACCACCAGAGGACACAGGTAGCTCAGTAAAGTAGCACCAAGCACCACTACACTACACTACACCCCCCCCCCGTCACTTATTAACCCCTTATTAGTCCCTGATCACCCCTAATCACCCCTGATCACCCCATATAGACTCCCTGATCACCCCCCTGTCATTGATTACCCCCCTGTCATTGATCAACCCCCTGTAAAGCTCCATTCAGACGTCCGCATGATTTTTACGGATCCACTGATAGATGGATCGGATCCGCAAAACGCATCCGGACGTCTGAATGAAGCCTTACAGGGGCGTGATCAATGACTGTGGTGATCACCCCATATAGACTCCCTGATCACCCCCCTGTCATTGATTACCCCCCTGTCATTGATTACCCCCCTGTAAAGCTCCATTCAGACGTCCGCATGATTTTTACGGATCCACTGATAGATGGATCGGATCCGCAAAACGCATCCGGACGTCTGAATGAAGCCTTACAGGGGCATGATCAATGACTGTGGTGATCACCCCATATAGACTCCCTGATCACCCCCCTGTAAAGCTCCATTCAGATGTCCGCATGATTTTTACGGATGCACTGATACATGGATCGGATCCGCAAAACGCATCCGGTCGTCTGAATGAAGCCTTACAGGGGCATGATCAATGACTGTGGTGATCACCCCCCTGTCATTGATTACCCCCCTGTAAAGCTCCATTCAGATGTCCGCATGATTTTTACGGATGCACTGATAGATGGATCGGATCCGCAAAACGCATCCGGACGTCTGAATGAAGCCTTACAGGGGCGTGATCAATGACTGTGGTGATCACCCCATATAGACTCCCTGATCACCCCCCTGTCATTGATTACCCCCCTGTAAAGCTCCATTCAGACGTCCGCATGATTTTTACGGATGCACTGATAGATGGATCGGATCCGCAAAACGCATCCGGACGTCTGAATGAAGCCTTACAGGGGCGTGATCAATGACTGTGGTGATCACCCCATATAGACTCCCTGATCACCCCCCTGTCATTGATTACCCCCCTGTCATTGATTACCCCCCTGTAAAGCTCCATTCAGATGTCCGCATGATTTTTACGGATGCACTGATAGATGGATCGGATCCGCAAAACGCATCCGGACGTCTGAATGAAGCCTTACACGGGCGTGATCAATGACTGTGGTTATCACCCCATATAGACTCCCTGATCACCCCCCTGTCATTGATCACCCCCCTGTCATTGATCACCCCCCTGTCATTGATCAACCCCCCTGTCATTGATCAACCCCCCTGTCATTGATCACCCCTCTGTAAGGCTCCATTCAGATATTTTTTTGGCCCAAGTTAGCGGAATTTTTTTTTTTTTTTTCTTACAAAGTCTCATATTCCACTAACTTGTGTCAAAAAATAAAATCTCACATGAACTCACCATACCCCTCACGGAATCCAAATGCGTAAAATTTTTTAGACATTTATATTCCAGACTTCTTCTCACGCTTTAGGGCCCCTAGAATGCCAGGGCAGTATAAATACCCCACATGTGACCCCATTTCGGAAAGAAGACACCCCCAGGTATTCCGTGAGGGGCATATTGAGTCCATGAAAGATTGAAATTTTTGTCCCAAGTTAGCGGAACGGGAGACTTTGTGAGAAAAAAATAAAAAATATCAATTTCCGCTAACTTGTGCCAAAAAAAAAAAATTTCTATGAACTCGCCATGCCCCTCATTGAATACCTTGGGGTGTCTTCTTTCCAAAATGGGGTCACATGTGGGGTATTTATACTGCCCTGGCATTCTAGGGGCCCCAAAGCGTGAGAAGAAGTCTGGTATCCAAATGTCTAAAAATGCCCTCCTAAAAGGAATTTGGGCACCTTTGCCCACCTAGGCTGCAAAAAAGTGTCACACATGTGGTATCTCCGTATTCAGGAGACGTTGGGGAATGTGTTTTGGGGTGTCATTTTACATATACCCATGCTGGGTGAGAGAAATATCTTGGTCAAATGCCAACTTTGTATAAAAAAATGGGAAAAGTTGTCTTTTGCCAAGATATTTCTCTCACCCAGCATGGGTATATGTAAAATGACACCCCAAAACACATTCCCCAACTTCTCCTGAATACGGCGATACCACATGTGTGACACTTTTTTGCAGCCTAGGTGGGCAAAGGGGCCCATATTCCAAAGAGCACCTTTAGGATTTCACAGGTCATTTACCTACTTACCACACATTAGGGCCCCTGGAAAATGCCAGGGCAGTATAACTACCCCACAAGTGACCCCATTTTGGAAAGAAGACACCCCAAGGTATTCCGTGAGGGGCATGGCGAGTTCCTAGAATTTTTTATTTTTTGTCACAAGTTAGTGGAAAATGCTTATTTTTTTTTTTTTTTTCATACAAAGTCTCATATTCCACTAACTTGTGACAAAAAATAAAAAGTTCCATGAACTCACTATGCCCATCAGCGAATACCTTGGGGTCTCTTCTTTCCAAAATGGGGTCACTTGTGGGGTAGTTATACTGCCCTGGCATTCTAGGGGCCCAAATGTGTGGTAAGGAGTTTGAAATCAAATTCTGTAAAAAATGACCTTTGAAATCCGAAAGGTGCTCTTTTGAATATGGGCCCCTTTGCCCACCTAGGCTGCAAAAAAGTGTCACACATCTGGTATCTCCGTAATCGGGAGAAGTTGGGGAATGTGTTTTGGGGTGTCATTTTACATATACCCATGCTGGGTGAGAGAAATATCTTGGCAAAAGACAACTTTTCCCATTTTTTTATACAAAGTTGGCATTTGACCAAGATATTTATCTCACCCAGCATGGGTATATGTAAAAAGACACCCCAAAACACATTCCTCAACTTCTCCTGAGTACGGAGATACCAGATGTGTGACACTTTTTTGCAGCCTAGGGGGGCAAAGGGGCCCACATTCCAAAGAGCACCTTTCGGATTTCACAGGTCATTTACCTACTTACCACACATTTGGGCCCCTAGAATGCCAGGGCAGTATAACTACCCCACAAGTGACCCCATTTTGGAAAGAAGAGACCCCAAGGTATTCGCTGATGGGCATAGTGAGTTCATGGAAGTTTTTATTTTTTGTCACAAGTTTGTGGAATATGAGACTTTGTATGAAAAAAAAAAAAAAAAAAAAAAAATCATCATTTTCCACTAACTTGTGACAAAAAATAAAAAATTCTAGGAACTCGCCATGCCCCTCACGGAATACCTTGGGGTGTCTTCTTTCCAAAATGGGGTCACTTGTGGGGTAGTTATACTGCCCTGGTATTCTAGGGGCCCAAATGTGTGGTAAGGAGTTTGAAATCAAATTCAGGAAAAAATGAGGAGTGAAATCCGAAAGGTGCTCTTTGGAATATGGGCCCCTTTGCCCACCTAGGCTGCAAAAAAGCGTCACACATCTGGTATCCCCGTACTCAGGAGAAGTTGAGGAATGTGTTTTGGGGTGTCTTTTTACATATACCCATACTGGGTGAGATAAATATCTTGGTCAAATGACAACTTTGTATAAAAAAATGGGAAAAGTTGTCTTTTGCCAAGATATTTCTCTCACCCAGCATGGGTATATATAAAATGACACCCCAAAACACATTCCCCACCTTCTCCTGAGTACGGAGATACCAGATGTGTGACACTTTTTTGCAGCCTAGGTGGGCAAAGGGGCCCATATTCCAAAGAGCACCTTTCGGATTTCACAGGTCATTTTTTACTGAATTTGATTTCAAACTCCTTACCACACATTTGGGCCCCTAGAATGCCAGGGCAGTATAACTACCCCACAAGTGACCCCATTTTGGAAAGAAGAGACCCCAAGGTATTCGCTGATGGGCATAGTGAGTTCATAGAACTTTTTATTTTTTGTCACAAGTTAGTGGAATATGAGACTTTGTAAGAAAAAAAAAAAAAAAAAAAAAAAATCATCATTTTCCGCTAACTTGTGACAAAAAATAAAAAGTTCTATGAACTCACTATGCCCATCAGCGAATACCTTAGGGTGTGTACTTTCAGAAATGGGGTCATTTGTGGGGTGTTTGTACTGTCTGGCCATTGTAGAACCTCAGGAAACATGACAGGTGCTCAGAAAGTCAGAGCGGCTTCAAAAAGCGGAAATTCACATTTTTGTACCATAGTTTGTAAACGCTATAACTTTTACCCAAACCATTTTTTTTTTACCCAAACATTTTTTTTTTATCAAAGACATGTAGAACTATAAATTTAGAGCAAAATTTCTATATGGATCTCGTTTTTTTTGCAAAATTTTACAACTGAAAGTGAAAAATGTCATTTTTTTGCAAAAAAATCGTTAAATTTCGATTAATAACAAAAAAAGTAAAAATGTCAGCAGCAATGAAATACCACCAAATGAAAGCTCTATTAGTGAGAAGAAAAGGAGGTAAAATTCATTTGGGTGGTAAGTTGCATGACCGAGCAATAAACGGTGAAAGTAGTGTAGGTCAGAAGTGTAAAAAGTGGCCTGGTCTTTCAGGGTGTTTAAGCACTGGGGGCTGAGGTGGTTAAATAGTCCTGGCTGGGGAGTCACATGACGTGGCCGGCGTCATGTGACTCACAGCAGCCCAACTCAGCTGAGCACCGATCATCATTATCGGCGCTCAGATCTCCTGCAGCTCGCCTGCTGTCATGGGGACGAGGACGCAAGCTACGTCCCTCTCCTTGCGCAGGGTGCCGCGAAGGAAGCGCGCGTCGCCGGCCCCTCGTTACAAAAGGCCTGAGCTAGCCGTCCTTGCCTGGTACCCTGGCCAATGGGTCTGTGCCTCAGTTGTCCGGCTGACTCCTTGGTCACAGAACTGGTAACCCAGGACCTGTGGCTTAGCGTCCCCATCTCAGTGTCTTCTTCTGGTCACTCATGCAGTCTGGCAGAGTCTCTTTTTTTTAAAACTAAAAACTGGTCCCTATCTGCCAATCACTTTCTCGCTCTCAAGGGACCCTCAGCAGCATCTAGTATGGATACTACTGACCTACAGAAGTATCATTTCTATAAAGCAGGAACACACTGGCTTTAGACAAGAGTCTCGGCCCATCTTCTGACTACTTCGGATGGGTTGAGGCCAGGGAAGGTTTGGCCTCTGCTTCTTCACGCAGTTGAAGTTCCTGGAGCCCCTCACCTATACACCTACCATGTGCCATTTATAATGCGGATGTCTTCTTATAGGGCAGAGACGCTTTTGGGTGCCAGGTTCTCGCTGTGCCCCTTTCATTACACATATGCATTCTGCTCTGGCGGTTTCTTACTAAAATTTTGTCCCCCCCCCACCCGTTAACCCTTATATTTCCTATTATTGCTATTTTACTCGTCAAGCGGGGCTCGCCAATCCTCTGCGTTCAATGCAGAAGACTGTAAGACAACCTAGACACGACCAGGCGTTAGAGGAGGAGGCAGAGCAGAACCGGTGTAGAGGATAGGTCTGTTGCTAGGGGGATCATCTGCCACCGTGTAAGAAAAATTACTTACTTGTTTTTTTTTCCGTTTTGTCAGTGTTTTTTTTTTTTTTTTTAAGGTCCTTGCCACACTAAGGGCTGACAGCTGCAATTTATCAAAGCCTTTATGGGGCTTAGCCGCCCCTGCAAAGTTACCGGCCCTGGAAACTGTTGGTGCAATGTTAATAAGCATCCCCCCCCCCCACCCCCAATCCATCAAATAGATGTAATTAATTGCTTGTTCAGCTATTCCACCTTAAACACATTCACGGGCTCGTTACGGTCATGTTTCATACTCAGCTGAAGGGTGAAATGATATACTTATTTAGCAGAACACCATTCAGCAGTAATAATAGTAATAACCCGATCCTGCGCTGCGCTGACACAAATACGGAATAATTAAAGCGTGGAATCTTTGTGTTGGTGATTAGTGTGTCCCGGTATGGTGATGACTTCTGCAAGGATGCACCAAATTATGCCATGTGCCGCTCTCCGGGTCCCTATGTAGACATATTTTCTGGGAACACCTGATAAATCTGCACAGAATGTAATTTATACCGTGCCGTTGTAGCAGGGCTGCCGTCGTCATTTGTCAGCTGCAGTCTATCTGCGGCATCTTTGCGAAAAAATTTCAGAAAATAACGCATTCAGCTCTGCTACATCTGAACATCTGAACATTTCCATACAGTGGATATATAGCATTATTTGTCAAAAGCATTTTATTTTTTTTATTTTTTAATGACCAGCATTACAAGTGTTTTTGAGGGCATTTTGTTGGTGTTTTTTATTTTTTTCTAAATTTTGTAGCTAATGGCATTTATCGTGTAGAGAAAGTTATTACTAGGCACTTACTAATGTATTGCAAAATGCAAATGGAGGCAGTAAGTTTGATAAAAAATTTTTTGCTAATTTTACACAGTTTTTACACTCAGATGCCGCAATGATATATGAACGCGGCATCTGAGGGGTACAATGGGGGGTAGGGGGGCGCTATTGCAGCTACCTGTCATTGCACCCGTTACTTACAAAAAAATACGCTTCGTGACAAAGTAATTCGTAACGAAGCAAATATTTTTGTAAAATTCGGCAAATCAGCTCAATCGAACTTTTCAATAATTCGCTCATCTCTAATCTCTTCCTTGTTTTGAGACATAGGTTTTTAGGTCATTATGATGGACCAACAAGCCATGATCCACCTGACCATTCATACTTTACTCACTTACTTTGAGTCATACGTTCTTAGGTCATTGTGATTGAACCACCAAGATATGATCAACCAGAACATCCCTGCATCTCTTTCTTGCTTTGACCCATGGGTTCTTGGGTCGTTATGATGGACCTCCAAGCTATGATCCATATATCTGTTATCCTCACATATTTTTAATAACTTTTTCATGTCACATTCTTTGCATCTTATAGAGATGTCCTTTAGATGTTCATTGCATTTCATTCCTATGTTAGATGTACAGTATGTATGGTATCTGTACAGTATGTCTGTAAGCTACTCAGTATAGAACAATCACAACATAAAATTATATAATATAGATGATACATCAAATGTTGATAGCATATCAGATAATCAGGAAAAACATATAATGGAAGAGATGGAAATCCATAGCTAAACTTAATAACCAGGCAACGTCTGCTGTGGGTCAGCTTATAATTAAACATGTAATGAATCAATTTGGCTTAATTGGTATGCACAGTAAGTTGGTTGATTACAGTCTTGTTATTGAAACAAATCTTAAAATTATTAGGAAAGCTAGCTCAGGGGATTAGTCGTAGGAGCCTGGAGGTGTCTTTTGAAAAATTAAAAAAATATATATTTGTCTACAGAATTATTTTGCCAGTTGATGGCCAGGCACATATCTGACTCAGTCCTAGAAGTCCAGGAGTCAGGACCTGTCAATGTTGATAGTCCAGAACCTGTCAAACATAGCCTTCATAATTTGACACCTGTTGGAGGTAGTCCATGATCTATCACTTATTGAAAACAGTCCAAATGGTCATGACAAACATGGTTCTCATAGTCCAAGATCTCTGTAGTCCTAATGATCTAGCACGTGGCCAAAGATAGTTCTGAAAGTCAGGTGCTGCCTAAAACTGATGGTCCAACACCTGCTAAACATAGTTCTGGATGGGCAGACTAGATGGGCCAAATGGTTCTTATCTGCCGACACATTCTATGTTTCTATGTTTCTATGGTCCATCAACTGTCAAACACTATGCTTAAGGTCTGGTGTATATCAGATACAATTATAATGATCTAACATTTGTGAAAATAGCCCTGGTGGTCCACCAGCTGTCTGATGGTCTGACTCTTATCAAATACAGTCCTAATGGTCCAGGACCAACATAGTCAATCTAGATGGTCTGACACATGTCAAGCATAGTTCTCATGGTCCAAAATCTCTTAATAATTGTCCTAATGACCTAGCATGTGTACTTTGATAGTCCTGATGGTTCAGTGCTACCTAAAACAGTCCTGATGGTCCATTGCCTGTCAAATACTATTCTGGTGCCGTGGCACATGTCAGACATGATTTGATAGTCTGCTATTAGTCAATATTGCCCTGGTGATTTACCCCCCTTTCAAACACAGGCTTGGTGGTCAAGCACATGTTAAACATAGTCAAAACATATGGGGTCAATTATCAAAATGGTGTAAAGTAGAACTAGCTTAGTTGCCCATAGCAACTTATCACATTCCACCTTTCAGCTCCTCTGGAAAATGAAGGGTGGAAACTGATTGGTTGCTATGGGCAACTAAGTCAGTTTGATAAATGACCCCAATAGTTCCTATGACCCATCTTCTTTTTAACCTATGAAGCATTTTCCTGAAGTTCATTCACCTATAAACCATGGGTTTCACATCAATGTGTAGCCTATGTTATTCAAGACAGGACAGGTACTCCACAGAGAGAACGAGAGAGACACTCCTTGTTTTTGCTCTCCACTCTGGCCAAGGGATGGGGATCCTGAAAAGACCCACACTATTAACTCAGAAAGTCAGAATATGGTATACGAACATTGGGCTTTCTGAATTGGGCAAGCTTTTAACTGTTATCACGGTTTCTATGACCAAATTTATTCTTGTAGCACTGTTTATTTCAGGCTCAGTACTTCATGAATAGAATGATGGTACTACAGAGAAGAAAAGTAATGTAAATGCTAAACATCCTATCAGCATAGTTACGACCCCTTTGTCCACTGTAATGGTTGCCATTAGTGGTTGTCACCCAGCTCCTCTTGCCTAAGTAGGTGCTAAAGATACCTCAGAAATGGCTGAACACAATACTGACACAGGGACTTCTACTGTATCTCCACCTCGTATTATGCTATTGCAGCCATTGATAGTTTAACCCTTTCCAGACATCCAAAAGGTAGCACTAGAGAGATGGTTCTCTTTCCCTGGGAGATACCTCTTTGCATATTATTTTCCCATGGAGCATTGCCACTAAGTCTCCATACACAGCTGGTCTCCTTAAGGAGAACCAGTGCCTCACCTAAGACATCGATATAGGTAAATGTGTATTACTTGATGTTGCTTTTTCGTAACTTTCATATGATTTTTCACCTTTTGTTAGAGATTTTTTTAGATAATTCACATTTTTGTATGTCAGCTGCTCTCTGTCCAGTGTGCGCTTCTTCCACCCCCATCTTTCATAGCCTGTTGCACGTTGTCTACATCTTTCCTGTGTGCAAATGACGATTCCCGCGTCTGCCTGCGAAATGAAGTACCTTGGGTGCACATGTCGTACACTTGGATGCTCAACATGCCCAGTTGCCATGGAAACCCTAGCATCCATCGACACACCCGCTCTCGCCGCAGTAATGGAGTGTGTCAGCTGCAGCTTGCTTTGACAGCATGAAGCATTGCTGTCTGAGGAGGAGACCTTCCGAACACAAATATTGAAGATCTCCTCTTGTTAGGGAGAATGAAAGCCAATATCCTGCTATGGAGAATTAGTCATTTCAGACCCTGTCAGCAGAGATTATCCTTCCCGTGAAAATGGCGACCTGTCCAAGAGAGCGAGAAGATCAGCAAGGTTTGATTCATGGCGCTTCATTCTATGTGACTGTTCCGGAAGAAGCAAGCATAGTGCAATGTCAAAGGGGTTGTTGAAAATATTTGGCTAAACTGATAATAAAAAATAACTAAATAACCGTTATTCGTCAGTTAAATCTCTTGATGATCCATTACTGTGAAACCGGTGATCCCTTATAGTCTTCTGCAGTAATTTCAGGCCATACATCCAAATGGCTGCTACATGGAAGATGGAAGCATCATTGCTGAGGTCACTGATTGGCTGTAGCAGTCACATGGGTAGATGGACACATCATGGCTGGGTGGTGTGTCTGCCGCTCAATTCAGATAGGGAGTACAGGCCCTCATTCTCATTATCAGCGGGGGGGGGGTGGTCCCAATGGTCAGGGGATAAATTGTCTTAATGGGACAACCCCTTTATCAGATGAGTATTGGACAATTTTTTATCACAGGGGCAGACTGGGAACTTAAAGTGGCCCTGGAAAAAAATTATAATAATAAAAGTGCATTTTGTAAGCAGGTCCAAATGAACAGAAGGCAGAGCAACACAAGTAGTCAGGGTCAACAATGCCATAGTGCAAAATACCATCCCAGCAGAACCAAATAACACAACACAGTGTTGCACAATATACTGCCCCAAAAGCTGTCCCTCTGTGGTGGTTATCAATAGCTACCATCTTCTGTCCTCCTCCTCCAGTTGTCTACGGAGCAGGGGGCCTAGGAGGTAAGATGAGGGTCACAGCAGTAGAATTCAGGAGGGCATGTGTGGTCGCTGATTCTCACAGCATTAATTACCGTTGTTTCTGGTCAGCGGCACTGAGGAGGGCTTGGGTAGCCCCCAGGAAATTTCCCTGTAGGATCTATGGCCAATCCGCCTCTGTCTGTTATCCAAATATATTGAAATCCTAGAAAACCACTTTGAGCAGAAGGTCTACAAACAGGGGCAATCGGGCAGTTCTCTTAGGTCAAACTGAGAGATAACGTATAGGGTTTCCGTCTACAGATGTCGAAGGTCCAAGTAGTGGACATGACATCTAAAAGGTGACCTGATTCTTCCAGTGGAGACAAAAGGCAGAATAGGAAGCTGCTGACCATTAGAGTAGGAATGGCCACAACATAAGTAGTTTTGATGTCATACTCTACCATGTTGACATTACTTCTCACACAATTAACACAATATGTGAATGCATTGGCCACCCATACTACTTTTGTGTCTCTCTCGTGTTGCAGGGAAACCCATGTGCCCATCAGGATTGTTGGCTGATAGAAATGGAATCAAATGCTTGATGTTGGACATGGCTGTTTCCCTTTGCCTGTTGGGGTTTGCATTGTGTGGTGGCCTTGTGAGTGTGTGTGTGTGTGTGTGTGTTTTAGGTGGGTGGGGGTACAATTAAAATACACTTTACCAAGTAACTCATAGGTGTCTCGAGGCACAACATGGAGGATGGGACAAACATGAGGGTTACCCTGCTCTTACTACTCTAAGACATGGGAAGAGGGGATAGAGATGCATTGTGTGTGCATGTTGGGGGCAAACATGCATCAGGAATCTTATTTTAATTCTTCCAATGAGGTCTCCTCTTCTTTATCTTACTACTTATATTTTATCCATGTGGTGGTCATGGACGTTCTCCATGTAAACTAAGAAAACGCCTGTAGCCATCTATCCTAAGATTTGATCTTGAAACCAAGGGACTGCATTAGAATATGCTAAAAAGTGTAAGCACCCATTATCTTCACTTCAAATAACTTTTCCATCTCAGGTGAACCAGAATGAACACTGCAGAATTAGCAAACAAGAAAATGTAAATGTCTTGAGGGTCACATTTCACTTCTTCTCTGCTCAAGTGGATCAGATTTGGTGATGGTAACAATAGGAATGGTGGTGCATGGTGTGAACAATGGGGCAATCTGGTACTGCGAACATACTCTGATTTTTGCAATGAGGTCCTTGCTCCATGGTGCATGCATTTCTTTACCATGGGCATTGTCCTGTGTTTTTTAATCTATCCCCAAGATATTAGGACCTGGGGAGAAATCCACACTCACCTGATCTCTGCCACTGGGTTCTGGCTGTCTGGCTTCTGGGCTGTCTTCTCTGGACTTTGGGTTCCTGTCTGTCAACTTCCTGCACAAATATGGTCATGTGCATTGTTGTAGGCAATTATTGGCCTTAGCGATGACGTTTCCCCAAGCGGCATGTAAATAGTTGGGTCACCTTCCTCTTGGTGACATCTCATGGTTGAGGCTAGCCATTGGCTGCAGTGGCTTATGTGCTCCCATTCATTCAGGAAGTTGACAGACTGGGAACTCAAGTCAAGTGAAGATAGCCCGAGAGCCAGGGAACCGGAATTGAGCAGTGAGGTACAGGTGAGTTTGGATTTCTTTCCGCAGATCCCAATGTCTAGGGGATCGATAAAAAAAATAAAAAATAAAAAAAAATGGGTGATCCCTTTAATATAAAAAGCAAGACTATGCCTATAGTCGCAGTGTCCATGACCGGAAGCATGAGCCCCTAGTAATGTTCACTTCAACAAACTTTATTAGTAATTCCAAACAAACTCACAAACATCCTTGTATATTACGAAAAGTCAAATTTTCATAACCACCTGCGTTTTGCGCCGAACTTCATAATCTCTCTTTACAACCCTCACGTTGCGAGCTCACATTTACCATTATCCTAAAACCCCTAAAACTCTCCAGCAGAAAAGCAATCAAGTTTGCATCATAAAAGATTTAAAATGTGGGGACGCTGACAGGTTTCTAGTCATTGCCTTTTAAGAATGAATCTCTAGTGGTTCCTTAATAATTGCTTCACGGTTATGATATCACGCCGTCAACAAAATGTAAATTTGACTGCGCTTTATCAGGGAGAGGAAAATGACAAGTCGTTTACAGAAAAGATTAAACCTGGAATTCATTGTAAAGTGCTTATTCTTCATGTAAAACGTTCTGTATATTTTGATCTGAGCGCGCATTAAGCCGCGCCATTTTGCCGAGTGGTGCTGTTTTATTTGCATAAACTCTTACGTCGCCGGTATCTCGTGTTCCAAAATGTCTACTTAGCACCACATCCGTCTTGTCTGTGTGTCCATTGCTGTCGGAATGTTCTGCCGGTGACACATCCACGGAGACAGCGTTCCGCCTTTATTGCCGAGCACAATGAGAATAAATGGTATTATTCCACCGTATAGTAATCGAGGAGGAGAAGGGGAAGTGATATGTAGCAGTCACACATTTCTGTTTATCTAAGCATGGGTAGATTTGACGTGGGCCCAATTAGAAGGTCCAACTTTGGTTGATGTGAACTGTTCACCCAAGAAGGACCACTATTACCAGTTTAACCAGCCGTGTCTGAGCTCCATACATTATTTTAGGGAAGCCACAGCTGCTGCGACTGCCAGTTATCGGGTCGTTGTTGGTGGCAATTATTGGGACAGAAGCTTTAGTTGTGACCTATGGGGACACTTTGACACGAACAGAGTATTGGCTGTCTCTATTATGAGGCTAGACAAACTGAGCATGGGACACTGGCTATCTCAAGGTCTAGACCAGGGATCATCAACCTGCGGCCCTCCAGCTGTTGTGAAACTACAATACCCTACAATATCCATTCATTTCTAGGTGAGTTCTTAGAAGAGCAGAGAGTATGCATGCTGGGAGTTGTAGTTTCACAACATCTGGAGTGTCGGAGGTTGCCTATCCCCGGTCTAGACTTCCCCTCTGCAAAGATAGCAGTCTGCGATGTGCATATGCAATTTACCAGCATGGGATGTATGCGGCGTACCGGCATGTGTACTAACCTGGGTGCCCTCTACGGGCCAGAGAAAATACATTTTTCTCCTGTCCCTTGCTCTAGAGTGGGTTAGGGTTAACCCTTGTATGTGCCTCCCCAAGTTACTGTCCTGCGGTGAGTGCTCAGGAACCAGCTTAAGATAATACTCTATGCATGTGTAAGCCTAAAAAAAGTATCCCCATAACAGTGTGCCAACATCAGATCCCCCCATAACAGTGTATTAGCATCAGATCCCCCCATAACAGGGTGCCAGCATCAGATCCCCCCATAACAGTGTATCAGCACCAGATCCCCCCATAACAGTGTTCCAGCATCAGATTCCCCCATAACAGTGTATCAGCATCAGATCCCCCCATAACAGGGTGCCAGCATCAGATCCCCCTATAACAGTGTATCAGCATCAGATCCCCCCATAAGAGTGTATCAGCATCAGATCCCCCATAACAGTGTATCAGCATCAGATCCGCCATAACAGTGTATCAGCATCAGATCCCCATAACAGTGTATCAGCATCAGATCCCCATAACAGTGTAATTAGCATCAGATCCCCCCATAACAGTGTATCAGCATCAGATCCCCCATAACAGTGTATCAGCATCAGATCCCCCCATAACAGTGTATCAGCATCAGATCCCCCATAACAGTGTATCAGAATCAGATCCCCCCATAACAGTGTATCAGCATCAGATCCGCCATAACAGTGTGCCAGCATCAGATCCCCCCATAACAGTGTATCAGCATCAGTTCCCCCCATAACAGTGTATCGGCACCAGATCCCCATAACAGTGTATCAGCATCATATCCCCTATAACAAAGTATCAGCATCAGATCCCCCCATAACAGTGTATCAGCATCAGATCCCCCCATAGCAGTGTATCAGCATCAGATCCCCCATAACAGTGTATCAGCATCAGATCCCCCCATAACAGTTTATCAGCATCAGATCCCCCATAACAGTGTGCCAGCATCAGATCCCCCATAACAGTGTATCAGCATCAGATCCCCCCATAGCAGTGTATCAGCATCAGATCCCCTATAACAGTGTGCCAGCATCAGATCCCCCCATAACAGTGTATCGGCACCAGATCCCCATAACAGTGTATCAGCATCATATCCCCTATAACAAAGTATCAGCATCAGATCCCCCCATAACAGTGTATCAGCATCAGATCCCCCCATAGCAGTGTATCAGCATCAGATCCCCCATAACAGTGTATCAGCATCAGATCCCCCCATAACAGTGTATCAGCATCAGATCCCCCATAACAGTGTGCCAGCATCAGATCCCCCATAACAGTGTATCAGCATAAGACCCCCCCATAACAGTGTGCCAGCATCAGATCCCCCTATAACAGTGTATCAGCATCAGATCCCCCCATAAGAGTGTATCAGCATCAGATCCCCCATAACAGTGTATCAGCATCAGATCCGCCATAACAGTGTATCAGCATCAGATCCCCATAACAGTGTATCAGCATCAGATCCCCATAACAGTGTAATTAGCATCAGATCCCCCCATAACAGTGTATCAGCATCAGATCCCCCATAACAGTGTATCAGCATCAGATCCCCCCATAACAGTGTTCCAGCATCAGATTCCCCCATAACAGTGTATCAGCATCAGATCCCCCATAACAGTGTATCAGCATCAGATCCCCCATAACAGTGTATCAGCATCAGATCCCCCATAACAGTGTTTCAGCATCAGATCCCCTATAACAGTGTATCAGCATCAGATCCCCCCATAGCAGTGTATCAGCATCAGATCCCCCCATAACAGTGTATCAGCATCAGATCCCCCATAACAATGTATCAGCATCAGATCCCCCCCCCCCCCCCCCCATAACAGATACAGATGAGACCCCATAGTCGTCTTCTCTTGGGGTACAATTTCAAGCTTGAGAAAGGCCTATTTGTGTTGGGCTGGAACTTTGCAGTTGGTTTGAATAAAGTTTGATGCACCACCTTTCAATATATTTGTCTGCCTCTTTCTTGATAGATAATAGATAGATAATAGATGATAGATAATAGATAGATAATAGATAGATAGATAGATAGATAGATAATAGATAGATAGATATGAGATAGATAGATAGATAGATAGATAGATAGATAGATAGATAGATAGATGATAGATAGATAGATAGATAATAGATAGATAGATAATAGATAGATAGATAGATAGATAATAGATAGATAGATAATAGATAGATAATAGATAGATAATAGATAGATAGATAGATAGATAATAGATAGATAGATAGATAGATAGATAGATAGATAGATAGATAGATAATAGATAGATAGATAGATAGATAGATAGATATGAGATAGATAGATAGGAGATAGATAGATAATAGATAGATAGATAGATAGATAGATAGATAATAGATAGATAGATAGATAGATAGATAGGAGATAGATAGATAGATAGATAGATAGATAGATGATAGATAGATAATAGATAGATAGATAGATAGATAGATAGATAGATAGATAGATAATAGATAGATAGATAGATAGATAGATAGATAATAGATAGATAGATAGATAGATAATAGATAGATAATAGATAGATAATAGATAATAGATAGATAATAGATAGATAGATAGATAGATAGATAGATAGATAGATAGATAGATAGATAAATAGATAGATAGATCTTGTGCCCTCTGTATAATCTTGCCGTGTAGATGGCGGTTTGCGGCAGGCAGCGGACATGACACCGCTGCTGTTAGGACCGTACTGATGCGGTTTAGAAGTGAGGCGTAAAGCCGCACACATCAATAAGTAAATACCATAACGCAGCAATTCACACAAAGCACGGCCGGGCCTCCAGAAATCCATACTTGTGAATGGGATTCTGCTTCCCGCCTCCGCTCTGTTTTGATTCTTGTTAGGTGTGAAAGGCGTTAAGGGTTGTTATTTAGCAGAATGCGAATGTTCTGCGGCTTTGCGGCGCGCACGTAGTGTAAATTGCTTTAGAATAACGTGTGCCATTACAGTGAATCAGTGCAGCCGGCCACCCCAGGATGTGTCCAGGATCATTCTCTAACGCGTCTGGCGTCCTTACCAGACAGAAGTATATTTTGTTTTACTTAGATACGCTTTAGTATCGCTGCGCTAGGACTCCGCCAGGTAATTCAGCCTTTGGGATACTAGAAGATCTTGTGTCACACAGCACAGACGGCAGCGCACAGCCCTGGACATGGACGTGCTAGCAGAACTTTTGTGCATTTGTATCGCAATTCAGAATATTTGAGAATTCACTTTGTGATGGATTACTTCGCCACGAAGCACATTTCTTTGTAAGTAGCGGGTGCAATGACAGGGTAGCGGATATTGGGCCGATCCCCGTCATTGTACTTCTCAGATTCCGCGTTCATACATGACTGCGGCATCTGATATACATAAAACAGTATAAAAAAAATATAATAATAATACTTACCTGATCCATTTACTCGCGACGGGCCAGCCACCGCCATCCTGCTTGAAGATCTGGCACGGCCCATGATGACGTCATCACTCGTCATACATCACCATACAAAGATTTCGTGCAAGATCTTCAAGCAAGATGGCAGCCGCCGGACCATGGCGAGCAAATGAAGCAGGAGGTAAGTATGTTTTTTTTTTGTTTTTTTTTACACTGTTTCAGGTTAAATCGATTAACTACCACAAAGCACAAGGAAATTAGGCTTTGCGGCAAATCGAATTTTTCCTGAAATTTGGATGGACTTCGATTCACTCAGCACTATTAGGGATAGTGACATGGAAAATGAAAAAATAAAAACAAATGTAAAAATTTTAAATAAGTTTAACATGAAAACTTAATTGAAAGGTTTTTTTGGGGGAGTTTGATATTGATGTCCTCAATATCAGGTCATTGGGGGTCTGACTCTGGCTATATAGCCATCAATGAACACAATTGGCAATCTAATGATTGGCAGTTATTGTCACCCAGGGTGACTTAAAAAAAAAAGAAAAAAAGTTAAAAATAGTTTTTACAAATATAAAAAAAATATATAAAAAAGTTCAAATCACCCGTCTTTCCTTAAAATAAAAATTAAAATAATACTTAACCAATAAAACAAATAAACATCATGGGCAATACCACGTGCGAAAATGCCCATATGATTGGGTTATCCCATCTTAGACAATGGGGGCATATCGCTAGGATATGCCCCCATTGTCTGATAGGTGCGGATTCTTACCTCTGGGACCCGCACCTACAAGGAGAACAGAGCGGAGAAAGTTGAGGAGGGCGCACTGCGCATGCGCAGCCGCCCTCCATTAATTTCTATGGAGCCGCCGAATCCGTCGGCCCCATAGAAATGAATGGGAGCGGGGGCCGCGCATGCACGGTGCGCTCCCATTCACTTCAATGGGAGAGGCGGGGAGCTGCGCCTAGTGGTGGACGGACCCTCACCTACAACGAGAACGAAGAGGGGAGCGCTGTGGCTGGAGGACCCCAGATTTCCCAAGCGCTGCTCCCATAGAAGTGAATGGGAGGGCACCGCACATGCGCGGCCCATGCTCCCATTCATTTCTATGGGGCAGACGGAAATAGCCGGCTCTTTTCGGCGGCCCCATAGAAAGGGATGTAGGGCGACTGTGCATGCGCAGTGCGCCCTCCGTTTATTTCCCAGCTCCGTTCTCATTGTAGGTGCTGGTCCCAGCGGTGGGACCTGTACCTATCAGACAATGGGGGCATATCCTAGCAATGGGAAAACCCCTTTTAAAACGCAAGAAAAATTATACAAGTGTGGTATCGTTGTAACCGTACTGACCTGGAGAATGAAGATAACAGGTCAATTTTACTGCATAGTGTACGGTATAAAAAAAAAAAAAAAAAAAAAAAAAACCTTTGTCAGAATTGCATTTTTACCCAATTCTACCCCATTTGGATTTTTTTCCTTCCAAATCCCACTACATGGTATGCAACCGTAAATGGGGCCATTAGAAAGTACAACTTGTCCCACAAAAAATAAGCCCTCACAAGGCTATATGAACGAAAAAATCAAAAAGTTAGGACTATGAGAAGGCGGGGAGTGAAAAACAAAAACGCAAAAAATCTCAGGGTCCTCTAAGGGTTAAGCAGCGGGTCATTTTCTGGTGACACGTTCCCTTTAAAGAAATGGTAAAAAAAAAAAGAACCGGTAATAAATGTCCTCGTTCTTAATTGTGCCTTGCGTTCCATCAGTAAGCCATTCAGGTCACTGCTGCATTCACATTCTCTTCATAACTGGTGTAAAAATGATTTAAAAATAATATTCCGCTTGCGGAGGCAAAGCCAATTAGCATAAACAAAGCTTTATCGATCATCTCGGATTCATACAGTTTTGCCAAAGGCTCCTCGCTGTGCTTTATGGCTTCTACCGTTACTTGCAATATGCAATCAGTGGAGCTAAAATCAATTGTAATACCGGGCATTCAGCAGATGGCGTGGTATAAGTTACCGAACTACTCCGATTACTGTAGAGAACGCGTTAGAAAATCGTACCCTAGCGCCTGCATAAATGTGCTCCTAGGACTGTTATTCTTCTTAACGCCGGTCGTGTTTTCTGCTTAGCTCAGTTTGCCGCCCCTCATCAGCTTACTGTTAACTCTCTCCATGACCCGTAAGGTAGCCATACATGTTAAATGAATGTCAGCCATGTCTGCCAATTTTGGTGGGACTGGCCGTCCATGGAGGCCTCCTGACTGTCCCGATCTTGGAGAAGGAAGGACCTGGCACGTTGGATTTTTCGAGAGGGAGGTGTCTGGCAGTGGATTACTCCCCTCTCCCTGTTTAAATCGTACTGTAAGCACGCTCCGCTATGGGTATAGAAATTGGAAGTTGGATGGAACGGCTGTTGGCCGAAAGAGCTTTCAGCCAACATCTATTTAAAGTGTATGGCCAGCTGAATTCTTACCGTTACCATTAGGAGATCAGTAGAGGAGCCAGGTTGTATCTGACCCTAGCATCATAAGGGTTAAAAAAAAACAACTCATACATAATCACAAGTGGCTAGTACGTACTGTAGGCTTGAAAGAAAAGGCAACAACATCATCAGACACGTGATGTTGAAGAACTCATGAGAACTCATGGTGAAAGTCTTATCTCTGGGGCCACAGGACAATCTACTCTATTACAGTATCTTAAGAGGTATGTCCAGTTAATAAAGGTCTTCTTCATGTAGCAGGGGACCTTGTATAGGGCTGGTATTTGGCTAACTACCCCAAGTGAGCACACAGCAACGCGGTAGAGGAATGGAGACTGAAGCACCCCCTCACACATCCTGTTCACTTGATTGTGTTGCATTATCAGACATAGACACAACTGTATGAACCTCGCTGTGTAGGGTACTGAAAATCATGAAGGTCACGAAAGTGGGAAATGACTACTCTGCTGCTACAGAGGTTGTCACCCAGCCTTCCAAGCTTAAAGTGAGCAATGTATCTGTTAAAAATAAAACTCATACACACCTGCCTTCCACCGCTCCATTCATCTGTCTTACAGTCTCCGGCCTGTAAACTTGTTAAAGGATGGGGTCACATGTGCCGCTGCAGTCAATGGATGACCTTAGTGGTGATGTGTCCCCAAAGAGGCACATCACTTCTTGGTCACGTTGGTGAGGTCAGTTATTGGCTGCTGCAGCATGCATGACTCTTTCCATACTGAGGGAAGTGGACCAGAAGACCGTAAAGTAGTCAGGGAGCTTGAGCGAAGTGGCAGAGAGCAAGTGAGTATGACTTTTTTTTTTACCAGTGGATTGTTTCTAAAGGGTTCAAGCCGTAAAGAGTAAATCCTATGGCAAAAAGTTAATGAGATGTATGGTTAAAGTACCTATTTCCTTATGCACTATGGTTCCCTCAAGATTGTCTATGGCAATCTTGGACCAGTTGCTAGGGTGATAGACTGGTCCCACGCCCTAGTTAGAAAGTTCCTAGCAAGGCTGACTTAACATCATCGCTGCTAACTTCTGTTCTGCTCCTTGAAAGAAATTGCTAAATGTCTACAGATGTTTGAGAATCACTTAAAGGCTGTGCTGGACAAACACTAAAGTATTTGCTCGTTTATGGCAAAAGACTTTACTGCATGTGAAAAGAGTTAATTGCCTCCAGTACCCACCACACTTTGGAGATGGACTGGCCATCTGGACCTAAGATCTGATCCCCGCAGACTGGGCATTTCACAAAGAACTAATGAGAACGGAACTGCACGTCAGTGGTTATTTGGGAAGATTGTAAAGTGTTTTTAGAGAGAGACTCAGGGAGGATCACTACCATCATTGTTACTGCCTATAGAAATCTATTAGGAAAAGCCTACTCTGTAGTATACATTAGAACAGTGCTTAATACTGCTGTGTGTATTGCCATTGTCATCATCTATACAGTAACGCAAGATTTTATTTGTTGTAACCAAATGGGCCAAGTCATTGACTTCACCAAACGTCTTCCAGCCCTACACTGGCCCTCCTGCTTCGTCCCCTTCCAGCCCTCAACCATCAAGGGCTCCTCAACTATTACTAGGCAGGAGCCCCAAAATAGCTCAAAAGGTTCCCAGAGGAAGCAAAGAAAAGGATAGGACTCCTCCAATCAGTGCATGGCCTAGAAAGAGCCAGAATGAGGACTGCCGCCATCATGAATGATACTACCACCACTCCAGTCCTCTACCCTATTCCGTTCTTGGGCTTGCTGCACATGAAGTGAACAGAGATATTGTAGGTATCATCTACTTCCATCATTAATCAGTCATCTTCCATCCATAGAGGTTGCCACCTTCATTTATAAAGCTGGTAATTCATGCTTACCAGGTTTGCTGCTGCAGGAATAAATTGTGATCGTATTCTGTCCCAGAATCGTGTTGCCACATGAAATACATTACGAATAAGGACTATGAAAAATGAACTGGTATAGGGTGAATCACAGAATATGGGGATTCATAATTCATACTTTGCCTGATCTAAACAGGTGCAGTAAACCATCTCTCTGCTGTTCGTAGAAATGGATCATTACGGAGAAATTACTCATTTTTATATAAGGAACATACAGTATTACCATAAAATTAGATTCACTGAAGAAGGGGAGAGAATTGAGAAATTAAATAAAAGTTAAATAAAATAACACTGGATTAATCTGCTAATCTCTGAGATTGTAAATCTGTCCAGAATTATGACATAGGTTTAGCACATAATAAAGGTAATAGAGGGCGAGCTCCGTTTTCTTGCATATGAAGCAACTTTAAAGGGGTTTAAAATCTCATAAAGTGATGGTATATGACTAAGATAAGCCATCATTTTATGATCAGTGGGGTCCTCTCTCAGGGACCCTCATCCATCCTGAGAATGAAGAGGATGCAACAATGGCATACTGTAGTTCTAATTTTGCTAATTTTTGCCTGAACAGCTGGATGGCTGGGGGATGCAGCGAGGAAAGGCAGTGCTTCATCCCCTTCATTCTGAGGATCATGGGATCCTAGAGATCAGACCTCTACCACTCATTGAGTGATGTTATATTCTACTAATATACCATCATTTGATGAAAAAAAACTTTGATGGAGGCATTTTACTCTATGAAAATATAGACTTCCCAAGGTCTGATGTATATGATCATATCATGTAGAAAAAATACATGGCACTCGGAAATGTAATGCAAGGCCATCCGATACACATCATGCTCCTGTCTTCCTGGCCGTGATCAAGGTCCAGGACGGACAAAAACGTTAGCCTCACTTGCTATAAATTATACATGGATGGAATAAATACCTACTACTAAGTTTCATTACATTTCCGAGTGGCGTGAATTTTTTCTACATTAAATTGGGACTTTTCACCCCATCACTGAGCACCGGATATTCTGACACGGTGGAGTGCCAGCCAGTTATAATACTATGATTATATCATGGACTTGTATAGGTCTGTAATATAGCATTCACAGTAATCTATGTGTCCATAATGTGCCCATATTGACCTCCAGGTTGATCCAGGTTGATGCAGAGGCACACTGAGGCTTTTTATCGCTATCAAACACAATCCATTACAACAAAATCCAAGGCTAATTCCCAAGCATTAGAAGACTATTCTGTCCTGAAGCACTCCTTCAGGAGGAGAACATGCTACCACATATACAGTACAGACCAAAAGTTTAGACACACCTTCTCATTCAAAGAGTTTTCTTTATTTTTATGACTATGAAGGCATCAAAACTATGAATTAACACCTGTGGAATTATATACATAACAAACAAGTGTGAAACAACTGAAAATATGTCATATTCTAGGTTCTTCAAAGTAGCCACCTTTTGCTTTGATTACTGCTTTGCACACTCTTGGCATTCTCTTGATGAGCTTCAAGAGGTAGTCCCCTGAAATGGTCTTCCAACAGTCTTGAAGGAGTTCCCAGAGATGCTTAGCACTTGTTGGCCCTTTTGCCTTCACTCTGCGGTCCAGCTCACCCCAAACCATCTCGATTGGGTTCAGGTCCGGTGACTGTGGAGGCCAGGTCATCTGGCGCAGCACCCCATCACTCTCCTTCATGGTCAAATAGCCCTTACTTTCAAAGTTTTCCCAATTTTTCGGCTGACTGACTGACCTTCATTTCTTAAAGTAATGATGGCCACTCGTTTTTCTTTACTTAGCTACTTTTTTCTTGCCATAATACAAATTCTAACAGTCTATTCAGTAGGACTATCAGCTGTGTATCCACCTGACTTCTCCTCAACGCCACTGATGGTCCCAACCCCATTTATAAGGCAAGAAATCCCACTTATTAAACCTGACAGGGCACACCTGTGAAGTGAAGTTAAAACCATTTCAGGTGACTACCTCTTGAAGCTCATCAAGAGAATGTCAAGAGTGTGCAAAGCAAGAACCTAGAATATGACATATTTTCAGTTGTTTCACAATTTTTTGTTATGTATATAATTCCACATGTGTTAATTCATAGTTTTGATGCCTTCAGTGTGAATATACAATTTTCATAGTCATGAAAATAAAGAAAACTCTTTGAATGAGAAGGTGTGTCCAAACTTTTGGTCTGTACTGTACATACACCTACATTGTATCATTAAGAAAGGCAGATTTTGCCAATTATTTTAATGGCATCACCTTTAATTAACCAGGATGCTAGTGTGAAGCCTGGATGATAAAGAAGCCTTGTTCCTCCCTGAGAGAAGATTCTTCATTCTAAAATCACCTTTTCAGACTTTTAACCCCAGGTCGCACTTCCCATATCTGCCTTGCTACCTGCAGCAGTGTCAGAACATCAGTGGCCTAGGAGGAGATAGGTTGTGGACAACTGACTCATAGCATGCTGGTAGTGAGAATGAATCAGAGTGAAAGAGTTCATCAGGAGGAATAGTATTAAGAACTATTTTGAGTTTGCATTGGGGTCATTCCAATCCAGTAGATCCCTGACCAAAAAAGAACATATTCTTCTTGAAGTATAAATGAAAAGTCATAAATTATGTTAGGTGAACAGACACAAAAACAAAAGGGTTGGTCAGTGGAAGAGTTGAAGCGAAATAATCGACTAGCCACCACCAGATGAATAGAGACAATAATAGAAATCATGATGGTTCTGTTGAGTAGCGTGAAGACCTCATATACAAGGTGTCAAAATTAACTTGACCACAAATGATAATGTCATCATTAATAGACAGAATATGTGTGGAGCACCCATTAAATATTATGGGTGTAGCAGAAGTGAGAATACATGTACTAATCATACTCCTAAAGGGATATTTCAGTACCTAAAAGTTATCCCCTATCCATTGGATAGAGCATTACTAACTAATCAGAAGAGGTCCAACTGCTTGGTTCACCACCATTCCTGAGAATGGAGGTCCATGCCACTCCATTGATTCTCTGTCGGACTGCTGGAAATAGCTGAACAATGTGCTGTCCCCCACCGGACCTCCACTGATCAGACAATACTACCCTATCCACTAGATAAGAGAACTTTCAATGGATTATCCTGTACTTTTATATTGATAGGCTTTAATATCTGATTGGTGAGGGTTCGACAATCTGTACCACCACTGATCAGCTGTTCTGCAGTAGCTCTGGCTACAGAGGTTGGCCCCCGTACTATACAGCTTCATCCACTGTGTAGTGGACGGAGCTGACTACTGCAGTGCTGCCACTATTTGCTTCTGCTGATTGATGGGTGTGTGGAGTGTCGGAATGACACTGATCAGCTATTGATGGTCTATCCTAAAAATAGGTCATCAATATAAAAGTACTGGAAAAACATGAAAATCAATAAACATTACTCCAGTGGTGTCCAGAGCTGAACCCAGACATATTCCCATTTTCACCCCTCCGGCCCCCCTGATATGAGCATCGAAGCATGGACAAGGGCTTGTTTGTTTATAATAAAACACTGCTAGGTGGCGGCTTCCGCCTAGCAGTGTTGATGGTGATGTCACCAGCACTGATGCCAGCTTTAGCACTGCCCTAAGCATTTTACAGGCTAGGGGATTGCTAAAGCTTGCCCATTAGTGCCGGTGACGTCACCGGGCTCACTGCTGGGTGGAAGCCTCCACCTAGCAGTCCCTATGGGGAGCTCTGTACGTCACTGGATCTACATAAAATGCCTTTGCCCTGCACAATTCAGTGCAGGACAAAGGAGAGCATCGAAGCATGAAATGTTCCAATGCTCATATCACAGGGCCTGCCTGGGTCAAAATGTGGGCATGTCTGGGTTGAGCTCTGAACCCAGACAACCCCTTCAAAAATGTTAAAATCCTGGAGAACCAGTCTGGTCTGTATATGTGGTAGGTAGATGCCACTGAGAAAATTAAATCTGTTGAGCTTTGCATAAATCAGCTTTGCAGTATCACAGCAGAGAGGATGTCAAATTACTGCAGAATAGAAATGTATTCCCACAAGTATGAGCTACATTATGAATCACAACACCGGCTGAATGCTTAAAACAAGAAAGAATTCTGACAAACAAGAAATGCAATTTTTATATTGTTCTTTTGTGAAATCTGTTAGGATTCTGCAAATTTACATGTTGCTGACATACATTTGTCAAAAGAATTGCTAGTGCTTAGGGTTGAGGAAAATGATGGAAGCCATTATCGTGGATATATGACCACCATGTGGACGTTACTGACACATCTGCTAAAAATCTGTTGTATAACATAAGGCATAACATAAGGCAGATACTGCCGCCACTATCCTTGAAATACCCCCATACTGGGATCTGGACTTTGCTGCAGGGTCCACAAAGCTGCAATCTCTAGCAGTATTCTCCATTAAGAGTCTGCTTACCCAAGTGGGTCAAAAGACACAGATGTGTGGCACCAAGGGGACTTACAAACGAGTGGTGAGAGGACAAGCTGAGGTCAAGACAGGCAGAGTTCAAGAAGTAAAGTAATCAATCTATAGGTCAGGGCAGGTGGCACAGGGTCAAACTGGCAATGAGTGACCCTGTGCTTGTCTAGGTCACTCAGACTAGACAAGCTAGGAACATTTTGCTCAGGCACCTTCCCATAAGGAAAGGTGCCCTACATACCTCAGGGAATACTGTCATAGGATGGGAGAGAGGAGGTGCTGGGAGAGAGGAGGTGCTGTTGGGTAAAGAGTACTTTAGCTAACACTTGGCTGTCCCCAGTTCTCCTGATAGTTGAGGGTCCCAGAGGCTGGACCAACACTTATGCATTAATGGATTTTCTTGAACATGGGAATTGCCCTCAGGATCATGCCTAGCTGCTTTTCAAGAGTTGAGTAGAATCTGATGGTTGAGTTTCCTTAAAGTGATCGACATTTTATTGGGGAAGATCAGCACTACTTGCAGTGCAACTCAGACCGTAACATAATGTACATCTCACTTACAAATAGTTTTCCAACCTTCTTTTTGAATGAAAAAATACAAGCGGGGAGGAAAGGACAGGATTACAAACAACTGAGATACCAAGATGTTAGAATAAGCTATGCATCAAAACTGCATGCAAAAAATGGATATGGCAGTCCTTCGGGGGTAAGGAAATCGAGGTTAAAAACAAAGTTCCAAATAAGTTGACAGTTGGCAATGAAGCTGGAGCTACTACATGGCGACTTTGGCCATGCAGCGTAGTAAGCATGTAATACCTGACAGTTGTAGGAAATCCAACACTCCTGGATTTAATTATGACTGCCGAGTTGCAATTACAGTAACGTACAGGTCGCAACGTCACCCTATTCACTTTCATTATTTGCCATTTAGGCTGCAGTACACTGCGATCTTTGGTCCTGCAGCCTGTTATGGTCAAAGTCACTTTGTAGGCCCAGTCTAAAGGAAGTCTAGAAACAATATAATTTAGCCAGGTAATGGCCAGGTGACACCCATTGTCTTTCGTAGGATCCTTAACATATCCAAAAACAGCAACAAGTTTGATTTTCCCTTGCTTGAATTCAGGTTGACGGACCATAAAACCTGGTTGACCTTCCCCGCCCATGATCTTGACTTAATTGACACGGTCTACTTTTATTGAAAATTGCACATTTTCTGCCACGTGTTTGTACCCCATGTTCTGGGTGTAGCTTCCTGCTTTCACCTGACCTAAAAAGATGGCACAAATCTGATTTTCATTGTATCTGTCAGGTTTTGACCCTATCAGATGCTCATGAGCGTGAAACCTTCTGTTTCTATTAGAATCTTCTCTTTTACCACCCTCTTCCTATTTTCTGCTTCCTAAAAATTAATGGTTCTGACAGGGATTTGTAAAAAAAAATAAAAAATCACCATTCCAGCATTGCTGATTCGGTCTTACTACCCCTCAACAATTACGTACCATGCATGCACATGATCGTTTCAGTTAATCACTGGAGTTAGTGATGATGCTAGCATGTACTTTACAAGACTGCCGCAGGTATCAGCATTGCAGGACAAGAGAACAGGGACTGGTGGAAACCACTGGAGCGGCGAGGGATTGAACAAGTGAGTATACGACTCTAATAAACCAGACAAGTGCCTGGAAGCATTAGCAAACAACAAAAATGGAAAATGTGACAATGCATGACCTCCATCTTACTCAGCCAAGGACCTACAAACCTATCTACTGAAGTCATGTATCCTACAAACATTCATTCAGGGGGTAAAGGCTGTAAATCTTTGTGTGTGTCTGAGGGTTTCAAGAAATAAAAATGGTACAGATGGTCTGTAGACAGTATCTCTAGGAATGTGGAGGAGGTAGGAAAGCATGAACCTTATAACTTTTGCCCATGAATCGTCCATGGGGTGCTGGACAGATCAGCAGAGGAGTGGTTGGGGGGCTAATAATTATTCACACCCCTGCCTGCCCCTGGGCTGATCAGCCAGATGGACTTATCATAAGAGCAAGCAGAAGAGGTTGGGGGGATCTGATGCTGAGGCCAGAACCTGCTTCCACAAGAAAGGAAAGTAGAGACTGGAGATGGTCTACCGTCCACCACTGGCCAAGGGGAACTGACCTCCAAATGATGGAGTATCCAGGGCTATTGTGGATCGGAGTACCGGGTTGCGCCCCTGGGTTTGTTCATTGTGGTTGCTTGGTGCTTGGCTATGTTCTGGGGTGCTGTCCCGTGGAGCTGTTTCCCGGTAACACAATAAAGTTGTCTGGATAAGTGCCCCATTCCCCATCCCTGTGTGCTCTGTGCTATACAGACTGTGACAGAAAACCTTAAAAATAGGTAAAAGAAAATCAACAAAAATGAGAAAAAATACTCAGCATACCGAGCATTATCTAGTGGCCGTGCTTGGAATTGCTGTCCAATCCCAATAATTTGAATGGGACTGAGCTGTGCTTAAACCATGTGACCAAAGAACATGACATCACAGGCCTAGGAAGAGACCAAGAGAAGACAGCTGATAGGCAAAGGTTCCTGGAGTCAGACGCCTGACGATCTGACATTGATGACCTATCCTGAGTGTAGGTTATCAATATTAAACATCCAGAAAAAACCCTTTATAGACCCTCTGTCAGCATGATCAACCCTATTAATCCAGGGATATTGCCTGTTAGGGTTAATCATGCTGAACAAAACAATACATTAATTTCCTCTTTAGGGTTAATAAGTGCAGACATATTTAAATTTTTATATATATATATATATATATATATGTAAATTTGGTATTTGGAGCACCAGGGAACTGGCCTTAGCACTAGGAGCACTGCTTGATCAGCACCCCCTGCGCTCTCTATATTTTCCGCTATCATTTGACTGACAAGACTAGATATCTTGGGCAATGAATCAGTTGCTGCTTCCTGAGCTTGTAAAGCATCAGAAGACCCATTTCGCAAGCACAGAATCAGCTCAGTGCAGTGGATATGATGAGTGCTGCTTTGCCAGCTCATCAGATCCACTGCGCAAGCGCCAGGCTACTGAGCCTCAGTGCTGCCCTGAGAGCACAGGCTGAAGTAGATATCCAGTCCTGTCACTCAAAGAGGAGAGGGAAGTACAGAGACCACAGGGGTTATTGTCCTTGAGGTGCTCGTAGGACTATGGCCAGCACCTTGGTGCTCCAAATGACTAATTTAGATAAATATAAAAATTAGGAAATGGATCTTCAGGTGATTCCAAAGCTCATAAATGTACATAAATATAAGAAGTAATGTCTGCAGTTATTAACCATAGAGAAGAAATAGATATTTTTTTTTACTCAGCATGGCAATATGTCTGGTTTAACAGGGTTGATCATGCTGACAGAGGCCCTTTAATTATGGTTTTCTTTGGATCTCCATTTTTTAGGACTTCTATGTCCTTCTCTCTGAGGACCGTGTACAGGATGCTGCTTTGTGTTATCCGCCAGCCACAGCTGCTTTTTACAGTATTCCTCTAGGTAGCTTGTAGACTATTACTGCTTCTTGAAGAACTTGGAGAAATAGTGGCTGCCAGAGATCAAACTGGTTGTACGGTGTCTGAGTCGTAATTAGATGACAGACCACTTGCTACATTTTCTCATTACCGATAAATGTCCTCCAAGGTTTAAGGATTTGTTTGATTTAAAGATGGCCTCTGCTTGGTCAAAGCCGCCTTTGGAGATCTCCATGGCAATGCTAATGATGGGAGATCAGGGAATTTTCGGTTTGTTTTATGTTTTGAATGCCTCAAATGGTAAATTCATCGAAGTAGAACATTTCAAATGGGTTTTATTTATTTAAATCACCGGCGTTCTGACAGGGGATTTGGAGGTGACTGGAGGAGGAGGATGGAAAGAACATGGATCCGCTAGGAAAGTGTCACACAGTCCACACAGAGTCTGACATCTAACTAATTTTGTTTTGTCCATTGTGAGTTTAGATTAGTCACAATGTTTACGTGAGTGCTACTAAATGACGACCTGAGCCCCGCAGCATCAACATCATCAGCTCTGCTACCATAGCTATTATGGCCACTAGAAAAGTCAAGTAGCTTGTAGCAGCTTCAATCATCTTTGTTCCATGGTTTGCTACAGAGATACTTAAAAATCTGAGTCACTTTGTAAATACATCATATAATTTATGTTCTCCTGGTTGTTATGCTCCAGAGCTGCATTCACAGTTCATCTGGTTGCTTTTGGAAATGTTAATAAGTATGTAAAAGTTAGTTACTCTTCTTATTATGGATCAGTGGGAGTGTGGACCCACTGTCCCAACTAACGGTATTGCGTAGGGCTATTTATTCTGGCACTTACCCGGGATCTGGACTTTGCTGCAGGGGAACAACCAAACAGCTACCTCTTGGGATAGTACCAGTATAGATGGCAGCAGAGCCACTGGGGTCAGAGACACTGGTACAAGCAACAGGAGCTGAGACTAACAAAACAAAAAAACACCAAAACCACTGCGTAGTCTGGACAGTCACTTACAGTAGGTTTGAATGCTGGTTTTGAAGTCCAGGAAGCACACTAGAAGTGTAGATGAATGCAGAAATAGGATAGACTGTCAGAGAAGGTAGTGGTGAAGACACAGGCAGGGCAGGCTCAGTATTTGGCAGGAATATAGACTAGGCAGACAAATACAAATAAAACTAAATTTGGCAAGAAGGTGCAGGAGTGCACAGGCAGAGCGGGCTAGGAGTACACTAGGAGTGCAGGCAGGAGATCATGCAGTATAAGCGCAGATAAATCACAGAAACACTAGATCTCTCAACAGCTTTGCTGGTCACCAGGGAACCTAAAGCTCAGGCACCGGCCAGCTGTAGAGGGCACCTTAAATACCCAGGGAGCACAAGGCTACAACAGCATGTTGAGTAGCTCAGAAAACATGCCTGCAGGGGAGAGGAGAGCAGAGCAGTGATTGACATAGACCTAACACATATCAGTTCACTGCACACTGCCTGTGTAAAGGCTGCACTTCCCAGAATGTAAATCACGTGTGCCAGCAGGGGATTCTGGTAGATTTATACTCTGTAGCCTGCAGAATTGTAAATATAGCTATGGAATATAATGCAGTATCAATACAGGATTAGTAATGTAATGAATGTACACAGTGACTCCACCAGCAGAATAGTGAGTACAGCTCTGGAGTATAATACAGGATGTAATTCAGGATCAGTACCGGATAAGTAATGTAATGTATGTACACGGTGACTCCACCAGCAGAATAGTGAGTGCAGCTCTGGAGTATAATACAATATGTAACTCAGGATCAGTACAGGATAAGTAATCTAATGTATGTACACAGTGACTCCACCAGCAGAATAGTGAGTGCAGCTCTGGAGTATAATACAATATGTAACTCAGGATCAGTACAGGATAAGTAATCTAATGTATGTACACAGTGACTGCACCAGCAGAATAGTGAGTGCAGCTCTGGAGTATTATACAGGATGTAACTCAGGATCAGTACAGAATAAGTAATGTAATGTATGTACATAGTGACTCCACCAGCAGAATAGTGAGTGCAGCTCTGGAGTATAATACAGGATGTAATTCAGGATCAGTACCGGATAAGTAATGTAATGTATAGAATGTGTCGGCAGATAAGAACCATTTGGCCCATCTAGTCTGCCCAATATACTGAATACTATGAATAGCCCTGAAGTGATAAGGGGCAGGGGTCATATTCGAATTTGTGATATTTCACAAATATTTAGTAGAATATTCGTCATATATTCGCGAATTCGTATATTCATTATATTCTACATTCTTTTTTTTTACGCGAAAATTGGCAAGGTACTGATCGCGTAATATGCAAATATTACGCACTCAATACAGGCGTGGGTCAAAAACGAATATATAGCACTATAGAATATGGTGCTCTATATTTGTTTTTTAGAATATTCGTAATTTTTTCCGTCTGAGGTCATGATTCCTCCCTGCTTCTTGCTTGTGGCCCAATGAGTCATTGGCCCAGGGAGGAATCATGACTTCAGATGGAAAAAATTACGAATATTCTAAAAAACGAATATAGAGCACTATATTCTAAATATTTGCTAATTCTTGAAGTGCCGATATTCGAGATTAAAATTCGCTATTCGAATATTCGCGCTCAACACTAGTAATGTATGTACACAGTGACTCCACCAGCAGAATAGTGAGTACAGCTCTGGAGTATAATACAGGATGTAACTCAGGATCAGTAAAGGATAAGTAATGTAATGTATGTTCACAGTGACTCCACCAGCAGAACAGTGAGTGCAGCTCTGGAGTATAATACAGGATGTAACTCAGGATCAGTACAGGATACGTAATGTAATGTATGTACACAGTGACTCCACCGGCAGAACAGTGAGTGCAGCTCTGGAGTATAATACAGGATGTAACTCAGGATCAGTACAGGATAAGTAATGCAATGTATGTACACAGTGACTCCACCAGCAGAATAGTGAGTGCAGCTCTGGAGTATAATACAGGATGTAACTCAGGATCAGTACAGGATAAGTAAACGTAATGTATGTTCACAGTGACTGCACAAGCAGAATAGCGAGTGCAGCTCCAGAGTATAATACAGGATGTAACTCTGGATCAGTAAAGGATAAATAATGTAATGTATGTACACAGTGACTCCACCAGCAGAATAGTGAGTACAGCTCTGGAGAATAATACAGGATGTAACTCAGGATAAGTACAGGATAAGTAATGTATGTACACAGTGACTCCACCAACAGAATAGTGAGTGCAGCTCTGGAGTATAATACAGGATGTAACTCTGGATCAGTACATGATAAGTAATGTAATGTATGTACACAGTGACTGCACCAGCAGAATAGTGAGTGCAGCTCTGGAGAATAATACAGGATGTAACTCAGGATCAGTACAGTATAAGTAATGTAATGTATAGAATGTGTCGGCAGATAAGAACCATTTGGCCCATCTAGTCTGCCCAATATACTGAATACTATGAATAGCCCTGAAGTGATAAGGGGCAGGGGTCATATTCGAATTTGTGATATTTCGCTAATATTTAGTAGAATATTCGTCATATATTTGCGAATTGGTATATTCGTTATATTCCACATTCTTTTTTTTTAACGCGAAAATCGGCAAGGTAATGATCGCGTAATATGAAAATATTACGCACTCAATACAGGCGTGGGTCAAAAACAAATATATAGCACTATAGAATATAGTGCTATATATTTGTTTTTTAGAATATTCATCATTTTTTCCATCTGAAGTCATGATTCCTCCCTGCTTCTTGCTTGTGGGCCAATGACTCATTGGGCCACAAGCAACTTAAAGGGAACCTGTCATGTGGATATTTGATTATAATCTAACTAATTATATACAATCATTAACTACTAAAAAGTGCCTTAGATGTAATCACTTACTGGTGTGACAGATGGTTACCCCATAATATACACACAAAGATGCCGTATGCCGCATGCTAATGAGCTGATTTGAGTCCAGCGTGATGTCATTGAGTCCAGCGTATATTTAATTCAGAGCTATAGCCACTCCCCCGCCCACCTGCTGCTGGTTCATGGAAACAAACTGTCATTCAGCAGCAGGTGGCGGGGAGAGTCAGGAGCTCATGAATATTCAGGACTCATCATTATCAGCTGGAGATTTTCACTACAAGATGTTGGCAGATTGACTGGGTCAATTAAAGAAAGTGACCCAGCATTGTGCTAAGAGAATCAGTCACTTATTTATGTTGCCCTTAGTTAGGACACCATAAAACTGGTGACAGGTTCCCTTTAAGCAGGGGGAGGAATCATGACTTCAGAAGAAAAAAAAATGACGAATATTCTAAAAAACGAATATAGACACTATATTCTAAATATTTGCTAATTCTTGAAGTGCCGATATTCGAGATTAAAATTCGCTATTCGAATATTCGCGCTCAACACTAGTAATGTATGTACACAGTGACTCCATCAGCAGAATAGGAGTACAGCTCTGGAGTATAATATAGGATGTAACTCAGGATCAGTACAGGATAAGTAATGTAATGTATGTACACAGTGACTGCACCAGCAGAATAGTGAGTGAGTACAGCTCTGGAGTATAATATAGGATGTAACTCAGGATCAGTACAGGATAAGTAATGTAATGTATGTACACAGTGACTCCACCAGCAGAATAGTGAGTGCAGCTGTGGAGTATAATACAGGATGTAACTCAGGATCAGTACAGGATAAGTAATGTATGTACACAGTGACTCCACCAGCAGAATAGTGAGTGCAGCTCTGGAGTATAATACAGTATGTAACTCAGGAGCAGTACAGGATAAGTTATGTAATGTATGTACACAGTGACTCCACCAGCAGAATAGTGAGTGCAGCTCTGGAGTATAATACATGATGTAACTCAGGATCAGTACAGGATAAGTAACGTAATGTATGTTCACAGTGACTGCACAAGTAGAATAGCGAGTGCAGCTCCGGAGTATAATACAGGATGTAACTCTGGATCAGTAAAGGATAAATAATGTAATGTATGTGCACAGTGACTGCACCAGCAGAATAGTGAGTGCAGCTCTGGAGAATAATACAGGGTGTAACTCAGGATAAGTACAGGATAAGTAATGTGTGTACACAGTGACTCCACCAACAGAATAGTGAGTGCAGCTCCGGAGTATAATACAGGATGTAACTCTGGATAAGTACAGGATAAGTAATGTATATACACTGACTATATCATCAGAATAATGAGTGCAGCTCTGGAGTATAATACATGATGTTACTCAGGATCAGTACAGGATAAGTAACGTAATGTATGTTCACAGTGACTGCACAAGCAGAATAGCGAGTGCAGCTGCAGCCGGAGTATAATACAGGATGTAACTCAGGATCAGTAAAGGATAAATAATGTATGTACACAGTGACTGCACCAGCAGAATAGTGAGTACAGCTCTGGAGTATAATACAGGATGTAACTCAGGATCAGTAAAGGATAAATAATGTAATGTATGTACACAGTGACTGCACCAGCAGAATAGTGAGTACAGCTCTGGAGTATAATACAGGATGTAACTCAGGATCAGTAAAGGATAAATAATGTAATGTATGTACACAGTGACTGCACCAGCAGAATAGTGAGTACAGCTCTGGAGTATAATACAGGATGTAACTCAGGTTCAGTACAGGATAAGTTTGTAATGTATGTACACAGTGACTGCACCAGCAGAATAGTGAGTACAGCTCTGGAGTATAATACAGGATGTAACTCAGGATCAGTACAGGATAAGTAATGTAATGTATGTACACAGTGTCTCCACCAGCAGAATAGTGAGTGCAGCTCTGGAGTATAATACAGGATGTAACTCAGGATCAGTACAGGATAAGTAATGTATGTACACAGTGACTCCACCAGCAGAATAGTGAGTGCAGCTCTGGAGTATAATACAATATGTAACTCAGGATCAGTACAGGATAAGTAATCTAATGTATGTACACAGTGACTCCACCAGCAGAATAGTGAGTGCAGCTCTGGAGTATAATACAATATGTAACTCAGGATCAGTACAGGATAAGTAATCTAATGTATGTACACAGTGACTGCACCAGCAGAATAGTGAGTGCAGCTCTGGAGTATTATACAGGATGTAACTCAGGATCAGTACAGAATAAGTAATGTAATGTATGTACATAGTGACTCCACCAGCAGAATAGTGAGTGCAGCTCTGGAGTATAATACAGGATGTAATTCAGGATCAGTACCGGATAAGTAATGTAATGTATAGAATGTGTCGGCAGATAAGAACCATTTGGCCCATCTAGTCTGCCCAATATACTGAATACTATGAATAGCCCTGAAGTGATAAGGGGCAGGGGTCATATTCGAATTTGTGATATTTCACAAATATTTAGTAGAATATTCGTCATATATTCGCGAATTCGTATATTCATTATATTCTACATTCTTTTTTTTTACGCGAAAATTGGCAAGGTACTGATCGCGTAATATGCAAATATTACGCACTCAATACAGGCGTGGGTCAAAAACGAATATATAGCACTATAGAATATGGTGCTCTATATTTGTTTTTTAGAATATTCGTAATTTTTTCCGTCTGAGGTCATGATTCCTCCCTGCTTCTTGCTTGTGGCCCAATGAGTCATTGGCCCAGGAGGAATCATGACTTCAGATGGAAAAAATTACGAATATTCTAAAAAACGAATATAGAGCACTATATTCTAAATATTTGCTAATTCTTGAAGTGCCGATATTCGAGATTAAAATTCGCTATTCGAATATTCGCGCTCAACACTAGTAATGTATGTACACAGTGACTCCACCAGCAGAATAGTGAGTACAGCTCTGGAGTATAATACAGGATGTAACTCAGGATCAGTAAAGGATAAGTAATGTAATGTATGTTCACAGTGACTCCACCAGCAGAACAGTGAGTGCAGCTCTGGAGTATAATACAGGATGTAACTCAGGATCAGTACAGGATACGTAATGTAATGTATGTACACAGTGACTCCACCGGCAGAACAGTGAGTGCAGCTCTGGAGTATAATACAGGATGTAACTCAGGATCAGTACAGGATAAGTAATGCAATGTATGTACACAGTGACTCCACCAGCAGAATAGTGAGTGCAGCTCTGGAGTATAATACAGGATGTAACTCAGGATCAGTACAGGATAAGTAAACGTAATGTATGTTCACAGTGACTGCACAAGCAGAATAGCGAGTGCAGCTCCAGAGTATAATACAGGATGTAACTCTGGATCAGTAAAGGATAAATAATGTAATGTATGTACACAGTGACTCCACCAGCAGAATAGTGAGTACAGCTCTGGAGAATAATACAGGATGTAACTCAGGATAAGTACAGGATAAGTAATGTATGTACACAGTGACTCCACCAACAGAATAGTGAGTGCAGCTCTGGAGTATAATACAGGATGTAACTCTGGATCAGTACATGATAAGTAATGTAATGTATGTACACAGTGACTGCACCAGCAGAATAGTGAGTGCAGCTCTGGAGAATAATACAGGATGTAACTCAGGATCAGTACAGTATAAGTAATGTATATACACTGTGACTATACCATCAGAATAATGAGTGCAGCTCTGGAGTATAATACATGATGTAACTCACGATCAGTACAGGATAAGTAAAGTAATGTATGTATACAGTGACTGCACAAGCAGAATAGTGAGTGCAGCTCCGGAGTATAATACAGAATGTAACTCAGGATCAGTACAGGATAAGTAATGTAATGTATGTACACAGTGACTGCACCAGCAGAATAGTGAGTGCAGCTCTGGAGTATAATACAGGATGTAACTCAGGATCAGTACAGGATAAGTAATGTAATGTATGTACACAGTGACTGCACCAGCAGAATAGTGAGTACAGCTCTGGAGTATAATACAGGATGTAACTCAGGATCAGTACAGGATAAGTAATGTATGTACACAGTGACTGCACCAGCAGAATAGTGAGTGCAGCTCTGGAGTATAATACAGGATGTAACTCAGGATCAGTACAGGATAAGTCATGTAATGTATGTACACAGTGACTGCACCAGCAGAATAGTGAGTGCAGCTCTGGAGTATAATACAGGATGTAACTCAGGATCAGTACAGGATAAGTCATGTAATGTATGTACACAGTGACTGCACCAGCAGAATAGTGAGTACAGCTCTGGAGTATAATACAGGATGTAGCTCAGGATCAGTAAAGGATAAATAATGTAATGTATGTACACAGTGACTGAACAATCAGAATAATGAGTGCAGCTCTGGAGTATATTAGGGGCTATTACTACATAACAAGTGATGTATTGTATTTAAAAAAGTAATTAACGTTTTATGTAGATTTATTTTTGATGCTTACTGTAAAAAATTGTGTGTTTTTTTTTTTTTTAAATGGCCATACCCTTGTAACTTATCACAATGCCCAAACAGTTGAATGCAAATTGCTGCTCTGCTGTACTTGTATATATTTTAATAAAGGCAGCACATTTTTCGGAGCTCTCTGTGGGTTTTTTCCCATTTTGAGTCTTTATGTGGAGTCCAAGGCTACTTTCACACAAAGCTACTTTGCTGGATCCGGCAGGGTTCAGCAAAAACGCTTCCGTTACTGATAATACAACCGTCTGCATCTGTTATGAACGGATCCGGTTGTATTATCTGTAACAGCCAAGATGGATCCGTCATGAACTCCATTAAAAGTCAATAGGGGGCGGATCCGTTTTCTATTGTGTCAGATTGTGTCGGAGAAAACGTATCCGCCCCCATTGACTTGCATTGGGGGTCATGATGGATCCGTCTTGCTCCGCGTCCCAGGACGGAAAGCAAACCGCAGCATGCTGATCTGAGAACGCAACTAAACGGAACGGAACGCATCTTGGAGGATTCCGTTCTGTTCAGTTTTGTGCCCATTGACAATGAATGGGGACAAAACGGAAGCGTTTTTTTTCCCGGTATTGAGCCTCTATGACGGATCTTGATACCGGAAAACTAAAACGCTAGTGTGACAGTAGCCTTAGCCATTGGATCTCACTAACCTGCCAAGTCCTGGATCCATCCCCCTCTCACATTCTCCTTCTGACAGAACGAAGAACAAAGTTTTATTTTAATGAAATGTTTTTTTCCCCCTGAATTTCTTTAAAAAAGTCATTGATGCATGTGGATCCTTGGTCGAAGTTTTAGATGAATTTGAGACCTGCTGAGGATTTATCTGATGTTCTCAATGGAGGCCGAACACGACATGGCGCGGTGGTTAGAACCGTTCACTAGAAATGTATTTTCACAGCATTCATCTCGTGTAATGACTGATTCAGGATCCACCAGTGAACACAGGACCCCCAGGGAACGTGTATCGGAGTTAAGGTAAAGCCGAAGCTCTTGCGACGTTTGTCTTGCTGGATTCGGAAAGCTTTAAGCTTGGTTTGACAGAGATATTTACAGCGCTGCCAATAAATGAGCCTTGATCTAATTACTTCAGCATTCCTGCCGAGTCCATACAATTAAGACCGAGCTACGGGCCTTCACGTGACTGAATCATAGCAAACATTTACACAGGTTTGCTCCTACAGTATTTGCTCTGGTTACAGAGAATGAGCCCGGGATCCACTGTGACAATTGGGCTACAAAAAAGTCCTTTCCACAGTCTACAGTATTAGCTATTTGGTTCTTAAGGGGGAACCACCCTTAAAAATGGAGAAAAACATCTTCCAAAGTCTTCTGGACATTTGGACTCAATTTCTTTGTAATCCTTAGGCCCCTTTCACACGGGCGTTGTGGGAAAAGGTGCGGGTGCGTTGCGGGAACACGCACAATTTTTCAGCGCGAGTGCAAAACATTGTAATGCGTTTTGCACTTGCGTAAGAAAAATCGCGCATGTTTGGTGCCCAAACTCGAACTTCTTCACAGAAGTTCAGGCTTGGGATCGGGGTTCTGTAGATTGTATTATTTTCCCTTATAACATGGTTATAAGGGAAAATAATAGCATTCTGAATACAGAAAGCATAGTAAAATAGCGCTGGAGGGGTTAAAAAAAATAAAAAAAATAATTTAGCTAACCTTAATCCACTTGCTCGCGCAGCCGGCATCGCTTCTGTCTTCTTTCTTTGCTGTGTGCAGGAACAGGACCTGTAGTGACGTCACTCCGGTCATCACATGGTCCGTCACATAATCTTTTACCATGGTGATGGACCATGTGATGACCGGAGTGACGTCACCACAGGTCCTGTTCCTGCACACAGCAAAGAAAGAAGACAGAAGAGATGCCGGCTGCGCGATCAAGTGGATTAAGGTGAGTTAAATTATTTTTAATTTTTTTTTAACCCCTCCAGCGCTATTTTACTAAGCATTCTGTATTCAGAATGCTATTATTTTCCCTTATAACCATGTTATAAGCGAAAATAATAATGATCGGGTCTCCATCCCGATCGTCTCCTAGCAACCGTGCGTGAAAATCGCACCGCATCCGCACTTGCTTGCGGATGCTTGCGATTTTCACGCAGCCCCATTCACTTCTATGGGGCCTGCGTTACGTGAAAAACGCACAAAGAGGAGCATGCTGCGATTTTCACGCAACGCACAAGTGATGCGTGAAAATCACCGCTCATGTGAACTGCCCCATAGAAATGAATGGGTCAGGATTCAGTGCGGGTGCAATGCGTTCAACTCACGCATCGCATCCGCGCGGAATACTCGCCCGTGTGAAAGGGGCCTTAGTCAACCGATTTAGTTTTTGCTCTTTGCTTTCAGCCATAGCGATGTGCACCTGCGCGTTGGGATCTGCTCACCCCATTTTTTTTCTTTGCAGAATCGATTCCGACCTGCATCGAATCAGTCAACCGATTCAGCAAAATCGGACCCAAATCAAATTTTGAGCAATCCCCTTAACTCTAGTCAGAAGTTAAAGAGGATCTGTACCATTCCTGACATATCTGTATTAGTAATTAGTCATATTCGCGATAAAGTAACTAGTCTGGAATGTTTTCTTACAACTCTGTATTGTGCCATTCCTATATTATTTCTCCTAGAAAGTTAGACATATATTGGCAGCTGGGTGCTTCTGAAAGTGTGCGCCAGACACTGGTAGCACTGATTGCACGGTGTGAGAGTGACACACTGCCACCTAGTAGCACTCAGTTGGCAATTGATTCATAATTTCGAGAAGCAATAAAAGAGGAACCAAATGACACAAAGTTCTTAGAAAAGGTGCTGCAGAATTGTCATATTTTTTGCTAAATCGAACACGTCAGGGGGGGGGGTGACAGACCTTCTTTGAACAGGTTATTTCATGGAGACACCACCTATTGGCAGGACACTGTAGATGATACATATGTAATTGGTTGGGTTTGTTTTCTGGGAACCTCTCCAATCACTAGAATGGCTCCATTGGGGTTTTGAGCTCCTTGATTCTGGTGGCATTCAAATGGAGCAGTAGTCAGAAGCTTGTACCTTCTGCTTTTCCAGTATATGTCCATTGGTCTGATGGAGATAGTCCACTTATATACTCGGCTATACCTGTCATTTCCATAGATTTTGAGCTGAAGCGAACATGCATGACCACTACTCCATTCATAACCCTCTGAAACAGGGGGCTCCAGCAATCAATGAGGGTCCCAGCAGTCAGATCCTGACCAGCTATACATTGGTTAGGATGTTGTGGCATAGTCCCTTTTAAATGCACAATGTTTGATCGATTCGGTCCAATTCTCAAGCTGATCAGCAGTGCGAAGGGGCTTTTGTGCTTCAGTGACTGCTCGTCATTATCTGCATGGGTTGTCACACTTGGTACTGCGGCTCGGTCAAACTGAGGTGATCAGGAATGAGCTGCAGTGCCAGACGTAGCTAGGTAGACAGATGGGACCCCATAACAGAACTTAGTAGGGCCCTTTTCGCCAATGGGTTTTGTGACAAGTTATTAATTAATGGAAGGAAATTTTTAATAATAAAAAAAAAAAGTTTCCCTCGACCTTTACCTGAAAAGAATGGAACAGCTGCTTCATAAATATGGTGGTTCTTCTTAACACTATATTGTGGCATACATGCAGCTCTAAATCCTCTGATTCCCTTCCTATAGGACATGATAAAACTTGCTGCCTATAGCCACCACTAGGGGGAGCTCAGTGCCTAGAAATGTATACAGTTACCACTAAACGTAATGAAAGCTGTAAAAATGTCTATGCATTGTGCTCCCTCTAGTGGTGACTGCCAGAAAATGCAGCGGATTTATGTTGGCAACAGAAGATGTTCAGTGCCGGAGTCCCATAGCACTCATGTGGTCTGCCATCACTGGTCGTGGCAAATGCCAATCCTTCATCAGTGGTTTTAACAAATGTTTTTTTTTCCAATCTGAAATGTTTCTTCCTAGTGGGTTCCTCCCAGAGATAGCAGGGGCTGGCAAGGGCATGGACCCTGGTGCTATGTGTCCAGGGAGGTTCCAACAAGGGTTGGACAGCATATGATTAGGGATGAGCGAACCCGCACTACAAAATTGGGGTTCATACCGAAATTTGCGAGTTCAGGGACCCGGACCCGAACCCGGACTTTTTCACTGAAGTCCGGGTTCGGTGTTCAGGTGATTTTATTATTTTCCATTATCATATGGTTATATCGGAAAATAATAGCATTCTTAAGACAGAATGCAAAACAATATGGCCATTTAGGGGTTAAAAAAAAAAACCTCACCTCATCCACTTGATCGCGCTGCAGCGGCTTCTTCTATCTACACTGAACAGGACCTGCCAAAGGACCTGCGATGTACGAGATGACGCCCCCGCATTTTCCCACATGGTGTTTTCATCATGCGTGTCGGAGGTCCTTTGGCAGGTCCTGTTCAGTAAAGACAGAAGCAGCCGATGCAGCGCGATCAAGTGGATGAGGTGAGGTTTTTTTAACCCATAAATGGCCTTATATTTTTGCATTATGTCTTAAGAATGCTATTATTTTCCGATATAACCATGTTACAGTATAAGGGAAATCAATAAAGTGAAGTTCGGGTCCCCATTGACTTCAATGGGGTTTGGGGTCAAGTTCGGGTCCTGAACCCAAACTCTGACCAGAAGTTTGGCTGAACCCAGCGAACCTGAACTTCCATGGGTTCGCTCATCCTTACATATGATACTATATAGGACATCGATAAGACATACTGTGCGCTACACTACAAAGGACCACTAAAAGGGGTTCTCCAGGAATTAAAAAAAATTAAATGCTTAAATATTATTTTGTAATAAATATATTCACAAACACCATTCATTACTTATTGTTTTGTCTAGGAAAAATAAAATGGCCACCGTCCTATCAGTACACACAAAACGTGTCCTAATCACACAGGAGGACAAGTTACTTCACCACAATGAGCCATAGTGCTGCCTCATCCTCCTCTCTGCTCTGCTTGTCAGAAATCATGATCCTGAATACAGGTGAATCTCTGTGGGAATGGAGAAGATGAGGAGACATGAGAGGAGGGTGAGGTGTGGCTAATAAGCAGCAGCACTTATCTACAGTCTCCATTACCACAGCCTGTCCTGTCTGTTCTCTCTGTACTTCATGTCTTCTCATGAACTCCATTCCTACAGAGATTCAGCTAAAGTCCAAATCATCTGTATTCAGGATCATAATCCCTGACAAGCAGAGAGAAGGAGGATGAGGCAGCTCTTTACCTCAGTGTTGTAATGTAACTTGTCCTCATGTGTGATCAGGACAGGTTTTGTGTGAACTGATGGGACAGCGGCCATTTTGTTTCTCCTAATGATTGCTCCCCAGACAAAACGAGCCATTATAACTAATGAAAGGTATCTGAGAATATATTTATAATAAAGTAACATTTAAGTATTTTCATTTTCTTAATTCCCGGAGAACCCCTTTAAAGACAGTCTGCAAAAGCAAAAGGTTTGATAACAAACTGAACTCTGCTGCATCCGTGTATGTTTTTGTGTGATATCTATATAACCAATACAAAATACCACATCCCTTGAAGATAAATGGCCTCGCTGGCGTTAGACTATGTCTAATAATACCTCATTGGCCACTTGTGTAAAATAGAAAATACGTTCTGTCACTCAAAAAGAACAAAAAAGGTTCCTTATGAATTTTATACGTTTTATAGCCGTCGTTTATCTTTTTACATTTCCCTTTTAACTCCACAGCCCATACAATCCTCCGGAGACCATCAGCGACTGTAGGTTCCAAGTGAGGACAAGCCTTTGATTTCTGGTTCAGGGGTTTACGTGAGACTGGTACTAGCAGATGCTTTGATCATTTCACTGCTGGATGACTTTCCCCTCGAATTGCCTTAGTACTTTTTGTCTTTTTTTGTTTGTTCCCGCTCCTTCTAATTAATACACCCTCCACGTGGAGATATTTTGGTATCTATTGATTATGTAAACAGCTATTTATGCCCCGTTTGAATAAAATGCGAGACGGAGACGTGTTTCCAACGACTGAACCTTACGTCCTTTATCCCGTAGTGTTCGAGTGGTCAGAAAATTGGCTTGCAGCAAAGTTTGCAACGGGGAAATTAGACTCAGAGAAAAGCATTAATCTCAGCTGTGCAGCGCAACGAAACAATTTGGACTGACGTGCTCCAACTGTAATGCGCGCGGCACGGTGATGAGAAGCCAATTACAAAAGTAATCAACCCGTGAAATATTTGCTTTATGACACGGTATAATTTATAAACCGATAGGTGCTAACAGTATATTGCATGTGTGCTCAGATGGTGCCGATCGGGGGATGAGATCATGGAGGAATTAATTGAGGTTGTCATTCTTCATGCAATGATAAAGAATCAGAAGGCTTCCGGACGGATTTATGGGGCCGTAGATCTTGGGTTTACACTGCGTGGTTTTTTTTTAACGATAGTTTGTTTAAGAACCAAATAGATCCTACCTTCGGGCGACTTTGATTTATTGGCATGATTTGTATGTACAAATGCAGATGGTTAGTTCTCTGTGCTGCATCTTCCCCTTCCTTCTATAGGATATTCTTCTACAGACTGGAGTATCCAAAAATGTACCAAAAGTGACCATGTTCCTCAGGTTAGACTTTCACGTTAGGTTTTGGCTTTATGTTATGGCAGATGTCGTGGGAGCCTAGTCATGCATCCGTTGTATACAGGGAGAAATTTCAGTGCATATCTCCAGTGCCATGTGGCATACAGGTGCCTAAATAATAATTCATATAGTGCTGCTACAGTACTACCATGCCCAGTACAAATAGTAAGTAAATACTGCCATACAGAGCTGAAGTAATACCTCAATACAGTGTCCAAATTTTACTGACGTGGATGTGGATCCCATGTGCCAATGAACAGATATAGGCTAATCCTAAGGGTGTTATCCTAAGTGTTCAGTGAACTGAAGTATCCGAAAAATTTGCATTGCCGAATTTCCTCGCGCTTCGTGGTAACGCATAGAATTTTCCAGAAATGGCGGGGAAAAAAAACATATTCACCCAAGGTGGCCACCACAGCGATCTTGATTGAAGATACCGCTCAAAATCAGGGCTGTGGAGTTGGTAAGCCAAAGCCCCGACTCCGACTTCTCAATTTCCCCTAACTCTGACTCCAGACTCTGACTCCTCTATTTCCCCTAACTCTGACTCCAGACTCTGACTCCTCTATTTCCCCTAACTCCGACTCTGACTCCCTCATACATGGCACATGTTTAAGCAATAACTTAATTTAATCTTTTTTGTGTTTCTATATTTCTGAATTTGAGATGTTAGAAAACAGTTTTCCCCCTTATATTCTATGTATAGCATATAGAAGCCATCAGAGCAGCTAACCTCTCCAAACAAGAGCTCAGAGGAAAAGCAAACTACAACATGAAGCATACAGATTGAACATGCACTGGACAATAGATTTATGCACAGTTTATTGAAAGTTTAGATATACTAAGAACTACTTGCCTTAAAGGGGTTTTCTCCGCACGTTGATGCCCTGCCTGGGCATCAACGTGCAGAGAAAACCCCTTTAAGGCAAGTAGCTCTGTCTCCTCAGTAGCTCTGTCTCCTCAGGCTGTGGGGGGTCTCCAGCAGTTATTAGCATATAGTAACTTCCTCTGACAGAGCAGGAGATTGTGATCTCTAACACAATTAGGCCCCTTTCACACGGGCGAGTATTCCGCGCAGATGCGATGCGTGAGTTGAACGCATTGCACCCGCACTGAATCCGGACCCATTCATTTCTATGGGGCTGTGCAGATGATCAGTGATTTTCACGCATCACTTGTGTGTTGCGTGAAAATCGCAGCATGCTCCTCTTTGTGTGCGTTTTTCACTCAACGCAGGCCCCATAGAACTGAATGGGGCTGCGTGAAAATCGCAAGCATCCGCAAGCAAGTGCGGGTGCGGTGCGATTTTCACGCACGGTTGCTAGGAGACGGTCGGGATGGGGACCCGATAATTATTATTTTACCTTATAACATGGTTATAAAGGAAAATAATAGCATTCTTAATACAGAATGCATAGTACAATAGGGCTGGAGGGGTTAAAAAAAAGAATTTAACCTACCTTAATCCACTTGTTCGCACAGCCCGGCTTCTCTTCTGTCTTCATCTTTGCTGTGCCCAGGAAAAGGACCTGTAGTGACGTCACTGCACTCATCACCTGGTCCGTCACATGATCCATCATGGTGATGGATCGTGTGATAGACCATGTGATGAGCGCAGTGACGTCACCACAGGTCCTTTACCCAGTTCCTGAAGAAAGAAGACAGAAGAGAAGTCGGGCTGCACGAACAAGTGGATTAAGGTGAGTTAAATATTTTTTTTTATTTTTTTTTAACCCCTCCAGCCCTATTGTACTATGCATTCTGTATTAAGAATGCTATTATTTTCCCTTATAACCATGTTATAAGGGAAAATAATACATTCTACCCAAACCCGAACTTCTGTGAAGAAGTTTGGGTTTGGGTACCAAACATGGCGATTTTTCTCACGTGCATGCAAAACGCATTACAATGTTTTGCCCTCGCGTGGAAAAATCGCGCATTTTCCCGCAACACACCCGCATCTTACCTGGGCCAAAAACATGACGCCCGTGTGAAAGAGGCCTTAGAGGTAAAGCCATGTTTCTCAGTCCTCACAACACTTGGACCTTTTGCTTACTGCAGGCAATCTTGCTAAACCTTATAAGTTCTCTCAGAGCTCAGTCCCACCACTCCGAGGGGGCGAGGTCACTCCGGCTCTCAGCTAATCAGGTATGCAGGTTACCATCGAAACCTGTGTGCAGTGAGAGACCTGCTGAACTGTCTAGACTCTATAGTTCATGACTAAAGTAAAATCTACTGACTAATGGATTTGGAAAATATCTTCTTCTAACTGTCCCTTTATGTTGAAAGCCAATCTTTGTAACTAGTGATAAAACCTCTTTAATCCTGTTTTCCCTAGCAGATCTGAGATGAGTGCAGCCATTCCTTCCCAGTGCGGAGGAGCTTCACTACTGAGCATCTACATAAAGGGCAGCCACACATTCATCTCAACTAAAAGTCTAGATCCTTATATCAGGAATGGAACAGACATTTATAGGACATTTCATCATTTTCCCAAATTCTTATATTTATATTATATTTTTATTATATATTTTTGGAGTCAGAGTCGGTCCATTTTATAACAACTCAGACTGCACCAAAATGGACACCGACTCCGACTCCACAGCCCTGTGCAAAATCATGGTTGTTGATGTGTGATGTCACCACGCTGGCCGGCGTGATGAGATCATCATGTCACCGTGCGAGATTTTGCGTGGTGTCGTCAATCAAGATGGCCGCAGTGGCCTCTGCATGATCAAATGGATAAGGTGAGTATTTTTTTTTTTTTACCGGATTAACCGCTGAAAGCCCTCATTGTTAGGCTACATGCACACGACCGTATGTGTTTTGCGGTCTGCAAAAAAAAACGGATGACTTTCTGTATGGCATCTGTTTTTTTTGCAGATCCGTTTTTTTTGCGGATCCATTGTAATAATGCCTATCCTTGTCCGCAAACTAGAAAAAAATAGGACAAGCACTATTTTTTTTGCGGAGCAACGGAACGGACATACTGATGCGGAGAGCACACGGTGTGCTGTCCGCGTTTTTTGCGGACCCATTGAAATGAATGGGTCCGCATCCTATCCGCCAAAAAAACGGAACGGACACGGAAACAAAATACGGTCGTGTGCATGAGGCTTTAATCTCAGATGCCGCTATCATCGATGAACGCGGCATCTGAGGGGTTCATACAAAGAAATGCGCTTTATTAGGTGAAGCAGCCAAATAGAATTTTTGATCACTTTATCATGTAGAGAAAGTTAATGCAAGGCACTTACTAATGTATTGTGATTGTCCATATTGCCTCCTTTGCTGGCTGGATTTATTTTTCCATCACATTATACACTGCTCGTTTCCATGGTTACGACCACCCTGCTATCCAGCAATGGTGGCCGTGCTTGCACACTAAAGAAAAAAGCACTGGCCTCTCTGGTGGCAGGGACCATAGGACCATTCCTATAGTGTGCAAGCAAGACCACCGCTGGTGAATTGAAGGGTGGTCATAACCATGGAAATGAGAAATTGATTAATGTGATGGAAAAATGAGTTTAGCCAGAAAAGGAGGCAATATGGACAATCACAATACATTAAGAAGTGCCTTGTATTCACTTTCTCTACATGGATCTGGACTCTGCTGCAGGGGAACCACCAGGCTGCTACCTCCTGGAGTAGTCTCTATTCAACGGCTGCTGACCAAAGGGAATCAGAGACACTCTTGCGAAGCACTGCAGTAACAGGCAAAAATGTAGTCAGGAAACAAGCTGAGGTCAGGTCAGGCAGAGTTCATGCAATACAATAAACAGTCCAAAGGTAAGGGTGGGCAGCACAGGGTCAAAAGGAGGAACCTACAGCGGTCAGGCCAGGCACTGAAAGGTCGAATCTGGAAGCATTGGTAAACAAGCAGGCAAAAAAGACAATGGCACACCTTTGCAAGACACTAAGTAACTAGAGCCTATTGCTCAGGCACCTACCTCTGTGGGAGGATGCCCTAAACACCCATGGGAAGGCTGCCATTGGCTGGGAGCTACAGGGGGTGTGTGTGTGGTGGTCCTTTATGAAGCCAATAAGAGTGTGTGCACCCCCAAGGGACAAGGCTACAGGCAGGCCTCACAGGTGCCAGGCTATTTGAGGTGCCACATCAATAGAGGTGGAAAATGCCCCCTTTGGGAATGGTACAAGTAACACAACCCCAAGTCTAGCCCTGGTTTGCGGGCTGAATTGTGTGCACTGATAGATCCTCCATTTGTTTGATAAAAAAGTTCTCTGCAGCCCCATACAAAAGCTTATGATGTCATTAGTTATAGCTAATGACAAAGTCAGCTGAGCTCCATTTGTACTCTCTGTGGTACAATGCACCTGTTGATGTACACACCAAATAATGAATTAAATTAATAAGACATTGGTGACTGTTCCTCTATTCTTCCACCTAAACATTTATTGTCACCACTAGGGGTACAGTCTGTACTCAGCTTCCTTTGAAGTCTGTAGAATTCATATACTGTACAGCTGTGTGCAGGCTGACACAGGTCCCTAGTACAAGAGTACAATGTGGAAGAGATAGATAGATAGATAGATAGATAGATAGATAGATAGATAGATAGATAGATAGATATTAGATATACAGGTGAAACTCGAAAAAATTAGAATATCGTGCAAAGTTCATTTATTTCAGTAACGCAACTTAAAAGGTGAAACTAATATATGAGATAAACTCATTACATCTAGAGCGAGATATATCAAGCCTTTATTTGTTATAATTTGGATGATTATGGCTCACAGCTTATGAAACCCCAAAGTCACAATTTTGAGGTACCCTTTGCTCAGGGGGTATGGACTAATTAGCTGACTAGAGTGGGACACCTTGAGCCTAGAATATTGAACCTTTTCACAAAATTCTAATTTTAATTGGAATTCCTTTTAATTTGCATTACTGAAATAAATAGACTTTTGCATGATATTCAAATTTTTTGAATTTTACCTGTATGTATTGGCTCACCAATGGTTTACATCTTGTGGTGAACCCTCTGTATTCACTCTGGTGAAGTCTTCTCTTGATTGTTGACTTTGACACACATACACCTACCTCCTGGAGAGTGTTCTTGATCTGGCCAACTGTTGTGAAGGGTGTTTTCTTCACCAGTGAAAGAATTCTTCGGTCATCCACCACAGTTGTTTTCTGTGGTCTTCCGGGTCTTTTGGTGTTGCTGAGCTCACCTTTTTAAGAATCTTCCAAACAGTTATTTTGGCCGCGCCTAATGTTTTTGCTATCTCTGATGGGTTTGTTGTGTTTTTTCAGCCTAATGATGGCTTGCTTCACTGATAGTGACAGCTCTTTGGATCTCATCTTGAGAGTTGACAGCAACAGATTCCAAATGCAAATAGCAGACTGGAAATGACCTCTGGACCTTTTATCTGCTCATTGTAATTGGGATAATGAGGGAATAACACACACCTGGCCATGGAACAGCTGAGCAGCCAATTGTCCAATTACTTTTGGTCCCTTAACAAGTGGGAGGCACACATGCAAAATGTTGTAATTCCTGCACCGTTCACCTGATTTGGATGTAAATCCCCTCAAATTAAAGCTGACAGTCTGCAGTTAAAGCACATCTTGTGCGTTTCATTTCAAATCCCTTGTGGTGGTGTATAGAGCCACAAATGTTAGAATTGTGTCGATGTCCTAATATTTATGGACCTGACTGTATGTGTATGAAGATGTTTGTGAGCTCATTTTTTTGTGGGGAGATCTGCATTTCATTGATACCATTTTGGGGGGTGTATTTTGGGAAGTTTTTGATCACTTTTTATTTTTTTTTAAAAATTGTGGGAGGTCATGCGCCATGAGCAGGCATGTGTGCGATAGGTACGTGCGGATATTGCGGGTGCATGTGCAAGCCTTTGCAACCTGATTGTGCTGAGCTTCATTCAATAGAACGATACTCCTTAGGTCGGCGCATTGCCACTTGCCAGGAGCACGTGTCCCTTAACCCCTGAGTGGGCGCATGTTCAATAGGTACACACGCACATTGTGGGCGCATGCAACTGACTAGGATACATGCTGATCGCGGTATTGGACAAGTGAAGGATATTTAAACCTGCGGTGGACAATCACTCTCCTGCAGCTGCTGCTGCTTTGTCCATCTAAGTGCCATTGTGAACCTTAATTAAATGGTCCCCTGATGAACCGACTAATTGTATATAGGGGAAACGTATCGGGTCACACATGCCATTGTGCATCTTACTTAAATGGTCCCCTGATGAACCGACTTATTGTATATAGGGTAAATGCGTCGGGACACACGTGCCATTGTGCACCTTACTTATATGGTCCCCTGATGAACCGACTTATTGTATATAGGGGAAACGCGTCGGGACGCACTGTAATTTGGAAACATCATGCTATATGGGGAAATTTGTCCTAATACATAGGCAGCATCGTATATGGAAGTATTTGGAGAGGTAGTGATTTTTAGGAGAGGGAACAGCCACCGATAAGTGGGGCCGCCCCTTTCGGGGCGATTACTCCGCTTTTAGACAGGGAAAGCATAGATCGATAGGGATAGTATCCCGTTGCCTACAAGCGGATTTGATTCAGTCATTGCCTGTGCACCCCTGGAAGGTTCAAAGATTTATTGAATAGCGTTGGAGCATCTGGTATTCAAGTACCTCCATAGAGTGACCTGGAGAACGTGATCCCTCCACTACTGAGGTCCAAAGTGCGTGAGTAACCACATCTGTGGTAATAATTGATGCCTATCATAGTATACCCCTATATTGTGATAATTGCCTCCTTTACAAAAAAATTTCTGTATACCGTATGTATCTAATGTTTTAGACGTGGGAATATTTTTTGTCATCATTAATGAAAGTGACGTTTTAAGGGTAATTAGTTTGTTCAGTGATACTCCTCCATATATTTACCCAGTTGTGACACAACTATTGTTTCAGTGAGGTCACGAAAAAATATATATATGTGAATCGTAATTGTAAGGGCATTTTTGCAAGCGGAGATGCTTATTTTTATTTTGGAGAAACAGGGGTAATAAGAATTGTAATTTTTGTATTTTTATTTTTAAACATTTTTTTAACACGTTTTTCATAGTTCCCCTAGGGAAGTTTAACAAGCATCGTTAGATTGATTTTCTCGTAGACTAATACATTAGCACTGGAGTCTATGAGGATTACACTGTGTTCTTATGGTGGACTGCTGCAAGCACTCGGATCGTTCTGGAGGACTACGCGCTACCAGGTTTTTGCGCTCTGTGATGCAGTGGTCACGTTTGACCACAACATCTGAGGGGTTAACGATGATCGCACGTACATTAGCTCCGGGTGACTGCTGGTTCAAGCAGCATGCGCCCAGCAGCTATGGCGCCCGCTGTTCTTATAAGCAGGCGGCATCTTTAAAATGTACAGTTAGGGTACTTTCACAGAGGATTTTGGCAGGCAGTTCCGGCAATCCGGACGCAAATGGATGGCATTTGTCAGACGGATCCGGATGCGGATCCGTCTGACAAATGCATTGAAATACCGGATCCGTCTCTCCAGTGTCATCCGGAAAAACTTATCCGGTATTTATGTTTTTCACTGATTTAAAGGTCTGCGCATGTGCGGACCGGAAGAATCGATACGTCAATTCGGCACTAATACATTTCATCTGGCATTCCAGCAAGTTTTCCGGATTTTTGGCCGAAGAGAAAAATACAGCGTGCTGCAGTATTTTCTCTGGCCAAAAAACGTAAGAGGGACTGAACTGATGCATCCTGAATGGATTGCTCTCTATTCAGAATGCATTAGGATAACAATTATTAGTTATTTTCTGGTATAGAGCCCCTGTGATGGATCTCAATACCGGAAAAGAAAAACGCTAGAGTGAAAGTACTCTAACATGTATAGAGCTGATCGGGAAGGGGTAAAAGAGGGTCAAACACCTTTTCACCTATGGTTAAAGTGCTGCCTCATTTTTCCTGTAGATAGATAGATAGATAATATATAGAAGATAAATAGATAGATAACTAGATAGATAGATATGAGATGGATAGATAGATAGATAGATAGATAGATAGATAGATAGATAGATAGATAGATAGATAGATAGATCAAGCTTTACACAGAAACACAATGCAGTTATTTTTTTCAGCATATGAATTAGTTTTGAATTGTGGGTGTCATGCTGTCCTGTGGCACTAGGGGGAGCCATTGAGCTCACTTCTGCTTCTGTGAGAAAAAGAGGAAATATACGTCTGATATAAATGTACTGTTCTGGAGAAGACAGTTTGGTATCTGCAAGTGAGGCAGTGATGTTCTTCACGTGCCAGAGGGAGGACAATAATGTATGGTTATGTAAATACATCATTACGAGACATAGACCACCTGATCTGCAATGTCATTTTGAACACCTGGCAGGATAAAGATATCACCCCGGGCTCCGGGGACATATTACAGGATTTTAGATGGGGGCTTTCAATGTACAGGAACAGCAGATCACCCATTAAGGCCACTTCATATCTACTGTTTAGAAGCTGAAGCCATTTAGTCTCAGCTCGTCGGCCATTCTCAAAGCACCTTGGTATACGTTCTCCTTCCATGTCTATTAAAAAGGTTAATTATCTCCTGGAATACCCCTTCCCCATCCCCCCCCCCCCCCCCCCGTTAATCAACTGTATGAAGAGGCCAAGGCACCCTGTGAATGCTTAGGCCTCTTTCTAGTCCATGTGACACCCCCCGTTAATCAACTGTATGAAGAGGCCAAGGCACCCTGTGAATGCTTAGGCCTCTTTCTAGTCCATGTGACATCACAATTTTTGGTCACATGGCCTTGGCACAGCTCAGTCCCAATTATGTGAATGGACTGAGCAGTGTTACCAAACACAGCCGCTAATCGAATGGACAGTGCTTTGCTTGGTAAGCTGCGAGGAGGCTACAGCATCCACTTGGAGCTCTGGTAAACACCATGGCTTCTTCAAACAGCTGATCACTGGGGGTGCTGGGAGTCAGACACCCTATTGTCTCATATGGATGTCCTATCCTGATAATAGCCCATCAATGAAATGCAATTAGCAAATAGGGAGAAGGACTTGATGGGCACTCAGACAATAGGTGGTAAGATATCAAGTCCAAAGGACACCTCAAAGGAATACATTCCTGAAAAAAAGTTTAAGATAGAGAGTCCGCGCATCCAGCATGTGGTCCTTCTGGACCTATAAGACCCATATGTAGAGTTTGATAGACACAGATGGTAATGTAAGGGTTTCATGTGAGAAGAACTTCTCATCTGAGATGACCATCAGATTTTTACTTTTGGCTACGGTTTAGTGTAGAGTAGATATGAAGACCTAGGGTCTACATACATAGTACACATGTTTGAAGAAATAGTATTAAATGGTCAGATACATGTGCAGAAGATGACATTATTTCTCCATAGGTGACCATGAATATTTGATGCCCAGTGAAATTTGATGGGATCTGGACTTTTCGTTTTGAGAGCGTCCATTAGAATTAGAACCTTGTACCTATTTATCTATGCTGAATATTCGCACATACTCAGGAGACCCAAAATACTTCTCTTAGTGGAGTCAACAGAGGTCTAAATAGAATTTCATATGTAGTGTTAATTTGCTTTTTTTTTTATACCCTTCCACCCTAAAAATGGAAAGCCGGGTTCCAAATTCTTGTTCCTTAAATGGTAGAGGAGCAAAGTAAACTTTGGGCTAAATTTTCTTTACCGTAAGTGTAGAAAGAGAAACTCGAAGGGAAAAGAGTAGCAGGCCACCTGATCTGGAGTCCACTTTTTAACAGACTCTATCACTACAAGAGGGGCTGCTTCTATGGAGTGTAGACCCATGTTATGAGCGTATATATGGAGAACGGCATTCTGGATATGCAAGGTCTAATGAGGTAAAGATGACTGCAACTGGTTGTCCACATAGACAGAAATCAAAAATACTCAAAATGATGGCTGTTCTTGTGAGCACAGAATTGTTGTGGCTTATCCTTATTTCAACTGTATTTTCAGGTTGAAATTTCCTTAGCTGGAAGTCGTAACTTAGAGGCTCTTCTGCCCTTTCACGCTTTAAGTGGCTCCTTTGATTGACTGTTATGGCATTAAGCCAGTGCTGATATCCATAGTATACATATCCTAACCTTATACCGATGACAAACCCATTTTCATTGCAGATCCAACACAATTATAATTGAAAGCCCTGACCTACTGTAGCAATGGTGCTATCAAATATCAACGTGAATTAATTCATATCTCTATAGTGTGCTGTTTATATTGGGATGCTACGCTCTTCTCGCTGTCATCTTTAAAACTGTACATAAGATGCTATGAACTGAAGGTAAGTAAAATGTCATACTCAAAGTATAGGTTAAAAATCAAAGAAATTGAGGTTTGACTTCAATTAAATCTGTCTTGGTCATGGCTCCAGCTTGAGAAACCCACGATAGTCAGCTGTTAAGGAGGTCATGCACCTTTAATGCCTGACAACTTAAGTAGGATCTATTCTTCCTGATTCCCCCAAAGACAAGTATGATTGGCTTGGCTGACCATGCATGTGGGAGAGGGGAATAGGCCACTGCCAGATGTAAGCCGTGTACCAGGGTGAGCTCCCCAGGATACAGTGAAGTCACGAACGAGGAAATCAACTCCAACACCAGCTTTTGCCAAAACAGTATTTTACTTAAACGTGGCAATGAATGCCACCACAAATGCTGGGAACACACAATAGATTTACATACACCCAGCCCGAAGGCTGAGACCCTTGTGCTGCACAGCACAGCGCCCTCCGATGGGTGCAGGAGGTAAGTGCGGTAATATACCTACTGGTGGGCACAACTAAACAGCCACGCCAACAAATGTTTGGTTGCGTGGTGCGGGCTAACCTGCGGTGCAGCACAAAAGGTTACAAACTTACACTGCTTTACAGGATTCCTCCTCCCACAACTGGTCTTGTAGCATGTGTCTGAGTATTCCTTTTGAGCAAAATAATAACTACTGATGTCCTGAGGACTAATATACTCCTATGCACACTGAATGTAGAGCATGCTGGCAGCGTGCAGCCAGCTGCATCAGTGGTGATTAGGAGCGACTTGTACCCCACACTCAGTAAGGGGATGCTGTATAACACTATAGTACCTTAATAGACAATTGAGGACTGTAACGCACTGGAATTTTAAGATATAGTTAAGGTAGCAATCTGTTTTACTAACATACAAATAAAAGTTAAGTATTAGGTAACTTGGAATAGGTGCTGGATTAATAGGTGTATATTAGTCCTCAGGACATCAGTAGTTTTTATTTTGTGAAAAAAACACAGCATCCAGCACTAAGGGAAAGCATAGTTTTTCTATTCCTTTTGAGCAAAACGCCAGCCTGGCTTGAGTTTGTGGGAAATTCTATCAGCTCCCCAGTGTGAAATGTCACTTTAAATTGTGGAGTCTTTGCAATGAACAGTAGCAATACTTGTGGCCTGACACTGAGACCCTAACTGACTACCTACAGGCCTGGTCTCAATCTCTAGGCACCAACACCTACCTACAGGTGTGTGCACGATCTTACCGACCCAGGTCCACTCTGCATCCATTGGTGACTGTGAACCGAACAAATGCCTCTCCAACAAGCATGCAGTACCGCAGTGTACAGGTATATTGCTTTGCTCCTCAGCTGTCATCAGCGTTCCTGGAAGCAATTCTCCTTCCTCTGGACAGGATCAGGATCTTGGACACTATCAGCTTTATTTAGCTGCAGCTCTGGTCCTGAGGGATGCTCCCGCACCTGGATGCTGACGGATCCTCTGCTCACACAGTTCCTCAGTCTCAGCTTCCTCTAAGATTTATGCTCCCTTTCTTTTACAGGCTTTGTAACTCCACCTTTCATGAATATGAAACAATATGCAGTCTGTAGTTGTGTTTAGGAAACAGCAGCATCTTGTGGCCAAACAGCAGAATGTCAGTCCAGATCATTTAACTTTATTTACACAAACAGTGTTCAGACAATGAGAGCTGTTTCCCCATCTCACACAACAAGGATCTGGAATTTTGAAATTCAACAGCCCAATCTTTATATCTCACAATATATGCAACCAGAGGAGAGTCAGGACACTCCCATACCCACAGAGTGTTTGGATATCTTGAGATCCGTATCCCTTAACCTCCTTAGCGGTAATCCCGAGTGTGGCTCGGGGTCACATTACACTGCAAGCAGCGGTAACCCTAAGCCACATTCGGGACCACCATGAGTTAATTTCAACGGTGCAGGGATGAATGCGGACAGCACACAGTGTGCTGTCCGCATCTGCATTTCTGGAGCGCGGTGCGAACTTCCGGCCGCAGTTCCGGAAGTTCGTACCACTCCGGGTACAAAATTAATGTTGATATCGTACGGCCAGGGAGGTTAATGCAGTGTTCCTCAACTCGTCCTCAAGACCCACCTGCCGGTCATGATTTGAGAATCTCCCACAGAATGAAGACCTGTGGTAAGTCCTGATGCAGATACATTTGACACTAATCATATCATCTGCTCACATCTAAGGAAACCTTGAAAACATAACAAGCAGGTGGGCCCTGTTGAGGAACACTACCGTAATAGAACATATGTAGAAGCATGTTCTTCATAAAACAACCACTTTTAACCTATATCTCTTCCTTCATGATATACAGTACTCCGAAAAAATCCAGGTGTTTGACAGGATCATGTCACTGAAGATCTGTTGGTTCTTGACCCATTTTTTTCTCTGGTTGCTGATATTGATAGATGTTTATTGGGTTGTAGAGATTGATGACCTGTCCATGGGATAGATCATCAATATCAGATCGTGGGGATCCAACACCGGGCACCCCCACCGATCAGACGTTACATACAGCCTCACTCCAGAAACGAAGCCGTCTATGGAGCCCTAGAGTCCAAACAATGCCCCATATCCTAGCTTCTCCAACTGCTATGTGGTTAACATCGGGAGAAGACGGCCATTTAGAGTTAACCAAGGCACATGTGAATATTTAGCAAACAGGCTTCCTGCTCATGCAATGACATGCATGCCCATCCATGCATGGCGAAGGATTTGTAATATTTCACAGACTTGTTAGGGTAATACCCGACCAATTCCACAAAAACAATGAATTCCTGAAAATAATAGTGGAGCTTTACTCTACAATTGAAGCCTTACTGACCTTGAGCTGTCAATGAAAAACCTTCCTTTGATTGTTCTTTATTTTAACCCGACACAACTATATCATCTACAACCCTTTAGATCCTGAATACATAGGCCTCCACCTGCACTCACCCCTTTGTGTTCTGATTTAATTTATACACTACCTTGAGCAATCTTCATGGAAAAATTAATTTAAAGCCGTAAAAGGCAGGAACACAATGAATGGCTGAATTCAGCAAGGCGGGGAGCAAGGAGAAAGCTTAGGAGAGGAAGTAGAAAGATTGTGTATGTAACGTATGCCAGCTGAACCTGTTATGGAGACATTACAGCACAAAGGAGGAAGGGACAGTAAATTGGCTTGGGATTTGGGAAAGGTTATAGGAGATGCCTTCATCTTGTTCCTCTAAGGGATGGTGGAGGCAGAAAGGCTCTGGTAGTGCTGATGAAGAGTGCATGGTTATCAGAAAAGGTAAGGATTCTTGCTTCATTGCAGTGGAAAACATTTCCCATAATCCTTTGCTTCCATTGCAATGGATGCTTTTGTCAGCCAAGTGAATAGGCACGGAGGGCACAGGGTGTACATATGAAAGCCGAATATGTTCAAGTGTGTCTTTATTATTTCAATGACAAAGCCTGTTCGAGAAGAATGAGTAAATGGAGTACACACCAAAATCTGCGCGCTAAAAATACAGCGTATTCTTAAAGCTGAACTCCACTTCTAATATTAAAAGCGATTTTCTGTTTTTTTGTAAAACAAGTATCATTGAAAGTCGTTTGTTTTTTAATATACTTTGTTTTACCTTCCCGTATTATTTCTGCCTGAGAATCGAAATCCATAGAAGCTCACTTAAGAGAGAACTCCACTTTCCAACAAGTATTTACATCTTATTCTCTTATAGTTAAAGTCCCGCCTTTTATGTCTAACATTCTGCGATGGTTCATTCATTAACCCATAGAGGACCCTCGCCCTATATGTACGGCAGGCTGATCAGGCTGGTGCAGAAGCTGCGCCCGCCGCGATCGGCAGCACGGACCCAGCAGTCACTGACAGCAGGGCCCCTGCTGCATAGGCCGGCATTGAAAATACAGATGCCGGCGTATCATCCCCTTGTATGCAGTGGTCAAAGCTGACCGCAGTTGCAGAGGGTTCGCAGAGGGTACGGGTGCCCTCCACTTCCTCATCGGGTACTCGTGCTGCAGTGACGGGGACCCAATGGCAGAGAAGGCAAGCCCGATGCCTTCCATAGGCATCGGAGCTTTCCTTCTACGGAAGCCTGTGAGATCCAGCCCTTAGGCTGGGTCTCACAGGCAGGCTGGCAGCATAAAAGCTGACAGCCAATGCATTACAATACAGAGCAGATCAAACCCCAGAAGTTGAATTCCTATAGTGGGCCAAAAATAAAAAATAAGCATTTTTTTTAAAAGCGTTTCAAGTAAAAAAATAAAAATAAAATCCCAAAATAAAACACATAAAATTGTAAAAAAAAGATTAGAAAAAAACACAGACATATTGGGTATTGCCGCGTCCGTAACGAACGGCTCTACAAAAATATCACATGACCCACCCCCTCACCTGAACCCTGTAGAAAAAATAAAATAAAAACTGTGCTAAAACAGTAATTTTTTTGTCACCTTACATCACAAAAAGTGAAACACCAAGCGATCAAAAAGGCGTACACCCCCTAAAATAGTACCAATAAAACCGGCATCTCATCACGCAAAAAATTAGACCATAACTAAGACAATCACCCAAAAAATAAAAAAAACTATGGCTTTCAGAGTATGGAGACACTAAAACTTGATTTTTTTGTTTTAAAAATGCTGTTATTGTGTAAAACTTAAATAAATAAAATGTATACATATTAGGTATCGTCCCATCCGTAACAACCTGCTGTAAAAAAAAAAAAATTAACGCTGTCAAAAAAGGCTTTTTTTTTTCACCTTACATCGCAAAAAGTGTAAATACCAAGCGATCAAATAGTCATACTTATTACAAAATCATACCATTTATTGTGTAAAACTTAAATAAATAAAAAAAAGTATCGCTGCGTCTGTAAGAACCTGTTGTTCAAAAATATTACATGATCTAACCCCTAAGGTGAATAACTTAAAAAATATATATATAAAAACAGTATAAAAAAAGCCATACCAATTCCAAGTGATCAAAAAGTCATATGCACCCTAATACAGTACCAATCAAACCGTCATCTCATTCAGAAAAAAAATAGCCCCTACATATTGGCCAAAAAAATTCAAAAAATTATGGCTTTCAGAATATGGAGACACAAATATTTTTTTTTTAAATGCTTTATTATGCAAAACTGAAACAAACAATCGAAAAATTTTGTCATATTTGGTATTATCGCATCTGTAACAACCTGCTCTATAAAAATAGCACATGATCTAACCGGTCAGATGAACATTGTAAAAAGCAAAAAAATTAAAACAGTGCCCAAACAGCTATTTTTTGTTACGTTGCCTCACAAAAAAATGTAATATAGAGCAACCAAAAATCATATTTATATAATCCCTCCCATACTGCCTCACTTTGCAGTTTATACTACTTCCTGGATGAGGTGTTCACTGCTGGAGGCTGCTTCTGCTGTTTGTTCAGATAAGTCATTTACTTTATTGTGTTTCCTTGCTGGATTGATTCTAGGTGACCCTGACTCCATCCGTATTAAGTGCAGGGAGCCGGTGATCGTGTCCCCTCACTATTATAGGGTTTTCAGGTGTCACACAGTATTAGGTACGCGGGCATGCAATCATCTACCATACAGACCCTTGCATGTGCATAGCAGACAGGGAGAGCTTTTAGGGTTTTATAGGGCTCACCTATAAGCTCCTTAGTTTGGGATCAAGCCAGTCGCTCATTTATTTATATGTTCCAGCTATCTGCTAACTTCATCCGTGACATAACCTGCTCTAAAATATTATATGACTTACCCCCTAAGGTGAACACCATAAAAAAATTCATCACAAAAAGTCGTATGCAACCCAAAATAGTACAGATCAAACTATCTTCTCTTCCTGCAAAAAATGAGCCCCTACATAAGACAATTGCTGAAAAAAATAAAAAAAATATGGCTTTCAGAAAATGGAGATGCTAAAACATGATTTTCTTTTTCAAAAAAGCTTTTATTGTGTAAAACTGAAATACATATTAAAAAAGTATACATATTAGGTATCGCCGCATCCGTAAGAACTTGCTCTATAAAAATATCACATAATCTATCCCCTTAGTTGAACGCTGTTAAAAAAAAAAAAAGTGCCAAAATAGAATTTTTTTGGTCACCTTGCCCCCAAAAAGTGTCATAATGAATAATCAAAAAATCATATGTACTCAAAAATGGTACAAATACAAATGTCTGCTCTTCCTGCAAAAAAATAGTCCCTGCACAAGACGATTGGCAGAAAAATAAGAGAAATGTAGCTTTCAGAAAATGAAGACACAAAAACATTATTTTTGTTTTAAAAAATGCTTTATTATGAAAAACTGAAAGAAACTAAAAAAATACACATATTTGGTATTGTTGCGTCCGTATCAACCTGCTCTATAAAAGTAACACATCTATCCTGTCAGGAGAACCCCGAAAAAAAATATAACTGTGCCACAACAGCAATTTTATGGTTACCTTGCCTCACAAAAAGCGTAATATTGAGCAATCAAAAATCATATGTACACCAATATAGTACCAATAAAACTGTCACCTCATCCTATAGTTTTCAAAATGGGGTCACTTTTTGGGAGTTTCTACTCTAGGGGTACATAAGAAGGTCTTCAAATGTGACATGGCAACTTAAAATTATTCCAGCGACATCTGCCCTCCAAAATCCATATGACGCTACTTTCAGTCTGTGCCCTGCCGTGTGCCCATACAGCGGTGTATGACCACATATGGGGTGTTTCTGTAAACTGCAGAATCAGGGTAATAAATATTGAGTTTTATTTGGCTGTTAACCTTTGCTGTATTACAGGGAAAAATTGATTAAAATTGAAAATCTGCAAAAAAAAGTGAAATTTTGAAATTTCATCCCCATTTTCCCTTCATTCTTGTGGAACACCTAAAGGATTAAGAAAGTTTGTAAAATCAGTTTTGAATAACTTGAAGGGTGTAGTTTCTAAAATGGGTGAGTGGATTCATGGGTGGTTTCTAGTATGTAAGCCCCACAAAGTGACTGTATAAATGAACTGGTCCTTAAAACATGGGTATTGGAAATCTTTTACAAATTTTAAGAATTGCTTCTAAAATTCTAAGCCTCTTAACGTCCTTAAAAAATAAAATGACATTTACAAAATGATGCCAACATGAAGTAGACATATGGGAAATGTACAGTAACAACTCTTTTATGAGGTATCAGATTCAAATTTCAAATTTTGGAATTTTTTATAAATAAATGTGAAACGTATTGACTCAAATTTGCCACCAACATGAAGTACAATATGTCACGAGACAATCTCAGAATCGATTATATAAGTAAAAGCGTTCCAAAGTTATTACCACATAAAGTGAAACATGTCAGATTTGCAAAATGTGGCTTGGTCCTTATGGTGAAAACTGGCTTGGCCTTGAAGGGGTTAATAACCACCATCCCATTACCCATAATGTCACCCATCATTGACATGAGAATTTCAACCATCTTTGCTCCATCTCATTTACTTCCTTGCATGGGTGTCAGTCTTCATGGTAATCCTAGGATTTTATTCAGAAAGCAGCGGCTGAGCCCTGGAGTGCTTGAACATGAGCTGCTGAGAATTTAGCTTTGTAAATAAAGGTAAATATGGGATTTAAATTATATTAAAGGCACTCTGGAAATTATGAATGTATGTAGCTCATCAGTAAGCAATTCTTTACCCGTCTAGAGGGCCCTTATTTATGGAATACCACTTTAAAGGGGTTCTCCAGTATTTAAGAAAAATAAAATACTTAAATATTACTTTATTATAAATATATTCCCAAATACCTTTTGTTAGTTATGATGTCTCTTATTGCCTAGGGAGCAATTATTGGGAGAAATTAAATGGCCGCCGTCCTATTAGTACACACAAAACTTGTCCTAATCACACAGGAGGACAAGTTACATTGCAACACTGAGTTAAAGAACTGCCCCATCCTCCTCTCTGTTCTGCTTGTCAGGGATTATGATCCTGAATACGGCTGATAAGATCTTCAGTTGAATATCTATAGGAATGGAGCTCATGAGGAGAGATAAAGTACAGAGAGGACGGACAGGACAGACTGTGGTAATGTGGGGCTGTGGTAATGAAGACTGCATACAAGTGCTGCTGCTCATTAGCCACATCCCCACCTACTCTCTGTACTTCATGTCTCTAAACAAAAAAACATATTGAGAAGTAAGGGGAGTGAGTGTCACTGCACACAGTACTGGCAGATCCCACAGAAGGGAGACGCCCCTTGCTTGTGAGAGAAATGCATCTAGCTGGGCAAGAGAAGCAGAGAAATAATATGGCTGAGGAAGACATTAGGGAATCTCAACAAAGACCTATTTCTTCACAGTTATTATTCGCCAAAGATTATGTATTTTTTTTTGAAAACTCGAGTACGCTTTATAGAACAAGTGAATAAAGTGCAAATTAATAGTAATGTGTTGAGATTTGAGTGTTTGCTGGTTGCAGTAGGGTTAATGTCTTCACATCTTCATTTTCTATAGGTTGTGTCTCAAAAGTTACATTACACCTTACTAGGCAGCTAAGCATGAGACGCTTGGTTATGTAATGCAGCCAGCAGCTAAATTTGTTCAAGAAAGCACACAATATTTACATTAAGCGATTACCCTGCCACTGTCCATTACAAATCACTTTCCCAAGGTTGTCAACCTGTACATTTTCAGATTTTCTTCTGGTGACAATTCACCTGTTTCATTTTCTGCCTGTATACCGTGGGTAATCTAAAGTGGCTATCTTAATAGGATAACCTTTTTCAATATACCATAATAGGCCATATATTATGGGTGTCATGGGAGGAGAGTCCACTCAGGACCCCTCTCTATCAGTATTTATGAAGTTCCAGAATGCTATAAACATTAACTTTGGTTGGTTTGTTTGGAATCTGGTACAATTTAAAAAAGAAAAAATTTGGCTCCACGCAAAACAAAATTTTTGGTTGTTCGTTTCTGGCAAACAACAGAGAAGAGAGACTAATATGCAAATGTGTGTTCCTCAACAATATATATGGGTTGTCTAATAATGTTTCCTAGCCCCTAGTATGGCGAGTATGTGTACGCAATATTGTAGGCCAGGAGATGCTTCTCTGGGTTTCTGGGAAACATATTCAAATTAACCTTCCAAAACCTATCTGATGCCAGCGAATGTTTAATTAAGGCTAATGCTATCCAATAAATTTAGCTACAAATAATGGGTCCCTGCTTTGGACAATTCTTACAAGGTTCTCTGAACAATAAGTTGAAAACAAAGTGTCCTCCTGCTGGGACATCTAGCGATCAGAGGAAATTTATTGGGAAACCAGTTTCTCTGTAGCTCTACCACAGGCGAAGTTAAAGGATAGCTGTCATATTTTCACTCAAAATTCAATTTTCATATATGTTATTGCTGCTGTGGTGATAATCCATAATCACTAATTATTGTGTTCACATACCACTTGTTTAATAAGATTCCGTCCATAGCAACCACTCCTCACAAGACTTCTTTCTGGCTATCTTCTCAAGATGGCCGCCGATGCTCTTACCCTGAGGCTAAGACCTCCCTCCATAACTACCTAGAATCCATTTGGCTCATCTCGGGAACGTGTAGCCTCACCCCTACCAATTGGCTTTCTCCAGACTGATACACGCCCTCTTCCTCCTGAGTAGTTGATTGTGAATTTTTATGGCAAATTTTTATCGCGAATATCGGCACTATCCCGGTCCGACAGGAGCGCGCACGCAGCATTCGGGACTGCCCATTACTACGTCCTCTGTCTACTGTATATAGAAGATAGGAGACGGAGGACACCTAGCAATGCTGTTTTAGCCGCTCCACTGAAATGCCTGGGGGAGGAAAGAACAGGCTGCAATTACAAGGTAATTCAATACCTATACAAAAGTATTAACTAGGGAACTAAGGTAAACTTAGTCAGACCAATCCAATTACATAAAAAAAAAAATATATATGACAGTTACCCTTTAAGGTGTTCATTCACATCAGTGGTTTGTCTGTGCAATGCATGACAGAACAGGTCCTCCAGAGTGAGAGATGCTCTTGGAGACCAACCCTTATTGTGGCCAAGGACTGAGGATCCTAAAGACGCTGCCCCTACTCAAAATTGGCTAACAGTGTTTATATTGGGCTGCCACCTAATACTGATTGTGAATAGAGAAATTACATACATATACTATAGGACACTACTCCTAGTCATAAAGAAACCCTTAGGAGAAAAGTTTTTAATAGAAGAATAAATGTAAATATAAATGTAAATATAAAATTCATTTAGTTGATACCTCAAGTGAAATTTTCTATATTTTTAGCTTGTTCCCATGTTCACTTCAGACTGCAGACATTCTCGGCAACGAGAAAAACAAGCGAGAATTACAGTGACCCCGAGGCTGAACATTGGTTGAAGTTGAACCAATAAAAAGAAAATAATAGACATCTTCACAACTTATGGAACAAAGTGCTGTCTGTTAAGGCCCTTCTCCATCTCCCACACAATATCTCCCCTAAGCCTCCCCCGCAGTACACAGCACATCAATTACAATAATTCCTGCTTACATTCTTGAAGGTTATTTTGACCAAAGCAAGAAAACAACTAAAAAAAAATAATGTTATTGCTTTGAGTAGAAATATATGTAAAATATGCAATTGTTTTGTGTATGCATCGTTTATGCAGATCTGTGGGTCTCCATGGTTACAGACTACAAACAATCTCTGTGTAGTCAGACTTTTTCTTGTCTAACTATAGAATAATGTTGGCATGAGGTAGGCCGATGGAAGGGAGTATTACTGCAGAATCAGACTAGACGAGAGATGAGTTAGGTTCAGATCTGACCTCTGGCTGCCCCCAGAAAACAATTTCTGTTCTTAGCTGAACCATTTGCCACCCTTCTCCATAGAGATAAATAGAAGAGATAGACTGGTTCAGCTGATAAAATGTTGACTACTCAAAGTATGAATTCCATTAAGTAGATAGCACGGTGGCTCAGTGGTTAGCACTGGTGCCTTGCAGCGCTGGGTCCTAGGTTCAAATCTGACCAAGGATAACATCTGCATGGAATTTGTATGTTCTCCCCGTGGTTGCATGGGCTTCCTCCCACCCTCAAAAGACATACTAGTAGGGACCTTAGATTGTGAGCCCCATTGGAGACAGTTGGATGTTAATGTCTGTAAAGCGCTGCTGAATAAATATGAGTGCATAAAATAAGTAGACCAGCTCCCCTCCCCACAATTTGGTGCGTCAATGAGTCAAAAATACTGGAAAATTCCTTTAATCCAGCGCAAATGAACCCTAGTTTTGCTTCATTTTCAAATGCTCTAGATAGAGATGAGCGAATTTCTTAAAATTTGTTTTGGTCAGATTAATCCGAATCTGCCAAGAAATTTGAATCGAAAGTGCTTTAAACTATCTGGAAAATCTTTCTCTTTCTGTCTAGTGAACTGATTTTCTCATCTCTAGTTCTGGATTGTTGGATGGTCATAGAAATGTTAGGAAGCCCAAATTACATTTTAGATTCCTTTTTCTGCTGAAATTAGAAAAAAATAGAAAAGTCCAAATAACATTTTAGGTTTCTTTTTCAGCTGGAATTAGAAAAAAATTCTGCAGGATATATTATTATTATTTTTTTTGCCGCTGCATCACTAGATGTAAGACCTCACACACATAACAAAGGGTACATGGAGTCACACACAGACCCTTCAGCTTCTATGAACCTGTAGACAGTATGCCACCATATGGTGCTCTATATGGCGCTGTATTCCTCTACTATCTACTCATACTATCCAGTGGAGCATGCCAAACCTGCTTTATATCAAGCTGTGAAGGTACAGTAGAGCCTCATAGAAGTCTACACAGAAACCAAGGGAAATCATACAGACTAAGGGCTTGTGTGCAAGGCCATATTACAACTACAATTAGGAGGGAGCCATATTCCCTACTACACCTCTATATGCCTTTGATTTCACAGTTTTTTGTGCTGTGATTTCTTACAGAAAAAAATGTGGCTTGTTACATTTTTCATATGGTTTTGTACATGCATCTCCAATGTAGACCTGTGTGTCTCCACAGTGATAGACTACACCATGTAGTCAGACCTTCTGCATTCAATCAAATATGGAATAGTGCTTCTGGAGCCCACAGACGCTAGGTATCTCCGCACTCAGGGACCATATATGATGTCATACAAACTCTGTACCCTTCTGCTGCATAGAAGCTGCATGGTCACATGTGTACCCTTGGTCCTAGGACCAGTCATAGTCATTCAGCCACCATAACTCTACAAGAACTAACTTTTAATAAAGTTAACTTATTCTTTTTTTCTTGTTGTAGGCCTCATAATTTAATACCAGTCATGTACTATTTCAGTTTCTGAGGCCATGTCTCAGTCTACAGGATAATTTATACATTGTAATTAGCGGTGCGCTAGGAACAGCCAAGATGAGCTTAGGTCTGTGTCTGAAGGCCCTTGGTCACACTTGATGAGTCTCAGACAAAATTATTTTTCAGTAATAAAGATATTTTAGTTTTCTTAAACATCCAGAGGTGGAATGACCTTTAACAACCAGTAATAAAGATTTAGGATTCTCTTCCAATCCGGAAGACTTGTTTGTCGTCTCTGATTGATTTTGAAGCCAAATAATCTATGAATATATATCCACCTCCCCTCCCAAAATCCATATATTACGTTATCTGGAAAACAGTCATTGCTCTTCCTGCGGAGTTAAAAGTGTTAACTACCAAATTCATTACTCAGGATCCTCTCTTGACACGTTGGTGATAAAATTTTTGCAATAAATCTTTTCTTTGGTTATTATTACGGTACAAGACATTTCGAAAAGAAATGTTTTTTTAGCCTTCAACAAATCATGTCATGACTGTGACAATATGACATTTATCTCAGTATTTTTGTCTTTTTTTTTGTCAAATTGTTCTGTTAGCCTTTGCAACAAAACAAAAAAAATACAGAAAGGAGGGATTTTATTTACAGAATAACACTTTTTAACTGATAAAATAAAAAAATAAAAAAATTGAACCCGTGTTTCAATTTTATCAGAATCTTACATAAATTTGACAGTCAAACATAAAGGGGTTGTCATTTTTACATTAATCACAAGATAATCAGACATCATATAGTACATCCAAATCAAGTCCAGCTGGCACTCGATTCACCTCACACGTTGCGACGGGAAGGACCGTGCTACACAACAATCGTATAGAAGAATCCCAGCAATGATGTCACTTCAAAATATATTCATTTATTTCATATTCTTGCAATATATATCAATAATTTATATTGCAAGAATATGAAATAAATGAATATATTTTGAAGTGACATCGTTGCTGGGATTCTTCTATACGATCGTATAGTACATGACAGTCTCTTTCATACAAACTTAGAACCAGCCCTGTACCTCAGATGGATCCAGGGGTCTCCTCATTCATTGCTCCAGTTGCTCTGCTAGATTTATTTCAAGCTGGCAGCTTACGGGGCGCGCACTTTCTCAGTGGGCATGTTTGTTGTACTGCAGCTGGTGGTAGTTGAAGGATGGAACTGAGCATGTGCGGCTATCCTAAAGAGCAGGACAGAGAAATTATAAAAAGAGCAAACAGCGAATAACAAAATTTACATGCAATTACAAAAGTATTCAGATCCAGGTGCTGGTTTGAAAAAAAAATGGTGCCCTCAATAGTGAAAATTTTGGGATGGTTTTTAACTTTAAAATAAAATCTGACAGTGCTGTGTGACATTATCAGGCTTCTGGTTACCACCGTCTACCATCCGTTTACCCATAGCCATATATTTGGCAGAATAAAACTCCATATTCAAGCTTCTCCTCATGATAAAAGCTCCACAAAAGGTAAGTTTGTATTGCTCTCCCCAGGTCCTACTTAGTGCTGTCAGCAGTTTAGCATGGTCAAAAGTGCTGACAAACTCGGACCTATACCCAGTGAGTTAGATAGAGAGGAGTACACTTGTTCATAAAACAGATGCTCTTGTATTGTTAATGCCCTGGAGACCTTTAATAGTCTGAAAAACCCCAGGTTAAGCTCCCATGATATCATGAGTATCATTAGAAGAACATAAAAATTAAATAAATATTATGATGTTCAAAAGTACACATGCCATAATGTTCACCTATACAGCTGTTGGGAGTGGAGCCATGGAGAAAGGGAATCTCCAGAGTGCGCCTTCCATCAGGGCCATCTATCGTGTCCCAGTTGTAGTAGGAATGCCAAGTGGTGTAGTGCGCCTAAATGTCTTTTTATGTGTCACGGTGCTCCTACCTGGATACTGCCGAACCCCAAGCTTTGGCTCCGAAGCAATAAAAAGGGGAAATAATTGAGGTATTTGAAAAAGATAGATTGAGTGCAGACCTTGTATGTAGTTGAACAGCAGCTTTACTTGAATAAACGTTCGTATAAACAATCTTCAAGCTTTGTCTTTGTCCCAGCAGGCTTTGGCATAAACTGGCAGGCTTTTTTCAATAACTCTGCTTGCTTTCTCTCTCTCTCTCTCTACTGTACTGACAGGCTTGCTTAATACTCTGCTTTACTTCTTTAAGCTGCACTAAATTCTGCTTAAAGGGAACCTGTCACCAGTTTCATGGTGTCCTAACTAAGGGCAACATAAATAAGTGATTGATTCTCTTAGCACAATGCTGGGTCACTTTCTTTAATTGACCCAGTCAATCTGCCAACATCTTGTATTGAAAAGCTCCAGCTGATAATGATGAGTCCTGAATATTCATGAGCTCCTGACTCTCCCCGCCTCCCTGCTGCTGATTGACAGTTATTTTCCATATGAATCAGCAGCAGGTGGGCAGGGGAGTGGCTGTAGCTGTTAATTAAATAAACGCTGGACTCAATGACATCACACTGGACTCAAATCAGCTTATTAGCATGCGGCATGTGGCATCTTTGTGTGTATATTATGAGGTAACCATCTGTCACACCAGTAAGTGATTACATCTAAGGCACTTTTTAGTAGTTAATGATTGTATATAATTAGTTAGATTATAATCAAATATCCACATGACAGGTTCCCTTTAAGTCTGGTTACTGTACTTTAGGACTGTTCTGGTGTCCTTGGATGGGGTGCAGTCGACTGTTATTCCCCTCCTGACACTCAGTAAAACTTATATTCAGCCAAAGAATTATTCCTCTTCCTGATTTCTCTTATTGTGGCCGAAGAACTATTCCTCTGGCCCCTATGGCTTCCAGACATCTTTGTTCATGGCCAGCAGAGCTTAGGGTGCCCTGGCTGGTGTAGGCACAACTGAGAGTGCCCGTGCCCCTGCTCACACTCCTCCTATCTCTCCAACTTCAGCTCTCACTAGAACTTCAGCCCCATCCTTCTGGCAGGAAGCAAGACTGGCCCACTTCTGCCCAAAGGGGGGAGAATGGAATGGTGAGTTCCATTCTCTCTAACTATAGCTCTGCCATTTGCACTGCCACCTGCTGGTGAACCAGGCATAGTGCATGTAATAAAACAATTGCATAACAATAACAGCATTGCACAATGTAAAGGAACTGGACAGAAATACACAGATGACATTCAGGTTAGCCCATTAGAGATAGTAGCAGACTGCAGGAGTAGTAACACTACTCTGGGCTGTTACAAATCCATTTGAGATTGGTCTCATCGTTCGTGGTTTGTGAGCAACTGCACAGACATGTGGTAAATGTAAGTGCTATGAAACATGGCAGAAAATGTGCTGGAATCATGACACTAGGATTTCCTGTCCCAGGATGTTAGGAACACGGTGGTGTCAAGCAGCATCTTTAACCACCTCCGGACCGCTGTACGCACAGACGCGTCCTGGAGGTGGTTGATTCATTCCTCCTGGACGCGCCGGCGCATCCTCTCGCGAGACGCGAGATTTCCTGTGAACGCGCGCACACAGGCGCGCGCGCTCACAGGAACGGAAGGTAAGAGAGTTGATCTCCAGCCTGCCAGCGGCGATCGTTCGCTGGCAGGCTGGAGATGTGTTTTTTTTTAACCCCTAACAGGTATATTAGACGCTGTTTTGATAACAGCGTCTAATATACCTGCTACCTGGTCCTCTGGTGGTCCCATTTGTTTGGATCGACCACCAGAGGACACAGGTAGCTCAGTAAAGTCCCACCAAGCACCACTACACTACACTACACCCCCCCCGTCACTTATTAACCCCTTATTAGCCCCTGATCACCCCTAATCACCCCTGATCACCCCATATAGACTCCCTGATCACCCCCCTGTCATTGATTACCCCCCTGTCATTGATCAACCCCCTGTAAAGCTCCATTCAGATGTCCGCATGATTTTTACGGATCCACTGATAGATGGATCGGATCCGCAAAACGCATCCGGACGTCTGAATGAAGCCTTACAGGGGCATGATCAATGACTGTGGTTATCACCCCATATAGACTCCCTGATCACCCCCCTGTCATTGATCACCCCCCTGTCATTGATTACCCCCCTGTAAAGCTCCATTCAGACATCCGCATGATTTTTACGGATCCACTGATAGATGGATCGGATCCGCAAAACGCATCCGGACGTCTGAATGAAGCCTTACAGGGGCATGATCAATGACTGTGGTGATCACCCCATATAGACTCCCTGATCACCCCCCTGTAAAGCTCCATTCAGATGTCCGCATGATTTTTACGGATCCACTGATAGATGGATCGGATCCGCAAAACGCATCCGGACGTCTGAATGAAGCCTTACAGGGGCATGATCAATGACTGTGGTTATCACCCCATATAGACTCCCTGATCACCCCCCTGTCATTGATTACCCCCCTGTAAAGCTCCATTCAGACGTCCGCATGATTTTTACGGATCCACTGATAGATGGATCGGATCCGCAAAACGCATCCGGACGTCTGAATGAAGCCTTACAGGGGCATGATCAATGACTGTGGTGATCATCACATATAGACTCCCTGATCACCCCCCTGTCATTGATTACCCCCCTGTCATTGATTACCCCCCTGTCATTGATCACCCCCCTGTAAAGCTCCATTCAGACGTCCGCATGATTTTTACGGATCCACTGATAGATGGATCGGATCCGCAAAACGCATCCGGACGTCTGAATGAAGCCTTACACGGGCGTGATAAATGACTGTGGTTATCACCCCATATAGACTCCCTGATCACCCCCCTGTCATTGATCACCCCCCTGTCATTGATCACCCTCTGTAAGGCTCCATTCAGACATTTTTTTGGCCCAAGTTAGCGGAATTATTATTTTTTTTTCTTACAAAGTCTCATATTCCACTAACTTGTGACAAAAAATTAAATCTCACATGAACTCACCATACCCCTCACGGAATCCAAATGCGTAAAATTTTTTAGACATTTATATTCCAGACTTCTTCTCACGCTTTAGGGCCCCTAGAATGCCAGGGCAGTATAAATACCCCACATGTGACCCCATTTCGGAAAGAAGACACCCCCAGGTATTCCGTGAGGGGCATATTGAGTCCATGAAAGATTGAAATTTTTGTCCCAAGTTAGCGGAACGGGAGACTTTGTGAGAAAAAAATAAAAAATATCAATTTCCGCTAACTTGTGCCAAAAAAAAAAAATTTCGATGAACTCGCCATGCCCCTCATTGAATACCTTGGGGTGTCTTCTTTCCAAAATGGGGTCACATGTGGGGTATTTATACTGCCCTGGCATTCTAGGGGCCCCAAAGCGTGAGAAGAAGTCTGGTATCCAAATGTCTAAAAATGCCCTCCTAAAAGGAATTTGGGCACCTTTGCGCATCTAGGCTGCAAAAAAGTGTCACACATCTGGTATCGCCGTACTCAGGAGAAGTTGGGGAATGTGTTTTGGGGTGTCATTTTACATATACCCATGCTGGGTGAGATAAATATCTTGGTCAAATGCCAACTTTGTATAAAAAAATGGGAAAAGTTGTCTTTTGCCAAGATATTTCTCTCACCCAGCATGGGTATATGTAAAAAGACACCCCAAAACACATTCCCCAACTTCTCCCGAGTACGGAGATACCAGATGTGTGACACTTTTTTGCAGCCTAGGTGGGCAAAGGGGCCCATATTCCAAAGAGCACCTTTAGGATTTCACTGGTCATTTACCTACTTACCACACATTAGGGCCCCTGGAAAATGCCATGGCAGTATAACTACCCCACAAGTGACCCCATTTTGGAAAGAAGACACCCCAAGGTATTCCGTGAGGGGCATGGCGAGTTCCTAGAATTTTTTATTTTTTGTCACAAGTTAGTGGAAAATGATGATTTTTTTTTTTTTTTTTTTCATACAAAGTCTCATATTCCACTAACTTGTGACAAAAAATAAAAACTTCCATGAACTCACTATGCCCATCAGCGAATACCTTGGGGTCTATTCTTTCCAAAATGGGGTCACTTGTGGGGTAGGTATAATGCCCTGGTATTTTAGGGGCCCAAATGTGTGGTAAGGAGTTTGAAATCAAATTCTGTAAAAAATGACGAGTGAAATCCGAAAGGTGCTCTTTGGAATATGGGCCCCTTTGCCCACCTAGGCTGCAAAAAAGTGTCACACATCTGGTATCTCCGTACTCAGGAGAAGGTGGGGAATGTGTTTTGGGGTGTCATTTTACATATACCCATGCTGGGTGAGATAAATATCTTGGTCAAATGCCAACTTTGTATAAAAAAATGGGAAAAGTTGTCTTTTGCCAAGATATTTCTCTCACCCAGCATGGGTATATGTAAAAAGACACCCCAAAACACATTCCCCAACTTCTCCTGAGTACGGAGATACCACATGTGTGGCACTTTTTTGCAGCCTAGGTGGGCAAAGGGGCCCATATTCCAAAGAGCACCTTTTGGATTTCACTGGTCATTTACCTACTTACCACACATTAGGGCCCCTGGAAAATGCCAGGGCAGTATAACTACCCCACAAGTGACCCCATTTTGGAAAGAAGACACCCCAAGGTATTCCGTGAGGGGCATGGCGAGTTCCTAGAATTTTTTATTTTTTGTCACAAGTTAGTGGAAAATGATGATTTTTTTTATATATTTTTTTTTTTCATACAAAGTCTCATATTCCACTAACTTGTGACAAAAAATAAAAACTTCCATGAACTCACTATGCCCATCAGCGAATACCTTGGGGTCTCTTCTTTCCAAAATGGGGTCACTTGTGGGGTAGTTATACTGCCCTGGCATTCTAGGGGCCCAAATGTGTGGTAAGGAGTTTGAAATCAAATTCTGTAAAAAATGACGAGTGAAATCCGAAAGGTGCTCTTTGGAATATGGGCCCCTTTGCCCACCTAGGCTGCAAAAAAGTGTCACACATCTGGTATCTCCGTATTCAGGAGAAGTTGGGGAATGTGTTTTGGGGTGTCTTTTTACATATACCCATGCTGGGTGTGAGAAATATCTTGGCAAAAGACAACTTTTCCCATTTTTTTATACAAAGTTGGCATTTGACCAAGATATTTATCTCACCCAGCATGGGTATATGTAAAATGACACCCCAAAACACATTCCCCAACTTCTACTGAATACGGAGATACCAGATGTGTGACACTTTTTTGCAGCCTGGGTGGGCAAAGGGGCCCACATTCCAAAGAGCACCTTTCGGATTTCACTGGTCAGTTTTTACAGAATTTGATTTCAAACTCCTTACCACACATTTGGGCCCCTAGAATGCCAGGGCAGTATAACTACCCCACAAGTGACCCCATTTTGGAAAGAAGAGACCCCAAGGTATTTCGTGATGGGCATAGTGAGTTCATGGAAGTTTTTATTTTTTGTCACAAGTTAGTGGAATATGAGACTTTGTAAGAAAAAAAAAAAAAAAAAAAAAAATCATCATTTTCCGCTAACTTGTGACAAAAAATAAAAAGTTCTATGAACTCACTATGCCCATCAGCGAATACCTTAGGGTGTGTACTTTCCGAAATGGGGTCATTTGTGGGGTGTTTGTACTGTCTGGGCATTGTAGAACCTTAGGAAACATGACAGGTGCTCAGAAAGTCAGAGCTGCTTCAAAAAGCGGAAATTCACATTTTTGTACCATAGTTTGTAAACGCTATAACTTTTACCCAAACCATTTTTTTTTTACCCAAACATTTTTTTTTTATCAAAGACATGTAGAACAATAAATTTAGAGCAAAATTTATATATGGATGTCATTTTTTTTGCAAAATTTTACAACTGAAAGTGAAAAATGTCATTTTTTTGCAAAAAAATCGTTAAATTTCGATTAATAACAAAAAAAGTAAAAATGTCAGCAGCAATGAAATACCACCAAATGAAAGCTCTATTAGTGAGAAGAAAAGGAGGTAAAATTCATTTGGGTGGTAAGTTGCATGACCGAGCAATAAATGGTGAAAGTAGTGTAGGTCAGAAGTGTAAAAAGTGGCCTGGTCTTTCAGGGTGTTTAAGCACTGGGGGCTGAGGTGGTTAAAGGAGCCTACATTTTATCATTCATATCCTTGTCCTCTATGTACAAAAATCCGGTGACTTAGTATCATGGGTTCTTCAACTTCAGTAATAAGATAAATAAGTCAGGAGAACCCAGGTGCCATATTCAGTGCATCTGTGAAGATCACAAAAATGGGATGCTTATCCAAGGCTTTCTGTCTCAGGAGTGTGGTTGAGTCAAGTCCTTGTTTATATATTTTTTTCCAATTTTTTTAAATTAAAGTTTTGCGTAAAATTTTAGTAGCTGCAACATGTTGCTCAAGAGAGCTTGTGATGAACAAGATACAATGGGTAAAACACATATGGACACATGGATCCTCAGAACACATCAAATATTGTCCACACATAATGAACAAATAAATATAACTAGCACTGCCAATACACAAAGCAGATATAAAAGTGAATAAGGTGTCGCGATTACAAGGTTCCTTTGTTTGGTTTGTGATAGATAGACCGTTTATTCTAGGTGGACACAAATTTAGATTGGGAACTGTTTTCTCAAGCCAGTAATTTGTAAAACCTGCAGAATAAGCCAATCTTCCCAAGCTATTTGCCATGTTTCAAACTTCAAAATAATACTAAGTAAATTGGAGGAAAATCTCAGCTTCTAAGAAAACAGATGAGTTCCTGAATACTGATGCTCCCTCTAGCTGTCCAGAGGCCGCCATCCATTATTTAGATGTACACATTTCAGGTAACTTATTCTCTTTTTTTTAGAAATTAACTTTAAAGTCTCCGCCTCCCATTCACCTCATGGATGGACAAAAAGATTCTAATGTTTATCTTGGCGAAACCACTGATGATGTGGTATCATGGATTCTTCAGTCCTAGCACATTTTCGGCACTAAGGAGTGGAGTTTGGGAATAAGATTGAAGAGCAGAGAAAGGGAGCTGTTAATGAAGCCACTGAAATGCATTCTTTAGATTTAGGTGAAGAAGAATCAGCCCCACATCTCGAGGTCTACACAATGTATAATCATAGCTCCACTGTAGCGTACAAGAAGAATCCTTTGAACATTCAGACATAGTATTTAGGTCATCACACGTTCTCCTTAATTCCATTATTCTCGAAAAAAAACTAAGTTTCTTCTTGAATCCTGTCCAACTGAAGTGGTGACTCTTCCAGTGGCCTTCTTCAGAGAGGGTTATCAGACAGCTCTGTCTTTTTTCATTATGCTATTACCGTAGCCCTTTTATTAAAACAAAATCATTATGCAAATCCAGTCTTTGAAAGGAGAGGACTGCCGCTTGATGAATTCGGTAATGTAAGTAAGATCACAGTTCACCTTACTAGATGGCGATCAATTCTTTGTGGGAGCGTATAGATCGAGAACTTTTCCAAATATTTTATGAAAATGTAGACACTTGAACACCTCTAGTATGAATCATTTATTGAAATCAGCTATAATAAATCTGGAGAATCAGAAGCTGTGTAGGACTCTATCGCACTCACCGTTCATTATTTTTCAAAGTGCATTTTACCCTTGCGCTGCCAAAATCTATTCTCTTAGAATATATACTGGTGTAATTTTTTTAAATTGTTGTTCTTATTTTTACCTTTTTTCTGCCTGTATGCCATTCATCTCTCTCCTCTATGCACTGTAGTTTTGTGTTGTTTTTAGTATATGTTGTAGTGCTATACGTAATGTCATTAAACTTTAAAGGGGCATTCTGATGAAGACACCCCCTGCCCACTTACCTTTTCTTATAGCACATCGATATCATGGGGTGGATCCCCCGCTCAGAACTCCTTCTCTGAGCAATAATGTCTTTTGTTCTTGTGGACTTGAGCCATTCTTGTATTCTAAGGATGGCCATTTATCTGAATGCCCGCTTTGTCATACTACAAGGCCTGGTTGGCCTTGGCGTTCCTGGCAAAATCAGTAGCCGGGAGTGCAGAGAGTGGGACTTAGGCTACATTCTGAAGGGGATTATCTCTGATGAGAAAACGGGTTGTCCGTGTTCAAATCCCCTGCGCCTAATCCGGCCATCTGGGGTTTGACATTGACATGAATGTAGCCTGTAATGTTATATTTACTACTTCAAATTAGTTTTAGGATGGACTCAGGTGTGGATCCTGAAAAAAAAAACAACTAAAAGTGGCCCCATTTTGAAGGCAGATCCAAATTAACAGAAGGTGTGGCAACACAAGTAGGCATGGTCAACAATACCATAGTGAAAAATACCATCCCAGCAGAACCAAATAACACAGTGTAGCACAATATACTGCCCCAAAAGCTGGCCATCTGAGGTGGGAAGCAATAGCTACCATCTTCTGTCCTCCTCCTCGAGTTGTCTATGGAGCAGGGGGCTTAGGAGGTGAGGTGTGGGCCACAGCAGTTGAATTTATATTCTACCCTACCAGGGTTGCCAACCGTCCAGAAATTTCTGGACAGTCTGGAAAAATAAGCTAAATCCGTGAAAAAAAATAGATGTGTCTGTAATTTTTTTGAGGCTGGTGGTACATGACTAGATTCTTTTGGTGGTAATTATCAGAATTTTTCAGCTTACAGTAATTGCTGGTAATGAGAGCTTAGTATACTGAGATACAGACACAGATTACTTATAACCTTTATCATTCCTTATGGTTTTCCAATTTGTTTGTAAAAATGTTTGGCTGTCCGTGATTTTAGAATAAGGTGTCCAGATAAAAGAAAAAGTCTGGTTGGCTACTCTGTACACTACCATGAATCTTTTAATCACTGTTCTTTCAACAATCCTATACAACACCAGCTTAGCTGAATGTCGTTCAGGGCTTCTTTCTTTTGGTGTTTCTCAAAATGTTCTGATTTTTAAAGGACCTGTACCACTTGTTAAATCTTCACGCATTTGCACATTGTAGTTACATCCTAACTAGCTACTCTCAGTGTAGAAAATTAACCCAATTTAGACCATTTTCTTGTATAAACTGCCCCAAGAGACTTCCTACAGAGCACATTATCTCCATACCAGAAGAAGATTGAACTTTATTGACTTTTTGTAATCTCTACAAGATACCAAGCTGACTCAGCAGTGGTGCTCGCCATGGTACAAGCTTTGTGAAGCCAAAGACCTTCGAAAAAAGACATTGGAACTACTGAAGCACATTAATTTCAAGACATTTCCCTAAAATTGTCATCTTTCTTGATGTCCCATCCATTTACACAGCTTCCACTTAGATTTCGAGATTCATCAAAGTAGCCCAAAGTGACATCCTACAGGACATTATCTCTATACTAGAAGAAGATTGAACTTTCTTGACTTATTGTAATCAATACAAGACAGCCAGCTCACTCAGCAGTGGTCCTCAACATGGTGGATCCTTTGTGAAATAAAGACTTGAAAAGAAGAACATGGGAACTACTGAAACACACTAATTTCAAGACATTTTCCCAAAATTATCATCTTGACATCCCGTCTAGTCGCACAGCTTCCACTTAGATTTCAATAATCATCTTTTTGTGTAATTTTTTTTTTTTTTTTTTTTTACGGCTTTTTCATAATAATCACTTGGACATTTTGGAGTAGATTGCTAATACCATTAATGAGGCGGTAATCCAGCAATGTTCTTTGTATTCCTTCTCAATATGTAATTCGTAAAGGTGCTTTGGGATGTTCTGAAGAGGATTTAAAAGGTAATACACAGCATTAGCCAAGATTTGAGTATTTTATGTGTTGTTTTTTTTTACTGTGTTATTACTACATTGAATTTTGGGTGGTTTTCTATTCTGTATGCATACTTCCTTTTATAGCTTAGATAAGATAGATATCCTCCTTTTTCTTTTACCTCAGTAGCAATCGGTATTCTGTTGGCTCAGCAGCACTTATGTATAATAATTAAGTGCTTTGTTTGAAGAGGACCTACAAAATATACTGCACGGGGCTTTCAGATGAATAGATTGAGCCCTGGTGAAAAGCAGCGATGCATACAGCAGATTGTGCAGTTCAGTAAGCATATCAAACAAAAGCGTAGGTTGCAAATAACAACTATTTAACACTGAGGGTTGTTGTATGTGCAAATAAAACAGCCGGTAAATTCGAGGAGAACAACCGGTTCCTTGGTGCAATTTTTGTTTATTGTAAGCCTCCTGTTTGATATCGTATTACTATCTATCTATCTATCTATCTTTCTATCTATCTAACTAACTCATATCTATATATCTATCTATCTATCTATCTATTCTATCTATCTTGGCAAATCTAACTTTGCTAATGGTGGCAGGCCTCACGCACGTGGCCATATTACAGCTTCTACAAAGTCGAAATAGCGGTAATGTTATTTCATGCAGGCTTCCGCATCTCACTCTGCTTTCTGTATATATTTTTTGTCCTGCTCCATAGAATGATGTACTGTATATTGTATAGGAGACATTTTTTTCCTACATAAATTTTGTATAAAAGGGTTGATTGTCTCCCCAAAACTCTTGGGAAGGATAATAGTTTTTTTTAAAGAAGGAAATACATGGAAACTCGTGCAGTACCTGTAGACTAAGAGAAGGGTGCACCGCTCTTCCCCATCTTCACTCTCACATCCTTTGTCCCTCCCTTCCCTCTTTAATACTTTTCCTTTTGTAATGATATTTATACTGTCATTTTGCACCAATTTTTAGATCAGTATATGGGGAGCTGAAGGTTCAAGCTTCAGTAGGCATCTTGGCTTCTTAGAGAAAGGCCTCCAACCTGTGATTTTGTTATGTTAGGAGATAAGAAAATTTGCCACATGACCTATGATATGACTGACATAGAGAAGGGGCACTGAGGCAAGCTAATTTAATAACCTTGAACGGCCCCTTTAAATGGGCTATTTGTACCATCCAACTCAACATTATCATCCTCAGGGCATCTTTAGGGATTTTTCCCAATGATAGTTTACCCCTGGCAACACTCAGAGACACATTCCAGTGCCATAAAAACACTCTGTATTCTAAGTGGTATTCCATCTTTTTTCCATGAAATTATAATAATATAAATGTGACAGTCACTGAGAAATTCCTACTCTAAAAAAAATATTAAAATATAAGAAGCCACAATCATGTGTGCAAAGCAAAAAAAAGATGTGACTTATAGGTACAGGAACCTCGTGGGACTACTGTGCAGCAGTACTGTATATTGTCACAGTAGTGGTCACTTACGGTTTAGATGACCAGGTACAGGTAAGTACCCTTTTTCAGCAACAGGCTGTATGATTCAGATGCAAGGATGTAGTTCGTGGAGGGTAATCCCGGTCCTTTTCAGTCTGGATCGTTGCAAGGTCACTGTATGTGATGAATAAGCCGTTAAGTAACAACAAGTCCACTTTGGTTAAAGATTGGAGGCTGGAACACTGATCCTATGGAAGCTAGTAGTCCCTGCCTAAAAGCAGAGTAATCGCCCCGAAACGGGTGGTCCCACTTATCAGTGGCTGCCTCTGGAATTTCAGTCCCTACCTAGATCATTGTCCTACCGCCTTATATAATCTTCAGTGATTTAATATAAACATGACATCATTAATGTGTTAATATATTCTAAGTTCATTATGGTGCATGACATTACTTTGTCATGTAGTCCAAGGAGTGGCTGCCTCTCGGAGATATTTCCTATTTTGCCGTCATGTCAATCTTGGTCCAACAGTTATTACTGTCTTATTCTATGTCCTGGGATTATTTACTAGTAATGTCATAGCATTCAGCGTGAAAGACTAGAAATGAAAGTTTTTTGAGTGTTTTATACTGAAGACCTATCATCATGAGTGGTCATCAATATCTGATCAGTGGGGAGTCTGACTCCTGGCACCCCTCTTCTCCCCCGATCAGCTGTTTGAGAAAGCCGGGATGCTTTAGTGAGCACTGTGACCCCTTTGCAGGGCAGAAAATTGAATCTGGTCTCTGGTAAAGTCATGTGGGATTCTCTATTGGCAATGGTTTACCTAGAAGATAAGGGTAGCAGAGCAAAGATCAAAACCGGTCCTTACCTGGGGCAGCTCCTTTCTATTAGGAAATGTTTCGAAAGAGACAACCCCTTAAAAGATTAGAATTTGGCAAAAAGTTTTACACAGCTTCGTAAAGTTGTCTTATGGAAGACATATGGTGCCTGGATGAAAAAGATAGCCGAATGGTATATGGCTGGGTGACTGTTATTCAGATGTACAGTCAGGTCCATAAATATTGGGACATCAATTACTATTGAATTTTTTTGGGCTCTATACACCACCACAATGGATTTGAAATTAAACGAACAAGATGTGCTTTAACTGCAGACTGTCAGCTTTAATTTGAGGGTATTTACATCCAAATCAGGTGAACGGTGTAGGAATTACAAAAGTTTTTATAAGTGCCTCCCACTTGTTAAGGAACCAAAAGTTATGGGACGAGTGGCTTCTCAGCTGTTCCATGGCCAGGTGTGTGTTATTCCCTCATTATCCCAATTACAATGAGCAGATAAACGGTCCAGGTTTATTTCAAGTGTGCTATTTGCATTTGGAATCTGTTGCTGTCAACTCTTAAGATGAGATCCAAAGAGCTGTCACTATCAGTGAAACAAGTCATCATTAGGCCGGAAATACTAAACAAACCCATCAGAGAGATAGCAAAATCATTAGGTGTGGCCAAAAAAACTGTTTGGAACATTATTAAAAAGAAGAAAAGCACCCGTGAGCTCAGCAACACCAAAAGACCCAGAAGACCGCAGAAAACAACTGTGGTGGATGACCGAAGAATTCTTTCCCTGGTGAAGAAAACACCCTTCACAACAGTTGGCCAGATAAAGAACACTCTCCAGGAGGTAGGTGTATGTGTGTCAAAGTCAACAATCAGGAGAAGACTTCACCAGAGTGAATACAGAGGATTCACCACAAGATGTAAACCATTGGTGAGCCTTAAAAACAGGAAGGCCAGATTAGAGTTTGCCAAACGACATCTAAAAAAGCCTTCACAGTTCTGGAACAACATCCTATGGACAGATGAGACCATGATCAACTTGTACCAGAGTGATGGTAAGAGAAGAGTATGGAGAAGAAAAGGAACTGCTCATGATCCTAAGCATACCACCTCATCAGTGAAACATGGTGGTGGTAGTGTCCTGGCATGGGCATGTATGGCTGCCAATGGAACTGGTTCTCTTGTATTTATTGATGATGTGACTGCTGACAAAAGTAGCAGGATGAATTCTGAAGTGTTTCAGGCAATATTATCTGCTCATATTCAGCAAAATGCTTCAGAACTCCTTGGACGGCGCTTCACAGTGCAGTTGGACAATGACCCAAAGCATACTGCAAAAGCAACCAAAGAGTTTTTTAAGGGAAAGAAGTCGAATGTAATGCAATGGCCAAGTCAATCACCTGACCTGAATCCGATTGAGCATGCATTTCACTTGCTGAAGACAAAACTGAAGGGAAAATGCCCCAAGAACAAGCAGGAACTGCAGACAGTTGCAGTAGAGGTCTGGTGATGTCTATGCGTTCCAGACTTCAGGCTGTAATTGACTGCAAAAGATTTGCAACCAAATATTAAAAAGTGAAAGTTTGATTTATGATTATTATTCTGTCCCATTACTTTTGGTCCCTTAACAAGTGGGAGGCACATATGCAAACTGCTGTAGTTCCTACACTGTTCACCTGATTTGGATGTAAATACCCTCATATTAAAGCTGACAGTCTGCAGTTAAAGCACATCTTGTTCGTTTAATTTCAAATCCATTGTGGTGGTGTATAGAGCCACAAATGTTAGAATTGTGTCGATGTCCCAATATTTATGGACCTGACTGTAGATATAGACCAGAAACGGACTACTCCTATATATTTTTATTTGACGTTACTTTGTTAAGATAAGGTCCATAGGACCTCGCTAATTATCCAGATTAGTTGCAAGTAATGATGCTTCTGTAAATAGCAACCTTTAGCCATTATTGATGTTACGTAACCTTACAAGAAGGAAAAGGCTTCACATTAACTGATTAAAATAACAATCAAATCTGGATGGACGTGTGTGCTCCTGCATGTACCGGAGACGGTACGAAGTAATAACACTCATTAATAATGCTCCAAGTGTGAGGTCAAGAATGCAAGAACTCTCTGTAATTGTACACACCATTAACGGCACTCACTGGGGTCATTTACGAGGAAGGGCAAGAGGCGGCCATGTTATTCTTTCCACCTGACCAGTCAGTTAAAATTACCATGATTAATATTGCACCAAAATACTCTCTAACATCATGCAGAGGTTACAAAAATGCATATATTTATATTTAAATTGTACATTCTGATTTCAGGCACCTAGGAAAATGTTCATAAGAAGCTAATTATACCATATGAGTGGAGACCTTAGACAGATGTTGCCCTGAATGTTTTTGAATCCAGAGGAGATAAGGACATGCTAACCTCTAGAGATATAGTTTGATGTTCTAGATGTGGCTGAACAAATGCATCGTGGATGCTGTTGGGCAATTGGTGGTTTAAAATGTTTTTATTTTATTTTTTGTGTGGAACTGATGTACATTTCTATTAAAGAAGGTCCTCACTACCAACTGGAAAGGATCGCCTCCCAACTGGCCGATGAATACAATTGCTGTCTAGCTAGAATCCAATAATTTTGTCATCATTGGTGAAGATCAACCATTATTGTTATGATCAATGGAAGCAGACATAGTCCCGAAAGTGGCTCCTCCATGTGTGAAGACATTGCACATGGTGGGAGCCTTGCTGTAGATTTTGAATTGGGCCCAGGAGCTTCAAGTTAAGCTACTTCTTGTCCATGCTCAATATGCTATTGTCAGATTTTAGGTCCACTAGAAGATCCTTATGCTGGCCAGTTCCATCTTCAGCTTAGCCATCTCCCAAAAGTCACAATATCCAGCTCAGAAAATGTATTTGTAGCCATGCAGATCCAGTGGGATGGATGGTTTCATGGTGAAACACCACTGTAGTATGTGACCATTAAGACCAGTGATTGGCATCATTGATAAAGGACCGTGAGGCATCACTGGAGCAGATGGGGATGGGTGAGAAATGGTTATATTTTTATGTAGTACTATGCTTTTGCTGTTCTTAAACAAGCGTCTTAAAGTCCTGGACAACTGCTTTATGATGTGGACTTGAATTTCTGTTCTATATTTTTTGAGTTGCACTTTGTGTTTTTTTTTTGTTTTCTGAATGCTACCTACTATAGACCAAGACATGGAAACATTGAGAAAGGTTTTTATATCACACGTGTCTTAGACATCCATAGAGTGACACAATTGATGCTGAAGCTAGCCTGACGCCCAAGGTTATAGATCGTCAGTTATTGAAGTTATTTGAGATCACCTTGGCTACTATTGAGCCCTTCACTTTGTGCAAACCTCGTGAATGCCTTTTCAGTTGCAGAACATTGATTATAACCAAGCCCCTTTCACTGACATTCTGCTGGCATTCCAGATGTTAATTATGTCCCATTGAATGTCTGAAATTCCTCAAGGATCGGATATAAGAAGACGACACAAATCAGGTTACGAGGCCGCACTACAACAGGCGCACGTCTGCTCTTCCCCAATTAGAATGCGGATCAGACCGTACTGGGTCTCGCAATTTATATCAGTTTAGTTCCTCAACGTAGTTGGGTATGGCATCTCTCTTTTGATGACAGGGCACATTTCAGGACATACATTCCTCTTCGGGACATAACAAATGTTCCTCTTGCGCTTACACAAGGTGAAGGACGTATTAGTTATGCAGTCGTAGTGCTAGGAGAGAATGGAGGCCCTATAAAGCATAAGGAGGAGGAAAAAGGTGCTGAAGACGCAGGAAGAATACATTGATCTTGTGGAACAGGCAGTCCATCCTAGCAGCCGACATTAGGCAAAGCTGTATCCTCGCTGAAGATAAAGTCTGTTAATATCCTGTCTGCAGCAATTATACCGGGCAAAATAGACTTGCAGTGACGGAAACTTGTATTATTATGAATAAATCTCTTGCAGAGCACTCTGTTGTGCTCGTAGACGTGCAGACATAATTAACCTTTTCATAAAGTCTAATTTTAAGAGATGTCACAGGGCTCTGAAAAATTGCCTGGTCCATCTGATGCCGGACCGTAATAGGATGGAGCATTGCACCACCCCCTACCAGAACAGATTAGTTAACTAATTCAGCGACATTAGCCAATAGTCAAAAAATTCTAAAGACCTAGATATACAGATATAGCACAGCTGAGTTCAGCATTTAGCAGATGAGCCCAGGATTTTGTTAGAGCTGGTCTATCAGTAGGGTCACACACCCGGCATGGCCACCGATCAGCACCAGAACTACATAACCCCCTCCATTGTGTAATAGATCGGGTTACTGCAGTGCTGCTCCCACTGACGTTGGGAGTGGAGCTACAATGAAAGAGCTGATCGGTAGGGCTGCAGGGTGTCAGTACCCTTCGATCAGATATTGACGGCCTTTCCTGAGAATAGGCTATTACCGGTAATATCACAATCCTGAGCAACCTCTTTAAAGCTATCCTCCAGGCATCTCTTTATTTTGGTTCATCCCCTTAGTATATGAAGGAAAATTACCTGATGTCCATGTTTTTTTTTTACTGGTGGTTAATTATCTGTACTTATAATTACTCTGCTCTTGCCATGCTCAATGGAAGCATACCATACAACTGCTATGGGGCCTGGCGCCAAAATCCTTCTTTTCCCCACAAGAAAACACTGCCACTGCATTCACTAAGAGGAGCTCAATGCAAAGAGATTATTTCAGCTTCCATTCCGCTAAATGGTAACTGTAGATATTCCTATGCACTGAGCTCCCCCTAGTGGTGGCTGGAAGCAGTCAGCTTTGTAATAGAAAGGAGGCAGGAGATTTATTAATGCCTTTAATACAAGTTTTCAGGTGTAAATAAGGTGATCAGAAAGAGCGCCATACTTATGAAGCACGTCTTACAGTTTTTCTGACACAAAAGTTGTATAAAGTGGGTGTGGTGGGGGGAGAATTTTTTTATTGCAATTTTTTAATTAAAATTTAATTTGTTTAATAAAAAAAAAAACGAAAATCTGTCAGAAATGTGGGGCGTTGCCTTAGGGTCCATTCACACGTCCGTGTGTGTTTTGCGGATCCACGGATCCGCAAAACACGGTCATCGGCGATGTACGTTCCGCATTTTGCGGACCGCACATCGCCGGCACTTAATAGAAAATGCCTAATCTTGTCCGCAATTGCGGACAAGAATAGGACATGTTCTATATTTTTCGGGATCGGCGTTGCGGATCCGCAATTCCGGATTCGGGCAGCACATCGTGCTGCCCCATAGAAATGAATGGGTCCGCAATTCCGTTCCGCAAAATGTGGAACAAAATTGCGGACGTGTGAATGGACCCTTAGTCTGATTGGGAAAGTGGGGTAGAGGGACTAAGTATTGCTCTGGGGCCCGATAAGATCTGCGTACGTCCTTGACTGTGGGAACAATTGCCAAATTGTAGTCACAGATCTTAGCTCTGTTCAATGGAGCTGATCTAAAGCAGTGAGCACTGAGGATACTAAATAGTGGGCAAGCATCCCCTGTAGGTATCGACTTATACATAATTATTTAGGTCATGACTAGTGTTGATCGAGCACCATAGTGCTCGGGGGCTCAGGCCGAATACATCGGGATTCTCAGGTGCTCTACCGAGCACCCGAGTATAATGGAAGTCAATGGGAGAACCCGAGCATTAAACCAGGCACCCCCTGCTCTGAAGAGGGGAGGGTGTCTGGTTCACAGGAAAAGGTCAGAAATTGATGGAAACACAACCGAAATGGTTCAGGAACAGCATGGGGAGGATGTTTGGATGCATCTAGGACCATCCTAGTTCGCTGCTGGCAACGATGTTGTCCGAGTAGTACGCCACTTTTACAGACTGACAATAATATGCACAAAACCGAAGATAAAATCAATTTTAGATGAAAAATTGTTAGGATACATTCTTTCCTGTATATTTACTTGTATATAAAGTGCAAGTGCTGCCAAAAAATACAAGGAAGAGGCACTCCGATACAACCTGTATATCACATAAAGGAGGGCCTCATTCACATTGTGGTACAATTGTTTATGTAGTGGGATTCCTACACTCATAAAGCCTATGCACTAAGTGAAAGGGCTGCCAAAAATGACAAGGAACTGGCACAATACACCCTTTGTTACACATAAAGGAGGGCATCATACACAGACTTGAAAAATTATGATTAATAGCCTGCGGGTGACCATCAAAAACATTTGGAGCAAGGGCCTGCTGATCTGACCATCTAAAACATTATGGGCGAGGGCCTGCTGCCGCTTTAGTGACTCTAGATAACCTGGAGCCAATCACACGTCCCCGTGACGGCGACAATCCATTCAGATGTCTAGCCTATCAACTTTCGATGTTATTGTCAGCACAAACCATGGTGACTATGGGTAACGGGGGAATCAGGGTTCGATTCCGGAGTGGGAGCCTGAGAAACAGCTACGGCTATCAAATCCAAGCAAGGCAGCATGCGCGCAAATTACCTATTAGGTATAATTAGGTGAGGGCCTGCAGGCGATCTGACCATGTAAAAGATTTTAGGTGCGGGCCTGCTGGGGAGCTGACCCTATAAAAGATTGTAGGAGAAGGCCTGCTGGTGAGCTGACCCTCTAAAAAATTATTTGCGAGGGCCTGCTGGTGAGCTGACCCTGTAAAACATAATATGGGAGGGCCTGCTGGTGAGCTGACCCTTTAAAAAATTATATGCGAGGGCCTGCTGGTGAGCTGACCCTCTAAAAATTATATGCGAGGGCCTGCAGCAGAGCTGACCCTGTAAAACATTATAGTATATGCGAGGGCATTATATGCGACGAATAAGCAGGTGTTGATATGATGGAAGAGGAGAAGGAGGATGAGAAAAGGAAGATTCAACCATGTACCCTTGTTTGTGGTGGAAGCGGTGCATGGGAATACAGTGTATTCAGTACATTATAAACAACATATTTAAAGTGCCTTTATGTTCATCAGCTTCCTCTGGTGGAGTTGAGAAGTCATGGTCAATCCAGGCCTTGTTCAATTTTATAAGAGTCAACCTGTCAGCAATAAATACCCGCTCAGACAAAACGCTGGCGGCAGAGCAGGCCAGTACCTCCAAGGAGTAGAGCACCAGTTCGTGCAAAGTGTCCAGCTTTGACACCCAGTAGATCTAAGGCACTGAGGGATCATTTATGACGCTGACATGGTCTGCTATGTACTCCTTCACCATCTTCAAAAATATTCCATCCTTGTGACACTAGGCTGCACATCAGGGTGAGGGTGCTAGCAGGGGTGTCATTAAACTGTCCCAGGCTTTGGAGAGTGTTGCCCTGCCTCTGTTGGAACTGCTGTGTGTTCCCCTTGTCTCCCCCCCTCGGTTGGCCAAGTGACTACGGACTCTGCCGCCATCGTTGTCAGATGGAAATTTTGGGTGCAATTTTTCAACAACGACCCTCTGGTATCGCACCGTTTAGCTCGTTCTCTCCACCAGAGGAATGAGAGATGAGAAGTTCTCTGTGTACCGGTGGTCAAGAAGGGTGAACAACGAGTAATCCATGTTGTCTAAAATGCGTATAACGCATGGGTCGCGGGAAAGGCAGCCTAAGATGAAGTCAGCCATGTGTGTCAGAGTACCAACAGGCAAGACTTTGTTGTTGTCATCAGGAGGATCACTCTCAATCTCCTCATCCTCTTCCTCCTCTTCTGCCCACCCACGCTGAACAGATGGAATTAAACTTTCATGGGTACTACCCTCTGTAGAGGAGGCAACCGTCTCCTGCTCCTCCTCCTTCTCTTTATCGTCCAATTCGCGCTGAGAAGACAAACTGAGGGTGGTCTGGCTATCACCCTGTGTAATGTCTTCCCCCATTTCCACCTCTTCCACATGCAAAGCGTCGCCCTTAATTGTGAGCAGTGAATGTTTGAGTAGACACACAAGTGGGATGGTTATGCTAATAATAGCGTTATCGCCGCTCACCATCTGTGTTGATTCCTCAAAGTTTCTTAAAACCTCACAGTGGTCAGACATCCATGCCCACTCCTCGCTTGTGAATAGTGGAAGCTGACTGGAAAGGTGACGACCATGTTGCATCTGGTATTCCACTACTGCCCTCTGCTGCTCAAAAAGCCTGGCCAACATGTGGATTGTAGAGTTCCAGCGCGTGCTCACGTCACATAACAGTCGGTGAGCTGGCAATTTCAAGCGCTGCTGCAGCATTGAAAGTCCGGCTGAATCTGTCGATGACTTGACGAAATGTGCACACAAAAGGTGCACCTTGACCAGGTTGAACAAGTGGGCTAGGCATGGGGTGTGTCTGAGTGTGCCGATCTCCAAAGCCACCACCAAGTTATGGCCATTATCAGACACAACCATGCCTGGTTGTAGGTTGAGTAGCGAGAGCCACAGTTCAGTCTGGTCTCTTATCCCCTGCCACAGCTCTGCGGCAGTGTGCTGTTTGTCACCTAAGCAGATCAGCTTCAGCACGGCCTGTTGACGCTTCCCCACTGCAATGCTACACTGCTTCTAGCTACCGACTGATGACTGACGTGGATAAATCGGAGGTGGAAGTGAAGGAGGAGGCGGAGAAGGAGAAGTGGGGTTTGGAGCAACTAACGTAGGTGCTGGCAGAAACCCTGATCGACGTAGGGCCTGTAATCATTGGCGTCGGTAGCACCTGTGACATGCCAGGGTATGACTCGCTCCCGGCCTCCACAACATTCGCCCAGTGTGCCGTCAGGGAAATGTAGCTGGTCGATTGCACTTGTCCATGTGTCCGTGGTTAAGTGTACCTTCCCAACTGCGTTGGTCAGGGCACATGTGATGTTATGAGACACATGTTGGTGTAAGGCGGACACAGCGCACCTTGACTGGGGACTGCGTAACGCGGGATGGCCGCCAGCATCAGGCTGCAGAAGGCCTCACTGTCCACAAGGCTTAATGGCAACATTTCCAGGGCCAGTAATTTGGAAAGCTGCGCATTTAGTGCTGTGGCCTGTGGGTGGGTGGCTGGGTATTTTGCTTGCGTTCAAAGGCCTGGGGTAAGAACATTTGGACGCTGCGCTGGGACACGGAAGTGGATGTGGTCGCTGATGGTGTGTCACGAGGGTATCAAGAGCCACGTCTGACTCCATTATACCCGGGGTCAGGAAGTCGCAGCGGGTGGCTGCGCGCTCTATATCTAAAGATCACGTTGTTTCTTAGTGATTGTTTTCTGTGTTTGCCTTGCTATCCTTTTTGTCTCACTCAGGGATCCGTAGCTTCTCCTCCTCAGCTGTTTCTTGTCTGCCACTCCCAACCTCCTTATATTCTCCCCTCACACTTCTCTAGTTGCCAGTTATAGAGCTTCCTGCCTGGACATCTATACTGACCCACTGGAGTTGTGAATCCTGGTTGTCGTTCCAGAGTGCTACCCTCCGGATCCCTGTTGGGCTTATTGTTGTCTCCTGTTGTCGCCCATCTGGGATTATATGTTGAGTCTGTGTTGTCTGTCCTCCCCTTGGTGTTTTCCCTTAGAGCTAGTGGTGCGGACTAGTGTTCCCACCGCCCTGTTCACTATCTAGGGCTCAGCTCAGGGAAAGCCAGGGCTTTAGGCACGTGATCGGCGTACGGGTGAGGAACCCGTCTAGGGACGACAGGGCAGCCAGGTGCCAGCCGCAAGGTGAGTCAGGGGTCACCACCTTCCCTCTCACTTGGGCAGGGCCTTCCTCGTTCCCTCCCTCTGTGTCACGTATGTGATAGTCACGCCGACCGTGATATGGTGCTTGCAAAGGTCCAGGTGCAGGGCAGGAGAAATCTGGGCCTGCGCTTTCGACAGGGGATCGCCCAGCACGTAACATAGGGGAAGAGGAGGCAGTGGTGTGACCCGCAGACACAGATTGTGGACCCAGGCATTCGTCCCACTTATTACGGTGCTTGAATGCCATGTGGCGGATTATGCTGGTGGTGGTGAGGTTGCTAGTGTTCACGCCCCGGCTCATTTTGGTACGGCACAGGTTGCAAACTACTATTCTTTTGTCGTCCGCACCTTCCTCAAAAAACCGTCAGACTGTGGAACATCTACCCCTTGGCAAGGGAGATTTCCGCAAGGGGTTGCTCCGTGGAATAGTTGTGGGCCTGTTTGGTGTGGCCCACCTTCTCCCTTTTGCCACCCCACTGCCTCTTCCAGCCTGTTGCGGTGCTGCAAATCCCTCCCCCTCTGTACTGCTGTCCTCGCTTGGCTTTCCACCTTCCTAGGTTGGGTCAGTGACCTCATCGTCCAGCACCTCCTCTTCCACTTCCTCTCTCTTATCATCCTCCTGATTTGTTGACCTAACAACAACCTCAGTGATCGACAACTGTGTCGCATCATCTTCATCAACCTCTTGAGACAGTAATTGCGGTTGACTCATTGGCAACTGTGTCTCATCATTATCCACCTCATTAAACACTAATTGCCATTCCTTACCGTCATGTTCTTGTGACTGTGGATGCTCAAGAGGTTGGGAATCAGGGATCAAAAATCTCATGTCCCTCTTCAAGCGTGCTTGGCGAGAGGGCCAAATCAAGTAATGGCGATGAAAAGTGGTCCTCGGAATATCCGAGTGTGGGATCACTTTTTGGCCAGACTGTACATGATGGGGTGAGGATTGTGTTGTCCAGACTCTTGGCTACTGAGACTGTACTTGGTGGAAGACAGGGTGGTGCTTAACAGACTGGAAGCATTATCTGCTGCAATCCAACCGACCACCTGGTCGCACTGGTCTGACTTCAAGAGTGGTGTCCTGCGCCGCCCTGAAAACTGGGACATGAAGCTAGGTATCGTGAATGATTGTTTTCTGGTGCTCTGGCAGCAGGCAAAGTTTCTCTGAGCCCAGGGCCACGGCCTCTGTGTGCATCATCAACATCACTGCCACTTCCCCTTCCCTTACTGCTCGCCTTCTTCATGTTATATGTCATATATGCTTGAAAGTATGTCACACGTACAGTAGCGTAGGATTTGGAAGTGTATGCACATTTTAGGAATGCGCACACTTTAAACAGGAGATGTGGTGCAAATAATTTAACTGTCCGCAGTGGCCTATTACACGGTATTTAGCGCAGGATGCGCTAAAAATATATATTGCTGCTGTCACACACACCAGTCCTTAAAAGGACTTTTCGGTCTCTGAAAAGTTTTTTGTATAAAAATCTTCCTATAACACTCCCTACACTGTCTGTCCTTTCCTATGCACAGCTCTCCCTAACACTGAGCAATTTAGAGCAGGTTGCGCTACAAACATATATTGCTGCTGTCACACACAATAGTCCTTACAAGGACTTTTGGTTCTCTGAAACGTTTTTGTACAAATAAAATATTCAATTACACTCCCTACACTCTCTGTCCCTTCCTATGCTCAGCTGTCCCTGACTAAGAATGAGCCGAACATGCGTCATCGGGTGCTATATAGCACCCGATGACATGTTCCGGCCAGCCAATCACTGTGATGCCAGTAGCCAACATTGCTACTGGCATTACAGTGAGGGCAGCACTTACCTGCATGTTTATTGGCTGCGCAGCAGCCAAGAAACTTGCGGGGAGGAGACTTGAGCATGGCTCTCGAGCTCATGCGGTACTCGGCCGAGTACCGCCAAGTGCCGAGCATCGAGATGCTCAAGCCGAACAGGTGTTCGGCCGAGCATGCTCGATCATCACTAGTCATGACTGAACACTTGCTATAATGTTGACAATAACTGCAATCTCCAGAGGCCTATCTACTGTAGGATGTCCTCAACTTTTATGTAATTACTATATCTGCAATGGCTGATGGTGGTTATATAGAATGAGGTCCCATTCAAAGTTTTGCAATAGAACTCTGTGGACACATAATTGTGTGGTTTTGTCTGGGCCTGCATCCTAATCCTAACCAATGACTTCCTATGGTATCATATGATGACATTATGTATACAATCCATACACTGTACTGCATACTCACCAACATTTTAGTTGATAAATTTGGGGCATACTCAGCTGTGCCCAGGGAACCGCCAAACCCAACAGGTAACACACAGTTATGGGTGAAGCTACCGTTAACCCCACCTACAGTATGTAGCTCTAAGTTACGGAACTCCAAGGTGTTAGGAGTTGACTCTATCCCTTCACTTGCAGTTGACTTGAGTGGCATCCTAATACCCCCTGAGAAACCTTGGTCCAGATTCAAAGTTTACTCTGCACTTTGATTTTGTCCAGAATTTAGTCATTCGTGTTTTTTTTTCCGTTTTTTTTGCTGTGCACGACGTTTAAGACTTGTGATTGCACCAAGTGCCATAAAGATGCTCAAATGCCCCTCTGCTACAAACCAGTACTTATACTGTATATATATACACTGCGTGCAGAATTAGGCAAATGAGTATTTTGACCACATCATCCTCTTTATGCATGTTGTCTTACTCCAAGCTGTATAGGCTCGAAAGCCTACTACCAATTAAGCATAAGGTGATGTGCATCTCTGTAATGAGAAGGGGTGTGGTCTAATGACATCAACACCCTATATTAGGTGTGCATAATTATTAGGCAACTTCCTTTCCTTTGGCAAAATGGGTCAAAAGAAGGACTTGACAGGCTCAGAAAAGTAAAAAATAGTGAGATATCTTGCAGAGGGATGCAGCACTCTTAAAATTGCAAAGCTTCTGAAGCGTGATCATCGAACAATCAAGCGTTTCATTCAAAATAGTCAACAGGGTCGCAAGAAGCGTGTGGAAAAACCAAGGCGCAAAATAACTGCCCATGAACTGAGAAAAGTCAAGGGTGCAGCTGCCAAGATGCCACTTGCCACCAGTTTGGCCATATTTCAGAGCTGCAACATCACTGGAGTGCCCAAAAGCACAAGGTGTGCAATACTCATAGACATGGCCAAGGTAAGAAAGGCTGAAAGACGACCACCACTGAACAAGACACACAAGCTGAAACGTCAAGACTGGGCCAAGAAATATCTCAAGACTGATTTTTTTAAGGTTTTATGGACTGATGAAATGAGAGTGAGTCTTGATGGGCCAGATGGATGGGACTGTGGCTGGATTGGTAAAGGGCAGAGAGCTCCAGTCCGACTCAGACGCCAGCAAGGTGGAGGTGGAGTACTAGTTTGGGCTGGTATCATCAAAGATGAGCTTGTGGGGCCTTTTCGGGTTGAGGATGGAGTCAAGCTCAACTCCCAGTCCTACTGCCAGTTTCTGGAAGACACCTTCTTCAAGCAGTGGTACAGGAAGAAGTCTGCATCCTTCAAGAAAAACATGATTTTCATGCAGGACAATGCTCCATCACACGCGTCCAAGTACTCCACAGCGTGGCTGGCAAGAAAGGGTATAAAAGAAGAAAATCTAATGACATGGCCTCCTTGTTCACCTGATCTGAACCCCATTGAGAACCTGTGGTCCATCATCAAATGTGAGATTTACAAGGAGGGAAAACAGTACACCTCTCTGAACAGTGTCTGGGAGGCTGTGGTTGCTGCTGCACGCAATGTTGATGGTGAACAGATCAAAACACTGACAGAATCCATGGATGGCAGGCTTTTGAGTGTCCTTGCAAAGAAAGGTGGCTATATTGGTCACTGATTTGTTTTTGTTTTGTTTTTGAATGTCAGAAATGTATATTTGTGAATGTTGAGATGTTATTGTCACGAGTTTGAGCTCCCAGGAGAGACCACCACGTCGTCAAGCAATAAACGGAAATCAGGTGCAGACACATAAGAGTTTATTGCATAAACAAAAACATGAAAGGCAGCACAGAGAAAACATGAGCTCTATGTACCGTCAGCACAGTGGGAGAAAACCCCCACTGCGCCACTGTCTAGTAATACTCCAGAGGGGCGTAACTAAGCAACTCCTGGTTTTCACTAGAGCCCTAGATGGTAGGGTTAGACTTAGCCGCAGGAAGTTGCCAGGGTCCACTCTGGAGCGTGAACTAGACAGTGACAGCAGGAACAAATGGACAACAGGTACCAGAAGGTACCGACGGCACATAGGCAAACATAACAGACAGGTAAATACAAAACAGGGCAAAAAATTAACACAAGCAGGAGTTCATGCAAGGGAGCAGGAGTGGCAATGAGCAGAGAAGGACTTGCTCCACCAGTAGTAAACTGCATGGCCTTGTCATGCCACTCTGCTGCAAAGGCTTGCTGAACACAGACATCAGAATAAACACAAAGTAACTAAAACATAACTGGCAAAACAGATATCAGAAAGACAGGAAAGAGGACATCAGAGAACATAAATGAACAAGTAGGGAAACCCACAGAGCACAGGCAGACAGACACAGATCCCATGGGTCAGCAGCATGGGAGAGAGAATACAAACCAGGAGCAGGACAAGACAACACACACCAGGAGAGCTGACCCAGAACTGAGGAAACCTCAGCCTTATATACAGGTTCCATGGGTGCAGCAGAGAGGCCACACCCATGGAGCAGACAGAGGATTAACTCCTAATAGGCACACAGGGGAGTTAACCCATAAAGAACCACAGATGACACAGAAACAGAACTTCAGCGAGGAGCGCCGAACGAGCAAGAACGGAAGGTCACAGCCAGAGGTAACGACTGTGACACTCCCACCCCTCAAAGCCCCCCCCCTCTCCTCCCAAACAGAAAGGGGAAGAAGTGGGGCCACAACCCAAATAGAACCAGGCAAGGGGACAGAAATCAAAGGGGTGACGAGGTACAAGGGCAGGAACACATACGACGACCGCAACCAGCCCAACCCCTGAAAACCAGCCTACACGGAAGGTCCGCAGCCAGTACGCCAGGGGAAGATAGCTAGCCAACACGGCATACACGTCAAGTGAACCGCACCAAGAAGTTACCTCCCCCTCCACTCTCCCTCCGGAGAATGACATGTCTGCCAAGAACTAATTGGTCAAACATGCTGACACCCCCTTCCGGAGGAGTGGGACAGGAACAGGAACCAAACTCAAATCCAAAGAAAATCAGAATCAAAGGGGTACAGAGGTACACAAGCAGAACACATACTAAGACCGCAGCCAGCACTCAGCCTCTAGCAACCAGCCTACACGGTAAACGCAGGCAGTACGCCAAGAGGAATGCAGCCAGCCTACACGGCCACAAAAGTCATGGTAAACTGCAGTGTGCTAACACCTCCCCCTCCACTCTCCCTCCGGAGAATGACATGTCTGCCAAGAACTAATTGGTCAGACATGCTGACACCCCCTTCCGGAGGCCCAGGAGCAGATACCTGCGCCGATAACGGAAAACACGGCCGTAGGCAGAACTGCAAGCAAAAAAGGTTAAACCGGACGTCACCCCTGGCAACCAGCATACACGGAGAACACCGCAGCCAGTACACCAAGGCAACCAAATCCGATACCTAAGGCAGCATAAAGAGAGAAATACAGAAAGCACACACATTACAGATAAGCAGAAAACAGAACAAAAAAAACTCTGTGAAAGTTCACTTGTTAATTCTGTCACGAGTTTGAGGTCCCAGGAGAGACCACCGCGTCGTCAAGCAATAAACGGAAATCAGGTACAGACACATAAGAGTTTATTGCACAAACAAAAACATGAAAGGCAGCACAGAGAAAACATGAGCTCTATGTACCGTCAGCACAGTGGGAGAAAACCCCCACTGCGCCACTGTCTAGTAATACTCCAGAGGGGCGTAACTAAGCAACTCCTGGTTTTCACTAGAGCCCTAGATGGTAGGGTTAGACTTAGCCGCAGGAAGTTGCCAGGGTCCACTCTGGAGCGTGAACTAGACAGTGACAGCAGGAACAAATGGACAACAGGTACCAGAAGGTACCGACGGCACATAGGCAAACATAACAGACAGGTAAATACAAAACAGGGCAAATAATAACACAAGCAGGAGTTCATGCAAGGGAGCAGGAGTGGCAATGAGCAGAGAAGGACTTGCTCCACCAGTAGTAAATTGCATGGCCTTGTCATGCCACTCTGCTGCAAAGGCTTGCTGAACACAGACATATGAATACAAAACAGGGCAACTAAAAATACAAGCAGGAGTTCACGCAAGGGAGCAGGAGTGGCAATGAGCAGAGAAGGACTTGCTCCACCAGTAGTAAACTGCATGGCCTTGTCATGCCACTCTGCTGCAAAGGCTTGCTGAACACAGACATCAGAATAAACACAAAGTAACTAAAACATAACTGGCAAAACAGATATCAGAAAGACAGGAAAGAGGACATCAGAGAACATAAATGAACAAGTAGGGAAACCCACAGAGCACAGGCAGACAGACACAGATCCCATGGGTCAGCAGCATGGGAGAGAGAATACAAACCAGGAGCAGGACAAGACAACACACACCAGGAGAGCTGACCCAGAACTGAGGAAACCTCAGCCTTATATACAGGTTCCATGGGTGCAGCAGAGAGGCCACACCCATGGAGCAGACAGAGGATTAACTCCTAATAGGCACACAGGAGAGTTAACCCATAAAGAACCACAGATGACACAGAAACAGAACTTCAGCGAGGAGCGCCGAACGAGCAAGAACGGAAGGTCACAGCCAGAGGTAACGACTGTGACAGTTATATTGGTTTCACTGGTAAAAATAAATAATTGAAATGGGTATATCTTTGTTTTTTGTTAAGTTGCCTAATAATTATGCACAGTAATAGTCACCTGCACACACAGATATCCCCCTAAAATAGCTAAAACTAAAAACTACTTCCAAAAATATTCAGCTTTGATATTAATGAGTTTTTTGGGTTCATTGAGAACATGGTTGTTGTTCAATAATAAAATTAATCCTCAAAAATACAACTTGCCTAATAATTCTGCACTCCCTGTATATATGATAAGCAATAATTGGCAGCCCTGAAGCTGCAAGGATTACTGTGTCTGGATGTTTCTCTTCTTACCTCAGCTCCTTTATTGCTTCCTAATTGTACTGTTATAATAATAGGCCTTTAAATGTAACATAGTCAAGGCGATCTATCTGACATCACTTCATTTAGCATTTGTACAATGTAATGTGTCAGGCAGCGTTATCTACTATGACAGCTCAGTCGTCCAATACACACCACAGCTTTATAAAAATAGACTTAGGAGTGGAGCTCCTAATTAACTGGCGTCGGGAGAGGTCAAACGGTCGCTACTCTTCTTATTTCTTTCATTTAAGAAGTGACCTATTAATTACATTTACTGTGAAGCCTCATAAATAATTCCTCCAGTTATGTATCTACCACTTTCCACCCTGAGCTGCCAAAATTTGTGCATATTGATAGCATTTTCTGGGTCGCAGAAGTGGTGAACACTCATTTCTATTATTTGCCCTCAAATTCTTTGGATTAATTTTTGCCTTTAAAGGGGAAGTCCATCTAAGAAAATCTTCTGAGAAGATGTACCGCATAGGTTATAGTTTCTCATCTCAAGTCCATACGCTCAGAACATCCTATACAGAGAATGCCTGTAACATTACCTAAGACACATATTAAGGAAATCCTGAAAACATGACCTGTTGAGGCCTGTAGTTAGGAAACAAGGGCGTAAACAATTGGTGGATTACGTTGAAGGTCTGTAACATCAAACCCTAACAAAACGGAAATCCATCTAAACTGATCTCCTGGGAACATGTACTATATACTGTAGGCTATAACTTTTCAAAGTCCTGAAAACATGACCCATTGAGGAGTATAGTTGAGAAACAAGGGTGTAGACCATTGGTAGAATACATTAAAGATGGTTTATGACATCAAGCCCATACCATTCTCCATAAAGAACTGACCAGGGCACTGAAATCTAGCTAATCTTCTGAGAAGACGTACTGTATGGTTTATAGCTTCTCAACTCAAGTTCATACATTTAGGATGTCTGATAGAGAGGACACTTGAAACAATATTTATTATTTACGTATAACTTATTACAATGATTATTACATGTATGCACCCCCACATCACATTTATGACCTCTTTTCTGTGCAGGCTATGGATAAATGTAGTTCCCACCATGCAGTCTGGTCATGACCTTGTTCTGGACAAACACTGAGCTGGAAAGTGTTTTTACTACAGCTCAATAGAGTTTTTCTTATCAGGAGTAGTGAGAATATGAATTCTTATTCAGCCAGGTTCTGCAAGTGCACTGGAGGCAAAGCTCTAGCAGAATAAAGTTCATATTCACACTACTCCTGTTGAGAAAAGCTCCTCTTAATAGGCATGTTTGTAGTGCTCTGCCCAGCACTTCCCTATTATTGTCATCAGTTTAGTATGGTCAAAACTGCTGACAGACTCCTTTAAAAGGAGATGTCCGTTCCCAAAATCAAAATTATTTGTATGTGCTCTAATACCCCTCACCATGCATACATATGCCCCCAATACCTGTTTTTCATGTCTGTGCTTTCTTACCCCCTGTCTGGGCATCAGACTATCCTTGCAGATCTGTTTACATTCCTAGTTTCCTGTTTTGTTGAATTGAACACTTTATTGATATAGCCTGGCTGCACTGCAGAGTGACGTGTCATAGCCTGGCCCCTCCCCCCATTGTTCAGTCTGCAGAAGCTCCACCTACTACATGTGGCCATGTTACTACACCCACACATGAATGCTGCTGGTCTGTTTCTCACTCCGCGCTTACATCCTATCACTGACAGTCCACAGGGTCTTCCCTCACCATCTAGGAGTGCAATAAACAACTTGAATCACCAAGCACATCAAATCACACGTGTATCTAATCCTATCATGTACGATACAGCCTGTTGTTTGCGATACTGCCTGCTGAGTTGTGTATCTAATCATATCTTCTACTACACTGCCTGCTGAGCTGTGTATCTAATCCTATCTTGTATTATACTGCTTGCTGAAGTGTGTAAATAAAGTCTCGTACACACAACCGTATCCGTTTTGCTGTCTGCAAGTTGCGCATCTGCTAAATAATTCTACTGTCCGTGTGCGATCTGCATTTTTTGCAGGGCCATTGACTTCTATGGGTTTGAGGTCTGCATGTTCTATCTTTTGTGGAACTGACATACTGATGACGGCTATGTGTTTTCCACATCAGTATGTCTGTTCTGCAAAACATAGAACATGTTCTTTTCTGGTCCTCAGAATGCAGACCTGAAACCCATAGAAGTCAAGGCAAGGGACCGGAAACGCTGCAGGAGCAGTCAAGTGATCGTGAAGAGGATCCTGCGAACCCCTGCTCTGTGGAGGGTAAGTATAGCTGTAATATTCTTCCTTCCACAGGTAATTTTAGTGGACTAAATTTCAAGTAGGGGCTTAGAAAACCCCTTTAACTTCAACAGACTTTAATGCAGAGAACCATGAACATGTGCCACCATCTTTCCCCTTCTTATCTTCTCAAAAATGACCATCAGGGAATTTATAGCTAACTTTTCCACTATTCTAGACTATCAGGGCCCCATTTTCTAACTACAGAACAAGCAGCCAATGTGAAAGTCCCACAACTATGTCCCACTGATATGTACAGGTGAAACTCGAAAAATTAAAATATCGTGCAAAAGTTCATTTATTCCAGTAACACAACTTAAAATTAGAATTTTGTGAAAAGGTTCAATATTCTAGGCTCAAAGTGTCACACTCTAGTCAGCTAATTAGTCCATACCCCCTGAGCAAAGGGGACATGAGATTGTGACTTTGGGGTTTCATAAGCTGTAAGCCATAATCATCCAAATTATAACAAATAAAGGCTTGAAATATCTCGCTTTGCCTGTAATGAGTCTATTTCATATGTTAGCTTCATCTTTTAAGTTGCGTTACTGAAATAAATGAACTTTGCACGATATTCAAATTTTTCGAGTTTCACCTGTATATGCCATAAGTATGAGAATACCACTTTAAGCTACTTCCATGGTATGAGGGCCACTTCTTACTCAATGAGTTTTTGTAATATTTTTGAGACGTATCATAGGTTTTGATTGGTGGGAGTCTGAGTGCTGAAACCCCCACCAATCATTAGAAGGTGCTCAAATATCGCACTCTCTCACCTCACAGCAAGAGACGGAAATGAGATGAGTCCATAGAGTTTCTACTGAGTCCCTCTTGCTTCCTCACCTGCAGTGAGAGAGCTTCCCTCTCCCCGATCTAGGGATCGTGTGGGTCTCAGCACTCACATCTCCACTGATCAAAACTTTTGATATGTCTATGACATCAAAAAGTTTTCTGTAGACTCAGTGACCCTTTAACAATGGCTCTTTATGGGTCATCTTAGATAAAGGGTAGAAAAAAATACTTTAATTACTTTTCTCTCTAACGTGACCCGTGTTCAATTGATTAAACACAAGTATTCAGATCTCCTCCGTTTTCCATGGTGTAATCTCATCTAATACATTAATGATGTTAGGACTTTTCATTTCCTCGAAGACGAGAAAGAATATGCAATAAGGAAGATATGGCGTGTGTGAGGTTAGCATTCCACCACCGCCTGAGGCGAAGGTCCCGTCACTCAGTCCTCACACTGAATTCTCAATCTTTGCACCGACTACCATAATTATTACAGTTGAAACCAGAAGTTTACATACACTATATAAAAAGAAAAGAAATCAGAATACACCTTTCCTGTTTTTGGTCAATTAGGATTACCATATTTATTATTATTTGCCAAATGCCAGAATAATGAGAGAGAGAGAGAATGTTTTAAGAATTTTTTAATACTTTCTGCAAAGTCAAAAGTTTACATACATTTCAATATTTGGTACCCATTCCTCCTGACAAAACTGGTGTAACTGAGCCATGTTTATTGGTCGACTTGCTCGAACCTGCCTTTTCAGCTTTGCCATACATTTTTTATAGAATTGAGATCAGGGCTTTGTGATGGCCACTCCAAAACATTGGCTTTGTTATCCTTTGGCAGTATGTTTTGGGTCATTGTCCATTTGGAAGACCAATTTCCGTCCAAGCTTTAACTTCCTGGCTTATGTCTTGAGATGTTACTTCAGTATTTCCACATAATCTTCTTTCCTCATGATGCCATCTATTTTGTGAGGGACTCCAGTCCCTCCTTCAGCAAAACAACCCCACAACATGATGCTGCCGCCCCCGTGTTTCACAGTTGGGATGGTGTTCTTAGGCTTCCAAGCTTCTCCCTTTTTCCTCCGTCATTATGGCCAAAAAGTTCAATTTTATTTTCGTCAGACCACAGGACATGTCTCCAAAAATGTAGGTCTTTGTTCCTGTGTGCATTTGCAAACATTAATCTGGCTTTTTTATGTTTCTTTTGGAGTAATGGCTTCAATCTGGCAGAGTGGTCTTTCAGCCCATGTTGATACAGTACTTGTTTCACTGTGGATATTGACACAATCTTACCAGCTTCCGCCATCATCTTCACAAGGTCTTTTGCTTTTGTTCTTGGGTTGATATGCACATGTTGGACCAAAGCATGTTCATCTCTGGGACACAGAACCCGTCTCCTTCCTGAGCGGTATGATGGCTGGACATCCCCATCTTGTTTTTACTTGCATATAATTGTTTGTAAAGATGAACGAGGCACCTTCAGGTATATTTGAAATTGTGCCCAAGGTTGAACCAGACTTGTGCAAGTCCACAATTCTCTTCCTGATATCTTGGCTGACTTCTTTAGACTTTCCCATGATGCTACACAAAGTAGCAGTATGTTTCAGGTGTGCACTTAAATACATCCACAGGTGTGTCTCTAATTAAGGGCTCATGCACACAAACGTTTATTGCGTTCAGTATACTGGCCACTTTTTGAGTTCAGTATGCGTTACTTATACTGAACCATTCATTCCAATGGGTCAGCAAAAAAAAACTGAAATGTCTCTGTGTGCATTCCGTTTCCGTATTTCTGTTTTTCCGTTCCGTTCAAAGATAGAACATATCCTATTATTGCCCGCATATCATGTTCCGTGGCTCCATTCAAGTCAATGGGTCCACAAAAAAAAACTGAACACATACGGAATGTATGTCCTCCGTATCCGTTCTGTTTTTGCGGAACCATCTATTGGAAATTTTATGCCCAGCCCAATTTTTTCTATGTAATTACTGTATACTGTATATGCCAAACGGAAAAACGAAACCGAACCGGAAACACTACTGAAACACTACGGAAAAACGGATTTGTTAATAACGGCCCACAAAACACTGAAAAAGCCATATGGTCGTGGGCTTGAGCCCTAACTCAGATGTTGCCAACAAACCTAACAGAAGCTTTCAAACACATGACATCATCATATGGGCCGTCCAGAATTGTTTAAAGGCATAGTAATCTTAGTGTATGTAAAGTTTTGACATTGCAGAAAGTAATAAAAATGCCTTAAAACATTCTCTCACTCTTTCTCTCTCTCTCTCTCTCTCTCTCTCAATATTAATAATAATAATAATAATAATAATAATAATAATAATAATAATAATAATAATTATGGTAATCCTAATTGACCAAAAACAGGAAAGGTTTATTCTGATTTCATGTCAGATATTGAGAAAAACATGCATATCTGTCTTTTTATATAATGTATGTCAACTTCTGGTTTCAACTGTATGTATTAGGGCTCATGCACATGACTGTGTGTCCGTGTTAAATCTATATTTTTTGCAGATCCATTGAAACAATACCTGTCCTTGTCCGCAAAAAGGACAAGAAAAGAACATGTTCTATTTATTTATATTTTTTGTGGAGGGGACTTGCGGACATATGGATACGGAATGCACATTTCAGTTTTTTTGCGGCCCAATTAAAATAAATGGTTCTGCATACGGGCCACAAAATAAACGGAATGGACACGGACCAAAAAATACGTTCCTGTGCATGAGCCCTTAGTCTGAATGGCATATGACTTCAGTCACTGCCATATGAATGGGCTACGGGGAAATTCTAGTACCCCAGACCTGGTGGTACTACCATAGTACAGTATCTGAAATTGTGTTTTATATGCCATGTGAATGTAATGTAATGTACCTTATTAACCATTAGATAGGGTACATTGGCAATGTTTGGTAACAGGAATGGAACTTACTCAATTCCTCCCCTCTTGGTACAGGGGGGGCTGGCCCTCTTGGAAGAGGTGGGCTGGTCCGATTTTCTGCCAAGGGTGGGGCTAGGTGAGAGGTTACTGGAAGTATCCTCTACATCAGCTCATAGTACTTGTCTGATTCTCCAAAAAATGCTATATGTTGCTCAAAAAGTATCACCAAGTAGTACCAACCTACAGTAGTCCTGGCACTACAATATCAAAGTTCATGGAGATCCCAAGGGAAAACCCAGCTGGTGCCATACAGTACATACGGTAAATAATACTTCTATTTAGTGCTAAAAATCATACCATACCATGACCACAAATATGTAGTGCTAACAAAAAATATCGCCATCCAGAGCTAAAAATATATGGTGCTAAAATTACATCGTCTTATGGCACTATACATAAATGATCCAGAATGCACTGATTAAAGGGGTTTTCCAAGAATTAAAAACTGGTGACCTAATCGATGGAGGTCTACCTATCAACAACCCTGCCAAACTGGTTGAAGAGGCCACGGCGCTCTGACCTCTCCCTAGGCCAATGACATCACGTTCATTAATCACATGGCTTATGCACAGCTCAGTCCTTGGTCGTGGCACTCACAGGAGCGCTGTGGTCTCTTCAAACACCTGATCGACAGGGGTGTCAGACTGATGACTAATCCTGAAGCTAGGTCATCTGTAGTAAACACTCGGTGAACCGCTTTTATAACTTAGCTTATATTTAATAAATGCCTGGTTAATATTGCAAAATAGGGAGTTGCATGAAGAAACTGTTTCCACCCTGTCTCCATCATTCCTCTATTTTTGGTTCATCTTGATGCCTCTGTTCTTGGCTCATTCATACACAAAAAAAGGCACAGAGCAGAGCAGTAAATATCTGACTAATTTTGTGTGAATAGCAGACAGTACATAATAAATAAGATTTTTCTGCTCCGCACCAGCATGGGCTTCATACAGCGAGAATGCAGATCTACTGTGCAGCTAATTTTGTGTGAACATGTTGAAGGCTTGGCACTGCAGTTGGCTGGCTATGCATCTTGGGTAATGTAGTCTAAAAACAGTTGGACAGAAAAAGCAAAGAACCTTAGTATCCAGGATGCAAAAATTATGGTTATTCTCCCTTCCAGCACATTCTTAAAGGGACACTATCATGAAAAATTTTTTACAACCAATATGTGACTTTTCTATGTTATTTGGGTTTTCTGGATATAATTTTTGAAGCCTCTCAATTTTACTTCCTGTCCTGCCTCTTTAACGTCCTATCTCTTTGGAATTTGAGGTTGTCAAATGGTCTTACTTAACTCTCAGACAGACCATCACTTTGACTAGAGTCAGGAGGGGATAAGTTACTCAGAGCATCACATGTTAAACTGATAAGTGCAGTGCTCTTCTGCAGACATCTTTATCTAGGTTTATCAATAGTATAATAGTAAAGCTATTAATATCTCCCCCTCACAGCAGCAGTAAACTGAAAATGAATTACCTATCTACATAGTAAGTATCATCATTTGCATAGAGAAAGACTTATTTGTATTTTGGTTTCATAATACTGCTGACAAGAAAAAGAAAAAGCCCAAAAATCCATAAAAATGGTTTTCTATTTGGGAGAGAGTTATCATATCCTTATGCTATTTTCATTGCATTAAAAATTCAAAAACACCATCAGGACCCGCACATTTATCTTATTTTCTGCCAGTTTTCTGGCATACATGAAGACAGAAATCAACGGTAGCTCCAAGCTCCCGTAGATTTCAGTTTAGGCATGTATACTGCTAGAGGATGTACCTACTTTATGACGAGGCTTTCGCCCCTCCGTAAATTAGACACATCCTGCAGCAATGCAGGGGATATCATGACAGACTGAGCACATGCCTGTCTTGTTATAGGTCATCAGTAACTGATTGGTGGGAGTTCAATGACCGGGACCCCTGCTGATCAGCTGTTTTGAGAAGGCAATGGTGCTCCCGTGATTGCATTGTTCAGTGGCTGTGTTTGGTATCACTGGTAGCATGGCTGCCTTTTCAAACAGCTGATCATCGGGGGTCTGGATTTCATACACCCACCAATCAGATACTGATGACCTATTCTGAGGATAGGTCATCAGTAAGAAAATCTTGGAGAAAGGAGTGGTGTCCAAATTCTTAAAGGGATATGTGAAAGGAAACCAACTTAAACACAGAAAGACCATGCGGTCTTTGTGAATATATTCTTGGATTTGAAGCCAAGGAGAACCTCAGAAGAAACCGTGTGGTGCCTGGTAAGTCTTGTATCCTATTAGTTAGAACAGGTCCATACTTGGCTGGTGTCTTATAGTTGACTCGCCAATTGTAACAACCATCATGCCTGTGTCTTTCCATGCTCAGTGCCAAATAGGGCATGGCAGTTGTTGTGTACCATAGGACTTCTCTGCTTTGGCCACATTTTAAGATAATGGTCTAGGACAACCAGCTGAATGTTTTCCAAATGAAGGACAGCCTTGCTATGAAACTCATGGTCATCTTCTTCAGGAGGCCTTAAACAATCATCTCAAACTCATCTCTCTTCACGTTCTGTATTATAACACAAAAAACCAAGGGGAACATAATCTGAAATACAAAACAGTGCCACCTTGTTTCTATAGGTTGTGCCAGGTGTTGCAGCAAATCCCCATTCAAGATAATGTGGTGGAACTGCCATAACTGACATAGCACATGGACAGATGAGAAAAAAATTCCCTTGAACACAGATTATACTTGATGTTCTTATAACTAATCCGTGCTATATTATATTTACTTAATTATCATATATTTGTATCATTATATGTGATAAATACTAATTCATCTTAGAATCTCTTATTATACTTTATTTTCAGATTATATTTATTTTTAGCAGGACATGCCTATATTCCTTCATTATGATTTCTTGGAAGCACCCTCTAGTGGCACATTTTAATGCAGTCATTTAAAATGCACATTGATATTATTTCTTTATCCGCAGCTCTGCATTTTGCTAGTTTCTACCCTGGCACTTAAAGGGTGAACCCATCCTTCATATTAGGACTATGTGCGTGGAGGTTGTCAGCCCATGTAATGAGTCGCCTCATCTTGGAGGCAGACTTGGAAATTGGAGTTGTTGATTTATCCCCAGCAGTTTTCAGATGCAGTTTATGTTGGAAATCTTGATAGGATTCTGCACTGCCCTGGGACTGACCACAACAACATTGACCTGGCGTAAGCATAATGCAGAGTCAACTCAAATTTACTGCTGTCGCCTTCTAGACCGCATTTGTCTGGCAACACCATAGATACTCTGATGCCAGTGTCCCTTCAAACCAATGCTCACGTTCAATGTCAGCAAAAGTTCATGATGTAGGAGACATGAGTGACATCACTACTCCCCAGATATGAATGATGAACTTCTATTCTACAGCGATGACATCACTCCACTCTGGATATGAGATAATGCTTATTTTGTACATAATTTTTCTCCATACACAATTTACATGCTTATATTACAGTAGTGGCAACACTTTTCTTCATATATGATTTATATGCTTATATATTACAGTAGTGACATCACTTCTCTTCATATATGATTTATGTGCTCATATATTACAGTAGTGACATCACTTCTCTTCATATATGCCTTAGTTGCTTTCATTATACAGAAGTGACATCAATACTCATGATTAGTGTTGAGCGAACCCGACTGCAAAGTTCAGTTCCGTACTGAACTTTGCGAGTTCGTGTACCCGGACCCCAAACCAAACTTTGCAGCAAAAGTTCGGCTTCGAGTTCGGTGTTCGGGCATTTAATAAAGCTTGTTGAAAGGCTGCAGGACAGCCAATCTACAAGCTTTTAAGCTGTGGGCACTTAGAAGCCATCACAGCCATGCCTAGTAATGGCATGGCTGCTGTGATTGGCCGGTGCATCATGTGACCCAGCCTCTATATAAGCTGGATCACGTGTAGCACCGCCCATCAGCTCTGAGTAGTGCAGGGACAGGAAGCAGCAGCTGAAGTGAGGGAGAGTGTAAGGAATCTCATCTGGCTATTTATTCTGTGGGTGACCTATACTGATTTTTTTGTGGGTTCAGCTTTGCACCCCTGACACAGAAATATAATAATTAATCTGTCTGTTAATTCTGTGGGTGACCTATAGCGATTTTTTGGTGTGAGGTACACCTGCACTGCATACGTGACAGTGAAATTGATATAGTTAATCTGTCTGTTAGATCGGTGTCGTCCCCCAGCCAGTATGCCTGCTACTGCCCACCACACCCAGGGACTGAGCACACCAAAGCCAGCTCCAAGGAGTTCCCTGGTGTGGCAGTTCTTCAGACTATGTGCTGACATCAAGAGTGGTTTGCAAGCTGTGCAATGGGAGCCTGAAGCGAGGCATAAATGTTCTAAACCTGCGCACCACCTGCATGACCAGGCATATAAATGCAAAGCACGAGCTGCAGTGGAGTAGACACCTCAAAAACCATGAAAGATCTCAGGCTCCTCCTGCTTCCTCTTCTGCTGCGGTCTCGGCTTCATCCTCCCCTTCCACCCCGCAAACAGAGGATGTGGCAGCAACACCACCACCTTCACCACCGTCACTCAGCATGTCCACATTGTCCCACGGAAGCGTTCAGCTGTCCATCTCCCAAACACTGGAGCGGAAGAGGAAGTACCCCCCTATCCAACCAGCAATCCCTGGCCCTGAATGCCAACATTTCAAAATTCCTGGCCTTTGAAACGCTGTCATTCCGTCTGGTGGAGACGGAGACTTTTAAAAACCTTATGGCGGTGGCTGTCCCACAGTACGTGGTTTCCAGCCGCCACTACTTTTCCAGGCGAGCCATCCCTGCCCTGCACAACCAAGTGGCGGACAAAATCAGGTGTGCACTGCACAATGCCATCTGCACCTGTGGCAAGGTCCACATAACTACCGATATGTGGACCAGTAAGCATGGGCAGGGACGTTTTATCTCCATAACTGCACACAGGGTAAATGCAGTGGCAGCTGGGCCTGAGGCGTATAGCAGTTTGGCGCATGTCCTTTCGCCACCGAGTATTTCACGACATTTCTCGTTGCCTCCTCCTCCTTCTCCACTTCCTCCTTTTATCGCCTCTTCATCTGGTCAGAGTAACACCTTCACAACCAACTTCAGCACAGCCAGGCTGAAACAGCAGCAGGCTGTTTTGAAACTCATCTGTTTGGGGGTAATACCCACACCGCGCAGGAGCTGTGGACGGGCATGAAACAACAAACTGATGAGTGGTTGGTGCCACTGAGCCTCAAGCCCGGCCTGGTGGTGTGCGATAATGGGTGAAATCTCATAGCAGCTCTGGGACTAGCCGGTTTGACGCACATCCCTTGCCTGGCGCATGTGCTGAATTTGGTGGTGCAGAGGTTCCTGAAAAATTACCCCGATATGTCAGAGCTGCTGCAGAAAGTGCGGGCCATCTGTGCGCGCTTTTGGCATTCTCACCCTGCCGCTGCTCGCCTGTCAGCACTGCAGAGTAACTTTGGCCTTCCCGCTCACCTCCTCATATGCGACGTGCCCACAAGGTGGAACTCCACCTTGCACATGCTGAAGAGACTGTGCGAGCAGCAGGCCATAGTGGAATTTCAGCTGCAGAACGCACGGGTGAGTCGCTCTGCGGAACAGCACCACTTCACCGCCAATGAGTGGGCCTCCATGCGTAACGTGTGTGCCGTGTTGCGCTGTTTCGAGTACTCCACCAACATGGCTAGTGCCGATGACGCTGTCCTCAGCGTTACTATCCCACTTCTATGTCTACTTAAAAAACGTTTCGGGTGATGATGGAAGAGGATGTGGCACAGGAGGAACAAGAGGAGGAAGAGGGATCATTTCCACTGTTATCAGGCCAGTCATTCACAAGTGGCTCGGAGGGTGGGTTCCTGCACCAAGAGAAGCCAGGTACACAACTGTCCAGCCAGGACACAGTTCTGGAGGAGGAGGATGATGAAGAGGAGGAACCGTGTTCACAGCAGGGTGGCATCCAAAGCAGCTTATGGGCATCACTGGAACGTGGCTGGGGGGATACAGAGGACAGAGATGATACACTTTCCACAGAGGACAGCTTGTTGTTGCCTCTGGGAAGTCTGGCACACATGAGCGACTACATGCTGCAGTGCCTGTGCAACGACCACCGAGTTGACCACTTTCTAACTAGTGCTGATTACTGGGTGGCCACCCTGCTGGATCCCCGCTACAAGGACAACGTGCCGTTCCTAATTCCGTCACTGGAGCATGATTGGAAGATGCGCGAGTACAAGCGCACGCTGTTAGACGCACTGCTGGTGGCATTCCCACCTGACAGCGGGGGCACAGTGGAAGCACAAGGAGAAGGCAGAGGAGGAGGAAGAAGTCGCCAACGCAGCTGGGGCACCACCAGCACCTCAGAAGGCAGGGTTAGCATGGCCAAAATGTGGAAAAGCTTTGTTAGCACGCCACAACTACCAGCACCACCAGCTGATATGAATCATCTTATCAGGAGGCAGCATTTCAGCAACATGGTGGAGCAGTATGTGTGCACATGTCTACACGTACTGACTGACGGGTCTGCCCCATTCATCTTCTGGGTCTCCAAATTGGGCACATGGCCTGAGCTTTCCCTTTACGCTTTGGAGGTGCTGGCCTGCCCTGCGGCCCGTATATTGTTCGAACATGTATTTAGCACGGCAGGGGTGGTGATCACAGACAAGCGCAGTCGCCGGTCCACAGCCAATGTGGACAAGTTCACGTTCACGGGCTTATATATGACAGTAGAGACATCACTTCTCACGGTTTATAATTTGTATCCTTATATATTACAGTAGTGACATCACTTCACAACATATATGATATACGTGCTTACATTTTTAGTAGTGACATCACTTCTCAATATATGATGTATATGCTTATATTTTCAGTAGTGACATCACTTCTCTATATATTACATATGTGCTTATATTTTCAGTGGTGACATCACTTCTCTGCATATGATATATGCGCTTATATTTTCTGTAGTGACATCACTTCTCTATATATTATATATGTGCTTATATTTTCAGTAGTGACATCACTTCTCTATATATTACATATGTGCTTATATTTTCTGTAGTGACATCACTTCTCTATATATTACATATGTGCTTATATTTTATAGTAGTGACATCACTTCTCTGCATATGATATATGCGCTTATATTTTATAGTAGTGACATCACTTCTCTATATATGATATATGTGCTTATATTTTCAGTAGTGACATCACTTCTCTATATATGATATATGTGCTTATATTTTCAGTAGTGACATCACTTCTCTATATATGATGTATATGCTTATATTTTCAGTAGTGACATCACTTCTCTATATATGATGTATATGCTTATATTTTCAGTAGTGACATCACTTCTCTATATATGATATATATGCTTATATTTTCAGTAGTGACATCACTTCTCTATATATGATGTATATGCTTATATTTTCAGTAGTGACATCACTTCTCTATATATGATATATGTGCTTATATTTTCAGAAGTGACATCACTTCTCTATATATGATGTATATGCTTATATTTTCAGTAGTGACATCACTTCTCTATATATGATGTATATGCTTATATTTTCAGTAGTGACATCACTTCTTTATATATGATATATGTGCTTATATTTTATAGTAGTGACATCACTTCTCTATATATGATATATGTGCTTATATTTTATAGTAGTGACATTATTTCTTCCCTATATGATTTTTATAGAATGGTGTAATGCACGCGTTCCAATTGCTAGACTGTACCATTCATCCAATATTTATTATGCTCTAATTAGGTTCCTTAAAGACTACAAAGCAAATCAAATCCTGATGTGGATTCAGCTGATAGTAAAAGTGAACCTCAATCGAGTCTGGGAGTTACAGGGTTAAGCTGCTCGCTGGCGACATCTGAATCGTCCTCACGCTTAAAACATAATCTGCTTAAGAGTTTCTGCATTTCTCTGTTCACTTCCAATAAAGTGACTAATTTTTAACTGGAAAATGCTAAGGTCAGATGCAGGAAGTGAGAATCAATGTTCAGTAATGCACTTAACTGCTCGGAGCCGGCCTCCCTCGTAGACTCTAACAGGAAAAATTGTGCGCAGGAATATCACGTGAGGTGGAATTCAGCAGGATGTTAGAGGGACCAATTTAAAGGGGAAGCACATAGAAACGTTTCCATTATGACGTTTCGGAATATGAAGTGAACGTCACGATTCGCAGCCTCCAGTTTTTAGACTTTCAGCACTGATACTCCGTTTTTAGACAACCTTTAAAATTGTAATGTGTGTCTCTTTAAAAATGCTAATTTGTTTGTTTCTTGCTTTTGAAATCGGTGCTTCACCCTTTTATATATTTAAAGGGATATACTTTTATTTAAAAAAATGTCTTATTGGTGGTGGTGGACAAACCTCTGCATGTGTGTGGCCTCCTTAGGTCTCTTCCACACAAACAATACGGATTGTTTTTATGTACACAAACCCATTGAAGTCAATGGGTCAGGATTCAACGCTATGCGTTCACTTCACGCATTGCACCCGCACGGAAAACTTGCTTATGTGAAAGAGGCCTTAGTCTCCTCCCTGTATGTGACATGCAGAATGGGTGTCAGGGAACCACTACAGATGGGTTGGGGTCCCAGCAGTTCATAAATTATGCAGCTATGGCATACCGTAAAAGTGTTCTTCCTTAAGATGAGCAATCGATTCTGAACAAACCTGATTCAGTCCATGCTTGTATCATCCCTAGAGATGAGCGAATTTCTCAAAATCTCGATTCGGCCGGTTCGCCAAATTTTCCCCCAAAAATTGGTTCGATCCGAATTTATTTGTGGTGAATCGCGTTAAAAAACGTCTATTTTCTGGCTGCAGAGAGCCTTTATAGGAGTGTAGAACACTGTGCCTTGCAGTAACACGCATAGGGAGTCTGCTGTGGTAGTGAAATACTGTAAATCCGTATGACATGCAGATGACAGGGGTCGCTCTTAGAATCACTGTATGAACTTGAGGTCAATGTTAGCATCAGGTATAAAGAACCGTGCAGAAGCCCAAAATCCTACTATAGCATGAAAGAGCGCACTCCTTTTACACTGATTCACTGATTCCACATAGATGTCTACAGAACCTGTTCTATTAAACGCTTATACAACTAGAGCCCCCCGGACAGAGTGGAGAGGGTGTCAGCAGTAAGTTTGTGTTGACGTCACAGATTATTTTGCACCTCCTCTGATCCGTCAGAACAATAAACCCCAAAAAACGGATCCTGTCTGTGGAGCATCCGCCTTCTCTCGGTCAGCATTTGGTCAGTAATCCAACAGTATTGCTAAAGCCCCCAAAAAAAACATAGTGAATCCAAAACAGAGATGACACGTGAATGGAATATTTGTGTGTCTTCTGTGTTTTGGCTACAAAATCATAGGCCAATTCTGATGCAAAATAGCGACCATGTCATACAGGCCTTACAGCTGTTAAATAGACAGGATCTGTTGTGCATCTAATTTTATCTTGAGTGGTGAGGTGGCAGCAGCATCAGGAGACCACAGAGTGACCCGTGACATAGTGTGGAGGTGGGTGGCAATACCAGTACCAGCTGAAGATGGTGGATGAAAGAAGGAGCACTTGGCATCATATGTGTGCCATCAGGTGGGTGGCAGCATCAGAATAGTAGCTGAGGCAGGTAGCCAGAAGAAAACGGTCTCTTTTGTCAAAGTGTCGGTGTGGCACCATGAATGATCTAATCTGATGCATCAGGCATTGGTGGGTAGACATCCTGGCTCATCCACATCTGATTCATCTTGACAAAGGTCAGCCTCTCCACATATTCGGTGGACAGGCGAGTTCTTCTTGGAGTAACTATGGCCCCCTCCACACTAAACACCCGCTCTGATGTCACACTACTGGCCGGGCAGGACAGCTTTTCCAAGGCAAACTCGGCCAGTTGCAGCCATAAATACAGTTTTGCTGCCCAGTAGTCCAGCGGATCTTCAATGTGGGGTGGCAGGGTGCTGTCCAAGTATGCCGCCACCTGCTGGTTCAGGTCCTGCTCCAGGTCTTGCTGCTGCTGCTGGTGAGAAGTTTCTTCACTAGGCAGGTGAAGAAAGCTGCTGATCAGCAACTCTAGACTCAAGTTGCTCCTCCTACCCCCCACCCTGCCACACTAGCTATGGCAGAGGAACGTGAGCGCAGAGGGCCCCCCTGGTTAGACCTGCGAGAGGAAGGACAATGGCGCAGATAGGCAGCGGCCAACTGACTACATAGGATGTCTTGTCTTCCTCATCGCCCTGTAGCTCTTCTGGCTGCTCCTGCTCCTCCTCTCCACGTCTCCAGTCCCCTGACCAGCCAAATTTACCAGCTTCTGTTTCAGGACATGAAGCAGGTGAAATGACGTTGTTCATCCTGTAGTCCTGGTGACTGACAAATAACGTGGCCTTCTCAAAGGTCCTGAGCAAACGGCAGGTGTCATGCATGAGCTGCCACTGGCTGACATCGAAGTTACACAGGGCAGTACTCCTGTCTGCTTGGATCATCAAGAAATCGTTTATGGCCTTTCTCTGTTCGTATAGTCTGTCCAACATATGGAGGGTGGAATTCCAACTAGTGGAAACATCGCATAATAGCTTATGCTGGTGGATGCCATTCTGCCGCTGCAACTCAAAGAGGGTGTGCTTTGCGGTGTACGAGTGGCTGAAGTGCATGCAAAGTTTCCTGGCTATTTTTAGGATGTCTTACAGATGGGTGGAAGACTTCAGAAATCGATTGACAACCAGATTGAACACGTGGGCCATGCAGGGCGCATGGCTCTGCCCGTCTTGACGCAGAGCAGCACCATGTTCTTCCCGTTGTCGGTCACCATGGTTCCGATTTTGAGTTGTCGTGGAGAAAGCCAGGATTCGATTTGTTGATGAAGGACTCAGAGCAGTTCCTCCCCTGTGTGACTCTGTTTGCCCAGGCAAATGAGGTGCAGAACAGAGTGACACCGCCGTGCCCTGCACATGTGGTATGCTGGTATGCTGGAGGGGCACTGTATATTGTCCCTGCAGTGGAGGCTGAGGACACAATGCCGGATTAGGAGGCAGAGGCGGACATTGTCGCAGGACCAACAGTGTGAGAACGTGGAGGCAGAAGTGGAGTCATCTGGCCAAGTTGCTGTTGTGGCTGTGCAGGAACCACATTCACCCAGTGGGCCGTAAAGGACATGTATTGTCCCTCACTGTAGTTATAGCTCCACAAGTCGGTGCTGCCGTGCACTTTGGCAGACACCGACAGGCTCAAGGACTGGCCCACCTTCTGTTCTACATACTTGTGCAGTGCTGGTACTGCCATTTTGGCAAAGAAATGACGGCTTTGGACTCTCCACCTCAGCTTGGCACAAGCAAATAGTTCTCTGAAAGGTGCAGAGTCGACCACTTGGAAAGGGAGGGACTGCAGCACCAGCAACTTGGCCAGGAGCTGTTTCAGTGAACCCCTGCACCACTACTTTCTAGGCAGGTAGGCTCCTGCGAAGCTGGTGATCTACCCCGGGCACGTTTGGCTCCCGAGCTCCAACTGCTGCCACCCTGCTGACTCCCAGCCACGCTAGCGACTTTCTGGCTCCGCTGCTGCCTCCTGGCAAGCTACCACCCTCTTCTCCCCTAATTCACCCTACTCCCAAGTGCACTCATCTACATCAGAGATGGCCAACCTGCGGATCAGCAGGGCATGACCACTCGCAACACCAGCTCCCACGCCACTCTCCTCATTACTACTTGCCCCCTTACCGGAGGAAGCGGCGGATGTCTGCTCCACATCTTGGCTGGCCAGTAGCTGCTGACTGTCCTCTAGTATCTCGTCCTCGCTGTATAGTGGAGCTTAGCCCACAGCATATAATACTTGTCTGGATGAGGGAGCAAAAAATAACAGATGCAGGGTGAGGACACAGAGCCTGCTACCGGCCATGTAAACTAAGGGTTGTGTCTGACAAACCCACCAACTCTTGGCTGGGGGTGTCTGATGCCACTTGGGATGAAGTGGATGACCGAGTCAACCATTCAAGAACCGCTGGGTTGCTGGTCAAGACACGACCGCTAGATGACACCGGGATCCCGCTAGCTGACACTGGGATCTCAGGCCTCTCGTTGAGACTCCTGCTGCCACGCCCCCTTACTCTGCTGCAACCTGTGCCTGCAACAGAAACATTTAGGCCTCTGGCACACCCCTGTGCAGGGCCTGGCACTTCTTTGTCTGACATACTGTTAGATCAAATAAATAAATAAAAAGGAAATTAAAACACCCCAAAAAAGTCTGTAATTTTCTCACTTCACCACACAACGACTAATAAGCCCTTTTCCCCCCACTAATAGACGCTGAAGAAGGCTTTAGAACATATAACTGCACCGCTGAACGGCAAATAGGCCCTTACTTTTCCCCTAATACACGCCAAAAAGGGCTTTTATTATCGCACTTCACCACACAACGGCTAATAAGCCCATTTTTCCCACTAATACAAGCCAAAAAATGCTTTAGAACATTTAACTACACCGCACAAGGGCAAATAAGAACGGTTTGCTGGAATTACAGAGCTGTAGAATGGCAATTTGGATCCCCAGTCAGTGCAGCAAGGTGTAATAGGATTGTTCCTATTACCCAGGCTGTAAACTCTCCTACTGAACCCTGTTCTGCTTCAATGCTGTGGAATGATTCCTCCCTTTCCTTTCCCTACACCTTGAATAATCTTTCCCTGCACTTCGTTTTTTTAGCACAATGAAGTCTTTCCTAGCACTCTCCCTAGCGCCTGCTGACGTCTCTTTCTGCACTGGAAGTACACAGGGAAATAGCTGAATCCAAGATGGCTGAGGCTATTTATAGGGCTGTGACATCACAGGGCTGGCTGGCTGCTGATTGGCTGCATGGGTGGCATTGTGGGTGATCCCTCGTTCCCAGAGTTCCTTGCTCCATGTCTTAACACGTGCAGCAGCCATTTTAGGAAAAAAATTGATTGGTTACCATGAAGCACGAGGAAATTCGGATTTGGTGCAAATCAAATTTTTCCTGAAATTCGGATCAAATTCCAATTCGTCAACTTCGATTCGCTAATCTCTAATCATCACATAATACTTTTTTAGAGACATGCAAGCTTGTCTCCTTTTCAAAAGGAAAGGGAAACAGAGTGTCAGGAATGCAGCTCTTTCTGGGAAACTTTCCTTGGCTGCCTGAGAGGCCTTGGTTGGGTACTATTTCTCTTTACGGAGGGCACCGAGTATGCATGAGAAGTATTGTAAGCCAGTCACATTCATCTGGGTTTCTGTAACAAAAAAATTGAAAATTAGGAACTTTTACACCGGCTGGCACCCAGAGGGGTATTGCCTGGAGTACTGTACAATACACTGCATAAATACCATCCATAATAGGCGCTCTCCATAATAAGAAAGAGTACCCCCCCACCCCCCGACAGCACAACTGTATTGCCAAGAAACCCAGAGTAGCATACTAGTCTATCTCTGTCTCTCTCATTTATTTTTTAAAATTGGGCGAACCTGAAACAAACCATATCTTAAAAGGTTCGCTCATCTCTAGTACTTACAGTAACTCTATTTTTTATTCTCAGGATTTACTTTGTGGTTGTATTTTCGTCCTCAATGTTACTTTGGGGAGCAGGATGCTGACTTCTCTAGAAAAAAATATAGGCCAAACGGGCAACCTTTACTGTGTGGTTTGTGGTTAAGGCATCTTAACTATCATTAAAGTGTCTAGAATTAGCACACAGGCACGATAAATTAACAATGGAGCCATGGAAGATCCAGGGGTCAGATATGGCATTTCTGGGACCCCAAGCAAAGTTATGTCTGAGGACTCTCGTCACACTCCTAAGCTTCACCATGTAGCACTGCTAAGGTCTGCCTTATAACACTGCTAAGCTTTGCCCACAACTCATACACTGCGTGCAGAATTATTAGGCAAATGAGTATTTTGACCACATCATCCTCTTTATGCATGTTGTCTTACTCCAAGCTGTATAGGCTCGAAAGCCTACTACCAATTAAGCATATTAGGTGATGTGCATCTCTGTAATGAGAAGGGGTGTGGTCTAATGACATCAACACCCTATATTAGGTGTGCATAATTATTAGGCAACTTCCTTTCCTTTGGCAAAATGGGTCAAAAGAAGGACTTGACAGGCTCAGAAAAGTCAAAAATAGTGAGATATCTTGCAGAGGGATGCAGCACTCTTAAAATTGCAAAGCTTCTGAAGCGTGATCATCGAACAATCAAGCGTTTCATTCAAAATAGTCAACAGGGTCGCAAGAAGCGTGTGGAAAAACCAAGGCGCAAAATAACTGCCCATGAACTGAGAAAAGTCAAGCGTGCAGCTGCCAAGATGCCACTTGCCACCAGTTTGGCCATATTTCAGAGCTGCAACATCACTGGAGTGCCCAAAAGCACAAGGTGTGCAATACTCAGAGACATGGCCAAGGTAAGAAAGGCTGAAAGACGACCACCACTGAACAAGACACACAAGCTGAAACGTCAAGACTGGGCCAAGAAATATCTCAAGACTGATTTTTCTAAGGTTTTATGGACTGATGAAATGAGAGTGAGTCTTGATGGGCCAGATGGATGGGCCCGTGGCTGGATTGGTAAAGGGCAGAGAGCTCTAATCCGACTCAGACGCCAGCAAGGTGGAGGTGGAGTACTGGTTTGGGCTGGTATCATCAAAGATGAGCTTGTGGGGCCTTTTCGGGTTGAGGATGGAGTCAAGCTCAACTCCCAGTCCTACTGCCAGTTTCTGGAAGACACCTTCTTCAAGCAGTGGTACAGGAAGAAGTCTGCATCCTTCAAGAAAAACATGATTTTCATGCAGGACAATGCTCCATCACACGCGTCCAAGTACTCCACAGCGTGGCTGGCAAGAAAGGGTATAAAAGAAGAAAATCTAATGACATGGCCTCTTTGTTCACCTGATCTGAACCCCATTGAGAACCTGTGGTCCATCATCAAATGTGAGATTTACAAGGAGGGAAAACAGTACACCTCTCTGAACAGTGTCTGGAAGGCTGTGGTTGCTGCTGCACGCAATGTTGATGGTGAACAGATCAAAACACTGACAGAATCCATGGATGGCAGGCTTTTGAGTGTCCTTGCAAAGAAAGGTGGCTATATTGGTCACTGATTTGTTTTTGTTTTGTTTTTGAATGTCAGAAATGTATATTTGTGAATGTTGAGATGTTATATTGGTTTCACTGGTAAAAATAAATAATTGAAATGGGTATATATATTTTTTTTGTTAAGTTGCCTAATAATTATGCACAGTAATAGTCACCTGCACACACAGATATCCCCCTAAAATAGCTAAAACTAAAAACAAACTAAAAACTACTTCCAAAAATATTCAGCTTTGATATTAATGAGTTTTTTGGGTTCATTGAGAACATGGTTGTTGTTCAATAATAAAATTAATCCTCAAAAATACAACTTGCCTAATAATTCTGCACTCCCTGTATGATGACCCTCTACACACAGTATGATGCCTCTTATTTCCCTCATATATGCCCCAGCACACTATTATGCACTAACACAATATGGTGCCCTTTATGCCACCCAAGCACAATATGGTGCCCTTTATGAGCTTGCAGCACAGTATAGTGTCCCCTTATATGCCCCCTAACACATTATGGTGCCCACTTAGTTTCTCCAAAATAAATATGTCTTCACAACTAATGGAGCTGATCTCTCACTGCAGATCTGCTCTGGTCTGTCTGTTGGCTTGGTACAGATAGTACGATGACATCACTTCATCACAACTTTTATAGCCAAACCACTGGTCGTAGGTTGAATGGAGGTACAGGGAGCTGATGGTTTCCAGCTTGACTCTGTCCAGTTGACGCTAATGCAGTAGAAATAGGTGACACTGCCATGAGACCCAGATGCCAGAGAGTAGGGGGGGGGGGGGGGAGGCTACGCAATTGTGTGTTCTTTGCAGTGGCAAAATCCATCACTGCAAAAGTGAACTAGTGTGAAGGGGTATAGCTAAAGGCTCATGAGCCCTGGTGCAAGAGTTCAACTTGGGCCCCCTTCCTTCAGAGCTTTGTAGCCAGATGCAGGGGAGCACATAGCCTTCATGCTGCCTGAGGCAAAAATTAAAACGGCATCCCCACCCCATGCCAAATTCCTGACCTAACCCCTTTCCAGACAGAGGTGTAACTTGACCTGCAAGCACTTTCTATAATACTGGTGTCTTATGCGGCAGAAGGGTCTCCTGGGCCGGTAGCGACTGCTACCTCTGCACCTCCTATAGCTATGCCCCTGCTGGTGTGACAAATCACTTTTCTAAAATACAAAATATGTATTGAAGAACATGATAAAGAGTTCAGTGGTCACTATATTTGTGCTCATTTCTCCATAAGTCTTATGACAGGGCAGGCAGCACAGCAGTAAAAAAGTGAAATGGAGTGCCAGCGGCTGAAGAGGTGATCCACCAACTAAACCATATAAGTAAAACGAACTCCACGGCACTTCCAAAAACAAGCGTGTGTTTATTCACCAAATTGCAGCGACATTTCGGTCCGCTCAATTGAACCTTTCTCAAGCAGGCTCCATTGAGCGAACCGAAACATTGCTGCTATTTGATGAATAAACGCACGCTTGATTTTGGAAGTGCCGTAGAGTTCGTTTTACTCATAAGTCTTATGAGTTATGTGGTCATGTATTTTTACAAAAATTTTCTTCCATGGCACTATGTAGGTGTGCGTTCTTACTGTACCAGAGTTTATACAAATGTATCTACACTAAAAATGAATAAATAATTCATTATAACATAGCAACATGCTAGCAAAAATCGTTGGTAGGCTGCAACTCTCCTTACAACCACTGGGTGGCCACACATAGGCACATGGCAGAGTATCACAAAATTATTATTATTTTAAAACTGGTCATCTCTTGATACAGTATGTTGAGCCAAGAGGAAAGGTAAGGAAGGACACTGTATGAACCTATGAATGACGTGCCATGCACTTATGTATTGTTACCTAACCTTACTTTTTCTTAAGAGTTATGTATCTTGCCATTCAACTTTATTTAAACCTAGTATGTAGGTGCAGTGTAGGTATGTAGGTATGAGTTACGGTGCATCCGGAAAGTCTTCACATTTTATGTTGCAACCGTATGCTAAAAAAAAAAAATTATAACAAAAACTAAAAGTTTCAGTAAGGACTCCCAGACTGTGGGAAACAAGATTCTCTGGTCTGATGAAACCAAGATTGAACTTTTTGGCCTCAGTTCTAAGCATCATGTCTGGAGGAAACCAGGCACTGCTGATTATCTGCCCAATACCATCCTCACAGTGAACCATGGTGGCGACAGCATCATTCTGTGGGGATGTTTTTTTTAGCAGCCAGGATAGGGAAACTGTTCAGGGTTAAGGGAAAGCTGAAAGAAGCAAAGTACAGAGATATTCTTAATGAAAACCTGATCCAGACTTGGCTGAAGCTTCACCTTCCAACAAGACAATGACCCTATGCACACAGCCGAGACTACACAGGCGTGGCTTAGGGACAACTATGTGAATTTATTCAGGCTCGGACTGGCCCACCAGGGAGCCGGGGAAATCCCCGGTGGTCCCCCAAACCAGCAAGTGAGCTTCCTTGCTTAGAAGCTGTTTGTGATAAGCCCCGCCCCCTGTAAACTCATACACAGTAGGATGCATGCTGCCTGCGATTCATCCTGAATGAGAAGGCTCCACACCAGCGCTGATTCATGGGAACCAACAAGTTTTGTGCAATCGGCGCTCCTGGTCAGTAAGGCTGTTCCCACATGATCTGATTTTCATAAAATAGTGGCAAAAAAACACAGCATTTTGCAGCAATTTTATGTAAATTAGATCATGTGGAAACAGCCTTACTGTGATCAGGAGCGCTGATTGGACTAAAACCTGTCAGTCTATTGCACTGACAGGATCTCCTCCAATGAGGCAGCTCTACTAGAAGGACTGCAGCCTGTGTGATTAGTCTGGAGTCCTGCTGCTGGGAGGGGGAGGATCCTGGCTCAGGACCTGGGGACACAACTAGCAACACAGAGGGCCATGAGGTGAGGAAGGAATCTACTTGTATTGTAATTGGTTTAAAAAAGTGCCTGCATGTATGACAGTGTGTGTATGTAAGATTGACTGCATGTATGACAGTGTGTGTATGTAAGAATGCCTGTATGTATGACAGTGTGTGTATGTAACAGTGCCTGCATGTATGGCAGTGTGTGTATGTAAGAGTGCCTGCATGTATGACAGTGTGCGTATGTAACAGTGCCTGCATGTATGACAGTGTGTGCATGTAACAGTGCCTGTATGTATGACAGTGTGTGCATGTAAGAGTGCTGCATGTATGACAGTGTGTGTATGTAAGAGTGCTGCATGTATGACAGTGTGTGCATGTAAGAGTGCCTGCATGTATGACAGTGTGTGTATGTAACAGTGCCTGCATGTATGACAGTGTGTGCATGTAACAGTGCCTGTATGTATGACAGTGTGTGCATGTAAGAGTGCTGCATGTATGACAGTGTGTGTATGTAAGAGTGCCTGCATGTACAGTCATGTGAAAAAATTAGGACACCCTTTGAAAGCATGTGGTTTTTTGTAACATTTTTAATAAATGGTTATTTCATCTCCGTTTCAACAATACAGAGAGATTAAAGTAATCCAACTAAACAAAGAAAACTGAAGAAAAGTCTTTTCAAGATCTTCTGTAAATGTCATTCTACAAAAATGCCTATTCTAACTGAGGAAAAAGATAGGACACCCTTGCCCCTAATAGCGAGTGTTACCTCCTTTGGCTGAAATAACTGCAGTGAGACGGTTCTTGTAGCCATCTACCAGTCTTCGACATCGGTCTGAGGAAATTTTACCCCACTCCTCAATGCAGAACTTTTTCAGCTGTGAGATGTTTGAGGGGTTTCTTGCACGTACAGCCCTTTTCAAGTCACCCCACAGCATCTCAATGGGATTCAAATCTGGACTTTGACTTGGCCATTCCAGGACTCTCCATTTCTTCTTTTTCAGCCAATCTTTGGTTGATTTACTAGTATGTTTTGGGTCATTGTCATGTTGCATGGTCCAGTTCCGCTTCAGCTTTAATTTTCTAACTGATGGTCTCACATGTTCTTCAAGCACCTTCTGATACACAGTAGAATTCATCGTGGATTCTATGATGGTGAGCTGACCAGGTCCTGCTGCAGCAAAGCAGCCCCAAACCATGACACTTCCACCTCCATGCTTCACAGTTGGTATGAGGTTCTTTTCTTGGAATGCTGTGTTTGGTTTACGCCAAACATGTCCTCTGCTGTTGTGTCCAAATAATTCAATTTTGGACTCATCTGTCCAAAGAACATTATTCCAGAAGTCCTGGTCTTTGTCAACTTTATCTCTGGCAAATGTCAGTCTGGCCTCGATGTTTCTCTTGGAAAGCAAAGGTTTCCTCCTTGCACACCTCCCATGCAAGTTAAACTTGTACAGTCTCTTTCTGATTGTAGAGGCATGTACTTCTACATCAACAGTAGCCAGAGCCTGCTGTAGTTCTCGAGATGACACTTTAGGGTTTTTGGAGACCTCTTTTAGCATCTTGCGGTCTGCTCTTGGGGTGAACTTGCTGGGGCGACCAGTCCTGGGCATGTTGGCAGTTGTTTTGAAAGCCCTCCACTTGTAGACTATCTTCCGGACAGTGGAATGGCTGATTTCAAAATCTTTTGAGATCTTTTTAAATCCCTTCCCAGACTCATAGGCTGCTACAATCTTTTTTCTGAAGTCCTCTGACAGCTCTTTTGCTCTCACCATGGTGCTCACTCTCACTTCAACAGTCAGGAGCACACCAAACTAAATGTCTGAGGTTTAAATAGGGCAAGCCTCATTCAACATGCAGAGTAACGATCTACTAATTATGTGCACCTGGTGTGAGATCTGAGCCAATTTAAGAGGGAATACATGTGAGGGTGTCCTATCTTTTTCCTCAGTTAGAATAGGCATTTTTGTAGAATGACATTTACAGAAGATCTTGAAAAGACTTTTCTTCAGTTTTCTTTGTTTAGTTGGATTACTTTAATCTCTCTGTATTGTTGAAACGGAGATGAAATAACCATTTATTAAAAATGTTACAAAAAACCACATGCTTTCAAAGGGTGTCCTAATTTTTTCACATGACTGTATGACAGTGTGTGTATGTAACAGTGCCTGCATGTATGACAGTGTGTGCATGTAAGAGTGCTGCATGTATGACAGTGTGTGTATTTAAGAGTGCCTGCATGTATGACAGTGTGTGTATGTAAGAGTGCCTGCATGTATGACAGTGTGTGTATGTAAGAGTGCTTGCATGTATGACAGTGTGTGTATGTAACAGTGTAGGCATGTATGACCGTGTGTGTATGTAAGAGTGATGCATGTATGACCGTGTGTGTATGTAAGAGTGCCTGCATGCATGACAGTGTGTGTATGTAACAGTGCCTGCATGTATGACAGTGTGTGTATGTAACAGTGCCTGCATGTATGACCGTGTGTGTATGTAAGAGTGCTGCATGTATGACAGTGTGTGCATGTAAGAGTGCCTGCATGTATGACAGTGTGTGTATGTAAGAGTGCTGCATGTATGACAGTGTGTGCATGTAAGAGTGCTGCATGTATGACAGTGTGTGTATATAAGAGTGCTGCATGTATGACAGTGTGTGTATGTAAGAGTGCTGCATGTATGACAGTGTGTGTATGTAAGAGTGCTGCTTGTATGACAGTGTGTGCATGTAAGAGTGCCTGCATGTATGACAGTGTGTGTATGTAAGAGTGCTGCATGTATGACAGTGTGTGTATGTAAGAGTACCTGCATGTATGACAGTGTGTGTATGTAACAGTGCCTGCATGTATGACAGTGTGTGTATGTAAGAGTGCTGCATGTATGACAGTGTGTGTATGTAAGAGTGCTGCATGTATGACAGTGTGTGTATGTAAGAGTGCTGCATGTATGACAGTGTGTGTATGTAAGAGTGCTGCATGGGTATAAGTATGCGTGTAAAAGAGTGCCGGCATGTGTATAAGTATGTGTGTAACAGAGTTCTTTTGCTGTATCTAAGTACAGAGCTTGAAGGGGATGTCTAAGTTCTAAAACTACAGGGACGCTGTTAAAAAAAAAAATGAAAAAAAAACCAAACACTTAAACTCACCATCCTGATCACTATTTGATCCAGCACCAATACTCTGTTCTCTCCACCAGGCTGCAGCAGGGACATAATGTTTTGGCTGCCGCGGTAAAATGCCTGTGCACCGCACCTGACTGGCCTCAGTGGTGTACAGCACCAAGGCCAGTGATTGGCTGCAGCGGTCATGTGCACTATTACACTACAGCTTCCTATATAAATGATTATTTTAAAGAATGTTTATGGAAATTGGAAAAACCCCTTAAGTGTCAACAGGGCCGATCCTAGGGTCACAGGCGCCTGGGTGCAGAAATATTTCTGGCGCCCCCACATGGGCGTGGTTATCTTACTAACTCCTCCCCTTTACAATGTAAACACGAATATGAACTTTGCCCCACGATAGCTCTTTTGTAGAACCCCCATAAAAACTTACAGTTACTTGACTTGGCCCTTGGGGATCTCGGACACCACTTCAACACTTTGGCCGGGGGCTCGGCGGAGCTGATGTTGTGCTTTAACCTAATGAGAAAGATTTCATAATAAGGATTTGGAGAAGGGGCAGAGGGATAGCAGAGCAGGGAGAGGCTGGTGCTGCTACTAGGGGGTCATACCATGGGGGAGTAATAAAGCCCACCATAATGCCCCCCCAGTAGTAATAATTCTCCTTATAATATGCAAAACATTTGTAATGCCCCCAGTTGAGCTAATGTTCCCATAATGTGCCAATATAAAATACCCCTTCTCAGTGCCCCCGTAGATGACCCCCATAGTGCCCCCCCCTTCCCCATAGTACCCACCATAATGTGTCCCAGTATAAAATGCCCCTATACAGAGCCCCCATATAAAATATCTTCTTTTTTAGCCTCAGTAGATGCCCCTATAGTGCCCCCCAATAATCTGCAGTAAGATGTGCCCCCATAGATGCCCCCAATCATGTGCCAGTAATAAGAGCCCCCCCACCATCATGTGCCAGTAGCCAGAGCCCCCCCATATCATGTCAGTAGCCAGAGCCCCCCCATATCATGTGTCAGTAGCCAGAGCCCCCCATATCATGTGCCAGTAGCCAGAGTGCCCCCAATCATGTGCAAGAAATAAGAGCCCCCCCACCATCATGTGCCAGTAGCCAGAGCCCCCCATATCATATGCCAGTAGCCAGAGCCCCCCCATATCATGTGCCAGTAGCCCCCCTTATGTGCCAGTAGCCCCCCTATGTGCCAGTAGCCCTCCTTATCATGTGCCAGTAGCCCCCCTTATCATGTGCCAGTAGCCAGAGCCCCCCCCATATCATGTGCCAGTAGCCAGATCCCCCCATTATCATGTGCCAGTAGCCAGAGTGCCCCCATATCATGTGCCAGTAGCCAGAGTGCCCCCATATCATGTGCCAGTAGCCCCCCTTATCATGTGCCAGCCCAGTAGTCCCCCCTTATCATGTGCCAGCCCAGTAGTCCCCCCTTATCATGTGCCAGCCCAGTAGCCCCCCTTATCATGTGCCAGCCCAGCCCAGTAGTCCCCCCTTATGTGCCAGCCCAGTAGCCCCCCTTATGTGCCAGCCCAGTAGCCCCCCTTATCATGTGCCAGCCCAGTATTGTACCTATATAAAAAAAAATAATACACTTATACTTACCTCCAGCAATGCGATGCGATGCAGGCCGCCTCTTCCGTCTGTGTCCCTCGCTATACGGCTCAGCCTCAGGCGATGCGATGACGTCATCGCGCCGCCTGCACCGGCCTCTGATAGGCTGCCAGCACTAAGCCGGCAGCCTATCAGAGGAACAGGAGGGGACACACCTCTCCCTCCTCTGCCGCAGCACAGGCATCTGTATTATTGCCGTCCTGAGGACGGCAATACAGATGACTATGGAGATGAGCGCTTCCGCAATGGAGGCGCTCATCTCCTGCTCTGCCCTGCCGCCGGCCGCGGCCGCCCCCACTTGTCACCAGGGCCGCGGCCTTGCGGCACTCAGGCTTGCCGGCCCACCGGGAAATTTCCCGCTATCCCGGCAGGCCAGTCCGGCCCTGCGCTCGGCGCCTTTCGGGTGACAGCGCTGGGGTGCGGGGCACCCACTGCACCCCGTGTAGGATCGGCCCTGAGTGTCAATTTTTGCATGAAACTATAGGGTGGGACCCTAGAGTCACTTCTACTGGTGGGCCTTTGGCACCCCAGTCCGAGACTGAATGTTCTTGAGTGGCCCAGACAGAGACCTGACTTGAACCCAATTTAACATCTCTGGAGAAACCTGAAAATGGCTGTCCACTGATGATTCCCATTCAACCTGACAGAGCTTGACAGGGTCCACAGAAAAGAATGGAAGAAAATCCCCAAATTCAGGTCTGCAAACCTTGTGGCTTCATACAGAAGAAGACTGGAGGCTGTAATCGCTGCCAAAGGGGCTTCAATTAAGTCCTGAGTAAAGGGTCTGAATATTTATGTCAATGCAAGATTTTAGAAAAGATTCCTAACATTTTGTTCTTATGTCATTATTGGGCATTGAGTGATGAATGATGGGGGAATTATTATTATTTATTTTTTTTAGCACAAAGCCGCAACATAACAAAATGTAAAAAAAAAATTAAAAGGGTCTGAAGATTTTCCTTTATGAATTGCATTGTGGAAACCACAGACAATCTTGTGTTGTATTAGACAATTTGTTTAAAAAAATGGACACTTGAAGAAGGATTTTTCATTGAAATTGGATCTTTAATGAAGATCTTCAGTTAAAACTCACATCAGGGGAAAAAGGTAGAGTAGGTGTATTATTATTCTGGAAGAAACGGCTTGAATTGCATTGAATAGGCTTGAAAAGTACTTGATGTAAAGTACATTTTCTGAGTAGGACCGTTCCCTATATCTTAATGCCTCTCAGCCAACTCTCTTGGGTTTCATGATGTGATAAGAGTCCTTAGCATTATTCACAACTACAACATACAGATGTGGCAATTAATTGTCCTATAAACTCCTTGGGAACCTAATAGTCATAGTCAAGGTCGGTCTTCAAATACTATGAAAAAGTTGACAAATTCAAATTTTTTAAGTGTTATAAGATGACAGTGTTTTTTTCAGTTTGCCATTGTTTAGGACAGCTTGTATTTCCTTGAATTAGAAAGCAAATGAAAAATAACTCATGGGCAGCAGAATAGCTAAATCATTTTGAAAGCAGCAGGAGAACTCTGCAAAGCCATTCTTTTGTGTTCTTTGATGTAGACCTGAAGACAATCGGCTTGAGATGCAAGTGGGCATAAAAATTGCTGTTAAGTAAGGGAAGTTGACATAAAACATCTAAAAAACACTTCGTGTATCGTGTCGTTACACTCACAACATTTAACATAGGTTCCATTTGACCTAAAATATTTTGTGCTGATCTTCTAAGTATCCTACTGGGAAAGCATATTCCTTTTTATAAAATGAGAGTTAGAAAGCCTTGCTTCTTTGAAATAGATTAACCCTAGCATGTAGATACAGATTTTATTTTTTCTTTCCAGGCTATGTAGCTTTGCCATAATCCCATAAATAACACAAAGGCCATTGGGTTAAAAAAATTAAAAGGGTTTTCTCAGGAAGACAAACCTTATCCAATTGTTCTCTTGGTGCTCACTTCCATGGTCGTACTTATGGTTTGCCAAGGGTATCAGGAACTGAATCTGCAGAGGTATTCTTGTAGATACTACTACTCCTTTCCTCCATACCAAGCTCTGTTTGGTAGGTTGAAGTGTTGAGATGCTGGTGCCCTTTCTGCTGTAGCTCTCTTCCTATCACAGCTCAGGGGGCATGCATTTATCACAACTTGGGGGGGGGGGGGGCTTTCTGTAACAGCCCTCTTCCCATCAAGGCTCAGGGGCTCATAGAATGCTTCCCTTCTCCTGCAGCTCTCTCCCTTACAACAGCCTCTAATAGAAGATAGGACTAGTAGCAGTTGAAAGATGGAACTGAGCATGTGTGACCACCTCAACAATGTTACAGAGGTAGACAGGGAAAAGAGCAAACAGCAGGTGGTGCTATATAGCTAGATTTTACTGAATAAGTTAGCCGCTGTACAAAATTTTTAATTATATGCAATTGCAATAGTATTTAGATCCAGGTGGCGGTTTGAAAAATGTAGACTATATTTTTGTGGGAAAATGTGTGTCACTTTCGGGTGTGGGAGGGAAACACCACACTGAACATAGGAGGGAAAGGGGTAAGGGAATACGGCCTGGAAACTAGGGAAAGGAGATGGATACCTCCTATTAAAACCCTAATCAAAGACCTGACTAACTATCAGTATGAACAGACCCCAGAGGTAGGTGAGTTCATACACCAGAATACCTAGTGTCCTAACTCACCCTATAGGACCCTGGTACTAATGTGAGGACTGAGACAACCTGTTCCTCCAAAAGGAAGGACTAACAGGAGTCTCCCTCAGGCCTTAATACAAATGACAGGGAAATGCAACACACAAAATAACCCAAATAAAATGCAAAAGGGAAAGAAAACTTAACTTCAAGTGGTTATGGCAGCACCAGGAACTCAGCCGAGATCCACACATGAGCTATCCACAACTCCAACAGAAGCTATAAACCGCATAGCATAGTTGGAGAAACAACAATAAATAGAGAGGGTTAAGTGACCATAATAGCCACACTTGGGGAAAGAAGGTGTGGCAAGCACCAGAAACAACACAGACATCATTTGATCCAAACGGAAAACATGTCAGATCAAACCACGTGTTGCCAGTCTCAAAGATCTCCTGCCACCTGTCGCGGGAACGTCCGTGACAATGTGTTCATGGGTCTTACGTCAATCATGGCATACTGTGTGCTTTGCAGTTATCCCATTATGGGTTCTGGTCTGTACACATTGGGGGAATGTATCACATTTGTAATCCAGTTTTCTGGTGTACAAAAGTCACATATTTTGGTGCAAACACCATTTTACACCAGACTTTGTGACTTTTCCGTTTTCCACAACCCAATCCACTTTTGAAATATTTGGATTTGTTAGGTATGATGATTACCGTATTTTCCGGTGTATAAGACGACTGGGCGTATAAGACAACCCCCAACTTTTCCAGTTAAAATATAGTGTTTGGGCTATACTCGCCGTATAAGACTACCCCTCTTCCAACGCTATTTACTTTGGCATCAAGATCTGCTGGTAATTGTTGTGCAATTTTTGTCTTTTGCCTCGGTACCATATTATGCTATTCCAAGACTCTAGTGCACCAGGATACAGTGGCCTTAAATCTGTTGCTGTGATCTGGGTTAGATTTGGCCGACTGAAGTGCAAACAAACGTATTTTATTTCATGTCACTACATAACCGTTTTGGCGATGGTCATTTACCATGTCTGCTACATGTTTTTAGAGTTCTGCCCAATGTGGGGTGCCTCTTCTCAATGCACACTTACCCCTTGGCATACTCTTTAATGCTTTTTCATTTGCTTTCCAGTCCCGAAGCATCTTTTCTGTTACTCCATATTGTCTTGCAGAAGCGCAGTTATTATGTTCCATGGCAAAGTTTACAACTTTAAAGGGCTTCTGTCACCCCACTAAAGGGATTTTTTTTTTTGGGCTAGTTAAATTAGTTATATTGCGATATATGAAAATATAATTGTGTTACTTACTTTGATCCAGCAGTTTCTTCCAAAAACAAAGTTTTATAATATGTAAATTCGGTCTCTACCAGCAAGTAGGGCGGCTACTTGCTGGTAGCTGCTGCAGAAAACCGCCCCCTCGTCGTGTTGATTGACAGGGCCAGCCGGGATCTCCTCCTCTGGCCAGCCCTGTCGGCATTTCAAAAATCGCGCGCCTGTGTTCATTCGGCGCAGGCGCTCTGAGATGAGGAGGCTCGTCTCCTCAGAACTCCCTCAGTGCGCCTGCGCCGATGACGTCTTCTATTTCGGTGATGTCATCGCCGCAGGCGCACTGAGGGAGTTCTGAGGAGACGAGCCTCCTCATCTCAGAGCGCCTGCGCCGAATGAACACAGGCGCGCGATTTTTGAAATGCCGACAGGGCTGGCCGGAGGAGGGGAGATCGCGGCTGGCCCTGTCAATCAACACGACGAGGGGGCGGATTTCTGCAGCAGCTACCAGCAAGTAGCCGCCCTACTTGCTGGTAGAGACCGAATTTACATATTATAAAACTTCGTTTTTGGAAGAAACTGCTGGATCAAAGTAAGTAAGACCATTATATTTTCATATATCGCAATATAACTAATTTAACTAGCCCAAAAAAAAATAATCACTTTAGTGGAGTGACAGAAGCCCTTTAAGTTTGAAACTGGCTTCATATTTCTTTCTTCTTGCTGGTGAAGCCATGATTGGGTCTTGACTGTTAGCCATTTGTATACTGTAATGTATGAACCGGTACAGATACTGGTGCTGTACTGTATGAACCGGTACAGATACTGGCGCTGTACTGTATGTACAGATACTGGTGCTGTACTGTATTCACCACCACATGTATCTGCTCCCCAGATAGACTCAGTTTTTTCACCACAGATAAGATGCACACCAAACTTCATTAGAGATCCGCCGTTCCAACATTGGAATTGGCTGAAGTGCAGATGCTCTTGCTTCCCCTTGCCTTCCTTTAGAATTGCCAATCCAACCCAGTATACAACAACCAGCCAATAACGGCAAGCGATGTACCGGTATTTTCTGTGCACACTGCATACAAAGCCTGCTTGGATTGGATGGGTCAGCTCTCCCTGCCTGCCCAGCCCTCCCTGTCTTCAAGACGATCTGAGCGGTAGTACGCAATGTGATACTGCCGGCATGAGAAAACCACTGAGAGCAGGGAGAGGGGGCTGCTTCAGGAGCGGCTGGCCGGGATTCAGAGCACGGTGGCTCAGCTAGCCTCCAGTCTGGCTAGGAAGTAAGTTTCAGCACGCCGTATATCGGCATATAAGAAGACACCCCGCATATAAGACGACCTCCGACTTTTGCGAACATTTTCATGTGTTAAAATGTAGTCTTATACGCAGGAAAATACAGTAGTTTAGCATAACTTAAGTGTGGAGTGGCGTTTCTAGGCAAAAGTGTTTGAAGATGCACCAAAGTTAGCAAACATTACGTGACTTAATAACTTTACCATACTATTCAACAGCTTTCGCCAACTCAAAAAAAAACATCATGATACTTTCACCCCATTGTCTTCTGGGGTTCATTCCCATACCCACCTCTAAACCACATCAGTTATTCATGGTTCTTGGCAGTAAAGTTATTCATGGTTCTTGGGCTGATGGACTACTGGCCTCTACTATTAACTGACATTCTTATTACACATGCAATAGCCCAAATGGATTGTGACATAGAAATTATTCATTTGAGAATCCAAAGGATCATCTATTAAAACTTTACAGTGGGAAAACCCATTTCTAGAATTTCCTTCTAAGGCAGTCTGTAGACTTTTTCTATCTTTTGGTGCCTGGTCTTTGCAGTGTGTTGTGTAGCACAGCTCAACATATCTTGACATTTATTTGTTTAGACTATGGAGCTGCCCTGGTGACCCTTCTACACAGGGGAAAAAAGGTTGTAAACGATGGAGAAATTATGTGAGCTCTTATACCCTGACACTTACCCCTCCATACAATACACAGGTATACTGGATAAGATTTACAATAAAATCATTGACAACATTAGGAGGGTTGCAGTCATTGGAAATGGCCAATTATAGTACAGCAGCTCACATATCGAGGTCACTCGTAGCCACACATCCATCATTTTGCTCCACAGTATAAGGGGAGAGGTTATTATATTATTTGTAATAGAATGTAGAGGACTCTGGGGAGAGGTCACATACAGAAGTTGACTGAGTGGTGGAACATGGCATTGTGTTTGGCCGTTGGAACGATGACATTTTACAAGCCTTACTGTAGGTAAGAGTTATTTTGTATATATTTCCCAGGATATAAAAAATATATATTTTTAAATAGTTAAAAAAGGAGCCATCATTATGGACTGGGTCACCATAGCACAGAATGGTCTTCCAATGGGTCTAGACCCTGATATTGACAATGGACCCTAAAAAAAAAAAAAAAGGAGTCATAAGGTCCACCAAGTTTACTGTCTTCTTTAGGACTTTAGGACAGTCCTGGTGCTTGGAGTTCCATGGTGTCCACTGTTCAAATGTTTCTGGCCTCCCCTGATTCCATTGACTTTAGGTGCCCTCACTTGTGTATGGCCTTCTCCAATGAAGTCTTTGGGTATTATAGAAAATGGGCACCTCTCTATTGAACTCAGTTCCTGAACTTTGAAGGGCAGTAATTGGCAAGAAAGCATGGTACCTACTGTAAATCTGTCAGGCATTTATGGCATATCTTGTGGATGTGCTATCAATGCTGCAGATAGGAATACCCCTATATTGGTAACGCACTTATTCTTTATAGTTTCTGTGGAGATTAGCTGTACAAATGGTAGGCAGTCGGCAGGATTGGATGCAACATAAGGGTTTTTATTGGAAAAAACACAACTCAAATTAGGTCCAACAGGATGGCTTGGCTTCAGCCCATCAAGGTTCAGTCACATAAAGCACTTATCTTCAGCCCTCATGTGTCATATAACAGTTCAATTGTTAAACAGGCAAAATACAGGAGTCACCTTTGTGCAGAATCTTGTCTTTTCCTTCTCAGGAACACTGTGGAGAGGAATGCTCCTAAGTCCTCTGCAGACCAACACACACCAAACACATACTGACAGTGTGTCTTTTAAATTAGCTTCCAGCTGGGTGAGGTGGTAACACAGGAGATGGAGTATGGGAGTGACCTTCCCACCCAAACTCTTCAGTCACTCCTAAATCCCGGACCCAAATTCCAGCTACCACAAACTCAGCAATCTAACATCACTGGTTGCCATTTACCTCCGGGATTTACATCACTGAGAGCAGCAGCCTCAGTGACACATACTTGCCATCAATAACCTTACCCTTTAGATGCTTACATATCCCCCCCCCTCTGCCCAAGGCCAGGGGACTGGGCACTTGACCCTGATAGACAGTAAATCCTTGACAAGGCATCAGCATTAACATGAAGCTTCCCTGCCCTGTGCTCTACCACAAAATTAAAGTCCTGCAACTCCAGGAACCACCGTGTTACCCTTGCATTGTTTCCTTTATTTCGGCACATCCATTTTAAAGGGGCATGGTCAGATACCAAGCGGAACTTCCTACCTGCCAAATAGTACCTCAAAGCCACGAGGGCCCACTTTATTGCCAAACACTCCCTCTCCACTATTGAGTAGTTTCTCTCACAGGAGGTGAGTTTTCTACTCAAATATATGATGGGGTGTTCTTCCCCATTTACCTCTTGTGACATTACTGCCCCTAAACCAACCTCTGAGGCATCGGTCTGGACAATAAACTCTTTTGAGAAGTCTGGTGCGATCAGCACAGGCTGACTGCATAGGGCTTTTTTAAGGTCCTGAAACGCCTTTTCTCTCTCTTGAGACCACTGGACCATTACTGACTTTCTCCCTTTCGTGAGGTCTGTTAATGGTGCTGCAATGGAGGCAAAGTTCGGGACAAATCTGCGGTAATAGCCAACAATCCCCAAGAACGCCTTCACCTGTTTTTTTGTTCGAGGCTGTGGTCACTTCTGAATTGCCTCCACTTTGTTTACCTGTGGTCTTATTGTGCCCTTACCTACAATATACCCCAGATAGCAAGCCTCCTCTAACCCAATAGCGCACTTCTCCGGGTTAGCAGTAAAGCCAGCTTTCCTGAGGGAATCCAGTACGGCCTGTACCTTACCTAGATGGGATTCCCAGTCCGTGCTAAAGACCACGATATCGTCTAAGTATGCTGCTGCGTACCTTTTATGGGGGCCCAAGACCCTGTCCATCGCTCTCTGGAAAGTGGCGGGTGCCCCTTGTAACCCAAAGGGCATCCTGGTATATTGAAAGAGCCCGTCTGGGGTGGAGAAGGCAGTCTTTTCCTTTGCCTCCTCTGATAGGGGAATCTGCCAGTACCCCTTGGTGAGGTCAAGTGTGGTAATATACCTAGCTGGTCCCAACCTTTCAATTAATTCATCCACCCGGGGCATAGGATAGGAATCGCATTTAGAGACTTCATTTAGACGGCGGAAGTCATTGCAGAACCGCCAGGTCCCATTTGGCTTAGGCACTAATACAATGGGGCTGGACCACCCGCTTTTGGATTCCTCAATAACCTGCAGAGCTAACATACGCTTTACCTCCTCAGAGACCGCTTGTCTCCGAGCCTCAGGGATTCTGTATGGTTTAAGGTTTATCGTTACCTCGGGGTCAGTGACTATATCATGCTGAATGACATCTGTAGTGCCTGGCAGGTCCGTAAAAATATCCCTGTTCTGCTGTAGAAACTCCTTGGTTTCTTGTTTTTGGGGTTTGGACAGGGTGTCACCTATTGCAACCTTTTCAATATCTGTGCGACAATCCATTTGGGGTTTTGTGGCCGCTACCATGGACTCTCTATCCTTCCAAGGTTTTATTAAATTGACGTGATAGAGTTGGATGGGCTTTCTTTTCCCAGGCTGATGTATTTTATAATTGACTTCTCCAACCCTTTCTACTACTTCAAAAGGACCCTGCCACTTGGCCAGAAATGTGCTTTCTACCGTGGGAACCAGCACCAGTACCCTGTCCCCAGGGTTGAACTGCCTCACCCGGGCCGCTCTATTGTACACCCTGCTCTGGGACTCTTGGGCCTTCTGCATGTGTTCCCTCACGATGGGCATAATACTGCTGATGCTATCTTGCATTTGGGCCACGTGTTCTATCACACTTCTGTAAGGGGTAGCCTCACTCTCCCAAGTCTCCTTGGCAATATCCAGCAATCCCCTGGGATGTCTCCCATATAATAACTCAAATGGAGAGAAGCCAGTGGAGGACTGGGGGACCTCTCGGATGGAGAACATGAGATATGGCAACAGACAATCCCAGTCCCTCCCATCCTTTTCTACCACCCTTCTCAACATCCCCTTTAAGGTTTTATTGAACCTCTCTACGAGGCCATCTGTTTGGGGATGATATACAGAGGTTCTTAGCTGCTTAATTTTCAGCAGTTTGCAAAGCTCCTTCATAACTTTGGACATGAAAGGTGTACCCTGGTCAGTCAGTATTTCTTTTGGTAGGCCAGTTCTGGAAAATATATGAACCAACTCCCGAGCAATGCACTTGGAGGAGGTATTCCGCAACGGAATGGCTTCAGGATACCTGGTGGCATAGTCCAGCACTACCAAAATATACTGGTGGCCTCGGGCAGACCTAACTAACGGCCCCACCAAATCCATAGCTATTCTGTCAAATGGAATCTCAATTATTGGCAGGGGAACCAAGGGGCTCCGAAAGTGACTCACAGGAGCCGTTACTTGGCAGGTAGGGCAGGACCGACAAAACCTTTCAACCTCTTGGTAACAACCTGGCCAATAGAACCTTTGCAGGATTCTTTCCTTTGTTTTGTCAGTCCCCAGATGACCCCCAAGTAAATGGGTGTGGGCCATATCAAGGACCATCCTTCTATAAGGTATGGGTACCACCAATTGCTCCACAATTTCATTACGCATCTTAGTAACACGATACAGTAAGTTATCACTGACAGCAAAATGAGGAAACCTTTGATCAGCATTAGGCTCCTGAGGCACCTAATTCAGTACAGTTACATTTTCCCATGCATGTTTCAGGGTGGAGTCTCGTAACTGAGCAGTCCCAAAGTTCTCCCGTGACACTTCCAAGTCCGGTACATTCTGCTCAGGGTTAGACTCCTCACCCTCATCCCCAGCCAATACTTCAAGGGGAAAACTGTCTGATACCTCATTGGTCACCCCTACAGCATCTGTTTGGGCTTCTTCCCCTAAAGGAATTGGGCTGAAAGAAGGTGAACATGCAACAGGCGTATCATTACAGTGGGAATGAGACCAGAGTTCCCAGAACAACGGAAAATCACGTCCCACAATCACTGGATGTAATAAGTCTGGTACCACACCCACTTCATGGGTTACTGTCCCGCAGCCAGTCCCTACAGTCACTTTGGCCAGCGGATAATGCTTAGTGTCCCCATGGATACAAACCACCCCCACCCGCCTTTCAGGGATGACCAGGTCATGGGGTACGGCAGCACACAAGAGGGTGACCAGGCTACCTGAGTCCAAAAGGGCCACAACACTAACCCCGTTTACCTGGAGTTGACGCTCCTGGGGACCTGGTTCCTGCAGGGGTGTAGCACTGCAAACAGGATGAGCAAACATGGAGAGGCGGCGGGTGGCACCACACTCCATTGGCTCCTCCCCCTGGGAACAGTGTGCTGCAATATGCCCTGGTTGCTGACACTTCCAACAACGGACCTCAGGTCGGCCTTCGAGTGGGGCTTCAGAACGGGAGGGTACCTTTCTTGGAATGAAAAACCTCTTTCCCCGGGGTGAGCCACCCAGGCTTTGTCTGTTGGCTCGGTCCTCCTGCTCAGAGGTAGAAATGGCTGTGGAGGTTGCTCTCTGTCGACGACCACCAGAGGATCCCACGAACTGCTGTGGTTTACCTTCAGGCCTCAGACAGGTCTCGGTAGTGGTAAACCGCTCCACAAGTGAAACCAATTGATCCAGGGTTTTGGGGTCTCCCTGAGCAACCCAGCGGTGAATGTCCCAAGGAAGTCCACTCACATAGCGGTCGAGCACGATTCGTTCGACCATGTCTGCTGTACTCAGTGTCTCGGGTTGTAGCCACTTGCGCACAAGGTGTAACAAATCAAACATTTGAGAGCGGTGCGGTTTTTTCTCTTCAAACCGCCATTCATGGACTCTGCGAGGGCGCAAAGATAAGGTGACTCCCAGCCTGGCCATGATTTCTGCTTTAAGGATATCATAGTCTTTGGCCTGTTCTGCTGTTAAATCAAAATATGCTTTTTGCGGCTCTCCAGTCAAATAAGGCGCCAGAACCTCAGTCCATTCAGCCACAGGGAGTTTCTCCCTTTCCACAATCCTTTCAAACACCGCCAGATAGGCCTCTATGTCGTCATCTGGAGTCATTTTTTGCAAGGCGCGGTGCACTGCTTTTTTTTCATTCACAGTCCCAGCTAACTCCTCTATATTCCTTGGTTGAGCTGACACACTCTCTCTCAGGACTGTGATCTGTTCCAGCAACAGACGGTTGGTTTCCTGCTGGGCAGCACTGACCTGCACAAACTGCTTAACCAGCTCATCCATGGCAGGAGTCTCACTGGGCAACAATGTAGCAGCCTTTATCCAGGACATAAGCCGGTTACAGAGTGAATTTTTTTTTATTATGCAGCCGTTACCCTTAGCAACCACTTGCCCGCATCCGACACCATATGTGGAGATTAGCTGTACAAATGGTAGGCAGTCGGCAGGATTGGATGCAACATAAGGGTTTTTATTGGAAAAAACACAACTCAAATTAGGTCCAACAGGATGGCTTGGCTTCAGCCCATCAAGGTTCAGTCACATAAAGCACTTATCTTCAGCCCTCATGTGTCATATAACAGTTCAATTGTTAAACAGGCAAAATACAGGAGTCACCTTTGTGCAGAATCTTGTCTTTTCCTTCTCAGGAACACTGTGGAGAGAAACATAGAAACATAGAAACATAGAATGTGTCGGCAGATAAGAACCATTTGGCCCATCTAGTCTGCCCAATATACTGAATACTATGGATAGCCCCCGGCCCTATCTTATATGAAGGATGGCCTTATGCCTATCCCATGCATGCTTAAACCCCTTCACTGTATTTGCAGCTACCACTTCTGCAGGAAGGCTATTCCATGCATCCACTACTCTCTCAGTAAAGTAATACTTCCTTATATTACTTTTAAACCTTTGCCCCTCTAATTTAAAACTGTGTCCTCTTGTGGTAGTTTTTCTTCTTTTAAATATGCTCTCCTCCTTTACCGAGTTGATTCCCTTTATGTATTTAAAAGTTTCTATCATATCCCCTCTGTCTCTTCTTTCTTCCAAGCTATACATATTAAGGTCCTTTAACCTTTCCTGGTAAGTTTTATCCTGCAATCCATGTACTAGTTTAGTAGCTCTTCTCTGAACTCTCTCTAGAGTATCTATATCCTTCTGGAGATATGGCCTCCAGTACTGCGCACAATACTCCAAGTGAGGTCTCACCAGTGTTCTGTACAGCGGCATAAGCACTTCACTCTTTCTACTGCTTATACCTCTCCCTATACATCCAAGCATTCTGCTGGCATTTCGTGCTGCTCTATTACATTGTCTTCCCACCTTTAAGTCTTCTGAAATAATTACTCCTAAATCCCTTTCCTCAGATACTGAGGTCAGGACTGTGTCAAATATTCTATATTCTGCCCTTGGGTTTTTACGCCCCAGGTGCATTATCTTGCACTTATCTACATTAAATTTCAGTTTCCAGAGTTCTGACCATTCTTCTAGTTTTCCTAAATCCTTTTCCATTTGGCGTTTCCCTCCAGGAACATCAACCCTGTTACATATCTTTGTGTCATCAGCAAAAAGACAAACCTTACCAGCGAGGCCTTTTGCAATATCACTTATGAAGATATTAAACAAAATCGGTCCCAGTACAGATCCCTGTGGAACCCCACTGGTAACATGACCTTGTTTTGAATGTTCTCCATTGACTACAACCCTCTGTTGTCTGTCACTCAGCCACTGCCTAATCCACTCAACAATATGGGAGTCCATGCTCAATGACTGCAGTTTATTGATAAGTCTTCTATGTGGGACAGTGTCAAAAGCCTTACTAAAATCTAGATATGCGATGTCTACTGCACCTCCACCGTCTATTATTTTATTCACCCAGTCAAAAAAATCTATAAGATTTGTTTGACATGATCTCCCCGAAGTAAACCCATGTTGTTTTTCATCTTGCAATCCATGGGATTTTAGATGTTCCACAATCCTATCCTTTAATAGGGTTTCCATTAATTTGCCTACTATTGATGTCAGACTCACTGGTCTATAGTTGCTCGATTCCTCCCTACTACCTTTCTTGTGAATGGGCACAACATTTGCCAATTTCCAATCTTCCGGGACGACTCCTGTTACTAATGATTGGTTAAATAAATCTGTTAACGGTTTTGCCAGCTCACCACTAAGCTCTTTTAATAATTTTGGGTGTATCTCATCAGGCCCCTGTGACTTATTTGTCTTCACCTTAGACAGCAAACTTAGAACATCTTCCTCTGTAAAGATACATGCATCAAACGATTTATTAGTCATTCTTTCTAGTGGAGGTCCTTCTCCTTTTTCTTTTGTAAAAACTGAACAGAAGTATTCATTAAGGCAGTCGGCTAGCCCTTTATTCTCTTCTACATACCTTCCGTCCTTTGTTTTTAATTTAGTTATTCCTTGTTTTAATTTCCTTTTTTCATTTATATATCTGAAGAATGTCTTATCCCCTTTTTTCATAGACTGAGCTAGTTTTTCTTCTGCCTGCGCTTTAGAAGTTCTTATAACTTGCTTGGCCTCTCTCTGCCTAATCTTGTAGATTTCCTTATCTTCATTGCTCTGGGTTTTTTTATAATTACAAAATGCTAGCTTTTTATTTTTAATGATTTGGGCCACTTCTGCTGAGTACCACAGTGGTCTCCTCCTTTTTTTGCTTTTACTGACAAGTCTAATGCAATTTTCTGTTGCCTTCAATAATGCACCTTTTAAGTAGTCCCATTTCTCCTGGACTCCATGTAATCCGTTCCAGTCTGATAAGGACTCATTTATGACTAATTTCATTTTTGAAAAGTCTGTTTTTCTAAAATCTAAAACTTTTGTTTTTGTGTGGTGGGACTCTTTCACAGTTCTTATATTAAACCACACTGACTGGTGATCACTAGATCCCAAGGTTTCGCCTACAATGACATCATATACCGAATCCCCGTTTGTGAATACCAAATCCAAAATGGCCTCCCTCCGGGTTGGCTCCTCAACCACTTGTTGTAGAGATAACCCCAGTAGGGAATTTAGAATATCTGTACTCCTGGTAGAACTTGCTATTTTGGTTTTCCAGTTTATATCTGGAAGATTGAAATCTCCCATAATGATAACTTCTCCTTTTATTGTCATTTTAGCTATTTCTTCAACTAGTAGATCATCTAGTTCTTTAACTTGACCAGGTGGTCTATATATCACACCTACACGAGTTACTGCATGGTTAGCAAACTGCAATGTAACCCAAACTGACTCTATGTTGGCCTCACCAACTTGTATTAGGTTAGATTTAATGCTATCTTTCACATACAGGGCCACTCCTCCTCCTTTCTTGCCTTCTCTGTCTCTTCTGTATAAAGAGTACCCTGGTATGGTTATGTCCCAGTCATTTCTTTCATTAAACCATGTCTCCGTAACAGCCACTAAATCTACATTCTCAGATGCCATTATTGACCCAAGTTCATTGATTTTTTTACCTAAACTGCGAGCATTTGTAGACAGGACTCTGAGCTTATCATTTCTTAACCTCTGTGCTTCTGACCTGTTCTGGCATTGTTTCGGGGGGCAATTGGACTCTTTTATTTTCACTCTTTTGCCCCCCCTTACTAGTTTAAATACTCTTTCGCAAATTCTTGGAGTTGTTCACGAAGTACATTTGTTCCTTTGAGAGAAAGATGCAAGCCATCTTTTTTGTACAGTTCCTTTCTATTCCAAGTAGAGCTATCATGAGAAACAAAGCCAAATCCTTGCTCTTGACACCATTTACCAAGCCATATGTTGAACTCCTTTATGCGCCTCTGCCTATCATTCTGAACATTATGCACAGGCAGAACTTCAGAAAATGAAATGGTGGATGCAAAATCCTGTACGTCATTACCAAGTGTGATAAAAGATTTTTTCACCTCTGACACTTCATTGCAAGCCAGGTCATTTGTCCCTAGATGGACAAGAACATCCACGTCCCCTTCCTGCTTTGCTTGCTTAACAATATTAATAATACGTCTTCTATCTCTTCTAGCAGTAGCCCCAGGGAGACATCTCACAAAACCATTTTCTTTAAGCTCCACACTTCTTATGATTGAATCACCCAGCAACAGCTGCTTCCTTTGAGACTTCACTTTATCTTTTTTGTTGCATACATTAGACATAGGAGTCGATGGTTTCTCACCCTCTGTGCTTGAGTCCATATCCATGTTGTCCTTACATTCTGAGAGTGCTGCAAATGAATTATGGAGAACCACCAACTGTGGGACATGTCTTCTATCCACCACTCTAAGTCTTCCAGAACCTACAGTAACCCATCTGCCATTTCTGGGGGTCCTCTGTGGCAGTGGCATTGCAGTGGTCCTAGCTGGAGTTTGTTTAACAGATAATTTAAATATTTCAGCTTTCAAAAATGCAATTTCCTGCTGCAGTAAGGAGAACTGTCTACAGATCTGACAGCATCCGAATCTCCAAAGAGTGGAACATGAAATAAATGCACAACAATTCCTGCACTGAACCAAGTCTGCCATTTTAAAGAGGAGAAAAAAATAAAAAAATAAAAAAAAATTTGTAACTTTAAATCAAACAAATCTTACCTTTTTGTATTGTTTCCACCTTCCAGCCTACCTCCTGACTATCTCCTGCAATATCTCTTTCCTAGTACTTAATGTAGTACTTGAAGCTAGTACTTGCAGCTAATGAATTAGGCCAGCTAATGAGTCTGTCTCTATATATACACACACTCCTTCCCAAACTCCTCCCCCAGCAACAAATGTAACACCTTAGTGAGCTAGGCTCATTAGCAAACGCACAATAGCAAACAGCTGACCGAATTCCTTTACCTCTTCTCAAGCAATGATCAGCAAAAACAACACAGATGAGCCAGTTGGAGACTCTAAGCCAATCTCTTGCAGTATCTCTGGAATCTCTTCTTGTCTCCTGCAATATCTCTTTCCTAGTACTTAATGTAGTACTTGAAGCTAGTACTTGCAGCTAATGAATTGGAATGGAGAGGAATGCTCCTAAGTCCTCTGCAGACCAACACACACCAAACACATACTGACAGTGTGTCTTTTAAATTAGCTTCCAGCTGGGTGAGGTGGTAACACAGGAGATGGAGTATGGGAGTGACCTTCCCACCCAAACTCTTCAGTCACTCCTAAATCCCGGACCCAAATTCCAGCTACCACAAACTCAGCAATCTAACATCACTGGTTGCCATTTACCTCCGGGATTTACATCACTGAGAGCAGCAGCCTCAGTGACACATACTTGCCATCAATAACCTTACCCTTTAGATGCTTACATTTCATACTGAGCTCTCAAAATTATCCACTTGAGTAGGCTCAAGGTTTTTAGGTTGTTGAGCTTGAATCCTAGTTTCCATTACTGTGTTCAGCCACCCACAAACCCTGAATATTACTTGGATAAGTCTGGCTTGGTATGCAAAGTTATAGAAGTGTCTCCATAGTTTGAGGAGCAAATACTGGCATAGATGCCTAAAGAACAATCTAAACAGTATGAGGAAAAAGTAAGCAATCTGTTCGCAATGCTTGTTCTATGTTCATACTAAACTGAACAGTGAAGAGTTACACTATTTCAATACTTCTACCCTCCCCCACTATTGGCCATACTACTGTCTTCTTAAGTAGGGACTTTGGTCCTCTTTAGCCTCCAGGGCCTGGATGCATCTTATACAGTATAATTCCTTATATCTACACTCCTGAATATAGACTTGAGATTAAACCTATTATGGTAGGTAATATCTGAAATGGTAGCATTCAGGGAAATAAAACATTTGGAAGATGAGGAGCTCCATGTAACTGGTCAAAGCTGAATTTTAATATTTCCCCAGAGTTTCCATGTCATAATCACATGTCATAATCACGTAATCATATCACAGCTCAACCCCATTCACTTGAAAGAGACTGAGCTGCATCTAGGCCATGTAGCCATTGAGCGTGACATCACATGGCCTATGAAGAGGCCTCACGACCTCTTAGCAGGAATGCTGGTAGTCGGACCCCTGCCAATCATATATTAATCACCTATCCTGAGGATAGGCTATTAATATTAAAATCCGAGACAACTCCTTTAATTTGAATAATTACACTAATTTTCCCATCCGAGCCCGCTTTATTAGAGGTACTACAATGGCTTGCCTATTTATGAACACACAGTAAAATTGTCCAACAGAAAGCACCATATTTATGGTATGTACCAGTCGGGAAGATACAAGACCAGTGAGAAGGTAAATAGATTAATCCTTTTGGCATGATTTAATGATGTAGCCCTAAGTGATTATAAGAAGTAATCCTGCCCCAAGAAGAGTAATAGGATTGGGATTGTGGATGAAATTGCGTTTCGGACTAATGCCTTGGAGTAATTGGCTTTGAAGATAAAACACGGTGTCTGAGCCGAGTATCTCTAGAAAAACGGTAATCGTTGACTAGATTACCACAGTCTAAGATGCTAGATACCACTTTAATAATGTCTTGAGATTTCTCAGGATAATACATCTTTAATTGACTAAAGATATCTACAAGAACAATAGAGTTCTATAAAGGTTAGAAAAATTTTATTTTCATTTTGATGAAGTAGACAATTATTTTTGGTAGGGGAAGCATTCATTTACTAATACATTTCAAAAATACGCTAATTTAGAATTCAAGATATTTTTTTTATCATCTAAATTCACTGAAGCTCAAATTGAGCAAATTTCCGATGTGAAGCATTAAAGGGGTTGTCTCATGATGACAACCTTCGTGCATATGTTTTATTGGAGCAAAGAGACGCTCTGTAAATGTGGTTTTCTCTCTGGCAGATCCACAGCGATCATTTGATCACCACTCATTCCACATTTTGAGTTGTCTTTGTGAGACGACCCCTTTCAGAAGTTAGCAATTTCTGTAAATGATTCAGAATTTGTTGTTAGGATCAGTAAATCATTTTTTAAATAGAGGACCAAGGACACTATCTACGATCATTCCCATTTCTTGAAAATACCAATTTTATACACAGGACCAGACTAGTGATGGATCATTTTCCTAACTGGAAAACAAAATAAAACTTGTTGTCTTATTGCAGTGACCTGAAGGGAGGTGAGGATGGTAAGAGTGGTAGTGGCTATGATGGTGGTAGTAAAACATGGTGGCAGTCCTTACCCTGGATCTCCCTGGACCGTGCAGTGAAAAGTGGGTGCACCTTTTCTTCCCTCAGGGCACTCCCTAGTTTCTCTGGGGGCTCATGCCTGGTGTTAAAAGGGGTTCCATTGATGGTGGACATTAGGTAGGGTGCAAGACAGGAGGTTATGAGCAGGGGCCAGGCCCAGTTTAGTTGAAACCGATAATAGTCTCTTTATTGAGGAGGATAGGTGTTGAAGTACAAGAGGTATTTCACAGGTACCTCAGAGGTTAAGTTCAGTCTCTTCAAATTACACACGCAATCTTTCCGAGGCTGTATATGGCAAAGAAAGCTCCATGGAAGCTATCATTGATTCCCTCTCTATCAAATCCAGACAACTTCCAAAATTGACCAAAGGCTTACAATCATGTTCTCATTAACACCACTATAACTACTGCGGGTGTAGATCTTAGATCAGATAGCCAATCCACCTCCAAAGTATGGTCAGTGCAAAAGCAATATATGTTCTCCACAAGCAGCAAAGTCCAAAACCATAAACATGTGTTACCTTTGCTACTATTCATGGCCTTATGGTCCTAAACAGTCCGTGTATATCTGTTCTCCTTCTCTCAGGAGTTTGGTACTTGTCCTCAGCCTGTAGGGATGGAGAGCCGTTTGTAGTAGGCCTCACACTGTACAGACTCATGCAGCTCCTCACACTTTGGCTGCCTAGGCCAGATTCACTGGCTGATGCCATCAGACTACACATCACTACTGGGAGTTCAGGACCAGCCAGCCTCCTGCTGAGTAGGACACAATAAGCTGTTTTCCCATGTCCAGCTCTTGGAATCACATTACATAGATAAAAATAAATTAACCCTTAATGACATTCCTTCTGGATGTACATCTTGGATGAAGCACCTTAGTGAATCACATGGGGGTCTTTCACCTCATTGAATGAGTATTGTAATTAAAACCTGACCCCATCAAGAGTACCTTGTCAATGAAGTGTAACCCAATCTTATAATTATTAGTGTTGAGGTTGAATATTCGAATTACGAATTTTAATCCCGAATATCGGCACTTCGAGAATTCACAAATATTTTGAATATAGTGCTATATATTAGTTTTTTTGAATATTCTTTATTTTTTCCATCTGAACACATGACTCCCTGCTTCTTGCTTGTGGGCCAATGAGTCATTGGCCCACAAGCAACTAAAGTAGGGAGGAATCACGACTTCAGATGGAAAAAAATGACAAATTTTCTAAAAAAACTAATATATAGCACTATATTCTATATGCTATATATATAGATTTTTGACCCACGCCTGCATTGATCGTGTAATATTCGCATATTACGCAATCATTACCTTGCCGATTTTTTTGTAAAAAAAAGAATGTAGAATAAAACTAATATTCTACAAATATTCTACAAAATATTTGCGAAATATCACAAATTCGAATATCACCCCTGCCGCTCATCACTAATAATTTTGTAGAGGTCAAACATGTCACCTCGCTGTACACTGTCATTCCTCATGAGTCAGCCATTGTTTCAATGGTTTCTCAATATATATGCTGACTTTTCCTTTGCTTTTCAGGACTTTATTTGTCAAGTGGTTCTGTTTCTGCTACAACATAACTTTTTTATGTTTGATCACCGTTTTTTTTTTTTCTGCAGCTCACAGGAGTTTCCATGGGAGCGAAGTTCTCCCCTTCTCTGGCCAACATATATATGGCATGGTGGGAGCATTGTTATCTATTTTGCACAGCACAATCCATGGGGGACCTCCTTGGAGTGGTACGGTCGCTACATTGACGACCTACTCCTTGTCTGGTCTGGTGATGTGGCGGCCGTGCCTCTCCTCAATGCTTCCACCATCCCATTTCTAGATCTTCTCCTAATAGGTGACTCAGAAAATAACATTGTGATCTCCCACACTTACCGCAAAGAGACGGCGGGGAACACCATCCTCCACCCAGCGTCCTGTCACCTGCCACATGTTGTTAATAATATCCCTAAAGTGGAATTCATTCGTACTATACAAAATTGTTCTGCGGATCAGGCACGCCGTGTGGAATTGGATGCTGTTGCCAACCGACTTTTGGTGAGAAAATACTCTAGTAATTTACTACAGTTGGCAAGAAATAGTACTGCTGACATCCCCCGAACTGATTTAATTTTTCCCCGGGTTGCCCGTGCTCATTCTAAAAAAACTCAGGGTGCAAGACTGTACAATTCAACTCCAGTTTTTATTTACCAACTACAGTTTAGAATATTCTCGGATCTGTCAGATCGTGAGGAAACATTTGTCAGTCTTGCACTCCGAAAATCAGTGGTCTAAAATTGTTATTGGCGGTACCAGATGCATTGCATGGAGGGCAACCACATTGGGTAATAGAATGAGCCCCTCAATGTTTACAGAAGTGAGCTCAATACAATCCACTTGGCTTAGACACACAGGGAGTTTTAAATGTGGTCACAAAATATGTACTGTCATGCAAACTGGCGACCACATTTTTTCAACTGCCAACAGTCAGTCCTTCTCTTTAAAACTGTATATCAACTGCAATACCACATAGGTAGTATATCACCTTTACTTTGTGTCATCTCCAATACATTGGCTGCACTACTAAAAGTCTAAAAACTAGGATTTGCAGACACATTTCTGACATTCCACATGCTTTGAGCAGAAATGTTTCAGCATTTAATTCACACTATGCGGCAGTCCTTGGAGGCGACACCAAAGGCATGCGAGTTCAAGGTTTGGAAAGAGTTAATCCACCAGTCAGGGGTGGAGATTATAGGAAGAAACCTTTGAATAGGGAGTCTTTCTGGATCTTCCGAATGGGCTCCTGCATTCCTAATGGCTTAAACCACAAACCATGATTTAATATTGCACTATTGATCCTTTTCATTTTCAGTATTTTATGGACATATGCTATCTTTTATAGCTTTTTTATATGTTTCTATGTACTCTAGTTAATTATCATGCACGGAGGTGTTGCTATGGCCACCTGCTTTTATTCTCAGCTGGCCATTATTTAATCTTGGTTCACACGATCCTTTCCTTGTCATGAATAAGGATCGATATCATGGGATCCGAAACGCGTAGACATGGATTGTCTCTGGTTTTTACTGCACTGAATTAATAAAGTTACCACGTATACTTGGAAGCTGGACTCCTTCTCTTTTCAATTTGGATACCTACCTCCACGACTAGGTTCCCGGCGTTGTCCGTGCCTCCTTCTATTGTAGCCAGGTGAGCGCACCACCCCTGTCTTCTGTGCTCAAACATTCAAGGAGTGCTGAGTGTTACTAGTGCTCAGAGACATCCCCTACTACAGAGGATTCTCTGGCCTCCAGGAATTTGTATCTGTCATGACATAAACCTTTATCACTTCAAGGCCAGGCCAGTTGCAGCTTTGAAAGCCATGACATTTCTATCTATCTATCATCTATCCATCCATCCACCCATCTATCTAACCTCTATATATACCCATATACATAGACACATTGGGCATATACAGGGCATTGTACAGTCTCCTATTTATAGACGCTACCTCTGGCTCTCTGGCTAGATACACGTGAACATTGATTACTAGCTGTATGAGTGACTTTGTAAAGCAAATTGTTTCCCTGACAAGCATTCCTGCCAACCCTGCAATTAAAATGCTGAAATGTAGAAAACAAAGGCAATTCTTTGTGGGTGTAATGGCCAGGCTGCTATAATTCTGACTTGAATACAGTGCACATTTCGCCATTTTGCCCCCCCCCTCTCACAGAACCAACGGCTGTTCCTTGATTTGTGCACTTCCACGTACGTGTTCACATTACAGCATTGTAGCTCCAGTTTGGATGCCACCTGGATGGCTCTAACCAGCCTGGCAGAGTTCCTTCTTATGTCCGTCTGTTTGGATGCTGTAATGATGCTCACTGTGTGTAAGGTTTCTACTTGGTCCTGACCTAATATTGTATCCCCGGGAGAGTTCAGTTCTTTGTCTTTGGGTGGGTCTTACTAAGTTGCAACATAGTAGCGGTTACGTTTGCCCAGTTCACTCCAGGAATCGCCTGACAATGTACACCAAGAATGGAAACAAGACTACACCAGATGTCTTGACACCCCTTGGTCTGAGATGCTTCACCATTCAAGAAACCAAGCGTCAAAACCTACTGGTGGAGCAGAACATTTGTTCCCCACTCGGACCAGGGGTGGGCTTAAAGATGGCCTCTATTTCATGTAACCAGAGCTCAGTTATATGAATGCACTTTGTGTTTCAATTTCTTAAGAGAGGTTGCTGCAGTTGTATTCAATCTATACTATCACTATTGTTGCGGACTATGAGTTGCCAAAGAACTCCAAGGACAGGACTGTCAACATATGGTGGTGTTATATGGGCACTATAACTAATAACAAATGTATTGTATGGAGGTATTATTTGGCATTGTATGGCAGTATTAGGGTAAGAAATGTGGGTCAATAGTGCAGGTGTATCTGTGATTTGGTGTAAAGTTAGGCTCAGTTCACAACTGCATTGGAAGCTTCGTCAGCAGCCCCAATTGCAGTTATTTTGTCATATTTAGCACAAGAGTGTGGCATAAAGTGCTATTCTTCCCATCAAAATGCCAGACACCACAACCAAACTCAACGGACCCCAGTGTAAGTCAGTGTGTGATGGATATGGCACTGTGTTTATAATGGAAACCATGATACAGATATAAACATTGGTTGACCATGCCTATTTCAGCAGACTGACTAACCATCTGATGTGAATGGGACCTCACGACACATGCATGCTCACCTTGGAGAGATACCTATGGCAGAGCAAAAGGATCGGGCTGTTGAAATAAAACTGTGAGAAGTGTCTCTTCAAGCCGAGGATGCTTGTGTACTGAGAGGTCTGGAGAAGAAGCCATCTGCCAAAAGAACATACAGAAAAACAGCAATAACATGTTGGCAAATTTAGTAGGTTTACCAGCTGTCCTGAGGGATATACATGTACAGATAATACATTGTCATAAAACTCAGCTACATACTCAGCAGAGTTTATTAACCACTAGGCATTTTGGTTAAAGGGTGTTTTGAGGGATTTCAACATTGATGGCACATCCTCAGAATAGTTCATCAATATTGGATATGTGAGGGGTTTGAAACATCACAACCCCACCGATCAGCCCTTTTGAGAAAACTTTGTCTGTAGTACTGTAGATCAGCTCCCATTAACTTCAATAGGAACAACGCTTCAGTAACCCCAGCTTATTGAACGGAGCATTCTATTTCCAACTGGTCCACTCTATGGTCTCCAACATCTGCAGCCTCCTCAAACAGCTGATCATTGGGTGTTGAATATTAGTGACCTATCCTAAGAAAGGGCCATCAATATCTAAGTAACAGAAAACCGCTTTAAGGCTTTTACATTATATATATATGTATATATATACAGTTGCAAGAAAAAGTATGTGAACCCTTTGAAATGATATGGATTTCTGCACAAATTGGTCATAAAATGTGATCTGATCTTCATCTAAGTCACAACAATAGACAATCACAGTCTGCTTAAACTAATAACACACAAAGAATTAAATGTTACCATGTTTTTATTGAACACACCATGTAAACATTCAGAGTGCAGGTGGAAAAAGTATGTGAACCCCTAGACTAATGACATCTCCAAGAGCTAATTGGAGTGAGGTGTCAGCCAACTGGAGTCCAATCAATAAGATGAGATTGTAGGTGTTGGTTAAAGCTGCCCTGCCCTATAAAAAACACACACCAGTTCTGGGTTTGCTTTTCACAAGAAGCATTGCCTGATGTGAATGATGCCTCGCACAAAAGAGCTCTCAGAAGACCTACGATTAAGAATTGTTGACTTGCATAAAGCTGGAAAGGGTTATAAAAGTATCTTCAAAAGCCTTGCTGTTCATCAGTCCATGATAAGACAAATTGTCTATTAATGGAGAAAGTTCAGCACTGCTGCTACTCTCCCTAGGAGTGGTGGCCGTCCTGTAAAGATGACTGTAAGAGCATAGCCCAGACTGCTCAATGAGGTGAAGAAGAATCCTAAAGTGTCAGCTAAAGACTTACAAAAGTCTCTGGCATATGCTAACATCCCTGTTAGCGAATCTACGATATGTAAAACACTAAACAAGAATGGATTTCATGGGAGGATACCACAGAGGAAGCCACTGCTGTCCAAAAAAAACATTGCTGCACGTTTACAGTTTGCACAAGAGCACCTGGATGTTCCACAGCAGTACTGGCAAAATATTCTAGAGACATATTAAATCAAAGTGGAGTTGTTTGGAAGAAACACACAACACTATGTGTGGAGAAAAAGAGGCACAGCACACCAACATCAAAACATCATCCCAACTGTGAAGTATGGTGGTGGGGGCATCATGGTTTGGGGCTGCTTTGCTGCATCAGGGCCTGGATGGATTGCTATCATCGAAGGAAAAATGAATTCCAAAGTTTATCAAGACATTTTGCAGGAGAACTTAAGGCCATCTGTCCACCAGCTGAAGCTCAACAGAAGATGGGTGTTGCAACAGGATAACGACCCAAAGCATAGAACTAAATCAACAACAGAATGGCTTAAACAGAAGAAAATACGCCTTCTGAAGTGGCCCAGTCAGAGTCCTGACCTCAACCCGATTGAGATGCTGTGGCATGACCTCAAGAAAGCGATTCACACCAGACATCCCAAGAATATTGCTGAACTGAAACAGTTCTGTAAAGAGGAATGGTCAAGAATTACTCCTGACTGTTGTGCACGTCTGATCTGCAACTACAGGAAACGTTTGGTTGAAGTTATTGCTGCCAAAGAAGGTTCAATCAGTTATCAAATCCAGGGGATCACATACTTTTTCCACCTGCTCTGTGAATGTTTACATGGTGTGTTCAATAAAAACATGGTAACATTTAATTCTTTGTGTGTTATTCGTTTAAGCAGACTGTGATTGTCTAATTGTTGTGACTTAGATGAAGATCAGATCACATTCTATGACCAATTTGTGCAGAAATCCATATCATTCCAAAGGGTTCACATACTTTTTCTTGCAACTGTATTCCTTCATAATATGACCAATTCATTTCCATTCAGACCAGCAATACCATCCTATCTTCACTAAATCCGGCCAGAAATATGCATTTTCATTTCAATATACAATTCACATCATAATAATCATGATTTTCCAGACCCTTCTTCTAGACTTAAAACGTCTCAGACCCACATTACGGGTCACAAATATCATTCTGTCTCCAGAGCATTATAAAAACAGACCATGACAAAAAAAAAAAAAAAAAGCAATCTCTCAGTAGATGTTCTATTCCAATTTCCATTCAGGCCATAATTAAATAAAAGGAAGCTTATCAATGTCCCTGAAATCTGGCATTGGTCGTTGATCGCCCCTCTGTGGGAGGTAGAACGTCTGCTACAAATATTTCATGTAACACATTTAAAAAAAATTTAATTTTTGTTCACCCAAATATTTAGCTAATTTATTGAACAAAGAGAGGAAACGGCAGAAGCTGCCAAAACTGTGAATTCATCTCCATGGAGTCATTTCCAAAGATATGACCACCCCGTGTCCTCGCGGAAGCATCTGTTGGGAGCCCATTCAAGAAGTGTCTGTTCCTGTTTACATGAAGACAACTGCCGTGAATGGCCTGCCCAGTAAATCATGCAGACGGATTGTGTTGGCCTCCACTAAAGCTACAGGAGTGGGCATGGTAATATTTGACAGAAAATGCCTGTACACATGTTACTGCCATTTGTTTGCTGGCACGGTTAATGCAATCAAACACAAAAGGCACAACGATATTCAAAAATGTCTGGCTTTGTGAGCAGTTGGGCAGTAATAAATAATAAGAATCTACTTAGGATCTTCTGCTAGGATCAGCCAAAATCCTTGCCATAATTTAACCCCTTTAAGATAAGTGCAGATTTTTTACTTAAATGTTTTATTGTTTTTATATTTGCATTCCAAGATGTGAGCGAATTTCTTAAAATCCAATTTGGGTCAAGCTCATCTGAATCACCCTCGTGATTCCATTCGAGTATGAATCGATTCCAGCTAAAAGTAAAACTCCAATTCTAAAAAGTTGGGATGCTGTGTAAGATATAAATAAATGTAAATAAAAACAGAATGCAATGATTTGTAAATCCCATAGACGCATTTATTATTAACATTAATACATAGAACACATATCAGATGTCGAAAGTGAGACACTTTACCATTTTATAAAAAAAAAAAATTAACTCATTTAGAACTTGATGGAAGCAACGCATATCAAAAATGATAGGACTTGAGGAACAAAAGGCTGGAAAAGTAAATTGTACTAATAAAAACAGGAGGAACAATGTGCTACTAAGTCACATGACTGGGTATAAAAAGAGCATGTTAGAGAAGCAGAGTCTATCAGAAACAAAGATGGGTAGTGGTTCACCATTGTGTAAAAAATTGCATCTAAAAATAGTTGAATAATTTCAGATTTTTTTTTACTCAATGTAAAATTTGGAAGGTTTTGAATATCTAGAGTATGCAATATCAAAAGTTTCTGAGAATCCATAGAAATCCTTGTGAACAAGGGAAAAGGAAGACGGTCAGTACTGAACGATTTTGAAGGTCGCTGTCACGGGACGCCAAGGCGCTTGCTCTCCTCAGCACCGTCGGCGTCCCGTTGCTGTGCAGGAGAGAGGACGCGCACAGCGTCCTCGTCTCCTAGGTGACAGGGGGCGGGACGGATCGGCCGCGCACGTCTCGTCCGCGCGGCCGGCATCCTCACTTCCCCCAGTAACCAGGGGAGGTCTGAGCACCGAGCTGGACAGTCGGTGCTTGGCTGTTCTCCCTGGTGCGGGTCATGTGGCGCTGGCCACGTCACATGACCTCAGCCTACCAGTATTTAACAGGCAGCCTACTGGCCACAGTGTGCCTGTTAATTAGGTACCTGGCGATTGTTTGGTTTCCTGTATACTTACCTGATCCTGTGTTCCCTGACGATCCTCTGCCTGCTCCTCCTGTACTGTGCTACTCTCCTGGTATTCTGACCCCAGCTTCCACCTGATGATTCTTTGCGGACTCCTGTTGTACTTCGTTTCTCTCCTGGTATTAGACATCGGCTTCTCCTGACTATTCTCTGGTTATTCCTTGGTACTGCGTAGCTCTCTAGGTATTGACCCAGTCCGTTCACGATCCGTTATTTGTCTTGTCCATCTTCCCAGCACGCATCCTAAGTTAGGGATTGCCGTCCAGTTGTCCCCTGTCATCAGGACTTGTGAGGCAAGTAGGCAGGGCCAGGGGTGAGGGTGGAGCGCAGTGGTCACTATCCTCCTCCCTGTGTGTAGTGTACGTGACCGTCACAGTCGCTATGATTCTGTACTGGAAATCACTGTCTGGTTTCAGGAACACCTCCAGATATCATTGTCTGTGAACACAGTTCGCTGTCCACAAATTCAAGTTAAAGCTGTATCAAGTAAAAAAGAAGCCATATGTCAACAGGATCCAGAAACACTGTTGTCCTCTCTGAGCCAAAACTGATTTAAAATGGACTGAGGTAAAATGGAAATCTGTTCTGTTGTCAGAGGAGCCAAAATTTTAATTCTTTTTGGAAACTATGAACTCCATTCCTGTGGTGTGGACGGCTTACACATCTGGAAATATCCTAGCAATGCTGAACATTATGTAGAGATTTTAGAACAACAAAGGCTTCCATCCAGACAATGTCTCTTCAGGAAAGGCTTACATATTTCAGCAAGACAATGCTAAACCACATACTGCATCCATCACAACAGCATGTCTCCATAGAAGAAGAGTCTGGGTGCTGAAATGACCTTCCTGCAGACCTTTAACCAATAGAAATTATTTGAAGTATCCTGAAACAAAAAAAAATCTGGCAAAGAAGACCCAGGAATGTTGAGCAGCTAGACTCCTACATCAGATAAGAATGGGAGAAATGTCCTCTCCCAAAACTCCAGAAGATGTTCTCCTCACTTCCTAGATGTTTACAGACTGTTAAAAGAAGAGGGGATACTAGACAATGGTAGACATGGTCCTGTCCCAACTTTTATGAGATGATTTGATGTCACCAAATTGTAAATAAGTTAATGTTTTCCATGAAATGGTAAAATGTCTCACCTTCAACATCTGATATGTGTTCTATCACCTATTGTGAATACATTTAAGTCATTGCATTCTGTTTTTATTTACATTTTACACAACACCCCAACTTTTTTGGAATTGGGTTGTAAAATCAGGTAGACTCAATCTCTATCATCTATCTCTCTGTCCTTGTTGTGATGGCCTGGTAGGTAATCATTAGATAGATAGATAGATAGATAGATAGATAGATAGATTTCTCTATCTTTCTTTCTCTCTGTCTATATACACTCACCTAAAGAATTATTAGGAACACCTATTCTATTTCTCATTAATGCGATTATCTAGTCAACCAATCACATGGCAGTTGCTTCAATGCATGTAGGGTTGTGGTCCTGGTCAAGACAATCTCCTGAACTCCAAACTGAATGTCAGAATGGGAATGAAAGGTGATTTAAGCAATTTTGAGCGTGGCATGGTTGTTGGTGCCAGACGGGCCGGTCTGAGTATTTCACAATCTGCTCAGTGACTGGGATTTTCACGCACAACCATTTCTAGGGTTTACAAAGAATGGTGTGAAAAGGGAAAAACATCCAGTATGCGGCAGTCCTGTGGGCGAAAATGCCTTGTTAATGCTAGAGGTCAGAGGAGAATGGGCCGACTGATTCAAGCTGATAGAAGAGCAACATTGACTGAAATAACCACTCGTTACAACCGAGGTATGCAGCAAAGCATTTGTGAAGCCACAACACGCACAACCTTGAGGCGGATGGGCTACAACAGCAGAAGACCCCACCGGGTATCACTCTTCTCCACTACAAATAGGAAAAAGAGGCTACAATTTGCACGAGCTCACCAAAATTGGACTGTTGAAGACTGGAAAAATGGTTTCTTGAACATGACAATGAGTTCACTGTACTAAAATGGCCCCCACAGTCAACAGATCTCAACCCAATAGAGCATCTTTGGGATGTGGTGGAACGAGAGCTTCGTGCCCTGGATGTGCATCCCTCAAATCTCCATCAACTGCAAGATGCTATCCTATCAATATGGGCCAACATTTCTAAAGAATGCTATCAGCACCTTGTTAAATCAATGCCACTAAGAATTAAGGCAGTTCTGAAGGCAAAAGGGGGTCCAACACCGTATTAGTATGGTGTTCCTAATAATTCTTTAGGTGAGTGTATATTTTCCCCTCATTTTGTTCTTACTTATTTTACTTTCTTATCATTTTATTGTTTTAATACTGTGTACTAAGCTTTAGTAATTTGATATATTTTAATGTATAATGGGGCACAATAGGCCTAGGGTGGGCATCCCTTTATAGGAAGAGGAAAAGAATGACAGAGGGGGATTCCATTTTGACTCTCTCCGTTTCATGTTTTGGACCCCCTTTCTACTTTTTGATATTAGTCTTTGTATTGGATTTTACTAAGTTGTCCAGGTAGTCCTATAGAGATGAATGGAGTAGTAGCGCATAAGCTGGGCCTCAGCACCATTCAAACATAGCGACACAGTACCAGTGAACAGTATTGGCATACCATAAGATAAGGGTTGAGTTGTTACTGGAATACCTCTTTAAAGGTTCCATCTGAAATCACAGCATGCTCTGTCAGGTGCCTTGGTATAGCATTAGGCTTCTCTAGAAGTTATATATACACTGGGACACCGATTGTCTATGCTACTCTATAACGTAGCCATAGAAACCCCAAATGTTGCCATAAGACTTCTCGATTTATAAAGAATACAACATTTAGGAAAATTGCATTTATTTAGTATGTAGTTATGTAGTTGGCATGTGCCAGGCTAATTCTTCATTATGCTTTAGGTCTTTTTAGAGCAGAATGTACTTCTTACCTGTATCATATTATTTGGTAATCTCCCAATTGTCAAATCTCATAAATGGTGGTCTAGATGAATTTTATAATATTCCTATTTTTGGTAGTAATTTCTAATATTAAGAATTCTCAATATAGCTGCAAATTTAGACAACATTTAACATACTTCAGGCTACATAAGGTCACAGTTATAGACTTGTTAGCCTTTCAAACCTACAGTAGATCCACCAGCCCTCCATCAACAAGTCTTGAGGACGCTTAACCTCTGAATCTCCATTTACCAATTGAACTCTTAACCTCAGAGACAATTAACCTCTGTAGGAAGGGTTATGCCTACTTTTGGCTTCTGTAAGTGGTTTTAAGGTGTGTTGTTTGAATTACAGATGTAGTAAATCAAGAGACTCCACCATGCGTCCCATTGGGCCAAGCTTTTAAGCTTCTGTTAGTGATCTATATGGCATTTTATTGATTTTCTGTTAATTACTGATCATTGCTCCAAGGACTAACTTGGACAAATTGTGCAAAGTGACCATTTAAACTGTATGTCACAGAAGAGCTTGACCTTCTCTTCATGCATCAAGATTGACACATGCTGTAGTATTTTATGACCTTTGATATGGGTTATTAGGATTCTGGTTGCATTTGTTCTCTGGTCTGCTTGAATGTAAGTCAGAGACGGAAGAAGAAAACAGAGGGTTAGTCGCTGGGCCTTCAAGATGAGGGTCCAGGAATAACTGCGCAGGGCGCCAAAGGGAGGGCAGACAATCTAAAAACAAGGTACAACTCGATTGGACAAAAATATACTGTACAAAGTTATTGGTAGAGTAAAGGAGGGGAGGCTGCCAATGGTCACAACCTAACCCTGATGTACTCAGGGTAGGTGATAGGAAGAAAAAAGTGATGTTGCGTCGAAACGCTAAAAAGGACCAAAAAGGAGGCGACAAAATCCCTAGGATCTAGGACTTGGATAATCACAAACCCAAAAATAAAATCTATGGGGTTTGTATAGGCAAGTGGACTAGCAATACTTACACACTCTCAGGATTTGTACACTTTCAGGATCAGATCACATATGGTTAAACAGTGTTAAAAATAAAACAATGGTCTAGAAAAATGCATATAAAATCAAGGAGTGACATATAAAATCAAAATTAAAATGTTAGTGACTCACTTCACCCAGGAGGGTAATGTGGGATAAAGCTCAAGATACCCACATCACACCTCCTGCGCCTTGGTCGCCCGTAGAGATATCAGAAGCGAACAGTGACCACTCAAGAGTCTTTGTTCTTTCTTTCTTTTCTTTTATTTCAAAGCCAGAGTGGGGGAGTGAGCAGCTCAACACGTTTCGGGGCCTCTTAATGGGTCCCCTTCATCAGGAGCAGATACAGTCATAGTAATAAACAATGGTGTTTAAATAACAGAAAAAAAACGCCAAACAGCTTCCAGTGGCGTCACTTCCGGTGTCTGCATGCGTTCCACAGTGGAACACACCGGAAGTGACGCCCCATTAGCCGCCAGGTAACAAGATTATCATAAAAGCCAATAGACAAATAGGTTTACCATAATCACTTCTAAATAGATGTGGGGATGAGATGTGGTGTTTAGGTTACTGATCGTCACAGTCCCCGGATCTCTTTATTGGTCTCATCATAGTTCTTCTGGTGCGTTCTATTTAGAAGTGATTATGGTAAACCTGTATTATGCATTTTTAAGTTTTGATTTTTGATATGTCCTGTTAGTTTTGACATCTTCTTGACCAGCTAGACTGCCAGTCACATCATCACTTGCATTATGCTTCTCACAGTTCAGTAAAACTGCTTTGCTTACGCTTTTCATAGAAATATCCTCAGTCATCAGTTTCCGGCACAATGCATCATGTCCCATTTGTGTTTTTGTGATGTGTTCGCTGGTCCATTTCAAATCAGAAATCACCTTAGGTATCCCATATCACCCACTAAACATCCGTTATTCCATAACGATTTCCCATCACGCCAGCCTTTGCATTGATTTTAGGAGTAACCACAGGGTGAAAGGTCTTCCATATCAAAGTCAATACATTTCCCTGTGTCATCAGACTGAATAATTCAAATATTCATCACTGTAAATGCTTGTAGGGAGACATGTTATCTTGAACATTTTTTCATGTGAATTGACGTTTTAATGTCACGGACACAACCACTGTCTATCTTTTCATTTGTGCAGTGTAAGATCAGAATTTACATTGCAAGCCAGCTGCACTAAATGCGGGTGACGATCCTCTGCCTTAAATGGGATGTACCTATTTTACAATAAAAAAATAATAATAATTGCATCTAAAAGTAAATAATGAATTAATTTCTTCAAAAATTATTTCAAAATCCCATTCGTACCGAACTTTAGGATTTTGGGACCCTGGACCCGAACCCGAACATTTCCGTAAAAGTTCGGGTTCGGTGTTCGCCGCTTTCTTGGCACTTTTTGAAAGGCTGCACAGCAGCCAATCAACAAGCGTCATACTACTTGCTCCAAGAGGCCATCACAGCCATGCCTACTATTGGCATGGCTGTGATTGGCCAACTGCAGCATGTGACCCAGCCTCTATTTAAGCTGGAGTCACGTAGCGCCGCCCGTCACTCTGCTCGGATTAGTGTAGGGAGAGGCTGCAGCTGCTGTGAGGGATAAATCAGCTAGGAATCTTATGAAGAACTGCTTATTTACTCAGCGATCTACAGCAAATGTGTTTTGTGGGTGCAGTGCACAATTTTTTAAGCCTGCCCTGAGCCAACTACTACTGAAAACAAACTTTTTTTCCTTCAGTTAGTCAATATCAATACATAATCGGCAGCCATTTTATGTAACAATAGTGCACCAGCACAGGATATCTGCATGTCTGCAAGTCCATAAATACAGCTTTGAGACACTGGGGTTGAAAAAAAACTTTTTTTCATATAGTGCACATCTAGGATTATCGCTGCATTAGTGTCACATTTAGGCCAGAAATACGGCTTTCTCATACTGGGGCATACTGGGGCGAAAAACCCCCCATCTGTTTCATATAGTGCACATCTAGGATTATAGGTGCATAAGGGACTGTTCATTTTAGGCTAGAAATACGGCTTTTGCTTACTGGGGTTAAAAAAAAACCTCTGATATACTGCACATCTGGGATTATAGGTGCATAAGTTACTGTGAATTTTTGCCCACAAATACAGCTTTTGCTTACTGGGGTTAAAAAAAACCTCTGATATACTGCACATCTGGAATTAGAGGTGTATAAGTTACTGTGAAATTTAGGCCACAAATACCGCTGTCATATAGAGTTGAATTTTTTTTTTTTGTGCAATACCCTACATCAGGTTTTTTATTGGCGGTTAATTATTTTTAACAGACTTAAACACTTTTTACTTTGCTTGGTGAACGCTAACTATGAGGGAAACATCTAATAAGGGACGCGGTCATGGTCATGGTGGGGGTGTTGGTGGAGCTTCTGGTGCAGGGAGAGGACGTGGCCATTCTGCCACAGCTTCACGTCCTACTAAACCTACTACCTCAGGTCCCAGTAGCCGCCAGAATCTACAGCGATATTTGGTCGGGCCTAATGCCGTTCTAAGGATGGTAAGGCCTGAGCAAGTACAGGCGCTAGTCAATTGGGTGTCCGACAGTGGATCCAGCACGTTCACATTATCTCCCACCCAGTCTTCTGCAGAAAGCTTACAGGTGGCGCCTGAAACCCATGCCCATCAGTCTGTCACATTACCCCCGTGCATATCGGGGAACCTGTCTGAGCCTCAAGTCATGCAGCAGTCTCTTATGCTGTTTGAAGACTCTGCTGGCAGGGTTTCCCAAGGGCATCCACCTAGCCCATCCCCAGGAGTGGAAGACATAGAATGCACTGACGCACAACCACTTATGTTTCCTGATGAGGACATGGGAATACCACCTCAGCACGTCTCTGATGATGACGAAACACAGGTGCCAACTGCTGCGTCTTTCTGCAGTGTGCAGACCGAAAAGGAGGTCAGGGAAGGAAGACTGGGTGGAAGACGATGCAGGGGACAATGAGGTCCTAGACCCCACATGGAATGAAGGTCGTGCCACTGACTTTCAGAGTTCGGAGGAAGAGGCAGTGGTGAGACCGAGCCAACAGCGTAGCAAAAGAGGGAGCAGGGTGCAAAAGCAGAGCAGCCGTCGCCAAAACAGTTTGCCTGCTACTGGCCACCGTCACCAGGGACCGAGCACACCAAAGGCAGCTTCAAGGAGTTCCCTGGCATGGCACTTCTTCACACAATGTGCTGACGACAAGACCCGAGTGGTTTGCACGCTGTGCCATCAGAGCCTGAAGCGAGGCATTAACGTTCTGAACCTTAGCACAACCTGCATGACCAGGCATCTACATGCGAGACACGGGCTGCAGTGGAGTAAGCACCTTTAAAATCAAGAAAGGGCTCAGGCCCCTCCTGCTCCCTCTTCTGCTGCTGCCTCGGCCTCTTCCTCCGCCTCTGGTGGAACGTTGGCACCTGCCGCCCAGCAAACAGAGGATGTGCCACCAACACCACCACCTCTGTCACCAAGCATCTCCACCATGTCACACGGAAGCGTTCAGCTCTCCATCTCACAAACCTTGGAGAGAAAGCGTAAATTCGCACCTAGCCACCCTCGATCCCTGGCCCTGAATGCCAGCATTTCTAAACTACTGGCGTTTGAAATGCTGTCATTCAGGCTGGTGGAGACGGACAGCTTCAAACAGCTCATGTCGCTTGCTGTCCCACAGTACGTCGTTCCCAGCCGCCACTACTTCTCCAGGAGAGCCGTGCCCTCCTTGCACAACCAAGTATCGGTTAAAATCAAGTGTGCACTGCGAAATGTCATCTGTGGCAAGGTCCACCTAACCACAGATATGTGGACCAGTAAGCACGGCCAGGGTTGCTATATCTTCCTGGGACTATGGGACTAGCCGGTTTGACGCACATCCCTTGCCTGGTGCATGTGCTGAATTTGGTGGTGCAGAAATTCATTCACAACTACAGCAACATGTCAGAGCTGCTGCATAAAGTGCGGGCCGTCTGTGCGCGCTTCCGGCGTTCTCATCCTGCCGCCGCTCGCTGTCTGCTCTACAGCGTAACTTCGGCCTTCGCGCTCACTGCCTCATATGCGACGTGCCCACCAGATGGAACCTTGCACATGCTGGACAGACTGTGCGAGCAGCAGCAGGCCATAGTGAAGTTTCAGCTGCAGCACGCACGGGTGAGTCGTACTGCGGAACAGCACCACTTCACCACCAATGACTGGGCCTCCATGCGAGACCTGTGTGCCCTGTTGCGCTGTTTCGAGTACTCCACCAACATGGCCAGTGGCGATGATGCCGTTATCAGCGTTACAATACCACTTCTATGTCTCCTTGAGAAAACACTTAGAGCGATGATGGAAGAGGATGTGGCCCAGGACGAGGAGGATGAAGAGGGGTCATCTCTAACACTTTCAGGCCAGTCTTTTAGAAGTGGCTCAGAGGGAGGTTTTTTGCAACAGCAGAGGCCAGGTACGAATTTGGCCAGCCAGGGACCACTACTGGAGGAGGAGGAGGAGGATGAGGAGGAGGATGGGGATGAAGCATGTTCACAGCGGGGTGGCACCCAACGCAGCTCGGGCCCATCACTGGTGCGTGGCTGGGGGGATATGGAGGACGCAGACAATACGCCTCCCACAGAGGACAGCTTGTCGATACCTCTGGGCAGCCTGGCACACATGACCGACTACATGCTGCAGTGCCTGCGCAACGACAGCAGAGTTGCCCACATTTTAACGTGTGCTGACTACTGAGTGGCCACCCTGTTGGATCTCTGTTACAAAGACAATGTGCCGTCCTTAATTCCCTCACTGGAGCTTGATCGGAAGATGCGTGGCTACAGGCGCACGCTGGTAGACGGGCTCCTGAGAGCATTCCCGACTAACACCAGGGGACAAGTGGAAGCACAAGGCGATGGCAGGGGAGGAGGAAGAGGTCGCCAACGCAACTGTGTCAGCGCCAGCACCTCAGAAGGCAGGGTTAGCATGGCCGACATGTGGAAAAGCTTTGTCACCTCGCTGCAACAACCGGCCCTAACTGCTGATATGGAGCGTGTTAGCAGGAGGCAGCATTTGAAGAACATGGTGGAACAGTACCTGTGCACACGCCTACACATACTGACTGATTGTTCTGCCCCATTCAACTTCTGGGTCTCCAAATTGTCCACATGGCCAGAGCTTGCCCTCTATGCCTTGGAGGTGCTGGCCTGCCCTGCAGCCAGTGTACTCTCTGAACATGTATTTAGCATGGCAGGAGGCGTCATTACAGACAGACGCAGCCACCTGTCCACAGCCAACGTGGACAAGCTCATGTTCATTAAAATGAACCAGGCTTGGATCCCACAAGACTTGTCTGTACCTTGTGCAGAATAGACAGATCTAACAGCCTCAACCATCCATCCTTGTACTCAAGTGCACTTATTTCTTTTATCTTTTTTATATGTCCCAATATTTTGGGGGATACCCCTATGTAAAAATGCAAAATAACACACATCTGTGTTGGCTACCTATTCCTCCTTTGCCTCCGCTTCCACCTAGACCGCCACATGAGCCTACACGGCCACATACACCCATTCACCGCCTCCTCAACCTCTTCCTCCTACATCATTCCTAATTTTAATATTTTTAAGGTCTTTTATGGTTTTTTTATTCATTTCCCTATCCACATTTGTTTACAGAGCATTTGCCATGCTCTTAAGCACATTTTGCTGCCCTTTGCAGCCCTCTAGCTCTTTCCAGGGCTATTTTAGAGCCATTTTAGTGGCCAAAAGTTCGGGTCCCCATTGACTTCAATGGGGTTCAGTTTCGAGTTCAAGTTCGGGTCAAGTTCGGGTCCCGAACCCGAACTTTTTTTTCAAGTTCGGCCGAAACTGCCGAACCCAAACATCCAGGTGTCCACTCAACTTTAATTGTAACTAATCCAATTTTTTTTTTAAAAGGTGCAGAAAATCCTATAGTCCTATTTAATAAACAGTTGAGCACAGAGTTGATTTTTCAAGACAAAAAAAAAAAGAATATAAAACCATACACTTGTGGTTGAGAATTTGTACCAATGAGGTTTTCATCCAGCCAACCAGAATCCAATGAGTGGCAAGAACCATGAAACAGATGTGGAGTTTGACTGGGAAGAGGTAGCATAGACTGGAATAAGTCACCATACACCACTGAATCTTCTAAGGGACTGTGTCAAATGGTACCCAAGTTGAGATACAGATCAGCAAGGAAGAGTTTTGTTTGAAACATCAAAGGGGAGTAAGCGTGGGACAAGTCTAATGAAATATGCAACATGAAAACATTAAAATATATGCGGAGGAATGTTAAAAATTGTGATGGACTGAGAAGAAGGGAGATGGCAGCAGGTGGTTAAAAGGAAGAGTCAATGAGAGTCGGCATTAGCAGACGAGGATTTTGGGGAATCTTCAGCCAGCTCAAAAGTAATATACAGTAATGCATTGGAAGGTCATCTCCACGTGGTAGCATTGCATGAAATCAGTCACAATTCACCACTGAATCTCTTCAGTGAGAAGTAGTAGCCCCTTACGAGGCTTTGTCAAATAGTACCCAAGTTAATGTGAAAATGATCAGCAAGTAAGGGTTTTGTCTAAGACATTAAAGTGGAGAAAGCTTTTCTTGAGTCCAGTGAGTAAGACTGGGACAATCCTAACGAAAGATGAATCCTAACTAAAGCTAAAATACATGTGAGAAGAAAAGGAATGAAAAGAAATGTGAAAAACTTAAAGTGATGGGTTGAGAAGGGTGGTCAAAAAGAAAGTGGTCAGCATTAGTTGGCATTGGCAGAGGAGGATTTGTACAGTAGGCCATTGGGATGTCATCTTCACATGATCTATACTATGCTAGAAGCACATTCATTGGTATTTCTTGTCAAATTAAAGGAAATCTTGCCAAATAACTTACACATTGTTGATTATTCAACTACTTTCATTGAATCCTTCATGTGTTGCTATGGTAATTAGACCTGACAGTTATCTGGCCATTCATCTCTTCTTCCACCATAATTCCGGGAGTGAGGAATTAGAAACATCGTCATAATATGGGGTTGTTAATTCTCCTTGTCATACGGAGATTACAGCTGCCTTTGTTGAATAGCATTTCTACTGAATTCATAATATTTCATACCGAGAAGAATATTTTAAATAGATAGGGCTACATTTTTTTCTGCTTTGTATCAAATCTCCTTTCTAATTTTTTGACACACATAATTTTTACTCTGACATACAGATAGCATATGTATTTTTCAAGAGATAATTGCCAGTAACTTCCATAGTTAACCCGCTCTGGTTTCCAAACCATTTGATTATAGCTCATCATAGTTCATCATAGGCATAAGTGTCTTTTGTGGTCCATCCTTCTTCTAAAATCCTCCTCTTTTTCAGTTATTAAAAAGAATCAACAGGTTAGGGTAAACAGGACAGGACATGACTAACACATAGACTTAATCCAACTATTCGCCACAATAGACCAGGCGTGGCTTGATATATGTACGCTGAAGGCAAAAATACTACAGTGGCTGTCCATTAGGAGCCTCAGTTGTGGAAACCTCTTATGTTCTGGTCACCAAAAGTCATATTAGTCCAGGAAGTCACATGTTGCTAAATAATTCCAATGTATACATGCACAAGTAAAAGTGTGTAAAACTACCAACTCAAAATTGCTACTTTTCAGAAAGGGTTGGATTGCCAAGAGTCATCAAAGGAAGCCTACAAGTTACATGATGGTCCCAAGATACATAGCAGTCACCCTGACTATAGCTCAAGGTATTTCAACATGGGTAAAACGTATAGTAAACCAGACAAGGCTTTATCATTAAGTATTATTGAGACAGTTCATTTTTGGTCTTCCCTCTTCAGGAGACATTTGATAAATCCAGGCACACACATAAGTAGACAGTGCCATTCAACAGAACCCACATTGTAGTCTTGATTCAGCAACCCCTTTCAACTAATTGCAAAAAATGTCAATAGAGGATCACTCCTCACTGTGTAAAATACTGTTGTCATTCACTTCAGCTTAATAAGTAACGCACTGTGGTTTTGGAAAAACTTGAAAATACCTGGCTCAGTAGGACGCTGTTTTTCTCACTTATTCATGAAGACCAATCCAATATTTTTGGATTACAAAGCGGTTCAGCAGCATCAGTCAGTAATATAAGTGTCACACCGTAATCCCTCAGCGAGACGAGTGATCACAGTTTAGTGTATTCTGGCCAGAGTCCCTCAAAGTTGGCTGAAAATTAAACATATTGATACTGCAGCTGCCAAAAGCATTTGAAAGCTTACAAACCACAGGGTCACAGGGGGCTGCCGTACTACGCCACTCTTCTAAAAATACTGTGTGATCTTCTTCAGTGAATCTAATCCAGTGAACAGGGAACTTTACAAGACAGTTAGTCATGTAGGGAAGATTAGGGTAAAAATGTGAGGTCCGATAACGAGTTCAGGGCCACATCGTCAGCCACTGCTTACTCCGTATTTTAACCAGTACTGCATGATATCAACAAGAGAACCTAACGATTCCTTCTGATATGGGACATTTCACACATGTACAATTGAGTAACGTTCATGAGCGTAGTGTTCTTGCTACTTAGCTGTTAGTTATCATGCTGTAATCAAGGGATTGTGGGTGGCGGTGCATACATAAATTCCTGCTTTGGGCACATTGAGAGCACCCTATAGATAATCCAATCAATAGAAGCTACTTACATGAGTGTGTTGATTTTGTGGTAGGCAGTGACCTGCCTTCTCATATGATGATGTTAGTGAGGACAACTGTGTTTGACAGGGTTCATATCAAAATGTGAGGATGGACATGGAAACTAGTAAGGCCTGTATTACACCAACAGATTATCTGACAGATTTTCTGACCAATCATTGGTCAGATGGCCATTTACACACGCACACACACCAAGTATTGGTCTGATTGGAGAGAAATTGGTCAGATATAATCTGTTGGTATAATACAGGCCTAAGAGGACCTAAACTGTATAAAGAGCAGAACCCTCCAGGCAAAAGTGAGTATTTCATAAGATTAATAGGGGGACATTTACTAAGACACGTGTCCCATTTTGGGGCAAGAATATAAACGTGATGCCTCACGTCATTATTTGTGCCACATTGCGGCATTAGTCCTTAATACTGATGACCTATTCTCTGGATAGGTTGTCTGTATCTGATCAGTGGAGGTCCGACGCATGGCACCCCCACTGATCAGCTGTTTGAGGAAGCTGTGGCGTTCTGGTAAGCACCGCTGCCTCCACACAGCTTACCAAGCACAGCGCTGTAGATTAGATAGTGGCTGTGCTTGGTACTGCAGCTCTGCCCCATTTAGTTGAATGGGACTGAGCTACGCCTAGGCCATGGGTCTAATGAACGTGGCTTCACTGGCCTAGGAAGAGGTTGCAGTTCTCACCAGAGCGCAGTGGCCTCCTCAGACAGTTGATTGGCAGTGGTGCCAGGAGTCAGACCCCCCACTCACTGGATACTGATGGCTTATCCTGAAGTCATCAGTATTAAACATTTGTTGAATGCATTCAATTTGTTGGATCAATGTTGTCCCACCTCTTCCTATAATCTCCAATCACATTTTCCACCATATTGAAAAGTGGTAAGAGCAAACAGAATTGCAAGTATGACAATTGCCAACTTCAACTTTGTGGTGTGAAAAAGTGGCACAAATAGATTTACAAATTTCATCTTGTTGGGGCCATTAACCAGTCATGTCATGGCATTTTTTTTAGAACTTGATGGGGCCATGGTATTAGGAGGAGAATCTAAACAATTGGGAGGTCACAAACCAAAGCCTCATTCACACGCCAGTGTTTTGTTCAGTGATTTCCATCAGTGATTGTGAGCCAAATCCAGGAATGTAGGCTACACAGAGATAAGGTATACAGGAAAGATCTGCACCTGTTCTGTGTTTAGAGCCGCACCTGGTTTTGGCTCACAATCACTGATGGACATCACTGACCAAAACATTGTCATGTGAATGAAGCATAAGAGTTACATGGTAGAGCAAGGTCTCCAGGATCACAATATTTAGGGTAGGAGATTGTTGATCTTGTTGGGTTAGCACTCTGTGCAATTATGATTATGTTAAGAATGTTTTCATGTAACAGGAGCAGTTTCATGATATAGGTAGTCCTAGAGCTGTAGTCAATACCACTCTACAGGTCATGACAGCAGAAGAAAAATCAACAAAGTGAAAGAACCGGCACTCCACTATTCATGCGCAGTGCACGTGTCAGGGTCGGTGTCCCGCAAGTACACAAAGAAGAAGACCGGCACTCGCTAAAATAGATGCAATGCTTCTTTTTATTGCCACATGGAGGAACCATGTAAGTGACGCGTTTCGACTCTGTAATCAAGTCTTTTGTTTGACGAAGTTTCGATTACAGAGTCTAAACCCGTCACTTACTTGGTTCCTCCATGTGACAATAAAAAGAAGTATTGCATCTATTTTAGCGAGTGCCGGTCTTCTCCTTTGAGCAGAAGAAAAAGGGTGTGTTGATCTTGCAGGAGGCCATGACATGTCCTCTTGAGTCTGTTAGCTTCTTAGGAAAAAACAAAGACAAAAATGAACTAAAATGAAATTATACCAGTTCCATTTTTAACATGTAATTTGAATTTTCTGAATTCTGGCAGCAAAGTAGAAAGAAAGACTTTGTTTAAAGCGCAGATATCATGAAGCGATTAGCAATATGTTGCAGGCTGCTTAATTGCAGATGAAACGTTGGTTATGGCAAATACTTATGCAAAGATTCCCACGTTTACTGCATCTCACTATCTTGTAAATACTTATGCTGCTTTTCACGAGAAGCTAAATTCAGATTTCCACAACGGCTCACATTACTACACTTATCTTAAGTGTGCTTGACAACTTTTGGGAAGGGACAACAGAGAGATGGAAGGGGTTTTCCTGCTTTAGAATTTTTTTTTTTTTTTAATCTGGTGGCACAGCAGCGTGTTGTACCTGTTGAAAAACTCATACTCACATGCTGCCCGCTGAATTATTCCAGCTTCCTGGCTCCCTTCAGAGGTCTTCTGGTCCTTGTCCTTCTGGATGGGCAGGGACATGTGCTCCAGTGACTGGCCACTGAGGTGATGTCCCCAAGCGGCATGCCACTAAAACCAGTGATTAGCTGCAGAGATGCAGGACAGGGACTGTAAGAACACTGAAGTCAGTCAGGGAACCAGTATGGAGTAGCAGGGAGCAGTTGAGTTTGATTTTTTTCATCAGGAATAACCAGCTAAAATGGTCGAAAGCTGGACAGCCCTTTTAAGCAGTGCCATACAGAATTTATTTTACCTTATGCACCACACATTTATATAATGCATGTTTCAAATTACAATATTTAAATCACACATAATGCATATGATCCCCTTTATTACACCCCAAAATCAATACAGGCACCAGACCCCATAAACAAAAAAAGCCCCCAGATTTAACCCCTAAATTAATACAGACTTCAGACCTCCAAGCACATACAAACTCCAGACCTCTTAAATATGCAGTCACCCAGACTACAGGGGGAGGTATAATGGAGGCATGTCCTTCTCCTGCTCTCCCCGGGCTGAGTCGGCAGTGGTTGGAGGGTACAACCCTTCTTCGCCACCCTTAATGATGATGGCTGGAGTGCCCATGTGTTGGAGGCTCTGTTCTAGACCTCTGTCACAGATTTCATCAAAACAGTGTAGAGAAAGGTCTGCATGCAGGATTGCATTATCCTTCTTTAAAAAGCAAACATTGTCCCTGAAGAAAACCAAACAGATCCTATTATAGTCAACAGGGTCCTCTCTCCAGCCTTGACATTAGGAAATTGACTGCAGTAGTGGAAGTAAGTTTTTGGCATGATAAGGGACCCCTGGAAGGTTTGCCTGCTCTTTTAAGGGTCCAGGAGGTCCATCTTTTCTGGTAGTCTACTGAACATTCCTGAAGAGTTGGTAGATATGACCTACAGTAAATCCAAAAAAGTTCATAATGTAAAGATGCAATATAAAAACTTTTAATTTACACTCAATGAGACAGCAGTGCCTCCAGAATTCTAAGTTCACTGTAGGTCTACTCTTGACCCATCACTTCGCTCTACGAGAAGCCGTCGGTGTAAGTTATGTTTCGGAAGGCTGCAAAGATATGCAGTAAATATCTCAGCGTTTTAAACTTATGACTGCATTATTAACTTAAATATTGCATTGCTGTTCCAGGGTTTAACAGAACAGATTGATTCACCTAGAAATGTTACAGCGATTAGCCAATGTGGGAGTCAGGCTGAACTTCCATCCAGTGGGAGTTGATCATTTATCAAAATCTGCTCAGTACCCAAGTTGAGAACCCCTGCAGGGATAATTTCCTGCCTGTCACTTCACTTTCCGTACATTATATTTCCCTCTAGACCCAGGAAAGGAGATGAACTCTGTTAGCAAGCACATATAGCATCATCCTACGGCAATTTTCACACTAGTCCAATTACAAAAATTACTTATCTGTGGTAGCCAACTGACAAATCCACGCTGGGTTCATTTTGACATGCTTCATCCCTTCCTTATGGGATTTGGCCCTCTGTAGCTCATATGTGGTGCTATATTTAAAATAAAAATTGAGTGGTTATCTCCATGTCCAGTGGCTGAAATTACAGAAATGCACAGATCTATAATAAGATTTTTGGTTGTTTTTCGCTGTCCTTCAGCTGGCTACCTCCAACCTAAAGACAGACACCTAGTTCACAATTCCTAATCTCGAACGGGATCCTGTAAGCCATTGTATACTCTTTGCCAACTGGGATCAAAAATACTAGTGATCTATACAATTACAAGCACCCAGCCCTACATACATTTTCGGATGGGGACAGTTCATTCTTGGTCATTGGCCCATGTAAGCATCCCGCAGGTCAGCTGATAAATGAGAGAACGCCCATTTTTTGGCTGATTACATCTTTTACTTGGGCCTAAAAATGCCTGTTTCATTTGCCTACGAATGCAAACTGGATGGGGAGCCATACATTATAATGATTGGTACGTTTAAGAATACTTGCATCTGACGTGATTGTGAAAGAGTAAACAAGCGGTCATTAATACAATCACTTGTACCCCTTCCTCTTGGATATTTCACATTATATTGGCGGTGCATCCTCTATTTACACAGGAAAATGTTCTGCAGAAAATCAATCATTTTGTGGTGTGGCCACATAAAAGGTGCAATCAGTTAACAAACTAGAGCATGCTTGTTTGTTGGCTGATTGGTCGACTGGTTGTTAATTCTGCCAATCACTAGCCTGTTTAAAAGAATCCGTTATGCTCCCATAAACTTCTATTATGACGGAATGCAAAATGAAATGCCTCTAAAGGTGTCCCTTTTGCATTCCGTCTTAAGTATTATGTTATTTTGCGATACAACCATGTAATAGCGTAAAATAATAAAGTGAAGTTCGTGAGCTGTAAAATTGTATTAATTATCACCAAAATAATCTAGCCAAGTACCTCAAACCTCAAAAAAATTACGGACACGTCTATTTTGTTCACAGACACAGGAAAAAAGTCGCCTGTTTTTACGGACTGTCCAGAAAATTCGAGACAGTTGGGAATCCGGATATATGGTGTACAAATAAAATTGGTTTTCTTAACTGGACCGGGACAATTTTCATGTTTGCAAATTCATTTTTAATTCCCTGGCTTCCTGGAGCTATATACAGCGTGTATATATATATATATATATATATATATATATATATATATACACAGTATGAAAAAAAAGTAAAATGGGGTGTAACTGAAAAAAATGAAATTCTTCCATAGTTTATGTTGTTTTTTTATTATTTTTTTTATATAAAGAAAAAGACACAAATGCAATAGCACTCTGCAACCAGTCTGCCCTGCCTCCATGCTGGATGTTAAATGAGGCATTGGTGTACATTTTGGCCAAAGCATAATAAGCCACTCACCACGTCAAGGTCGCCTCTATGAGTGGTCCCTAACACTAGTTCCTACCTGTTTATGGGCCATAACAGCCACACAAAGTCCAGGGAGTGTAGGTACAGCATGAACGCCAGGCACACTCTGCTTTTAACCCCGTCCGGTGCCATTACAGCTTTCATCGGATCCAGGGATGCAAGTACCAACATGCACGCTGAGCCCACTATATACTTCTCCTAGAGCCAAATGGCTACTGGTAGGTTCTATATATGCAGACTCAGTTTTATACTGACTTTAAAACCAGCCTCCAGGGCAGATTAACTGGTCAGGTGTGCATGACTGCATGGAGATCGCCACGCCTCCAATATATACTACAAAGAAAAAATGTGGGGGATTCAGTCAGCACAACCCTATATGCAGGTGCACATCGCTATGGCGAAATACATATACAAAGAAAAAGACACAAATGCAATAGCACTCTGCAACCAGCACTCTGCCCTGCCTCCATGCTGGATGTTGAATGAGGCATTGGTGTACATTTTGGCCAAAGCTTAATTATTTTTTTATATAGTGTAAGGTATTCCTTATGCCAGTGATCTTTATGTTTTTGTTTATTTATCTTTTTTTTTATATGAGGAAAAGGGCATGATTTAATTTTTTTTAATCTTTTTTTATTTTTATAGATAAAATAATTAAATACATTTTTAACTTCTTTAAAGGGGTTTGGCAGTTTTTTTAAACCGATGATCTATCCTTTGCACATCTGATCGGCGGGGGTCCGACACCGTGGACACAGGCCGGTCAGCTGTTTGAGAAGGCAGCGGCGCTGGCAGTAGTGCCGCGGCCTTCTCGCTGTTTAGTGCAGGCCCAGTGACGTCACAGATAGTATCAATGGCCTGGGCGGGCTAAGCTCTGTTCACTTGAATGGACCTTAGCCCCGCCCAGGCCATTGATACTAGTCGTGACATCACTGGGCCTGCAGTAAACAGCGAGAAGGCCGCGGCACTCCTGCCAGCGCCGCTGCCTTCTCAAACAGCTGATCAGCAGGGGTCCACGGTGTTGGACACCCGTCGATCAGATGCTGATGATCTATCCAGAGGATAGATCATCAGTTTAAAAAAACTGCAGAACCCCTTTAAGTTTGGCAATTCAACATGCAGTCATCGGATCACTTCTTCCATAGACTGCAATGATTGACTGAACACTGCTGCCTATAGGAGATTTGATATGTTCCTATGGAGCCCTTTTGTAGGCCTCGGAACCATCAGAATGCCCAAAGCTGCCATAACAAAATAATGGTTCCCTTGATCTAGCTGTGGAGGAGCCATTTTGGCCCCAGGAGCGCAGCTGCTGCGTGGATTTCACCACCTAGATGCTGTGGTCGCAATTGACCATGGCATCTTAGGGGTTAAATGTCAGTGATCAGCATTATCGCTGATCATAGACTTGACCTTTGGTTGTTCTACTGTTTAAAGTGGGTGCCAGCTTTAAAGTCCGGACATCCGACATGCATTAAGGCTGATGTAAAAGGGTTAATATTTTCAGTATACAGGTCCAATATCTGGAAGCCTGTTGATCCCAAAAACAAAGGGACCTCAGCGTTTTTCCTTGGTAGTGATGCTCCTGACCACCTGTATTGGCGGGAACTGTCCAATTTGGGATAGAGTAGCAGTGCTTATCCAGTACTGAAACCTCTCCATTCTGAGGGTTGGTGGGGTCTAAGCAGTTAAATCCCTACCAATGTGGAAATTTTAGCATATTTTGAAATGCCATCACTTTCTATGTTGGGAATCCAACTTCAGATCTCTTTATTCTGAGGTCTCAATGCCTACCAATGACGGAGAATCATCACTTTCAATAAATGTAGAACAAGGGAAAGTACGGTATCTATTTGGCGTCTTCCACTTTTGGTCTTCAAAGATCCTGAATGATCAGATTGTTCATAAAGTAGGGTTTTTGGTATTAATGGACTTTTGCATGTCAGACCAAGTATTATACATGATATATGTGTGTGTTTATGTGTGTGAACATGATCTACGAGTTTAATCTGAAGACATTACATGGCTAGTGTACAATCCTGCACTGTCAAATCCCACGTGGCATCGGCACTGAAGAGGTCAACTTACATTATTGTCTCTCTCCCCGCATGCATTTTTCAGCAGTTCTGTCATGCTACTGAAATAACTAAATAATATTCCCAGAAGTGCAGCAGAAATTGCAAATGAAGTGAGCACCAGTATATTTTGTCAGGGGTTATAGCAATTTTTATTGATGATTTGAGAAGGTCAGTATTATTATTGATCTGTATGAATATAAATCTTAACAAATTTCTGACTTCCCTTCCACCGAGTGTGCCGAGAGAGAGAACTGACCAACAAGATCAACTCCCATATCGATCGTCCCGCATGTACGCAGAGGGGAAGGGGAGATTTTATTTACTGCTTATATAACTGTCAGCAGACCAACTAACAGACATGATGTATAGGAACTGACTTGTATATATTAATGGGGAACCATGAAACCCAACTGTTGTTTATGGATGCACCTAAATGTAATTTCCACATGAAATCCTGGGCTATAAAAGTTACCTTCTGTCACAGCTAGGCTTTTCTTTACTCAAGGCAAAGATTCAGGTGACTGACCTATCCCTTCTAATTACTCTGACTTTTTGACACCTATCCCTGATCGTCAGTACCTGCAACCTCAGGAATCCCTAGGTAGATCCTGGGGAACCAAGGCTTGAAAATCCAAAGAGGTTATCAGTGTGAACCTTGAACCTTGTCTGCACCCAACAGTGGGTTAGCACGACTTCCCAACAGTGTAACTGGATAGCAACTTTAACCTTTAAAAGCTTTGAGCATAGTTAAACTAAGCCAGCATGCTAAGCTAGTGTGATAGATAACACATCATGGATTACTTTAATGCTGGCTACATCTGTATGCCCCACCAACCTGCTATAGGTACACGCCTGAGAATCATGGCTGGCAATTCCAAATATGTTATCTGTGAAAACCTTGAACTAAATCCTGAGAAGATGACCTATCCTGCAAGTATAATATAGCAATTGAGAAAACTGTGGCTACTACTAATACTAATTAGAGATGAGCGAATCGAAGTTGACGAAGTGAAATTCGATCCGAATTTCAGTAAAAACTTTGTCATCGGGGCACTCTGCGGACTTTTCAAGCTGTTCTCCCACCCTCTCCACTCCACTTCATGACTGGTCCACTATTTTACCTTTTTGGCCTGGTTGACATCATCATTTATTTGACCCTTTTTCTGATCTGTCAGAAGGAAGGAAACATGAGAAGCACAACGGATCCTGTTTGTGTAGCATCTGTAGGGCCTGTATGGTCCCACCAGGATTGGCTTATGATTTGGTAGCCGAAAGCAGGAGTGGGTACAAAACACAGAAGACATGCAAATATTCCATCTCTGTTTTGGATCCACTCCTGTTTTTTTTTGGCATTAGCAATACTGATGGAATTTACTGACCAAATGCTGACCGAGTGAAGGCGGATGCTCCACAGACAGGATCTGTTTTTTGGGGGTTATTGTTCTGACGGATCAGAGAATGGGGGAAATTAATCAGTGACGTCAACACAAACTTACTGCTGACACATCTCCACTCTGTCGCGGGGCTCTACTTGTATAAGTGTTTAATAGAACAGGTTCTGTAGACATCTATGTGGAATCAGCTGACGACGGTGTAAAAGAAGTGCACTCTTTCACGCTACAGTAGGATTTTGGGCCTCTGCATGATTCTTTATACCCGGCGCTAACATTGACCTGTAAGGCTGAGTTCACCTTTGAGTTATTTGGTCAGTTTTGGCCCAGTAACTGCCCAAATAAGTGAAGTGTGCAGTGATTCTAAGAGCGACGCCTGTCATCTGTGTGTTATACTGACTTACAGTATTGTTTCACTACCACAGCAGACTCCTTATGTGTGTTACTGCAAGGCACAGTGTACTACACCACTATACAGGCTCTCTGCAGCCAGGAAATAGCTGTTTTTAACACGATTTGCCACAAATAAGTTCGGATCGAATAGAATCTTTTCGGAAAATTTGGCGAATCGGCCGAATTGAATTTTGGAGAAATTCACTCATCTCTATTACTAACATTACTACATCTACTATTACTACTACTAATACTGCTACCACTGCTACTACTGTTCTGGTTCTGGCCAAGCTGCCAGTTCGGTTGATGTACTGCTCCAAATTAATTAATGTACGTGCACGGAGAGATCAGACTGAGACAACCCACAGCAAGGAGTTAAACAGGATCTCTGGTTTATTTCTGAAAACAGCATAGGTTTTACGACATTAAGAAGTGGGAGGGGGGGGTGAAAGATAGAGTATATCTTTTCTATTGGCTACGAACACTATACTTTTTCTGTAACCTTGACGGCCAGAGTAAATTCCTCCCCCCTCCCCCCTTGCTCGTGGGAGAAACCGTTACTTCTTCTTTTCTTTGTAACTGCTTGCTTGAGCTGAACGGAAACCTCTTTGTAACTGCTTGCTTGAGCTGAACGGAAACCACAAAGAAACACATGATAAAACACAAAGTAAGATTCTAGTTTATAGGTGTTGGCTGAATGCCTGGCCGCCATCTTAGCTAAACATAGTCCTCAACAAGCAAGTATCCATTTTGTATTAATAGTCCATAACAGTCACCCCTTGGAAACTTGATTGTAGACTTTCCCTTCGCCTAGCGAATCCCCTGGGCATACCATTCGTATCCTCTTCACCCGCAGTGGCGACAACCTACCCCTTATAGGTAGGCTCCCAGTTGCTCGGATTTGTGGTAATACCCTGGGATTCATCTCACCCTATCTCAGCCAGGCATCATTGTGAGGAGGGGGAGCTGTGTTGAACGATGTTTCCTTCTGTCCTTCCTCATCGTAGAGGAGCATAATAGGTCGTTCATCAGTTTTCTTTATTCTTTTTGAAAAGCGGGTCACACAAATAAGAACGAGCTTAATCACTACATATATCACCAATATTATTAGGGCTACCTGCAATATTACTTGGACAATTCCCATGAACCAACCCCCAATACCTTTGAACCAGTTATTGGGGTTAAGGGAAGTGAAGGTATCAGACCACCATGTATCTTTAGCAGCTTTATGTGCATCCAGCCATTTATCTCTTAAATCCGCCATCTTCTCTATATCCACCTTAACTTGCAAATTACCCTGCGGGTCTATGTAATGGCAACAAGAGGGTCCCACAATCTGGCACATACCTCCATCTTTAGCTGTAACATAATCTAGAACTAATGTGTGTTGGTTGGTGACGATGATTAACTGGTTTTGCATAATGTTTGAGGTATTCATAAGTCTCATCACCTCCCATATTTGGTCATCCAGGTAGTCTGTTGCTACTACCAAATGATCCCACATCTGCATTGTCATGGGATATATGAAGATGGAACTAACAATTTTGTTGGTAATGCTCATCTCTACTACATGTGGCTTGCCATTTGGTCTGGGTGTGTTATCTTTGGCCCTACGATACAAGGTGTGTTTAGGTACTGCATTTATGTCAATTTCAGAGTGTGGTACTATAAAGGTAGCAGGAGTAAGCCTGGCGATGGTGCACAGTCCTGTGACATTCTCGGATAACCATTTGTATGCTTTGTGTCCACAAACTTAGTATATGTCGTCTGGAACTGCTACTGCTGTGCCATTGAATAATCGGGTAATTAGTTTGGCTAATTGTGTCCCTTTCGCCAACTCATATCCTTTTGACTGACTTTCGGTGTCGTTAGCTAATATACCTGTCCGGAGATCCTGTACAGTACGGTTGTTACAGGGCAGATCCTTTCCGTTCACAGCATCTACACCAATACACTGCACGTGGCGGTCTGTTTTTGAATCATTGCAACCTGAGTGTATGTGTGGACTAAATGTCATACCTTTGGTTTGTACTTGGAGACAATAACAGTGTGTCCAGCTAGGAAAACATGTGACATTAGCCCAGTGTCCCTCTTGCCAAGGAGTAGAGCTATGATCTACCGAGGGTCCTGATCTGTTTATCATGAGCCATGGGGCATCTGCCCACCCTGCAACAGGTAAGGCTACTTCCCTGTCCTTGTTTGTACTGGATTTAACTTGGTGTATACTAGTGAGAAAGATGGTAGAATTAGACAGGTCAATCAGTTCAGAAAGGTCCAGGGGTATTGCAAAATAAGGCATACTGGTTGAACTCACGGGACTGTGGGTACAGATCCAACAATCTCTCAGAGTTTCAGTCTCCTTCAACCCCTGCACTAAAATTTGATGGTGCCGTATCAGTGAATTGTCCCATTCATCACCCAGTGGCGTGAATACTGCAGATATGCCCACTGTCAAAGTCATGATCAGTATGTGAATCCTCATGGCTTATGGTTCCTGGGACGGTGGGACAGCCTTCACTCTTTTACAATGTGAAGCGTGGATCCAGGTGGGTCTCCCTTCGAGTTTCACAGAGGTTGGGGTGGTCAGCAACACCTGGTAAGGTCCCTCGTATCGTGGTTCGAGGGTGCTTCTGACGTGTTTCTTGACCACCACCCACTCTCCAGGTTTGAGAGTGTGGCTTCCCTCCAGGGAGTTAGGATCTGGAATGGAAGAGAAAACTTGTGCATGTATATTAGACAATTGCTTGCTCAAGGCTATCACATATTTTGCAACAGATTCATAATGCATTTGTAACTGTTGTGGGAAATACTGTCCCATTCTTGGCCCTGTTCCAAATAAGATCTCATATGGGGTTAGTTTGTGTGTGGGCCTTGGTGTATGCCTAACTGAAAAGAGGGTTATAGGCAAACACTGAACCCAATTAAGCCCTGTCTCCCTGGTCATCTTCAGCATTTTAGATTTTAACACCCCGTTCAATCTTTCGACTTTGCCGCTGCTTTGGGGCCTGTATGGGGTATGATACGCCAGGTGTGACCCTACCATCTTCCAGACCTCTTGGGTTAGACTAGCAGTGAATGCTGGGCCCTGATCACTCTCAATGACCTCAGGTACTCCGAACCTACAGACAAGCTCCTGCATCAGTTTTTTTGCAGTAGTGGTTGCTGTCTGGTTTCGGACGGGGTAGGCTTCTGGCCACCCAGAGAACAAGTCTATCACTACTAGCACATATTGAAACCCTTGGCACATTGGCATCTGGATATGATCGATTTGTATCCTCTGAAAGGGATATAAGGCTTTCGGGAGACATTTTCTGGGAGTGGGCTCGGTTCTACCGGGGTTACACTCTGCACAGATGAGACACGCTTGAGTATGTCTCACCAGGACAGGGGTTATCCCTGGGGCCACCCATATTTTGTCAATTAGTTCTTTCATGATGGTTTTGGATTGGTGGGTGGGCCCATGGGCCACTGAGGCTATTAGGGGATAAAGAGCTCTGGGTAGGCAGACTCTCTTTCCTTGTGTCCAGAGTCCAGATTCTTCTTCGAGGGCTGATTCTTTCAGCCAGATTTCCTTTTCCCTGGGAGTGGCCTGTTTCTGCATTTGTTTCAGTAGGTCCCATGTGATTTCTTCTTGTTCCAGGTCCTCCTGTGTTATCATAATCTGGTCTGACTGGACTCTTTCCTCTTTCACTGCTGCTTCCTTGGCCGCTTGGTCAGCTAGGGTGTTTCCTCTGGCCTCAGGGGTGTCAGCTCGAGTATGGGCCTTTACTTTGATCACTGCCACTTGGTTGGGCAGGAGTACTGCTGCCATTAGGGCTGCTACTGCTGCAGCATTCTTAATCGGGGTTCCTGCAGCTGTGATGTAATCCCGGGCCTTCCATATTAGTCCAAAGTCATGAACCACTCCAAAGGCATATCTAGAATCTGTGTAGATATTGGCGGTAGAGTCTTTTGCCATGAGGCAGGCTTCAGTGAGGGCAATGAGTTCAGCTTCTTGTGCTGACTGGTCTGGGCGCAATTGTCTTGCACACAGCACTTCATGTTCACTTGTGACTGCCATGCCTGTATGGAACTTCCCCTTGTCATCGGCGTACCTTGAGCCGTCCACAAAGAGAATCCAATGAGGGTTTGTCAGAGGAGTGTCTTGGACTGATGGTGGTGTCCCTACTTCAGCTTCCATCATTGTGATGCAATCATGTTCTTGTTCCTTGTAAAGAGAGTCGGTTGAGGCCCATAGTTCTTCTTCCTGAAGATCCTCTTCAGCATGTAGATCAATAAAATCTTCAGAATCTCCATTATACTCCCCCCTTGGAAGAGGAAGGAGTGCAGCAGGATTGAGGATGTGGCACCTCTGAATGGTGACATTATCTGGCAGAAGCAAACTACACTGAAGCCGGAGGTGGCGCTGTGCAGTGAGGTGTTAAGGTTGAGTCTGCTGGAGGATGGCAGAAATGTCATGGGGAGCCAGAATAGTGAGGGGATGACCCAGCACAACGTCAGATGTGACGTTTAGAAGAGAGCTGGCAGCATGGATAGCTCTGACACAGGAAGGGGCAGCTCTGGCTACCGGGTCAAGATGCTTAGAATAGTAACCCAAGGGTCAATTGCGGCCACCATGAGTTTGAGTGAGGACTCCAGTGGCGTGACCTTGGCATTCCATGACATACAGCCGGAAAGGAAGGTTGTAGTTGGGGATGCCAAGAGCAGGGGCAGATGCAATGGCGGCCTTCAATGACTGAAAAGCTTCTCCGGCCTCCATTGTCATCTGGAAAGGAGTAGCAGCATTATGAGGTATACAGTCATATAAGGGCTGCATGAGGACAGAAGCATCAGATATCCAAGGCAGTGCCATCTTAAGAGCATTATAGGCCCCCGGGCAATACAGTGCACTGGGGCCCTGTCTACACAATCACGCACTAGAATAAAAATGCAAATTATCAATAAGGCGATATTTATTGGTACTTTCAACAAAATCAGTGTTTAATATAGGAATAATATATAGGGGGGCACAAAGATACCACAGTCAAAAATGGGGGGGCAAAAACAAAATAAGTATATATAAATAAGATTACAAAATATGAGAGAATTGCGGTCTGCAGGGATACATTTATAATAAAACTATTTACTTACAAAAGAAGCTGTTCAGTCGTCTGCTGTGCCGTCCTCTGCTTGCTTCCGTGGATTCTTTCCCCTTCTTTCTGTCTCTCGTCAGTGCGCAGGCGCACTGTTATGGTGGATCTGTGGAAGACACACTGTTATGGGGGCATCTGTGGATGACAGTGTTATTATGCCTCTCATTAGCCCCCATATGCTGCCTCTCATCATTAGCCCCCATATGCTGCCTCTCATCATTAGCCCCCATATGCTGCCTCTCATCATTAGCCCCCATATGCTGCCTCTCATCATTAGCCCCCATATGCCTCATCATTAGCCCCCATATGCCTCACATCATTAGCCCCATATGCCTCTCATCATTAGCCCCATATGCCTCTCATCATTAGCCCCCATATGCCTCATTAGCCCCCATATGCCTCTCATCATTAGCCCCCATATGCCTCTCATCATTAGCCCCCATATGCCTCTCCATTAGCCCCCATATGCCTCATTAGCCCCCATATGCCTCATTAGCCCCCATATGCCTCTCCATTAGCCCCCATATGCCTCTCCATTAGCCCCCATATGCCTCATTAGCCCCCATATGCCTCTCCATTAGCCCCCATATGCCTCTCCATTAGCCCCCATATGCCTCATTAGCCCCCATATGCCTCTCCATTAGCCCCCATATGCCTCTCCATTAGCCCCCATATGCCTCATTAGCCCCCATATGCCTCTCCATTAGCCCCCATATGCCTCTCCATTAGCCCCCATATGCCTCATTAGCCCCCATATGCCTCTCCATTAGCCCCCATATGCCTCTCCATTAGCCCCCATATGCCTCATTAGCCCCCATATGCCTCTCCATTAGCCCCCATATGCCTCTCCATTAGCCCCCATATGCCTCATTAGCCCCCATATGCCTCTCCATTAGCCCCCATATGCCTCTCCATTAGCCCCCATATGCCTCATTAGCCCCCATATGCCTCTCCATTAGCCCCCATATGCCTCTCCATTAGCCCCCATATGCCTCTCCATTAGCCCCCATATGCCTCATTAGCCCCCATATGCCTCTCCATTAGCCCCCATATGCCTCTCCATTAGCCCCCATATGCCTCATTAGCCCCCATATGCCTCTCCATTAGCCCCCATATGCCTCATTAGCCCCCATATGCCTCTCCATTAGCCCCCATATGCCTCTCCATTAGCCCCCATATGCCTCTCCATTAGCCCCCATATGCCTCTCCATTAGCCCCCATATGCCTCATTAGCCCCCATATGCCTCTCCATTAGCCCCCATATGCCTCTCCATTAGCCCCCATATGCCTCATTAGCCCCCATATGCCTCTCCATTAGCCCCCATATGCCTCTCCATTAGCCCCCATATGCCTCATTAGCCCCCATATGCCTCTCCATTAGCCCCCATATGCCTCATTAGCCCCCATATGCCTCTCCATTAGCCCCCATATGCCTCTCCATTAGCCCCCATATGCCTCATTAGCCCCCATATGCCTCTCCATTAGCCCCCATATGCCTCTCCATTAGCCCCCCATATGCCTCTCTCCATTAGCCCCCCATATGCCTCTCTCCATTAGCCCCCCATATGCCTCTCCATTAGCCCCCCATATGCCTCTCCATTAGCCCCCATATGCCTCTCCATTAGCCCCCTTATGCCCCCAGCAGCCACATTTTCTTATAAAATAAAAAATCACTTACCTCTCCTGCTCCTGGACGCCGCCTGCCTCTCCTCAGTCGACTCTGTGCTCTGAACTGGCGCGCACAGCGTGAGGTCACAGAGCGCCCTCACGCTGTGCGCAGCCCTGCACAGCCGACAGCCGAGGACCAGGAAGTGGTGAGTACAGAGCGTTCACCACTTCCTGGTCTCTCGGTTCTAATGAGCGCTTCCATAATGGAAGCGCTCATTAGTATTCAACTGGGGGGGCAACCTGTGTGTGTTAGGCGGCCGTTCCCGCGGGTGGTGGGTTCACTGGGCAGGCGGGCCCCCAGGCAAGTGGGGCCCCCGGGCAACTGCCCAGCGTGCCCATTGGAAAAGACGGCCCTGATCCAAGGCCTGCAGTAGGAGATGAGTCCCAGAAAGGTTTGCAGCTGATGAGGAGTGTCCGGGAGTTGGATGTCAGAGATAGCCTTCTTCCTCGCCTCAGTTAGGTGCTTGTGACCTTGAGAGATGCAATGACCTAGGAAGACAACTTTGGGGAGACACAGTTGTAGTTTGGCTTGTGAGACTCGACATCCAGCAGAGGCTAAAAACTGGAGAAGTGAGACAGATTTTGTCATGCAGATTTGGGGAGAGACCGCACAGAGGAGAAGGTCATCCACATACTGGAGGAGTTCCACATCCGGGTGATCTGCTTGCCAGGGTTGCAGAACAGAGGACATAGCCTTGCTGAAGCAGGAAGGGCTGTTTTGAGCCCCTTGAGGCATAACAGTCCAGGTGTACTGTTTGCCTGCATGTGTGAAAGCAAAAAGAAACTGACATTTCTCATGTAAGGGAACAGAAAAGAATGCATTGGCCAGATCAATGACAGTGAAAGTAGTGGCAGTGGGTGGAATGCCAGCAAGGAGTGTGTGCGGATTGGGGACAATAGGTGTCTCAAGAACAGTAGCCTCATTGACAGCTTGGAGGTCCTGCACCATGCGGTACGTTGGAGGCTGTCCTTTCTCCCTTTTCTTCCGTACTGGGTAAAGGGGTGAGTTACAGGGAGAAGTAGTGATCTTGATTGCCCCATTCTGCAGGAGGGCCTGCACCTGGAGGGTAATAGCATCCTGTTGTGAGATAGAAAGCGGATATTGCGCTTTGTATGGCAGAACCTTGGGATCCTTCAGGGTCACAGTGACCGGTGGGACATTGAGGTGTCCGATATCATGGGGTCCTTTGGTCCAGAGAGTATCGGGGATGAGGTGCAAAATGGTTTGCAGCGAATCCCCTTGCTCATATGAATCAGTGCAGAATTTTATTGTCAGACATTCAGCAGCCGTGGGTGTCACATAATTTGAGTGAAAACCACAAAGACCAAGAAGCAAGACAGTTTCTTATCAGAAAGAGGATCTTAACACAGAAACGAACATTTCTGTGAAAAGAAAAAAAGGTGGGGGTCAAAGTTAGCACCTTTAAGTTCAGGGATGTGGATTTGATCCATTATCAGTGTGGAGTATTCACCTGTCTTGTTTTCCACTATATTTTGCAGGTCCGACCATGTGCACCCATAGGTTTGATGCACTTGGGACAGTTTCCTGAAAAAGGGCATGGGATGGGTCTCAGGGTCAGGCAGTAAATTCACTATGGTGAATAACTGTTGTGGGGTGAAAGACACATATTTTGGTGGTCCCTGTGGCCGGTTAAGTGCTAGGGCTTCTTTCAGTGTCTCAAGGTTTCCCTGCTCAATTTTCTGTAAGTTCTTTTGTAACTCTGTAATCTGACCCTGCAGTATTTGATCTTGTGAACGTCGTGATGGGCGCACGACCATGGGCACAGTCCGCCGTGGTGCCAGGGATAAAGTTGGCGGATCACCATAGTCTGTCGGGGTACCCCGCGAAGGAGTCTGCATATTACCCGGTGCATTTTGTATGCCCATTGTGGATTCTGCAGCACCGTCTGCATCCCCCTGTTCTGCTTCATCAGGTTGCCCTCCTACCATTATAGGAGTAAGGGTGGCAGGTGAGTGGGGTAGCATGAATGTACCGTCCGGGTTAACCATGGGGTACAAGGTAGTAGGAAGGGGCAAGGGTGACATAGGAGTGACGGGGGGGTCCGGACCGAATGATATTAAAGGTCCGTTCATGGGCGTTGGCTGGGGACAAGATGGCGCTGTAGCTAACACGGGAAGTGATGGGACGTGCCGGGGAGTAGTTACCAAGGTGTGGTTTTGTGGGTGGGGAGCCCCATAGGCAAGGCACGTATTTCGGGAGGAGGGATTCTGTTGACCACATGTTTTGCAGGTCCACCCACCTGCTTTCTTCCCGGCGCCATTATAGGGTGTTGGCAAGTCATGTATCAATGCAACACCAGGTTTACAGAAATATCTCTGTCTTTTCTCATCAAAATTTTGTTCTCCCCCCCCGTCTGTTCAAATTCTTTACTACAGTCCAACCACACACGGACCATGTCTGTCAATTTATCATCCTCTAACTTCTCTCTTTTCTCATTCAACAACGTCTGCCACATAACAGGGCATTGTGCCACCTTTTGGTATGTTATATAGATGTAGCAGGGTTAGCACTTAAACTCTTAACTCAAATTTCTTAAATCATCATGTTATCTTGAAACAAAAGCCATTGAAAAGCAATTGAAGGTGTTTGCTTCTCCGGTCCGCCACGTACTGTTCGGGTGAACAGTAGCCCTTAGGGACACTTTCCTCATTTCCCATCTTCTGGATCCTTCACCTTGTTCTGGACAACACAGAAACCCGATATAACACGTTGAGCCTAATGTCCCACACACTCTGGGTAGACACTGGCCGGTCTCCTCCCTTCTGTCACCTCTCGGTCACAACACCAGGGTGACCGATTGACACAGGCACTTTAGAAGACCTTTAGGTTTCTATCAGTCTGTGTTTCCGTTACAAAGGGTCGCACATTAAAAACAATAAACCACAATACATCAAGGAAGAACCCTTGCGTACTGTCTAATCGTCTCTCGCACCTACTGGACCCGCCTAAAGACCTCTGTATAGAGTAATCACTGGACGTAAAGACCTTTGAGTCCCGGCAGCACACTCTGGGCTACCCCGAACCGCTCTCCACCCATCTGTGATCGTCCCCTTTATGGAGATTTGAGTCAGACACCGGGCTGAACTCCGATACAGGCACACAGGAGAACTCCGTGTCTCAGTCAGTGATACTTGTCAACAGGGTCTTCACAACTTATAGGCACAACACAGTACATCAAGGCTTTAAAAAAAACATATGGGGTTCTTATTTTCATGCCCTCGACGCCCCAGACTGCTTCCGCACCCCTCCCTCAGACGAACTCCAAGAGGCTACACCAGGGGACACTTTATGGGCAAGATGACTCAATTTTCTTACCTCATATCACGGGTTGCGATCCCGGTGTCCGTTAGTGCGCCTCTCCTCGTCTGGTCTCTGGGGGTACGGGAACAGAGGGTCCAATCCTCGAGCCCCACGATGGGTGCCAAAATTGTTCTGGTTCTGGCCAAGCTGCCAGTTCGGTTGATGTACTGCTCCAAATTAATTAATGTACGTGCACGGAGAGATCAGACTGAGACAACCCACAGCAAGGAGTTAAACAGGATCTCTGGTTTATTTCTGAAAACAGCATAGGTTTTACGACATGAAGAAGTGGGAGGGGGGGGTGAAAGATAGAGTATATCTTTTCTATTGGCTACGAACACTATACTTTTTCTGTAACCTTGACGGCCAGAGTAAATTCCTCCCCCCTCCCCCCTTGCTCGTGGGAGAAACCGTTAATACTTCTTTTCTTTGTAACTGCTTGCTTGAGCTGAACGGAAACCTCTTTGTAACTGCTTGCTTGAGCTGAACGGAAACCACAAAGAAACACATGATAAAACACAAAGTAAGATTCTAGTTTATAGGTGTTGGCTGAATGCCTGGCCGCCATCTTAGCTAAACATAGTCCTCAACAAGCAAGTATCCATTTTGTATTAATAGTCCATAACACTACTACTTGATTCACATTATAAGACCCAGTTGATTTCTGGTTTGTGTGTTTTGTACTTACATTTCATGGACTCAACATCATAAGGACAATACTTGAGAAGAACCACTAGCCATAGAGATAATTTGTTATTTACAAACCAATGTCTTAAATGCTATCTTGTTATAGTATGTCACTTTAAAAAAAGCCCTGGTAGGTTGATCCTTTGGTGGAAGCAAGTTAAATGGTTGGTTGGACAACTGATCTCTTTGTACCTGGGAGAGTAAGGTCGCTTGAAAGAGTTGTCTGGATTAGGAGACCCATTTCCAAATATTCTCTAAAGTGGTTATGATTCTGGACCTATCCTAAAATCAGCGGGGTTCCATCACCTGGCACTCCCACCGATCAGATAGTTTTAGCAGTTGCCAGAGAAACCACAGTAAAATGGGAGCTGATCAGGAGTAAGCCAGTATGGGCACTTTCTGTTTTGGGCTTCATCCACTGTGTTGTTCCTGGTGTCCACAGCTGATGAAGACAGCTGATTAGTGGATTTTCCAGGTGTCAGACCCCCACCGATTTAATATTGATGATAACTGAAAAGGAAAGTCGCGTTAATGTGAGGAACACATCAATTAACTGGTAGAAAAGGTTCTTAAACTGTGTGTCATTATTGGTACGGTTATTGGTATACCCTGATTTCACATGGTGGATAATGCAAGAAAGAAAAAAAAAAAACAACGAATTGTTTGGTGTAACTTTCTGTATTTATTGTTTCAATAAAAACGAATTGATTTAAAAAAGAAAAGGTTCTACTTCATGGGCAGATCCAGCAGGAGTCACCATGTACAGAATCCGATGAAAGGGGAAGTCCTTTGACCTGTTTGGTTTGACCTGGTTTCTGAAGACCATAAGTGATACCTATGTTTAAGGTGACATATATTCATAGTAAATTTGCAGTAGGTCAGTCTACTACATTTGGATTCATATTTTTGTTAGACCTTTTTAAGTTGCAAGGAAATTTCAGAAACATTTTTCATAGACTGAACTAGAAAATGCGGATCTGTAACTCGAGTGCAGAATAGTCTTTATGTTGTCGATCAAAACTGTATCCCAGTCTTTAACAGACCTGCATGGCTCTAAAATAAGAACTTTACCTCTCTTTGTAGAAGCAGAAACAAAATGATGAATGTAAATAGCTTCCGACAAATTGTGTTCCCTCTTGTAACCCCAGCGCTTCTCGCAGAAGATAATGACTAACCAGACACATGCTGCACATCCCCTTCCATACAACTGTTCCAACAACCAGCAGTTTCTATGTAGTTTTGTTTTAACTGTGAACTTAAATATTTCATGGGTGGATTGACTACATAGAAAGCATACACCTCTCGGCTAAGACATCTTTCCTTTACATGACATGTCTTGACTTTTATGTTCTTTAAGTACAAATTTTAGTTCCTGTTTTCAGCAGCTCGGTTTTCTGCTTTGCTGTGTAGATTGTGCAGAATCAGCCAAGTCACCTCAATATCATTAGCACGTGAGGAATTTAATAATTGCCTGAGGGCAAGATAAGGTTCTGTATGCAGTTAAGTAAGACTCAGTATGCAGCTTCCCTGCCACTAGTCTCTTGTCAATGTTTCCTGGAGACCATATTGAGGTTGTTTAAAACACTGATAATCTGAAAATGAGTGCAATATGACAATGTAGCATGTGGATCTGTGCTGTACCTTTCATTGTACTGAATGGGACAATAATAGTTCCTCCCCATCCAATATGCATATTTTCAGCAACACATCTGTGTTTATGCAAGGACATGTTCTGCAGACAAATGATGAATTTTTTGCCTGCAAATCCAATCAATGAAAACATGCATTTGCATCAGACATTCCCTTTAAATAAGCAAGAGATCTATATCAGACATTCCCTTTAAATAGGAAAATAAGCTTCTGTTTTTGGTCATTTGACATTTATCATTTTTATTGTATTCACTGTTTGCATCAGGCCTTAGGTATGCTCATTTCAGTTATGTAATCTACTTTCTGACTTTCTGCTGAGCGTGTGCTTTTATACAGGAGCAAATCAGAACAAGTTGAGCTGAAGTATAAATAATATTAAAAGCAGGAGCCTGAGCCTCTGTTGAGACAACACACAGTTGTAAGACACTCAGATGTAACACAGACTCCAATGGACTATGAGGCAAAGATCGAGTCAGTGATCAAAGCTCTCTCCTAATGAAAATGAGCTAAAACTGGATGACACTAGTGTTGATCGCGAATATTCTAATCGCAAATTTTTAGCGCGAATATTGGCACTTTGAGAATTCGCAAATATCTAGAATATAGTGCTATATCATCGTAATCACAAATATTCTAGATTTTTTTTTCATCAATACCCATGATCCCTCACTGCTTCTTGCTTGTGGGCCAATGAGAAGGCTGCAATATCTTTGACTTTTGGAGTAGTGTTGATCGCAAATTTTCGTATCGCTAATTTTTATTGCGGATTATCCTATTGCCGATTTTCGCAATCAAGAAAATGATGACTGGAGATCATGAATTCTCGAATTCGCAAATATATGAGAAATATTCGCCCAAATATTCGCAAAATATCGCAAATGGGAAAATTGCCCCTGCCGCTCATCACTGGATGACACTGAAGTAGGTGGGCCGCTTCCTTTTTTGAAAACCTACGGATTGCAAATTAGCTCTCGTTCCAAAAAGAAGAGAAAGCTAAGCCTCTAATTCCACCAGCTGTAAAGTAGCTATCTTTTAAAGGGGTTATCCAACCTCTATAATGCCCGGGAACTGCATATTTACCCTGCTCCCCACCACCCGCGATGGTAGAGAGGCTCTTTCCCGTCGCGGCCTGCTATTGGCTGCCTCCCTGTCACCGGAGGTTGGGGAGATGCAGCAGTGGCCGTGCGGGCATCAGGCGCGATGCAGGTGTCGGGGATCGGGGTAAGTATAACTTGTATGTGGTGCCCGGACATTTTGAGGGGCATTTTAGGGGTTGGATAACCCCTTTAAGTAAATGTTTGACCTATAAAAGAGCATTGAGACATAACTTAGGATTTTAGTCAAGCCAGTACCTCTTCAGCATACAGCTGTTTTGGGGTGATCCCGCATCATCAGTACAGAGCCAAATTTTGGGTGAGAGGCCTTTGTATGGATCCAGGGGGTACTATTTCTCTTTGTGGAGACTGACTAGTAGAATAGGGGCAATCACCTCAAAAAAGCTGTCTAAAGATGAAGTACTAGCTTAGCTAGAATCCTAAGTTATGTCTCAATGCTTGTTTAGAAGGTCAAAGATTGAGTTATAGGATTTCTACCTTAAGGCTGGTGGCATTAGGGTTTAGCTTTCTCTCTTTTTGGAAATAACTCATTTGCATATTTTCTTTCTCAGAGGAGCATTGCCTGGCTTTTAAGACTCCTTAAGTCTACTGGGCGCTCTCCACAAGGAGACATAGTACACACTGGCACCTGTGGATTTGTTCCTAAAGACTCTCAGACCTGGGGATATGTGATACAAAGTTAGGTTGAGGGACTTTTACTGGTCTCTACAGCCAGCCTGGACTGATTTAGGGCACTGGCACAAATATTGCCTAAAGTTCATTTTTTTAGCAAATATTATTGGAACAGTTAGAAATCACACTTTTCTCTGGAAAATTTCAATTGTAAATCCGACTTATTGAAAAACAGAGTGAAATCACTCATTTAAGTTCTAAGCGACATACGCAGATCTTCCTTCATCAAGGATTTTCACTGTTTAATTTCCAATCTAAATATAAATCACTCACTTTACATTAAGATGCTGATGGCAGATAATGCACTTTTGATTTAAGCCTTGAAAGTTGCTGTTTTAATTAAAATGCATTGCAATATATAATGTGTTGTCTGATTAACCCCGACGGGCTGATGAAGCAGGGAAGTGGAACCTGACTGTCACAAGGTTATCACCCATCATGTGGGATCCTCTAGAACTGTGATGGCTAACCACCTGCATTCCAGCTGTGGTAAAACTAACACTCCCAATATGCATACTTGCTTGGCTGTTCTCAGAACTCCACAGAAATGAATGGAGCATGCTGGGAGTCGTAGTTTCCCCACAGCTGGATTACCGGAGGTTAGCCATCACTGCTCTAAAATAATCTGAAGTTATAATACAGCATAGTATGGCACGAATGAAACCATACTGTACCTCCATAAGTTTTCAGACGTTGGATTGTGCTATCATCCAAGGGATGCAACATTAGGGAGATGTTCTCTAGAAGCCTTGCTTCTAGAGGAACATATCTGTTGTAACATGCCATATTGGGGAATCATACAGTGGCATTTGGAGTGCGGGTGGCATATGGCATAGTACATGGATGGCCAACCTGATGCTCTCCAGCTGTTGCAAAACTAAAACTCTCAGCATGCCCAGACTGCCTACAGCTATCAGCCTACAGCAGGGAATATTGGTAGTTGTAGCCGCAGGTTGGCCATGCCTGGCATAATACAAAGGTGTACTAATGACGCTATACAGGTTTTGGCCTATGGTATATTACAGAGGTGTACTATTGACTCTATAGAGGTTCTTGCCTACAGCATGGTACGTAGGTGAACTATTGATTCTATAGAGGTTCTAGCCTATAGCTTATTATGGAGGTATACTATTGACTCTATAGAGGTTCTGGTTTACAGCATAGTGCAGAGGTGTACTATTGACTCTATAGAGGTTCTAGCCTACAGCATAGTATGGAAGTGTACTATTGACTCTGTAGAGGTTATAGCCTATGGCATAATACGGAGGTGTACTATTAACTCTATAGATGTCACGGCCATTCCCGTGACAGATGTCAAGAGATCAAGGAGGAATCTAACAGCTTCATTGATTACTATTGATTCAGTGTTGTTGTTTGACCACACCCCTTGTTTCAGGTGTAGCTTAGTAGTCATTACTTCTACCCTATTTAGTCTTACCCCACCCTTCTGACTGTGTGGTAAGATAGCTTCATTTGGTTTTGGAAGAGCTGGTGTGTTGCTCTCTCTGGAGTTCCTGCTCATCCATCTCACTACAGAAGTTAAGTGTCGCGTTTGTTTGTGTTTTGTTTTCCCTTCCTAGTTAGTTGTTACTAGGCCTCAAGGAGACGCTTGTTTCTTCATCTGGGAAGGAACGGGTTGTCTCAGCCCTGCCAATATCTATAGGGATCTTTAGGGTCTTCAGGGTCCAGGATTACAGGGTATGGGCATTCCTACCTTCAAGGGGTGCCCATGCAGTTAGGAGTCAGGGCCAGGAGTAGGGTTCTCTAGGAGGTGACCTTTTCCTTTCCCTAGCGTTGAGGCCTAGTGGCTTTCCCTTTCCCTCCTGGTTGTTAATGTGTTATTTCCTCCTATACATCATCCGTGACAATAGAGGTTTTGGCCTAAGGCATAGTAAGGAGGTATACTATTAACTTTATAGAGGGTCTGGCCTACAGCATACTGCAGAGGTGTACTATTGATTCTATAGAGGTCCTAGCCTACAGCATAGTAAGGAGGTATACTATTGACTCTATAGAGGTTTTGGCCTAAGGCATAGTAAGGAGGTGTACTATTGACCCTATAGAAGTTTACAGTATAGTATGGAGATGTGCTATTAACTCTATTTAGAGGTTTTGGTCTACAGCATAGTTTGGAGGTGTACTATTGACTCTATAGAAGTTTCGACATACGGAATTCTATGGAGATGTACTATTGACTCTATATAGAGGTTCTGGTCTAAGGCATTGTACAGAGGTGTCCCATTGACTCAATAGAGGTTCTGGCCTACGTCATAGTATGGAGGTTTACTATTGACTCTATGGAGGTGTACTATTGACTCTGTAAATGTTTTGTGAACATGGATCTGACATTTCCATGAGACCCAACTTACTTATAGAGCACAAAAGATGAAACATGTAATTGGACATCCCAATTTAATAGCTCAGTGTAATGCTGCACTTCAATGTTATATCTCTGAATGGAAAGTGTGTAACAATAAAGCTGTTTCCTAGGGAATTATACTAAATCAAGGGTAATCCAAAAAGAAGGACTCCCTAAAAACGTTTGGTATACAGAGGTTATCCAAAGTGGACAGCACCTTTAAAAAAAAGTCTGACAACCTTTTTCCATATCCTCCTTCATAGTTCTTCTCCTCCACACCTATCAATGACTTCATGTATTGGTGACCACATTGTGTATACAGAATCATCCATGCCCGTACAGACGGGAAGTGGTAACGTGGAGCTTGGTTAATGCCTAAGCTTTGATGACAAAGATCAAAGACAGTTAAAAGGGTCATTCAGACAAAAGAGGTAATGAAACTACAACCCTGAAAAGGGAGCAAAGGGTAAGTGAATTGTACTACTGTACAAACTTAATGTCTCAGTGGAGACTTTCTAGGCTTTTAAGAATTAGAAAAACATGGCTGATTTCTTCCATAAAACCTGCCATCTCTGTCCATAAGTTGTGGTTGGTATTGTAAGCCAGATACGGTATTTGAAGTCAATGGGGATAAGCTGCAATACTACATACAACTTGTTATCAGGTGTGGCACTGTTTATGGAAGAAAGCTGCTATTGTTTTCTAATCCTGAACAGCTCCTTTAAGAGTATTTCTCTCTTTGCTCAGCTGCAGCTAAATTCAGTGACTGGTAATGACTAAGACTCAGGTGAGAGAAGAAGAGAGAACACGAGGAAACATTTACAGACAAAAAGTGTGAAAATGTTTTCTCGTCTTCTCTCTGGTTTCCATTCTTCTTCAAAAACGTCTTCGCTTAATCACTGAAAAAAATACACAATATAATTTCCATGTTAATAACAGGTTTTAATATCTCTGGTCGCAGTCACTGAATTGAATGTCTTTTTTTAAAATTATTATAAATAACATGACCAATGTCTTGGTCACGTGATGCCCATACACAGAACACTGATAAATATACCGTAACCTGAATATTACTTGACCAGGACAGATTTTTAACTTCAAAATGATAAAGAGATCTTAAAAAATGTGAAAACAAATAGTCAACAAAGTATAATAGATAATTACAAAACATAATATTGCAAATTATCTGTATTAGTTGCCAAAAACCTCTTTATACTAAAGATACCTGAGCCTAACTAAGGTTGGGTTTATGCCAGGGGTGCAGCCCCGTTAACTTTGCTGAAGAATCCAGTGGGAGGGAGACACAGGACAGACAGATCAGACAGAAGATCGGGCAGTACAGGGGGCATACCTTGTTGTTCCAACCAGCACAACCTTCACAGTTACATTCCGTGCCCAGATGCAGACCTGCTTTCTCCTGCCCCCTCAGGCTTGTGTATGAAACAATATCAAAGCTGGGGAAAAAAATTCATGTGCCCAACAGCTGACTAGGAGAACAGAGCCATCGGAGATGAAGAAAGCAAATTCAAAACCCCTTATATTTGCTTAGGTAGAAACATACAAAAAAACACACACAAAAAGTAACCCCTTTAAGGCTGCATATTATTGATTGACTTGCCTTTGATTTTCACTTGTATCAGGGCGATATCCTATTGAATATACTGGTGAACTGATTTCTGGCTTGCTTCTGGATAAATCCTGTGGCTGCTGTTCCTACTGTATATTGACTTTCCTGGTTAATAACATTAGCCTGCCTCTGGATTTACCCTTCTTTCTCGGCATTGATTGATTTCTCTGGTTTTGACCCTGACTTGTTTTTGTACCCCCTTGGTCATTCTTGGAGGTCTGCCACTAGTGAGCTTGCACGAGTTTTCTGTTACCAATTTTACAGATTTAGCCTGGGTTCCAGGAAGAGGAGTGGCTTTGGGAGACTGGTTGCAGTTTTGGGGTTCACTGGCTGTGACCCAAGTATATGGACATGAGTTTTCACGATCGAACAATCCCTTTAATGGACCATGTTGGGAATTTATATTTCACTATGGACGTCACGTATCAAATTATTTCAAATTTATTATTTATATGGGAACTTCATCCTGTTTAAACAACATAGAATCTTCATGTTTTAAGAACAGACGAGGACAAAATTCAATTTCCTCCCAGTTATTCTCATTGTTTAATCTACTGTAGGTACTTTAAAAAAGACCTTCAGCTCCACATCACTAAACATTACTTCTGACCTAATGTCTCGCTAATTATAATGAAATAGAAAAGCATTATAAAAATTTAATACAATCAATCTGCATATAAATAACTTTTCCACCACAGGCGTGATCTCATAAATAGTTTAATAAATGGGGGTCATGATTCGAGAAGTACACATTGCAAAGGTAGATCATGTGAAAGTTATATATAAAATAAAACCAGCAAAAAGCGATAGTGTTTAACAAGGTGATGCAATAACAAACATAGCAAAACCTCCTATCGATTGGGTTAAATCCACGGCAGATCAGAAAGGGGTTTTAGTGGGAAACTGGAAAGAAAATGAATTCAACATGTCGCAACCAAATGGCCTGTAGTTATGTCGGGATTTCAGTAAGAAATGGATGTAATGAATGAGCACTATGGGGTACATTTGTAATAACCCAGCCCCAGGGGTGCACCTAGCCATTCTGCTGCCTGAGGCGAAAATTGAAACGGCGCCCAACCTCTTTAGTACTACTGTTTAAGGCAAAGTATGATACAGTTGAATATAGAGAGATATTCCCACAGCCCTACCACTGCCCCCACTTGTCTCTAGCTCTTGCTGCCTGAGGCAGTTGCCTCACCTGGCCTCATTGGTGGTGCACCCCTGCCCACCCCGGCAACACCGAGCTATAATAATCAGACACAATGCTGGATGTTGAACCTGATTTATGATTTATGAGACATACACCATGTCCTAAATTAGGTGCAACATCCTGCAGTCCGTGTGCCTGAATTGAAATCAACGCCAGCCCCTGGTGTCTGCACCAAAATTACTACAGCAAGTATCGCCATGTGAATGGACCCCAAGTCAGGTAATCAACAGGACCCTCACCAATTGGATATTCATAGTCTATCCTATGCACAGCATAGTTGCCAACAGTCCTGCGAACCAACCAGGAGGGGGTGTTACCAACCATAAAGGTGGTCAAAGTACACAGTTTGTGGGTGTTTACTGGGTGTTTTGAACCTGGGCAAGGCTTAAATGTCATGAATTATATTGGCGATGTGGTGTAGGGGTATATGAAGAGTATATGTTGACAAGATAGTCAGTGCTTCATCCATGAAGTTTTCCGTGACAAATTCAAGCTTGGTCCTTGTGTTCATTTTTTAGCCTCTACGTGTCATCCATATTTCACGTCCATGAATGGTACATGAAAATCCTTGAGAGAACACCTCCAAAATCCCCTATAAAATGTGAGGATGAGGGTATTTTTTAGCCTCTGAATGCAAGGAAGTATTCACAATAAATAGAGATCTCAAAAATGTTTTATACATTTTTTATTTTTTATTTTTATTTTATTTATGTTTTATTTTAATTGTATTTTATTTTGTTGTAGTTTCCATTTTATTTATTAACTTTTTGTTTTTATTTCATTATTTATATTTTTTATTTTATTTATGTATTTATTTATTTTTATTTGAAGTTTCTTCATACAAGGATTAATCTTTATTTCCATGAAAAATTAAACGCCTTCTCTAATGTCTATGGCCTGAATTTGGGTCCATCACACAGTAAGTAACCCCCTCTACCCAAGTCCTTGAGACAACCAATATTTTCAGCAAAGGTGCTATACCTTTCAGCATTCCTGGAACAAGATACATGTACATATTAACAATTACATTCCTCTCTTTTATTTTTATCAGTTTACAATTTGGGTCTTTATTAAAGATAAGCAAAGTCTGAAGTCTCTGTGGGGGCTGAAGGGTTAATCCGCACAGTGTAGGGTCGCCTCTGTAAGTCATCCGCAGGATTTGTGAGAGAGATACGGGATCCACAGAAACTTCTATTCCTGGAGACTCAGCGGTCGTGCTATATAATTATTGTCATGTCAGGTTCGGTCTACTGGGATGGTCGTAGACCAAGAGCTCACGTCCAACCATGGCCTGCAAGATGCTTTGTGACAGCAATGATTTTATGTCACTGTCAACATGAGGACACTGCAAACCTGCGACCCTCCGATGGAAGCCTCTGCATCCTTAAAATACCGTCACTTTCATTTTTCTCACCCTGATGACCCTGGGGCTGGTGATGTTCTGCCAACCTTTCAATCTTCGAGACCGTTCACTTTTTTTTTTTGAAAAAAGGAAAAGATATTTGGAGACCAAAAAATAAAGTAGTCCGTTTAACTAGAGGCGTAACTTGGTCCCAATGCAAAATCCACACATGCATTTATAATAATGCCATCTTCGTAAGCGGCTAAGGGTCTTTCTCAGGATCTAAGGCCCTGGGGCTACTGTCCTGAGGTGCGTTTATGCAAAGAAAGTGCCACCACAACAGACAGATTTAAAGGGCATCTGTCAGCAGTTTTGTACCTATGACACTGGCTGACCTGTTACAGGTGTGCTTGGCAGCTGAAGACATCTGTGTTGGTTCCATGTTCATACGTGCCCGCATTGTGAAGAAAAATGATGTTTTAATATATGCAAATGAGCCTCTAGAAGCAACGGGGGCGTTACCATTACACCTAGAAGCTCTGCTCTCTCTGCAACTCCCGCGCCCAGGTCGTAGGTACAAAACTGCTGACAGATGCCCTTTAATATGCGGATGGGAGCCATTCAGAAAGAGCTGCTGCAACTAATAGTCCCACGCGCCCTTGTCTTCTATCTATAGTGAGCCCCCTTGTCCCTGCAGAATGGCGGAAATGGTTGACTGCAGGGCATATGTGGACATACGGCATATCAACATCAGATCTATATCCAGTAGACTTTTAGAAAAATGGTCATGCTAGAACAATACGTAGTGCCCCCAATCAGTGGACCCAGGGCCAAGAACATACCTGTAGATGTCTCCTACCAATGGAGGGTCACTTGTGCTGCTCAAGTTTTTGAAATAAGTAAGATGAAGACTAATCTCACCCAAATAGTAGTGCTACAGTATTTTGTGCTTAAATAATGCAACCGTACAGTGCCAAATAATAGCTTGATATGTGAAGGGTGGCAATGTAAGGGCAATAAAGGATGCCATGTAAAACGCACACACAAGACACAATTTTTGAACGAAACCAAGGGGCATTTGTTTGCAACGTTGCATATTAATAGAGTCATACAGTGAACACATAATTATGCCATATAGTGCACACATTTTAGTGCCTTTCCATACTGTGTCCAAATAATAGCACAGATAACGCGATTACTAAAGTTCATAGCAAGTCAACAAAGAGTTTTCAAAGTGTTAGGTATCAAGTGGGTGAGCCGCCGGGGGTGTAGGGGGAATTGGCTCTTTTACCCATACTAATGGTGAAGATAGCAGGGAACTGAAATATTCATCAACTGAACTTTCAAAGTCAGAATACGAATATTTAAGGACCTGAGCGAGCCTGTAAAAAAAGAATAAAAAAAAGAATAAAAATGGTGATTTCCTAGAGGAGAAATACTGCAGCAATCTGCGACCTCTGTGTTAATATAAATGTTCTGGCGGCAAGTTCCGGTCCTCCTCCCCGGGGTTTGGGGCGAGCAGATGTGCATGTGGTTAGAGGGGCGAAGATGTGGTAACGTTCTGCAGGGTGTGCACACAGCGCACCTCATTAGCTTTCCAGATATTCAGTGTATTAACTTAAATCTATTTAATTCCGCAACATATGGCGCTATAGATCAGGTGTGTCCACAGCGTTATCACAGCGCATTACAGCGCCAGTCCCACTGGTCTGTGCACATACATGATACATCTATCCAGGTACGTCCCACAGTGCAGTCCTTCTCCACCAGGGAGAGAGGAGCAGATGTGGAGACGGTTGGAATAAAATGAGTTTATCCGGAATAATTAGGGGGGACATTACTGTGTGCTCTGCAGTACTATGGAATATCTATCTATTATCTATCTATCTATCTATCTATCTATCTATCTATCATCTATTATCTATCTATGTTATATCTATTATCTATCTCTCTATCTATCTCATATCTATCTATCTATCTATTATCTATCTATTATCTATCTATTATCTATCTATTATCTATCTATCTATCATCTATCTATCTATCTATTATCTATCTATCTATTATCTATCTATCTATCTATTATCTATCTATCTATCTATCTATCTATCTATCTATCTATCTATCTATTATCTATCTATCTATCTATCTATTATCTATCTATTATCTATCTATCTATCTATCTATCTATCTATTATCTATCTATCTATCTATTATCTATCTATCTATCTATTATCTATCTATCTATCTATCTATTATCTATCTATCTATCTATCTATCTATCTATTATCTATCTATCTATCTATTATCTATCTATCTATCATCTATCTATCTATCTATCTATCTATCTATCTATCTATCTATCTATCTATTATCTATCTATCTATCTCCTATCTATCTATCTATTATCTATCTATCTATCTATCTATCTATCTATCTATCTATTATCTATCTATTATCTATCTATCTATTATCTATCTATCTATCTATCTATCTATCTATCTATCTATCTATCTATCTATCTATTATCTATCTATCTATCTATCTATTATCTATCTATCTATCTATCTATTATCTATCTATTATCTATCTATCTATCTATCTATTATCTATCTATCTATCTATCTATCTATCTATCTATCTATCTATCTATCTATTATCTATCTATCTATCTATCTATCTATCTATCTATTATCTATCTATCTATCTATCTATCTATCTATTATCTATCTATCTATTATCTATCTATCTATCTATTATCTATCTATTATCTATCTATCTATCTATCTATCTATCTATTATCTATCTATCTATCTATCTATCTATCTATCTATTATCTATCTATCTATCTATCTATCTATCTATCTATATATCTCATATCTATCTATCTCTCTATCTATTATCTATCTATCTATCTATTATCTATCTATCTATTATCTATCTATTATCTATCTATCTATCTATCTATCTATCTATCTATCTATCTATCTATCTATCCATCCTTCTCATATCTATCTATCCATCCTTCTCATATCTATATATCTACATATCTATCTATCTTATCTACCCAGCCATCTCCTGATGATATACTGAGCACAGTATGCTCCTCTCTTTTTCTCAGGATAGGCCATCAATATCAAATCAGTCAGGGTCTGACACTCCAGATTCCCAGGACAGCTGTAAACTATACAGTGGGTGGTACTGGAAGCACAGGGTTCCCTCCACTGTGTAGTGACCCTGCTGGGCTACTGCAGCTCAGCTCCCAATTTAACCCGTTAAAGACTTAGGACGTACCGGTACACCATGTTTACCGAGTCCTTAAGGACCCATGACGTACCAGTACGTCCTAACTTTAAAACTACATTAAGGAGCGGCGGGGGTTAATCTGAACAGGATGTCCGCTGAAATCATTCAGCAGGCATCCTGTCACAACGCCAGGGGGGGTCATGTGACCCCCCTGCATCGGCGATCGCAGCAAACCGCAGGTCAATTCAGACCTGCGGTTTGCGGCTTTACCTGAGGTTTGCGGCGGCGATCGCCGGTGCCATCGGGTCCCCATGCGGCTGTAAGGGGGACCCGATGGCATGGAAGGCAGCGAGATGCCTTCCGGTGAAGAGCCTGTGAGATCCAGCCCCCTGGATCTCACAGGCCGGAAACTGTATGAGTAATACACACAGTATTACTCATACAGCCAATGCATTCCAATACAGAAGTATTGGAATGCATTGTAATGGGGATTAGACCCCCAAAAGTTCAAGTCCCAAAGTGGGACAAAAAATAAAGTGAAAAAAAAGTTGAAAAAATAAAGTTTTCCCTCCAAAAAATTAAAAGTTTCAAGTAAAAATAAACAAAAACGTCATTTTCCCCAAATAAAGTTCAAAAAAATTGTCCATATCGACCGGCTCTATAAACATATCACATGAATTAACCCCTCAGATGAAGATCATAAAAAATAAAGACTGCTAAATAAACCATTTTTTTGTCACCTTACATCACAAAAAGTACAACAGCAAGCGATCAAAAAGGCGTTTGCCCACCAAAATAATACCAATCTAACCGTCACCTCTTCCCGCAAAAATGAGCCCCTACCTGAGACAATCGCCTAAAAAATAAAAAAACTATGGCTCAGAATATGGAGACACTAAAACATAATAAAAAAATAAAAAAAAAGCTGTTATTGTGTAAAACTTACATAAATAAAAAAAAGTATACATATTAGGTATCACCGCATCCGTATCGACTGGCTCTATAAAAATATCACATGACCTAACCCCTGAGATGAACACTGTAAAAAATAAAAAATAAAAACTGTGCTAAATAAACAATTTTTTGTCACCTTACATCACAAAAAGTGTAATAGCAAGCGATCAAAAAGTCATATGCACCCTTAAATAGGGCCAATCAAACCGTCATCTCATCCCGCAAAAAATGAGACCCTACCTAAGATAATCGCCCAAAAACTGAAAAAACTATGGTTCTCAGAATATGGAGACACTAAAAGATGATTTTTCTTTTTGTTTCAAAAATAATATTAATGTGTAAAAGTTACATAAATAAAGAAAAAGTATACATATTAGGTATCGCCGCGTCCGTATCGACTGGCTCTATAAAAATATCACATGACCTAACCCCTCAGATGAATACTGTAAAAAATAAAAACTGTGCTAAATAAACAATTTTTTGTCACCTTACATCACAAAAAGTGTAATAGCAAGCAATCAAAAAGTCACTCGCACCCCAAAATAGTGCCAATAAAACCATCATTTTATCCCGCAAAAATCATACCCTACCCAAGGTAATCGCCCAAAAACTGAAAAAAAAATTATGGCTCTCAGACTATGGAAACACTAAAACATGTTATTTTTTGCTTCAAAAATGAAATCATTGTGTAAAACTTACATAAATAAAAAAAAGTATACATATTAGGTATCGCAGCGTCTGTGACAAACTGGTCTATAAAAATATCACATGATCTAACCTGTCAGACGAATGTTGTAAATAACATAAAATAAAAACGATGCCAAAACAGATATTTCTTGTTACCTTGCCTCACAAAAAGTGTAATATAGAGCAACCAAAAATCATATGTACCCTAAACTAGTACCAACAATACTGCCACCTTATCACGTAGTTTCTAAAATGGGGTCACTTTTTTGGGTGCGTCAGGGGGGCTTCAAATGGGACATGGTGTCAAAAAAAACAGTCCAGCAAAACCTGCCTTCCAAAAACCGCATGGCATTCCTTTCCTTCTGCGCCCTTCCGTGTGGCCGTTCAGCTGTTTACGACCACATATGGGGTGTTTCTGTAAACTACAGAATCAGGGCCATAAATATTGAGTTTGGTATGGCTGTTAACCCTTGCTTTATAACTGGAAAAAAAAAAATTAAAATGGAAAATGTGCCAAAAATTTGACATTTTTTAATTGTATCTCTATTTTCCATTAATTCTTGTGGAACACCTAAAGGGTTAACGACGTTTGTAAAATCAGTTTTGAATACCTTGAGGGATGTAGTTTCTTAGATGGGGTCACTTTTATGGAGTTTTTACTCTAGGGGTGCATCAGGGGGGCTTTAAAATGGGACATGGTGTCAACAAAAACCAGTCCAGCAAAACCTGCCTTCCCAAAACCGTATGGCATTCCTTTTCTTCTGCGCCCTGCCGTGTGCCCGTACAGCGATTTACGACCACATATGGGGTGTTTCTGTAAACTACAGAATCAGGGCCATAAATATTGAGTTTGGTTTGGCTGTTAACCCTTGCTTTATAACTGGAAGAAATTATTAAAAAGGAAAATCTGCCAAAAATGGGAAATTTAATTCCATAAATTCTTGTGGAACACCTAAAGGGTTAACAAAGTTAGTAAAATCAGTTTTGAATACCTTGAGGGGTGTAGTTTATAGAATGGGGTCATTTTTGGGTGGTTTCTATTATGTAAGCCTCGCAAAGTTACTTCAGACCTGAACAGGTCCCTAAAAATTGGGTTTTTGAAAATTTCGGAAAAATTTCAAGATTTGCTTCTAAACTTCTAAGCCTTGTAACATCCCCAAAAAATAAAATATCATTCCCACAATGATCAAAACATGAAGTAGACATATGGGGAATGTGAAGTAATGACTATTTTGTAGGTATTACTATGTATTATAGAAGTAGAGAAATTGAAACTTGGAAATTTGCAATTTTTTACAAATTTTAGGTAAATTTGGTATTTTTTTATAAATAAAAATAATTTTTTTTAATTTCATTTTACCAGTGTCACGAAGTACAATATGTGACGAAAAAACAATCTCAGAAATAGCCTGGATAAGTCAAAGCGTTTTAAAGTTATCAGCACTTAAAGTGACACTGGTCAGATTTGCAAAAAATGGCCAAGTCCTTAAGGTGAAATAGGGCTGAGTCCTTAAGGGGTTAAAAGGGTTGTCCCATGGAAAAATATTCTACAGTTTGGAAACCAGCACCCGGATCTGAATACCTTTGCAATTGTATATAATAAAAAAATGTGTATAGCCTCTGAGTTATTCGCCTCTGAGTTATTCATTAAAATGTGTCTGTATGGCGCCACCTGTTGTATGTTTTTTTTCTTATCTCTTTGACCTGCTCACTGAGAAGGCCACACATGCTCAGTTTCATCCTTCAAATTTCTCCTGAGCTGTGATAGGCAGAGCTGAGACACACCCCCTAAACTGCAGGACAAAAGACACTCCCCTTGAGCTGCCAGCTTGATATACATCTAGCAGAGCAATAAATCCTAGCTTTGTTAGAAAGAGCTTTTAATTTACTATATGATTTTTATTTTTGACATTAGTCATGGGATAACCCCTTTAAGTGAATGGAAGGTTAGCTTCAGTACTCTTGTGCCGAAACTACACAGTGTTTGGGACTTTCTATCTACTGCATGGTGTCTACCACCTGCCCAAAATAGTCAGTGGGGATGAGGGGAGGTGGATGACCACTAATCTGATAATGATGTCCTATCCTGAGGATAGGTTATCAATATCCAAGTAAAAAAATTAAAATCAATAGGAGATCCCTACAATGGAAGGGATTACATGCTCTGTAACTTTTCTCTGCTATGGTTGGTATATAACATACTCTATCTAAATGGGAACCCCCTCTAATTCCTCAGTAACAAGGTACCTAGACATGGGTTTTGCAAACCAAAGAACCTCTGTAGATCTCTTACAAAAATACTTAGAACTAGTGACCTTCTTGAGGTATGTGGCAGTAGAAGAACAAAAGTCCTAAGAGACGGACTCGACCCATATTTATAAAACACGATTTCCATGGCTTTTCATGTTTTTCACACCAAATTGCCTCCATACAAAGGATGCCTCATCTAAATTTGGACAATTACTGTCTTTCAATAGGTTGTCCCAAAAATTCAGTGTTATCCAAGTTTATGGTGACCTGCAGTGCCCATTAGTCAGCCTAAGTGCTCAGTTTGCTTCCAATTAAATATCCATTTGAAATTTTAGATTTTTTCAACCCAAACGTTTTTATTTTTCTCTTGCTAACATTGTCCCAAGATTGCAGTGGTCCCAAGAGGTCGGTAAATACTACTAATATCAGACTAACCCCCCTAAAGACTTGTTACTTAAAAATTTCTTATAGGATTGGAACAATCGGGAATTTTGAGCAGCTGATTTTATTTCTTGAAACACTTTTTTTTTCCTATTTATTTTTATTTTTTTTATCAAGGATTCAAGGTGGAGCTTCAATAATTGGAATTAGTCAACAATAGAAAGTACTACTGATGTAGCAGAGCTGAATTCATAATTTGACTGCATTCTTTTGTGCACAGTGGTAGCTCACAGAGCTAGGGCTCATGCAATCCGGAAGATACGGAGCTGAAGGCCACAGAAGCACTACGGAGTCCTTCCGTGGCATTTCGGTCTGTAGAGAACATGCTCTATTTTTATGTGGTGCAGATGGATTGCAGACCTATTCAAGTAGAATGGTTCTGCATCCGTCAGCACAGGCCGCATGGACGGGGCCCGTGCATTGGGGACTGCAAATTGCAGTCCCCAATGCATGGCATGGGCAGCACACGTTCGTGTATATGAGCCCTTACAAAGATGTTTACTTGCAGCCTTCAACACTAAATCCAGATTTGTTTTATCAGTATTGTTACTCCGGCAGCCAGCGCCCTCCTTTCCCGGTTGGGCGCTGTCATCACTCAACTCTCCCTTTCAGCATTGTGGGAGTTAATCCTTTCATCTTGCTCCCCGTCCAGCTGCTGATTAAGGTGCTGATCAGCCTCCCTATGAAGCTAGGCTGCTTATCCTACCCCTTGCCTGAGCTTTGAGGTTTTCTAGAGTGTAGTAATCAGTGAAGGTGCGATCTCTTGTCTGACTACCCATGTACTGTACCTTGCCTGTCTACCGATTCTGCTCCTTGACACCTGCCCCGACCTTGGACCTGCTACCTGGTATATGCACTTACTCGGCCTGCCCCAATTTTGGACTGCGTTCAGACTACACCTGTGCACCAATATTTCTGATCCCAGTGGGTCAGCAGCCAACTGCACCAGGACTACTCCAAGAGGAGGCAGCCTAGTTGCTTCCCTGCATCGAAGTCCAGATTCCTGTACAGAAATTAAAGGGTGAATACCAGGAAACCACCAAGACAACGTCCTTAGGTTGAACTCAAAGTCTAACTGGTTAGTCGGCATAGTGGGTCCACACCCACTGTCCATTACAGGTATACTCTCGTGTGAAGGATTTCCCATTCAATATTTCATGCAGGTATATGGATTTACATGCTGTGGTGATGAAGTCATTGAGGGCTGATTTGTATTACCATAGTGCAATGTGATAATAAGCAAGTGACAGAAATATGATGTTCTTTTTCTGATGATCTCTGAGATGGAACACCATTGGAGGATTCTCTACCGTGGGGTTTGTTAGGGTAAAGCATATGTGACATCAGTCATCTAGCAGAAGTGCTTGACAATATGGTGCCAGAAAAACGCATTTCAGTGTGGTGTTTGGTGGCATCATAGCTGCAATTTGATTGAACAGTGACTGCTATGTGTGACCTAACCATTGACAAATTCACAATGTTTGAATCCATGCTAACAATTGGTGTCAGTCCACCTGACCCTACCCCAGCCCTCCATTCTACTTTTAAAGGGGTTTGTCACATATGTACCGCTGAGTCCCGTGACCAGGGATGGGTCAACCAGGAACAAGACTACCTTCAAGCTCTCATTCTTTGCACACCACAGACTCAGGCTGCAAAGTAAGCGTAGACCACCCCCAAGCAGCACAGACCAAACACCCCAAACACCAGTTGCCACCACCGACTTTGATGTAAGTCAGAAACGCTGCAGACCCCACGTATGTACGTTCAGCTCGCAGGTGAGGGCGTCAACATGATGGTTATGGGATAATGATACTGGTGGATATTTGACCTAACACCAGTAAGATACCATTTCCACATTCTACAAGGCTTCCTACATTACCAGTAAAAAACCCTGACTTCACAAGACACACAAATATAATGACGCTTACAATTTGTAATTAAACATGGAAATTAAATGATTTACGGGCCCCAGATTGATCGTTTCTATGTGAGATTGCTGTGTTTATCTTCATGAATGTTAAACGGCTGATTTATCGTCACGGCCTACATTTAATCATTAGCCGCAGAATGTTTATAGCCCATTAAATCACAAGGAAACCATTTTTATATACTCCCCAAAAATGGCCCATACATTTACATGAACATTATAGATCAGGAGAATGGAATCATCTGCAGAGTCAGTGAGGGGAGAGCTGAAGTACTGAACTAGTGTGTATGGTAGGCCGCACAAGCGAGTTTTATCCATCTATCTATCTATCTTTTTATTGCAAAAAACATCTCTAAATCACTTCAGTGATTATTTCATTGTTTGTTTCTTTCTTTCTTTCAAAAAAACATCTCTAAATCACTTCAGTGATTACTTCTTTGTTTCTTTCTCTCTTTTAAAAAAAATAAAAAATCTCTAAATCACTGCAGTGATTCTATCTATCGCTCTAATAGACAAAAAGATTTACTTGCTGGGCAGCACTGCAGACAAGGTGAAGAAACGGAGATAGATAGATAGATAGATAGATAATAAAGACAAAAATTACACAACACTTCCAAAAAAAGTAGTGTGTTTATTACACCAGACGCGACATTTCGGTTCTCTTTATGGAGCATTTTTCAAGCAGTGCTGAAAAAGGTTCCATAGAGAGAACCGAAACGTTGCATCTGGTGTAATAAACACACTACTTTTTTTGGAAGTGTTGTGTAATTTTTGTCTTTATTATCTATCTATCTATCTATCTATCTATCTATCTATCTATCTATCTATCTATCTATCTATGTGTCTGTCTATCTGTCTCTCATATCTATCTATCGCATATCTAGCTATCTCATTAATTATCTATCTATTTATCTAATAATCTATCATCTATCTAGCTACAGTATCAATCGATATATCTACTAATCTGTTGTTTTAAAATGTGAATTCAAAAGATTTGAGAATGAATAAGCTTATGCAGGCTAAGTGAATAAACATATTTACTAAGTGTGATTAAATATAAGGTAAAACAGACAAATCACATACAAAGTAGAATTAAGTTTCATGTGGAGTGCCAACTAATTGTCGGTGCAAACCAGAGTTATGCCCATCTGCCCCTCCTCAAGTATGCATCACGCATGTCTCTGAGATAACCACTTAGAAATTTGGCTCTCTCAGCACACTGGGGGATGGGGGTTTGTGTATGTACCTAATTCACTACATTACAAGGAAAACTTTATAACAGAATATTAAATGTAATATAAAAGAGACAGAATTAAAGGGGACAGAAACAATCAATACTTAAAAATACCCTTGCAACACATCTATCTCATAATCTCATACCTATCTCATTTCTATCTATCTATCTATCTATCTATCTATCTATCTATCTCATATCTATCTATCTATCTATCTATCTATCTATCTATCTATCTATTTATCATCTATCTATCTATCTATCTATCTCCTATCTATCTATCTATCTATCTATCTATCTATCTCCTATCTATCTATCTATCTATCTATCTATCTATCTATATATCTATCTATCTGTCTATCTATCTATTATCTATCTCATACCTATCTATCTATCTATCTATCTATTATCTATCTATCTATTATCTATCTATCTATTATCTATTATCTATCTATCTATTATCTATCTATTATCTATCTATTATCTATCTATTATCTATCTATCTATCTATCTATCTATCTATCTATCTATCTATTATCTATCTATCTATCTATCTATCTATCTATCTATCTATCTATTATCTATCTATTATCTATCTATCTATTATCTATCTATCTATCTATCTATCTATCTATATATCTATATATCTATCTCATGCATATTTCCTAATTTATTTATCTATCTATCTCCTATCATCTATCTAACTCCTATCTATCTATCTATCTATCTATCTATCTATCTATCTATCTATCTATCTATCTATCTATCTCATTATGTATCTATCTAACATCTATATATCTATCTCATGCATATTTCATAATTTATCTATCTATCTATTTATCTATATCTACCTGCCTAGTTTACTACCAGACCACCTGTTCTTTTTTTTTTTTTTTCTGTTTATAAAAGTTACCCACAAACTCCAGTATCTGATAACTAAGGGTAAGGCCACACGGTCAGGTTTCTTGATGCAGTTTTGGAAGCCAAAACCAGGAATGAATAAATAAAAAGTTGTAGCTGTCCTTTATAGTTTCTCTATTTTTATAATCCATTCCTGATTTTCGCTCCCAGAACTGCATGTAGGAACCTTATCATGTGGTCATACCCTAATACAGACATAAAATAAAATGTGATAATTTGTGTGTCTGGCACCACCCTCACCACTTTTTGAAAGTAGTTGGGAAAATGGTGTGGATGGGTATATTAATTCATTTTATTCGAGATTTATCACTGCAATTTTTTTTATATTGCAAAAAGTTCTCTAAGTCACTTCAGTGTGTGAATGGCATGGATAAACTTAACGCACAACTAACATCCAGAAACTGCTGTTACATACTTGCCAGTGGATTGGACAAAATATGTGGACATTCTCAGTGCCATCTTAAGAGCATTATAGGCCCCCGGGCAATACAGTGCACTGGGGCCCTGTCTACACAATCACGCACTAGAATAAAAATGCAAATTATCAATAAGGCGATATTTATTGGTACTTTCAACAAAATCAGTGTTTAAACATTAAACACAACGTTTGAACAATATAACATGAGCTTGAAAAGCAAGAAATTGAAAAACAAGACATTACTGATTAAAATTGGACAGTACAAAAACACTAATCATTTATTAAATTTGCGACACTTTTTTGTACAGAATTCCTTTATAACTGGCTTGAAGTCAATGGTTTTTAGGATGTCATTTTCAATGCACATTAGTGAAAGCCAGTTCAAACGATGCTGCCCCATTGTGCTGCGAAGCTCATGCTGGTGTGGGTACTGCTGGTGCTGGTGGGTATTAATGTTGGAGTGGCGTGTGTACTGCCTGGGTCCTCTGAGATGCGGACGTGTGACAGGAAGTATGCGGCTGCAGTAGAGAGCAGGGCCGATGCTTCCTGTATCATGTCATTCTGGCATTTGATATCACTCCGCCTATGAAGAGCCGGAACTACACAGAAAGCATCGGCTCCATTCTTCACAGTGACACAGAGGCGTATCTAGTAAAAATGGCGCCTATGGCAAGCACTGAAACTGCGCCCCTGTCAAAACTTTTGAAACCCATCTTTCAGATAACCGTAACAAAAAAAACAGCTAACAAAAGCCATAGATGCAGTAACATCAGCACCCATAAATGCAGTAACATCAGCACCCATGAATGCAGTAACATCAGCACCCATGAATGCAGTAACATCAGCACCCATGAATGCAGTAACATCAGCACCCATAAATGCAGTAATATTAGCACCCATAAATGCAGTAATATTAGCACCCATAAACGTGGCCTTACCAGCACCCATAAATGCAGTGGCAGTACATTCATTCATCATCAGTGACCGAGACCAGTAGTGATTTTGATTGAATCTATCCACCTAATACACATTTTGAGTGATACACTTTGTACCCCTACCCTACATCAGTTTCTATGACCAGTGCAGACAGAAGCAGGACATTTGGCCCCCTCTACCCCCCCCCCCCCCCGCCGCCATGCTGTGTATATATAAAAAAAAACAAGAACACATTTACTGCAGCGCTGCTTTCTTACTTGCAAAATTGAGATACAGTCTGACACTGACTGTACTCCTGTCTCAATTGTTCCTCCTCGGCGGCTCTAGCGCGGCTCCTCTTCGTTGCAGCAGACAGGCAGCTCTCGTGAGTGACGTCACACCTCAGGGGGAGGGAAGTCGTGGGCGGTACGGTGGCAGCGACGGCGGTGATGTCTATTGGCTCAGGCTGGCGGGTACAGGTCAGAGGCTGAGAGAGAGCCGCGAGTGTGATCCATGCCCATGCCTGTGTGTGTTAGGCGGCCGTTCCCGCGGGCTCGCGGGAGGCTGCCGCTGGCCTGCGGCAACGCTGCTAAATGACGGTTGGGAAGTTGGCTGGTGGGTTCACTGGGCAGGCGGGCCCCCAGGCAAGTGGGGCCCCCGGGCAACTGCCCAGCGTGCCCATTCGAAAAGACGGCCCTGGACATTCTGAGAGGGAATCACATGAACACCAGAGGGCACCGTAACAAGTATGTAACAGTAATATCTGGACACACGAGCATTTTTTTTAAAATTATATCAAATAAAAGCATGTCATGATTTATCTGATCTAACAGAGCAAATCAATCTTAATTTATGGGACACCACATCTAAAGATATAACTCCTGAAGGAGGGGTTAAAAGAATACCATCTTGGAATGAAAGTAAACTTGTTACAGCTCCAGATGCATCTGTGACATTTATAACCTATACTATTGATTTCTCTCTCAGTCTATCTAAAGTGTGGTAAGGTATCTGCTGTGCTCACTGAGCTCTTCTATGTGTGGAGAATACAAAAGCTTTCATGTGTGCAGAGCTGTAAATGAGATCTAAACATGTTTATCAGGAGGCACGAATGTGCGGGAAGTACGAGGACTTTACACAGTGTGTTATAATCGCCAACAGGATTAATAGGAGGGATTTCTTATCATTATCACAGGAACAACGGCGATCCAACATTACTTTACGCCTAGTATTCATTAATGTATTTGATAATTAGTTTAATTTATCAGAACATAGCTTATATAAAACTGTAAGCAGTGAAAATACTCAATAGGGAAAATCACTTTATATAAGTAATTGTGTGAACAACCTATTGTTACATTTCTAGCATCAGCGTATTCCTAACATACAGAATAAATATGGACCATAGTATCGAGTATCTATGAAACTACAATAATACTATAATTACTATAATACTGCCCCCTATGGTCAAGAATATAACTACTATAATACTGCCTCATATGTACAAGAATATAACTACTATAATACTGCTCCTATGTACAAGAATATAACTACTATAACACTGCTCCTATGTACAAGAATATAACTACTATAATACTGCTCCTATGTACAAGAATATAACTGCTATAATACTGCTCCTATGTACAAGAATATAACTACTATAATACTGCCTCCTATGTACAAGAATATAACTACTATAATACTGCTCCTATGTACAAGAATATAACTACCATATTACTGCCTCCTATGTACAAGAATATTACTACTATAATACTGCTCCTATGTACAAGAATATAACTACTATAATACTGCTCCTATGTATAAGAATATACTACTATAATACTGCCTCCTATGTACAAGAATATAACTACTATAATACTGCCTCCTATCTACAAGAATATAACTACTATAATACTGCCTCCTATGTACAAGAATATAACTACTATAATACTGCTCCTATGTACAAGAATATAACTACCATATTACTGCCTCCTATGTACAGGAATATAACTACTATAATGCTGCCCCTATGTAGAAGAATATATCTACTATAATACAATTTTCTATGTTTAAGAATATAACTACTATAATACTGCCTCCTATGTACAAAAATATAACTACTATAATACTGCCCCTATGTAGAAGAATATAACTTCAATTATACAATTTCCTATGTAGAAATATATAACTACTATAATACTGCTCCTATGTACAAGAATATACCTACTATAATACTGCTCCTACGTACAAGAATAAAACTACTATAATACTGCCCCTATGTACAAGAATATAACTACTATAATACTGCCCCTATGTACAAGAATATAACTACTATAATACTGCCTCCTATGTACAAGAATATAACTACTATAATTCTGCTCCTATGTACAAGAATATAACTACTCTAATACAATTTCCTATGTAGAAGAATATACCTACTATAATACTGCTCCTATGTACAAGAATGCAACGTCTATAATTCTGCTGCTATGTACAATAATATAATTACTATAATACTGCCCCTATGTACAATAATATAACTACTGTAATACTGTTTCCTATGTACAAGAATAAATAAGTACTCTGATATCATCATTAGTAGCAGTTTGTTTTCATGTGTTCGGCTGAGACCTCAGTTCTTAGGCCTCCTATGTACAAGAATATAACTACTATAATACTGCTCCTATGTACAAGAATATAACTACTATAATACTGCTCCTATGTACAAGAATATAACTACTATAATACTGCTCCTATGTACAAGAATATAACTACTATGGGGGCAGAGTTTGGCCGCTGAGCTGTATGGCTGCTGGTTTCTGAGCTCCTCATTCTAATCGGCACAAACCCCCTTTTATAGCACCTATCAGACGCTCAAAATGGGCAAAGTGGGGAGAGATCGCCCCAGGGAACCTGCCGACCCACCTGTGAGCCGCTCCAAACAGCCTGACATGGAGCAATTCCTGAGAAAAGCTTCCAAGGGCACCGCTCCGGGGACACCTAAGATGGCGCCGGCTCCTTCTCTTCACTCAGATGCGGACGAATTATCGGAAGCTGGAAGTTTTTCGGATGCTTCCGAATATAAAAATCGAAAGCGAGGATCGAATATTTCAAAAGCGATCCTTCGCAAAATTTTGGATTCCGCACTGGCTCCCTTGAAACAGGATTTGAGCGAAATAAAGACCGATCTTCGATCCATTGGCCAGAGAGTCGCTGCGCTGGAAAATTCGCAGGACTCGATTATTCGCTTCGGTAAGGAAACCTGCTCAACGCTCGGATCGCATAAAGATCTTATCAACGATGCCCTCCTGCGAATCGAAGATCAGGAAAATCTGAGTCGCAGACGTAATATTCGTATCCGTGGTCTTCCAGAAATATTCGCATCGGAAGTTCTCAAAAAAATCGCGAAATAAATATTCGCAAATCTTTTGAATCCAGAAAGAGCGGCAAATATTGTCATTGAGCGCATACACCGCGCTCTTCGCCCCAAGCCAAAGGCATCGGATCCTCCGAGAGATGTTATTTGCGGTATCCTCAGTTTTGTGGACACTGCAGCCTTATTGAAAGCCAGTAGAGAGGCGGACCGTCTGGAATATGAAGGCTCACAGCTGCAGTTCTTTCAGGACTTAGCACCTTCCACGCTGGCGAAAAGACGTATCCTGCGTCCGCTTCTTGAAGTTTTCAAAACCTCTGGAACCCAGTTTCGCTGGCTGTACCCCTTTGGCTAGGTGGTTTATCTTCAATAACGGAAGGCAGATCACCATACGCACTCCTCAGGACTTATCTGGGGCCTGGGTCCCACTGGGTATAGCTCCGATTGAGATCCCATCCTGGATGCCGGCGGACCAGGGAGATCCTATACCCTCACCTCCGACAGCAGACACCTGGTCCCTTGTGCCTGCCGGGAAGAAAACCCGACCCAGTCAGAGTTCTCAGGCCTCCGCTGCTATGGGTCGCTCTCCTCATCGCTGAAGCCTTTCTGCTGAGATGACAACCATCTTTTGCCGGACACAGCTCCGAAAGTTACGGAGCTCTCCTTTCCTGTTGTTCAGGACTTGCACCAGGGCCGCCTAATTTTTGACACGGTCTTGTTGGATGTATTCAGGCCTTTGTCTACTTCCCTAAGGTTCTCACCTTCCTGAGTGCTATCTACCTCTCCCCTCCTACCCCTCCTGCACAGGGGATTTGCTTGCCACGGTTTTCCTCGTTGACTTCCTTGATACCTGATGGCCTTTTCTTGGCCTACCCCAGCTCTACGAGACCCCCCGCACCAGTCCGTGATGAAAAAGGATCCTCTGGTTCCCAGGCGCTCTGTGGAGCTCTTAGTTCTGCACTATGTGATTATGATTTACTGTTTGCCTTATTGTCTACCTTCTTTTGCCCTCATGTGTTCCCCCTCTTGTGTCCTCCTATCCCATCCTTATGTTCTTATTTGGTACGCTCAGTTTCTGATTGCTATGTGCTTCCCTATTGACTTAAAATGGCTTCTATTGTAGTTTCCTCCCTTAATGTTCGAGGCCTGAACGAGCCGTGCAAAATATCCCAGGTGATTTCCTTGCTACAAAAAGATAAAGTCTCTATCGCCTTTTTCCAAGAAACACATTTTCGGGCAGGTAAGATTCCCAATCTTCCTTCCAAAAAATTCACTCAATGGTTCCACAGTGCGCAGGCATCCGCTAGCCGGGGTGTCAGCATTGCCATTCACAGGCAGGTGCCCTTTGCGGTTGTAGCCTCCTCCTCAGATCCTGACGGCCGGTACCTGTTTGTGAAGGGCTCTATAGCAGGCACACCAGTTACATTGGCCAATATATATGCGCCTAATAGGGGACAAGTTGCATGGCTGGTTCAGACCCTTTCTGCGCTTGCTGCATTCAAACATGGTATGGTAATTCTGGGGGGTGATTTTAATGTGACCCTGGACCCACTCCTGGACTCCTCCTCGGGGAGATCGGCTATCACTCACGTCCGTCTTAGACGCCTGAAGGCGGCCTTGCGTAAACTAGGTGTTATTGACACCTGGCGTACCCTAAACCCCACAGGTCGTGATTATTCGTTCTACTCCCATGCCAAGTCCTCACACCATAGATTGGACTATGTATTCCTTTCTTCTGAACATGTTAAACAGATTGTAAACACCCGAATAGGCAACATTACGTTATCGGACCATGCCCCGGTCTTTCTGACGGTCTCGTTGTCCACTCTCCCTACAAGAGAATGGAACTGGCGTCTCAATGAGACTATCATTCAGGACCAGGTGTCATCTGAGAAAATAGCCACCTCCCTTCGGGATTTCTTCAGTACTAACACCGCAGGTGCCTCCCCTCCCTCCCCTGCTGTAATCTGGGAAACCCACAAGGCTGTGATCCGTGGAGAGCTTATCGCCCTTGGCTCCCATATTATAAAACAAAGAGCCCAAGCCATATCCACCCTCCTTTCCCGTATCGCCACCCTTGAGCTTAGCCATAAGCAATCCCAAGCGATAAGTCTCGCGGAGGAGCTTTCGATCGCGAGATCTCAACTCAAAAATATGCTAAACGTTACCTCGGCTAAGCTGCTCCTACGTGCACGCTTTAAATCCTACGCACACGGGGACAGAGGGAACAAACTTATGGTGGCACTAACTAAACAACAATATTCTGACTCCTTCATAACGGCAATCAAGGACGCTGCGGGAAACCTTCTTAAATCTACCACTGACATAGCCAAAGCATTTTGTGCCTTTTACGAAGACCTCTACATTCTCCCGGCCCCTCCTGGCTCATCTCCCTGTTCCATCGCGGAGGCCTCAAATAAGTTTCTCTCCTCCCTCCAACTCCCCTCTATATCCCCAGACCAGTCCTCCCAATTACTAGCTCCCATATCCGGCCCCGAAGTACTGAAAGTCCTGGCCACTATCCCCTCCGGTCGTAGTCCTGGCCCTGATGGTTTCACCATCTCTTATTACAAAATTTTTAAATCTGTCCTGGTCCCTCAATTTAGCTCTTTATGCAACTATCTCCTGGGCGGTGGCCACCTCCCTCCCCAATCACTCACAGCCCATATTACCATTATTCACAAAGAGAACAAAGACCCATTGCATTGCGGCAGTTACCGCCCTATCTCTCTGCTAAACACGGACATTAAATGGTGAGCCAAGATTTTGGCTCAGCGGATTCAAAAAGCTCTCCCAGACATTATCCACAAAGAACAGGTTGGCTTTGTCTCTGGCAGACAGGGAAATGAGAATACCGTTTGCTTCCTTCATCTTATGAACTTTGCACGGTCTACTTCTACTCTGCTAGCTCTGCTAAGCACTGATGCAGAGAAAGCTTTTGATAGAGTGAGTTGGCAATATATGTCACTGGCTTTGTCGAAATTTGGCTTTCCTGACCAGCTTATCTCGGCTATTCTTTCTCCATACTCGTCCCCCTCTGCCAGGGTCAAAGTCAACGGCATTCTTTCACCCGCCTTTGCCATTACTAATGGCACTAGACAAGGTTGCCCTCTCTCCCCCTCCCTATTCGTGATAGTTATGGAAACTCTTCTATGCAAAATCAGGCAAGATCCCGATATTGAAGGCCTTCGGAGAGCTTCCCACACGCACCTCACAGCTGCATTTGCGGACGACCTCCTGATCATGACGACCAACCCTGAGAAATCTTTCCCCCGGCTGCACTCTAAATTTGAAGAATTTGGCTGGGTATCCAATTTCAAGATCAACTATAGCAAATCCCTTGCCTTGAATGTCACCTGTAAACCCGCTCTTGTCGCGTCGCTTAAACGCTCTACCCCCTTCGCTTGGGCCACCCGAGATATCACATTTCTGGGAATTCATATTTCTGCAAATCTGAATGACCTTTTCAGCCTTAATTACACCCCTATGCTAAATTCTATTAAATCCCAACTACAGTCGGTTAAACTGCCCTTCATCTCTTGGATAGGCAGGAAGAACTATCTCAAGACCTTCATTGTCCCCAAACTCCTATACCTGCTGTAGACACTACCCATATGGCTCCCACGCTCATACTTCACGGAGCTGCGGCGGAGATTCTCCCTTTTCCTCTGGACAAACAAACCATCTAGGATAGCCTACTCCACACTGACGAGGGAAAAGAGGTTTGGAGGCTTCGGCCTTCCCGATGTCCACCTGTATTATACAGCTACGCACCTGAATAGTTGTTTCTCCCTCCTTTCCCGAAGCCCCCCGAACCTATGCACAGCTTTGGAGCGTGACCTCATTACATATAAGGACAATCTCATCCTTTGGGGGGTTCGTAGCTGCACGCCCTCACACTCCTTTGTCTCTCCTATTTGGAAAGGCATGCTAGTAGAATGGGCTAAACTCTACAAATCTAAAGATCTCAGAATCCCTAGCCCCTACCTCCCTCTACATCTCCTACAAAACTTAGTACACCCCGAAACCTCTGCCCCGTCAGGTGTTTGGTATAGATTGTCTAACCACACCCTACAGGAGATTATATCCACGGTTGGGGACTTGGCATGGGACGCAATTCAGGCCTTACCTGAGGTTCAAAAGCAATCCTTCCTGGCTCTTGCAGCCTTCCGCAAAGATATTGCGATCTTGAAAATTCCTCCTATCTGCACTGAAGAATCCACCTGGCTGGAAAAGAAACTAGATATGCCGATCCCCCCGAAGAAGCCCCTGTCAACTCTTTACAAGGAGTTACTTTCTTCCACACCTCCAGTACTATCCTTTATACCCGCCTGGGAGAAAGAATTCTCGTACCACCTCTCAGAACGCGAAAAAGCATTCATTCTCTCAAATTCTCATGGATTCAGCCGTTGTATCAAAATTCAGGAAAATTCCTTTAAGTTGCTAACTTGTTGGTACAAAACGCCTGAATTCCTACATAATCTTAATCACAAGATACCCGATCAGTGCTGGCGGTGTGGAACAGAGAAGGGATCCCTATCTCACATATGGTGGTCCTGCAGTCTAATCTGTCCCTTCTGGAAACAGATTGAGAGCCTAATCGGCCAAATTTGCGGCTCTCCTATAAGACTAGACGCACAATTGGTCCTGCTCTGGTGCCCCAACATGTCCCTAACCCCATCTAAAAACAACTTACCAACATTGCTTCTTACCGCTGCCCGCCTGCTGATCCCTTTACTGTGGAAGAACAACTCTGCGCCTACGCTGCTGATGTGGCAAGAGAAAGTCGACCAGATAACCCGTTTTGAAGAACTGGCTCACTGGGAATCTCACACTCGCCCTCGTTTCCTGGACATTTGGAGTTCCTGGAAAGCTTATCGCCATCCGGCGAACTAAATGATCTCATCACGTGTTGAGCGACACCTCAATTATTGTACCTACCCCCCCCCTCCCATCATCCCTTCTTCTCATATGTGATTTCTTCCCCCCTGTTTGTTAGTCTCGTTTGAATACTGATGTATTTGACTATACTTGTCAGATGCCATCTCCGCATGGCGCTTGTCATATCATCTGACTAAATGCTTTCTCAATAAAAAGAGATTTGGTTAAGAATATAACTACTATATTACTGCCTCCTATGTACAGGAATATAACTACTATAATACTGCCCCTATGTAGAAGTATATATCTACTATAATACTGCCCCTATGTAGAAGAATATATCTACTATAATACAATTTTCTATGTGGAAGAATATAACTACTATAATACTGCCTCCTATGTTCAATAATATAACTACTATAATACTGCCCCTATGTAGAAGAATATAACTTCTATTATACATTTTCCTATGTAGAAATATATAACTACTATAATAATGCTCCTATGTACAAGAATATAACTACTATAATATTGCTCCTATGTACAAGAATATAACTACTATAATACTGCTCCTATGTACAAGAATGTAACTACTATAATGCTGCTCCCTATGTACAAGAATATAACTACTATAATACTGCTCCTATGTACAAGAGTATAACTACAATAATACTGCCTCTATGTACAAGAATATAACTAATATAATACTGCCTCTATGTACAAGAATATAACTACTATAATACTGCTCCTATGTACAAGAATATAACTACCATAATACTGCTCCTATGTACAAGAGTATAACTACAATAATACTGCCTCTATGTACAAGAATATAACTACTATAATACTGCTCCTATGTACAAGAATATAACTACTATAATACTGCCTCCTATGTACAAAAATATAACTACTATAACACTGCCTCCTATGTACAAGAATATAACTACTATAATACTGCTCCTATGTTCATCAAAATAACTACTATAAGTCGGCTATTACAAAAAACAAAATGGCTGCACATCATTATATATACAAATAGAGCTAAGAAATAGGGGTCATTCTAGATAAAAGTGGTACAATACCGACTATAAATGATTATAAATGAATAATGGAAGCTCTTAGCGCACATACGTGTCCAGGCGACAAGGTGGCTTCCGCTCCTATGTACAAGAATATAACTACTATAATACTGCTCCTATGTACAAGAATATAACTACTATAATACTGCTCCCATGTACAATAATATAACTACTATAATACTGCTCCTATGTACAAGAATATAACTACTATAACACTGCTCCTATGTACAAGAATATAACTACTATAACACTGCTCCTATGTACAAGAATATAACTACTATAATACTGCCTCCTATGTACACGAATATAACTACTATAATACTGCTCCTATGTACAAGAATATAACTACTATAATACTGCCTCCTATTTACAAGAATATAACTACTATAATACTGCCTCCTATGTACAAGAATATAACTACTATGATACTGCTCCTATGTACAAGAATATAACTACTATAATACTGCCTCCTATGTACAAAAATATAACTACTATAATATTGTTCCTATGTACAAAAATATCACTACTATAATACTGTTCCTATATACAAGAATATAGCTACTATAATACTGCCTCCTATGTACAAGAATATAACTACTACAATACCACCTTTTATGTACAATAATATAACTACTATAATACTGCTCCTATGTACAATAATATAACTACTATAATTCTTCTATGTACAAGAATACAACTTCTATAATACTGCTCCTATGTACAAGAATATAACTACTATAATACTGCTCCTATGTACAAGAATATAACTACTATATTACTGCTCCTATGTACAATAATATAACTACTATAATACTGCCCCTATGTACAAGAATATAACTACTATAATACTGCTCCTATGTACAAGAATATAACTACTATAATACTGCCTCCTATGTATAAGAATATAACTACTATAATACTGCTCCTATGTTCATCAAAATAACTACTATAATTCGGCTATTACAAAAAACAAAATGGCTGCACACCATTATATATACAAACAATAGAGCTAAGAAATAGGGGTCATTCTAGATAAAAGTGGTACAATACCGACTATAAATGAGTATAAATGAATAATGGAAGCTCTTAGCGCACATACGTGTCGGGCCCATCTACCAGGCGTCAAGGTGGCTTCCTCAGATGGGTCCCTATCACTAAAGATACTGCCTCACTTTGGACTTACTTAAGCCTACAATATTCAGGACAGTGTAGGAACCAGCTACAAACGTACTCTGCTCAGAAGTCCCAGGTAGATGGGTGTGTCTAGTCTAAAAGGGGTGCCACCCCCAATATATTGCAAGAAAATTTTGACTAAAACCTTCAGAATCACAGGTGCATATCCATGAAGCAAACATATTTACAAAAAACAAAATGGCTGCACACCATTATATATACAAACAATAGAGCTAAGAATTGGGGGTCATTCTAGATAAAAGTGGTACAATACCGACTATAAATGATTATAAATGAATAATGGAAGCTCTTAGCGCACATACGTGTCCAGGCGACAAGGTGGCTTCCGCTCCTATGTACAAGAATATAACTACTATAATACTGCTCCTATGTACAAGAATATAACTACTATAATACTGCCTCCTATGTATAAGAATATAACTACTATAATACTGCCTCCTATGTACAAGAATATAACTACTATAATACTGCTCCTATGTACAAGAATATAACTACTATAATAATGCTCCTATGTACAAGAATATAACTACTATAATACTGCCTCCTATGTACAAGAATATTACTACTATAATACTGCTCCTATGTACAAGAATATAACTACTATAATACTGCTCCTATGTACAAGAATATAACTACTATAATACTGCCTCCTATGTACAAGTATATAACTACTGTAATACTGCCTCCTCTGTACAATTATATAATTTCTATAATACTGCCTCCTATTTACAAGAATATAACTACTATAATACTGCTCCTATGTACAAGAATATAACTACTATAATACTGCCTCCTATTTACAAGAATATAACTACTATAATACTGCCTCCTATGTACAAGAATATAACTACTATAATACTGCTCCTATGTACAAGAATATAACTACTATAATACTGCCTCCTATGTACAAAAATATAACTACTATAATACTGCTCCTGTGTACAAGAATATAACTACTAACATACTGTTCCTATATACAAGAATATAGCTACTATAATACTGCCTCCTATGTACAAGAATATAACTACTACAATACTACCTATTATGTACAAGAATATAACTACTATAATACTGCTCCTATGTACAATAATATAACTACTATAATACTGCTCCTATGTACAAGAATATAACTACTATAATTCTTCTATGTACAAGAATACAACTTCTATAATTCTGCTGCTATGTACAATAATATAACTACTATAATACTGCCCCTATGTACAAGAATATAACTACTATAATACTGCCATTATGTACAAGAATATAACTACTGTAATACCGTTTCCTATGTACAAGAATAAATAAGTACTCTGATATTATCATTAGTAGCAGTTTGTTTCCATGTGTTCGGCTGAGACCTCAGTTCTTAGTTCCTCATGTTCTCACTGTGTCATCCAGATTGTACACAGCACTACTAAGTTTTACTCTAATAAATAAGCTAATGTAGAGTCACAGGGGCATTTGGTGCCACCTGCTTAAGATGCGTCTGGTGATTTTCTAGGAAGGGAACTATTTTATCCATCATAAACTTCAACCTGTGAAGGATGCCATCCAAAGCCGTCTACCCATCTCTTATTAAGTTTTTGCTAAATTTCCAGAGAGCCCATCTGAAAAAACGAGCCTCTTTTATTGGCATTAGAATTGCTGATCATTCGCAATCACTCACAGTGACAGCTCTCATTTTATTTTTCCTCTTGGGAAAATATAGAGTTTTTCGATTTAACATCTCTACTCCGAGAATATGCTAATTACTAGAGATGAGTGAATTGTCGAATCTCCATAATAAAAATGACCTGAAGTTCCTTCACAGCATCATAGTCACCATGAGGCCCCATATTATAACTTGGAATGAGGCCCTACATTGCTATAGTTATTATGACTTTCTGTATCAAAACTTGGAACCCCATGGGTTTTGTGGTCTTCAGCATATGTTCTACTTCTTGGTTCTCGATTCTGTGTATTTCTGTTTCCACCAACTGGAAAACCTACTCATGTAAATATACCCTAAATGAAATGACCTAAAATTTAACCAAAGAGGTCCCACATGAATATCCGAAATATGACACTTCTTCGTTATAGCCCTTATAGTTTTCCCTGAAATTAGTAACGGTGGGTCCTTGTCTAAATATGGAATGTATCCCCATCTGGGAAAGTTTTTTGTTACGATCACATATTGGAAATATGGATTCTCAAAGCTGTAGACTTTTCAGCACTAGCTAGATTGGAATGTGGAGGGATCCCCCAATTTCCACCCACAAACTCCTCAAGGAGCTGCAGGAAGATACCTAGGCCATATCTCTAGAATAGTCATGGATTGGCAGCAGTAGCACTGATGCCGAAGCTGCGTAGTCTGAAATTGAACCAAAATTCATCACCTGGAAGGCTGTCAGGGTGTGCCAGTCCAGAGGATAACACAAGAGAGTAGTTAGGAACTGAGTCAAGAGAGAGAGCCAGCAGTTGAACTACAAGTTCTAGGCAGACAATCCAAGAGACAAGGATGGAGCAAGGTCAGAATCAAGGCCTAGTTCAGGATTGAGACCAAAGACAAGAGTAACGCACAAGAACAAAAGTCAGGAAATAATAAACCTCATAAAACATGCTGCATTCTAAGATTTTCAATATTTCCACTTGTTATAGACATCTGCCATTAAATGCATTTGGCCACCTCAAGACCTAAAACTGATGCAAACTGAAGTCAATTTGTCATTAAACAGGACTTTTGAGCCTAGTCTTAGGCTACAAACACTGTCTTAATTACCCTGTTTATTCATTGCTGTTGATTTTTAAAAAAAATAAAAAATCAGGATCAGCTATCGGAAGAAGAAGAAGTAATTCCCAGGGACTGTGAGATTGACATCCATACTTCTTGTGTCACGCTCATTCATTTAAAACTTGCAAGAGAATAGATCTGACGTTCTCACCATGACTGGAGGATGTCTTTGAACAGATAATATCATTTGACAGCTCATAAAATCATTGTCTTCTTTCATTTTTGTGCATTTTAATCTCATTTTCCTAGAACCGTTAGGCGTAAATTCCTTATACAGTGAAATTTCTTTTTATCAAAGGCAAGAAACCTGTCACTCAGCTTGTACCATTACTGTGGGTCTTAAACTCCCAGAATACATAGCTCATCAATCCCGAAATTACTTCTACCAGTGCTTCAATCTGATGAATCCTACTAAACATGTTGCAAACTAAGCTCAAAATTAATTTTTCTTGAGTTATTAGTATAGGTGGCTATAGGGAAGGGGTCAGAAGTTGCTGTCACCCAAGTGCCTGAAGGGGCCACAGACCCTCTGCTGCATAATACATATGGGAGTTAGGGGGAATCAACATATTATTATTATTTTCAACTTATATTTTATTCATATAAAAGTTAAGCAAGTTTAAAAGAGTTAGGCTTTGGCAACATCCACTCTTATGATCTCCAGTAATTGTGTACCTTGCAACAGGTTCATTATTTTAAGGAAATTGCTATGAATTGTTTGACTTAAAACCTAAGGGCTAAACCTAAGGACGTTATCCTGGCAGTCCCCTGGGTTTTCACCCTTTAACCCCTGTACAGGGATCTGGACTTTACTCCAGGAGAACCACTAGGCTGCTACCCCCTGGAGTATTCTCTTTATGATTGACAGCTGATGCATGGGGAACAGAGAGGTGGGGTGTCAGGCAGCACTGTAGCCACGGACAGGCAGAGGTTGGAGCAGACAGAGTACAAACAATCCGATAAACAGTCCAAGGTCAGGACAGGCAGAGAAAGATCAAGACAGAGGTCAGGCATATGTCAAGTCAGGCAGTGGTGAATTAATATCCAGGAAATGGGCGAATGTTGATACATAGGCAGACATACAAATACAGCACACCTTTGCAGGAGCTAGCAAGCTAAGCAACCGATTTGCTCAGGCACCCTCCCACTGGTGGAAGGTTTCTTAAGTGCCCCAAGGTAACCATCCATAGACTGGTGAGGATTAAAGCATTCAGCCAAAGTATTCTTCTTCCTGTTCCCTGGTTCCCATTGACTCTGTTTTCAATAGTTCATATTAGTTATTGAGACAAAACCATTTATTTTTGCTTGAGTGGTCAAAATCTTTACCAGTTTGATTTTTTTAAGCATAACCATAAACATTAATGCCTATAATTACAATATAATACAGTATATCTTGTTAGCCTATCTTTTTCACCTATCAGCAACCTTTAGGTTCTTCTTGCAGACTCTCTTTAAACATTAAGAGACCTCCTTAAGCCACAAAAAAAAAAAGATCTGCAGTGATCCATATAAAGGAGGGAGAGGAATGGGATGCAGATTTCTCTCTATGTGTCTGTGGGAATACCTGCTGTGGGAGAGGAGGAGGTGCTGCCAAAGTGAGGAGACATCTTCTAGGCTTGAAGTGCTGAGCACAGCTCTAGCAACATCACAGGAAGTAGCCACCCTCTCTATGTTCAAAGGTTTTTTAAAGGTATCCTTTAAGCCAAATCTAATTGAGACCGTAAAGCTTTTGGATAATTAGAAGATACAAACTTTTTACAAGCTGGACTTAAAAGTGTATGTTTGTCCTGTTCACTCCAGTTTATGGCAATGGGATCAATGGACCCTACTACTGACCATACTATCTAAACCTTTACCCATGGGAAAATGGTAGGATATGTTTTACAAATTTTTCAAATTGATGTTGATACTTTGGAATTTTGAAAACATTTTCTAAAAAGGGTCAAATAAGACTTTCAAATTTCAAATTTTCATCAGGAGGAAACGTTCTTTACTGAATCTATATGCGATGTATCCATGAGAGGAAAATATGAAATTGTAACATGCACGGTCCCAGAGGAAACCCTATTTTCTAGTTTTGTAGAACATTGTACTGTATGTAATTTGCCATTGTTACATGTACATTGTGACTGGAAGCCTCTAAACCTTCTGCCGATGGCCTCCTTATCTGACAATACTAGAACCTGTAATGTTCTCTCTGGCATATATATTCACACCAAAGATGTAAATTGTCTTCTTAAAATATCTGACCTTATGAATAAGCCCATTGTCTTATCGGTTATCTCATTTACATTGGATGAGCATGGTAATGATGACCTGACCCAGTCTGGGTATTTAACAATTTTTTTTGTGAAAAGGTTATCACCTTGTGTTTTTCTCACTTTTATTACCTTAGAATGTCATTTTCGGTGGTGGAAAAAGAAGATAAAGCAAAGTATGCAGACGAAGCTGCCGTAGAATATCAAAATGACTAGGTGGCCATCTAAATGGCTGGATTTGCATATTTTATATTGATCATAGTTGATAAATATATACTTTCTTATTCTTTTATTAAAGCAAAGATATCATGGCACTAGACTTCAGCTTCATACCATCAAAGGTGATTTTTTTATGAAGAGGAACTGTTAAGAGATAGGGTGGTTGTAGAGGTAGGACTGCCTTCTATGAGCCACAATGGAGAGCTACTACATAGGGAGAGCATTTTTTCAGCTATCTTTGAATAAATCGATAGTACAAGTGAATATAAGAAACTTTGTATGTATCTTATCAGAGAAAAAATGCTCTTTCTCCTTCTAGCAGCTCATTCTTCCTTCCACTCCCCTCTCTAAAGACCGGTATAGGCAGTTGTAATTTGATCCTTCAGTGAGCTGATAGTCCATCTTTGACTCTAAAGAAGGATTTACAGATAATGTTAGTTTAGGAGAGAGAGGGATGTAGAAAAGAGCTGCTAGGTAGAGAAAGATTCATTTATTTGCAGAGAAGATATGTTACAAAGTTTCTTATATTCACCTGAACTATTGATATTTTGAAATGTTAGTGACTGTAAATGACATGGTTGACTTTTCATTACTCACGTAAGCATATTCATGGATAGGTTCCTGCAGACTGGCTTAGGCTGAGTTCACATCAGCATTCAGCCTTTCCGTTATAGGAACACAAGAATGGAAAGGATGGATTTGGAACATAACTGAGCCGAACAGAGCCTACAGACTCCCTAGATTATAATGGGGTCTGTTATGTTTCCACTCAGAGGAAACATTTTAAAAGCAGAGACAAAAGTTGTGCCTGAAGGACTTTTGTCTCTGCTTCAAAAATCTTCCTCTTAGTACAACCTAACAGACCCCATTATAGTCCATGCGGTCTGTAGGCTCCGTTCGGCTCAGTTATGCGCCAAATCCATCCTTTCCGTACTTCTGATCCTATAACAGAGCAGAAGAATGAAAAAGCTGAACGCTCATGTGAACTCAGCCATACTTGTATAGCTCTGTGATCAAGTTGGCTATGCAATCACAAGTGGGTGGGTAGCTGTGATTGTGATAGTCTTAGCCTAGCAGCAGGGGCGTACATAAAAATCACTGGGCCCTATAGCAGGAATCTAAATTGGGCCCCCATTCCCCTTTTATAGCCCCTCCTTTTGTTCCATGAACTATTCTTGCTGCTGCGTTTTATAATTTATGCCATCAGGGCCGGATTGGGATTACAAAACAGCCCTGGCACACAAAAGAGGTATAATAGATGCAGTGTGTACAGATGTATATTATATACAGCAGTGTACAGTTATATGAGGTACGCGGTATAATATATGCAGTGTGTACAGGTATATAATATATTCCCTAGTGTTCTGATATGTGAGGTACAGGGTATAATATATGCAGTGTGTACAGGTATATAGTATATACAGCAGTGTACTGATATGTGAGGTACGGGGTATAATATATGCAGTGTGTACAGGTATACAGTATATACAGTAGTGTAATATGTGAGGTACGCGGTATAATATATGCAGTGTGTACAGGTATATAGTATATTCCCTAGTGTTCTGATATGTGAGGTACGGGGTATAATATATGCAGTGTGTACAGGTATACAGTATATACAGTAGTGTAATATGTGAGGTACGAGGTATAATAGATGCAGTGTGTACAGGTATATAGTAAATACAGCAGTGTATTGACACCTCGTACCTCACATATCAGTACACCGCTGTATATACTATATATCTGTACACACTGCATCTATTTAGTGATGAGCGGCAGGTGCCATATTCGATTTCGACGAAATTCGACGAGAATATTCGTTTTATATTCGTCGAAATCGAATATTCGTCATTATTCTTGTTATCGCGATTAATATGCGATTTAAATAATCGCGTATTGCGATTTTAACTTAAAGGCTACTTTCCTATTGAAATAGCAATGCGATTAATTCAAGTTATAATAATCGAATTTTGATTTTAACTTAGCACTGCTATATTCCATATTCGTTAATTCTAGCTTAATATGGAATATAGCAGTGCTAAGTTAAAATCGAAATTCGATTATTATAACTTGAATTTATTTTTATTTTTTTATTGTTATATTTTTTTCTTTCCCACTTCCCTAAAGTTGTTCTTACCTGTCCTTTGGATTCCTGGCTTCCTGGCTGCTCCAGCCAGTGCCCGTTGCCGCTTCTGCCGACTTCCGTGCTCATGGAGCGTCCCCATCACCATGGGAACGTCTCCATATACTAGAATGTACTGTCGGATTTGAGAATTACGTGAAAAATCGCAATTCGATTATTTCAAGTTATAATAATGAAATTTCGATTTTAATTTAGCACTGTTATATTTAATTCTAGCCTAATATGGAATATAGCAGTGCTAAGTTAAAATCGAAATTCGATTATTATAACTTGAATTAATCGAATTGCGATTTCAACTTGGACCTGGTTTACTATGGTTGGCTTGGTAGAATTAGCGAATATGACGAATGTATTCGTCATATTCCACAAAACGAAGATAACGAAGTATTCTGCATCTTCGTTTTAGCTACATATTCGTCAACTTCGCTAATTCTAGCAATCATATAGGAAAGTTTACTATAGAGACAGCTAAGTTTAATTCGCTATGCGATTATATTACTTTTTTTTTTTATAAATAGAATAATTATAATAATAATCAGGTATTATAATTATTCTATTTATTTTTTAAAAATAAGCAGTCATATAATCACATAGCGAATTAAACTTTGCTGTCTCTATAGTAAACTTTCCTATATGATTGCTAGAATTAGCGAAGTTGACGAATATGGAGCTAAAACGAAGATGGAGAATACTTCGTTATCTTCGTTTTGTGGAATATGACGAATACATTCGTCATATTCGCTAATTCTACCAAGCCAACCATAGTAAACCAGGTCCAAGTTGAAATCGCAATTCGATTAATTCAAGTTATAATAATCGAATTTCGATTTTAACTTAGCACTGCTATATTTCATAGTAGGCTAGAATTAAATATAGCAGTGCTAAGTTAAAATCGAAATTCGATTATTATAACTTGAAATAATCGAATTGCGATTTTTCACGTAATTCTCAAATCCGACAGTACATTCTAGTATATGGAGACGTTCCCATGGTGATGGGGACGCTCCATGAGCACGGAAGTCGGCAGAAACGGCAACGGGCACTGACTGGAGCAGCCAGGAAGCCAGGAATCCAAAGGACAGGTAAGAACAACTTTAGGGAAGTGGGAAAGGAAAAAATATAACAATAAAAAAAAACGAATATTCGAAATTATTTGCGAATTAGTGAAGTGCCGATATTCGCGAAAAAAAATTGATATTTGAATATTCGCGCTCAACACTACATCTATTATACCTCGTACCTCACATATATAGTATATACAGCAGTGTACTGATATCTGTACACACAGCATCTATTATACCTTGTACCTCACATATCAGTGCACTGCGGTATATACTATATATCTGTACATATTGCATGTATAATACTGTGTAATATATGCAGTGTGTGTGCATGTATGTGTGTGTATCTATATATATATTACACACAGAGCAGTGTATTGATGTGAGACATAGAAGGTATAATACTGTAGATGCAGTGTTTATAGAAATATGTGGTCAGTTATACATTATGGTCACTGTGTGTGTGAGGTACATGAGGTAGTGGTCACTGTACCTGTCTGATGTATTATACATGAGTAAGCAATGAGTAAAAACAGGGCATGGAGGGGGGTAAATGATGAAAAGTGGAGGACCTCCTCTTACCTCTCCATTCCAGTCTGTATGGATCAATGCAGAGCTGCTTGTGAACTTCTAATACTTGCTGTTAGGGGTTGAAGGACCTGTGATGATATCATCACAGGTCCTGGCAGATATACCTTTGAAACCTAGGAACTACACCATTTTTGGTGCAGTTCCTTTGCTAGATTCTGCAGGACCTGTGATGTTAAAGATGATGTCATCACAGGTCCTGGCAGATGCACTGTTCTAACCTGGGAACTACACTTTACACTGTGCAGTTCCCTTACAGGACCTCTGATGACATCATCAAAGGTCCTTTAGCTTTAGAAAGATAAATAGGAGCAATTAGGGGGCGGGGCCTCTCCTCCACTTCGGGCCCCTCTTTCTCACGGGCCCCATAGAAGCTGCGTGGTCTGCCTATATCGTAGGTACGCCACTGCCTAGCAGCCACTGATCCTGGGTATAAAAAAAAGAAAGGTGAGCCTTTTTGCGATATCCCTGTGAACCCTGGAATCTTGATTGATGAGATTTAACGTTCTATATCAGTCTATGAGATGTGTACAGCCCCCAGGGCTTGCGATTATGCCTGTAAGCACATACTTTAGGTAAAAACATGCTTTAGTCATCATAAAGAATAAAAAATATATACAACTGAATTGCAATACCTGATGCAACCTATCTACAAGAGTGGTGCTATTTCTTGTAACACATCCAAAATCTAGAAAACCCTTTGAGGGGTTGAATCTTTGGAGTTGCTATGCCGTGCACAGCAGACAAATGCAGTTACATCTAAAGCAGCAAATTAATGATTGATCTGATGATGTCACCAAACCTTTACTATAAACCGACGGGAAACTCTGATATCTTCTTGCGCCACAGGCTGTGTTTTATTTGCCAGTTTTCACATGCTCACTTTAAATAATGAAACTGATAAGAAGAGACAGGTTTGTATGGCAGTATCCCGGCCCGGTGTTAAGAACACAGCAATTGATAAATATGCGATTTGAAAGTTGTAATAAACTGGATGATTGAAGCACCTATCATAATGAGCCTTGCACTTCAGATGTGACAGTAAGCTGCAAAATTGCCTCGCCGTGTAGACCGGCCGAATTATACGAGATGGAATTCTCTGGAAGACAATTTTAGCCACAAATTAGCAGGTAATACACTGTATCAGCTTGTCAGACGGGTTTATTGTATTCATAAGCTTCTCCGTGCAAAGTGCTACAAAGTTTATCCTTTTCTTCAAATGTTCTGATACAAACAGATCAGGAAAAATAATCACGACTTTTTATCTTCATCACAATGCAGAGAATCTTCTTATGCCCTTGCCTAAATTGCTGCAAACTTTTTGAGATGATCTACTGTATATGCAACAGAAGGAGAAAAGAAATGTGTATGGTTTCAATTCAATATAGTGCAGGTTAGGAGCCAGTTAACAAGAGAGCAGCATAGGATGGAGGGGTGCATTTTCAGCATTTTTATGTAAAAAGTTGTTGTCCTGAGCCCTTCCCACTCATAGAGGTAACCTGTGATTCCTGCTTCTCACCAAATGCGTATAGAGGTAATCTGTGAGTCCTGCCTCTCCTGTCCATTCATAGAGAAATCTTCCACCCACTCATAGAGAAAGCCTGTGAGTCCTGCTTCTTCCATCCATTCATAAAGAAACCTTCTGAGTCCTGTTTCCTCCATCAACTCATAGTGGTAACCTGTGATTCCTGCTTCTCACCAAATGCGTATAAAGGTAAACTGTGAGTCCTGCTTTCCCTGTCCATTCATAGCGAAAGCTTCTTCCATCCAGTCATAAAGAAACCTTGTAAATCCTGTTTCCTCCATCCACTAATAGAGAAAGCCAGTGAGTCCTGTTTCTTCCACCCACTCATAGAGAAAGCCAGTGGGTCATGCTTCTTCTACCGAGTCATAGAGAAAAGCTGTGAGTAAGGGATCTTCCACCCACTTAGAGAAAGCCTGTAAGTTCTGTTTCTTCCATCCACTCACAGAGAAAGCTTGTAACATATTAAGTAACATAGTACATAAGGTCGAAAAAAGACATTTGTCCATCCAGTTCGGCCTGTTATCCTGCAAGTTGATCCAGAGAAAGGCAAAAAAAAAACTGTGAGGTAGAAGCCAATTTTCCTCACTTTAGGGGAATAAAAAATTCCTTCCCGACTCCAATCAGGCAATCAGAATAACTCCCTGGATCCACGACCCCTCTCTAGTAGCTATAGCCTGTAATATTATTACACTCCAGAAATACATCCAGGCCCCTCTTGAATTCCTTTATTGTACTCACCATCACCACCTCCTCAGGCAGAGAGTTCCATAGTCTCACTGCTCTTACCGTAAAGAATCCTCTTCTATGTTTGTGTACAAACCTTCTTTCCTCCAGACGCAGAGGATGTCCCCTCGTCACAGTCCTGGGGATAAATAGATGATGGGATAGATCTCTGTACTGACCCCTGATATATTTATACATAGTAATTAGATCTCCCCTCCGTCGTCTTTTTTCTAACGTGAATAACCCTAATTTTGATATTCTTTCAGGGTACTGTAGTCCCCCCATTCCAGTTATTACTTTAGTTGCCCTCCTCTGGACCCTCTCCAGCCCTGCTATGTCTGCCTTGTTCACAGGAGCCCAGAACTGTACACGGTACTCCATGTGTGGTCTGACCAGTGATTTGTAAAGTAGTAGGAATATGTTCTCATCACGGGCATCTATGCCCCTTCTGATGCAACCCATTATCCTATTGGCCTTGGCAGCAGCTGCCTGACACTGGTTTTTGCAGCTTAGTTTGCTGTTTATTAAAATTCCTAGATCCTTTTCCATGTCAGTGTTACCGAGTGTTTTACCATTTAGTATGTACGGGTGACTTGCATTATTCCTTCCCATGTGCATAACTTTACATTTGTCAGTGTTAAACCTCATCTGCCACTTATCTGCCCAAGCCTCCAATCTATCCAGATCCCTCTGTAGTAGTATACTGTCCTCTTCAGTGTAAATTACTTTACACAGTTTAGTGTCATCTGCGAAAATTTATACTTTTCTATGCAAGCCTTCTACAAGATCATTAATAAATATATTGAAGAGAATAGGGCCCAATACTGACCCCTGAGGTACTCCGCTAGTGACAGTGACCCAATCTGAGTGTGTACCGTTAATAACCACCCTCTGTTTTCTATCATTGAGCCAGTTACTTACCCAATTACAGACGTTTTCTCCCAGTCCGAGAATTCTCATTTTATATACTAACCTTTTATGTGGTACAGTGTCAAATGCTTTGGAGAAGTCCAGATATACGACATCCATTGATTCGCCGCTGTCAAGTCTAGAACTTACCTCCTCATAGAAACTGATTAAATTAGTTTGGCATGACCGATCCCTCACGAAGCCATGCTGATATGGCGTTATTTGCTTATTTCCGTTAAGATACTCTAACATAGCATCTCTCAGAAAACCTTCAAACAGTTTACCCACAACAGATGTTAAACTTACCGGCCTATAGTTTCCAGGACCTCTTTTTGGACCCTTTTTGAATATTGGCACCACATTTGCCATGCGCCAATCCTGTGGGACATTCCCTGTCAGTATAGAGTCCGCAAATATCAGAAATAAGGGTCTGGCTATGACATTACTTAATTCCCTTAGGATACGGGGGTGTATGCCATCCGGTCCTGGCGATTTGTCTATTTTAATCTTTTTAAGTCGCTGTTGTACTTCTTCCTGGGTCAGACAGGACACTTTTAATGGGGAATTTATTTCAACATTCAGCATTTCATCTGACAGTTTATTTTCCTCAGTAAATACATTGGATAAAAAAATATTTAACAGCTTTGCTTTCTCCTCGTCATTCTCTGCGACTCCCCCCTCATTACTCTTTAAAGGGCCGACACCTTCAGATTTATATTTTTTAACATTTATATAATTGAAGAACATTTTAGGGTTAGTTTTACTCTCTTTGGCAATTAATCTTTCGGTCTCTAGTTTGGCCGCTTTTATTAGTTTTTTACATGTTCTGTTTTTTTCCTTATAGTTTTTCAGTGCTTCCATGTTACCCTCTTGTTTTAGTGATTTATATGCTTTCTTTTTGTCATTTATTGCTTTCTTTACAGTTCTGTTTATCCACATTGGTTTCTTTTTGTTCCTTAACCTTTTATTCCCATACGGTATGTACCTCTCACAATGAGATTTTAGGATGCTTTTAAAGATATCCCATTTTGTGGCTGTATTTTTATTTTTGAGGACTTTGTCCCAGTTAGTTAGGCCTATGGCCTCTCTTAGTTGGCTAAATTTAGCTTTTTTGAAGTTTGGTATTTTTGTTCCTCCCTGTAGAAACGCTCTTTTGAATGATAATTGGAAGGTTATTACTTTATGGTCACTATTTCCCAGGTGTCCCCAACCTGCACGTCTGTTGTTCTGTCAGGCCTATTGGTTAATACTAAGTCCAGTATGGCCGTCCCTCTAGTCGGGTCCTGAACCAGTTGGGAGAGGTAATTGTCTTTGGTTATTGCCAGTATTGTGAGTACTGCTTCTTCCATCCACTCACAGAGAAAGCTTGTGAGTCCTGCTTCTTCTGTCACCTCATAGAGAAAGCCTGTGAGTCCTGCTTCTTCCACCCACTCATAGAGAAAACCTGTCAGTCCTGCTTCGTCCACCCACTCATAGAGAATGCCAGTGAGTCCTGATTCTTCCACCCACTCACAGAGATAGCCAGTGAGTCCTGCTTCTTCCACCCACTCTTAGAGAAAGCCAGTGAGTCTTTCTTCCTCCATCATCTCATAGGAAAAGTCTGTAGGTCTTGCTTCAGCCTAAAACTCAGAAAAAGCCTGTGAATCCTGCTTACCTCTCCTACTGGTATCTGACAAATCTTGCTGCTCTGCTCAAAGTTTGGGCTATATGGAGAGCTGTCAATCACTATCTGTGGGTGGGGTGAAAGAGGACTCACAAGCTTTTTCTTTGGGTGAGTATGTTAAGCAAGACTCACATGGAGGAATTTATCATGAGTGTAAGTCAGTTTGAGTCTATGTTGACGTACTTCATGCCACATTTATCAAATGTCACATGTTTGATGAATTTGTCTTATCCTTAAACCAAACACTTTTGTCTAGAGAAACTCCTCCAGTTTTCCTACTCCACCCTCCTGCTGGAGTGAGATTGACACTTTTTTTTAAGAACTTTAAAAAAAAGTCTCAATGATAAATCTGGAGTGAAACTATTTAACATAGCTAACCACATCCACTTTTCCACCCACATTACAAAAATGGAGTGCATGGTGTAAAAACTTTTTGTGCAAGTGAGTGCAAAAAATTACAAAAACCCTATTTTGAGACATTTTGATTCCAGAATTCTGGAGTGAAGGAATAATGAATCAGGCTTCTTCTACCGACTCGTAGAGAAAACCTGTGAGTGAAGGAATAATGAATCAGGGCCTTTTAGCTTTTTACATGAAAATTCTGAATCAAGTTACTTAATGTGTTTCTGTACTTTAGCAACTTTTTTTATGTTATAGTGATATATCAAAGGTTTTGATTGGTAGATGAAGGAAGGGCTCACACAAAGCGCCTACGCTGCAAGAGACGGACTGGGGAGTGAGTTGTAGACTTTCTTTTGAGCCCATCTTCAGAAGTAAAGCTCTGTGAGAGAACTTTTTCTACGCGTTCTAGTAATAAGTGGGGGTCTCAGCACTGGCACTCCAGCAGATAAAAACCTTTGATATGTCACTGTACGTTTTGTTAAAGTAAACTGATACTTTAAAATTACATATTTCTGAGATCAGTGTCTCAGCCTCTAAACTGTGTTGCCTTTAGATAGGATACTTGTATGGTGATACACATTAAAGAGTGAGGGCTCCATAGCAACAATCAAAATAGCTCCTTTATTTAGGTACCGGTTTCCCAAACCCCTTTGCCAGGTGACAATATGCAACGTGCCAGTCTGCAGGGGTAGAAAACGTGAGGTTCACATTGGGCTGGAATGTACAAAAATTCATCGGTTACTCATGGTTAGCAGATGCTTCACTGGGCCAGCAGTGCAGTGAAGGGGAAAACAGCATTGGATGCTCCGGGGCACACTCTATTACAGGGGACACCGGCCAGGTGGTGATCGAGGTGCCCTTGATTGTGATGGGGTTTCTGAGTGCTTGTGCGGCTGGGCACCTGAATTTGGTAATATCGTGATGCCAACACCTTGATGGTGCAAAATGATGAGTGGTAGTAGTATAGAGATAGAAGAATCAGGCAGGTTTAAATCCAACTGTAAACTTTACTATAACCAGGTTCTTGATAACAGTTTACATCCAGTAATAAAACAGTCTCTGATACACATGCAAGTTGGATGTGATGAATCCCATTAACAGGCTGTACTTGTAGTAATGTGTCAGGCTAGGGTAGTTAGTTAGGTACTTACTGATATTCAGCTCCTTAATATGCTTCAGTCTCAGTTGAGATAGTTTCGGTCTTGATCTTCTACACAAGTGGTACAACATAATCCTTATCTGTCCTTAGAATAACGGTGTGGCTGCCAGAAGCGCTAATAAGTCCTTCACCTAGATACAAAGGCTCCTAGAGCCTAGAATAATGGCTTTGTCCTTCCTTTGTCTTTATCCAATAATAAACTTGACCAGAAATTCACATGTTACTCCTGAAGAGTGCATAGTAGAATGTAGACCTTCCTCTGCCTGTCTTCCTGGCTTTGATACTGAGGCGTATGATGGCTTCTCTGGGCCGTGGAGCCCCAGAGAGAGCTGAGAGGAGAGGGGACCTCTCCTTCCCCCTGAGCTCCTCACTCCATCTCCTTCTCCTTCACACTTCCAACTATCAACCCCTCTAACTAGGCCTGAACTGCACTATTTATACTGTGGTGCTACCCCCACCTAGTGGTGTGATGTATGTGGTACACCTGACAGCCTGGTAAAAAGGGATTTCACATGGTAATACAATGCAGCATTAAATTACAGAAAATGACAAAAAGACACACATAAGCTAGTGGGACGCTGCAAATGCAGCTGTAAAGAGGACTTCTACGTAGGTTTCCTCCATCTAGTAGCAAAGACAGATGAGATCATCAAGGGCTGCAGAACTTCTTTCCAAAAGATTCATAGCTGCTGCTTTTTGATTGACAGGGACAGAAGAGATGTCTGTGCAGGAATTTGGCCCTGTCAATCAAGAAGGAGAGAGAGGAGCTGGAAAAGAAAGTTAGGGGAGGAAGGGTGCACCAAGTGGCTTGGACCCACCCTTAATGCAAGTTATTATTGTTAAAGGTATGATTACATTCAGCTGAGCTACGTAGTCCTACAAGGTTTATCAGTGAATCTGATGGTGATAGGTTCCCTTTAAGTTTCTTGATATTTGGTGGTAAGGAGCCATTCATTCTGCTATGGGGCCCCATGAATTCTAGCTACAGACAGTGGAGCTGCTTTTGAAATGTCCTGTGTATAATATTATTGGATCCTCTCAATTCTGATTTATAGTTTGAGTCATGAATATCATGAATGACAGGATCTGCTTGGACATTGCAGGGTCTTCCAGCTAAAACCTTTCCAGATATATATTCTTGCTTCCTTTTACGTCACTCCCTGTCCATCTACCATAAGCTTCAAGCTAAGAATTCATTGTTAGATCCATTCATATTCCGTCTGAAGTTACCTTATGTAACATGTTTGCCCAGAAGAGACGACAGAGCCTTTGTCTGATAGATAGAGAGTGCTGTGACATCTCCCCAAGACGACTGCACGGTGTACCACCGGCTTGACACGACTAGGCTCACTAGCTCCAGGGACTCCAAGTTAAATGGCTTTCCCATGTATGTGAGAATGAATGGTAACTACAAATGACATAGAACAACACAAAAACACATTATAGAAGTGAATTGGGTTCTGTGAGGTGTGTGGTTTAATATTTGGTGCAACTCATTTTGTCCTCACCTTGGTCTATGTGTGGTTTTCTGGGACAATTAAAGGGGTTGTACAAGATTAGAAAAACTTTGCTACGGTCTTCCAGAAAACAGTGCCACACCTGCTCATGGATTGTGGCCGGTATTGCAGGTCAATTCTATTGAAGTGAAGAGGGCATCGCTGCAATACCACACACAACCTGTGAACAGGAGTGGCACTGGTCTTAGAAGAAAGCAACCATGTTTTCTAGTCCAGTAAAGCCCTCTTTTAAAAGCACAGTCCCCATTTTTTTAGATTGACGCTCACAAATAATCTGATTCCAGATTTGTTTGTTCTTGGAACCCCTAGAAATTTAATGTAATTTTTGAGGAAACCCAACACCAAATGTTAAATTACCCTGGACATTGAAACCAATGAGTTGTCCACATAATGAAGACATCCTGGGTCCTCCAGTCCGATAAGAGAGATGATCTTTGCAGCTGCTCTGACTGCTTGATTGAGGTTTCTAACTAAGGACACCCTTTTATTGATTCAGAATCCTCAGGGGTGTAACTTGAGGCTCCTAAACCAAGTGCAAAACCTATAACATAGTACCTACTTATCATGTGTTATTTGTAACACTGGTGACTTTATGTCCTCTTGGGCACCAGAGCCATAAGAGAAGGGAGAGCCATATAAATTAGAAGTGCAACATATGTATCACATAAGTTGGTTTCTCTAGGGCAACAAGACTGGGTGTGACTGCCATCTCCGCACCTTCTATAGTCACACCCCTGAAAATCATCTAATGGGACTGTTGAAAATGTTTATAATCTTGCTTAGGCAAATAAGGTCTAACAAATTAAAACAGGCAATTTCAGCTCTACTATATCTGTGCAATACTTGACATTCATTGGTCTTTAGAGAGTTCATGACTTTGCTCAGGTGTTTAGGGATACAGAACTTATATAGAGTACTTAGGTCAATGCCAACCAGTAAATTATGTGACTTTAAGGAGCAAAGAGAAGCCATTCTGTGTATCTTTGGTTAGAGACACTTAGTGCAACCCTTAGCTATTGCACAGATGAGTAAAACACATCATGTTTTTTGACACCTCTTGAGCAAAAATTTTTGTGCGAGGGGCTTTCTCCACCGGCCACACCACTTTCCCCAAAAGGGAAAAATTTATCATTTTACGCCAGTTTTATGCCACAAAAGAAGACTGAAATCTACGTCAGCTAGGGGCGGGGTAGATTTCAGTTTAGGTACACAAAATGACGGAGCAGAGCTGGAGCTCACACCAAATTAGCCGCAGCCTTCAGCAATGCATGAGGTTATCATAAACTGCTTCTTACTGACCTCCTTCTGTAGAGACATCTCCAGTCAATACTGGTCAGTATTATTCACACTCATCATTATATATTCCAAAGAAGACTTCTGAACTGGATCTTTTCTTGGAAATCACAGCTGGCTTTGAAATTACCAACGGGAAAGGAAACCCAAGCATAAAGCCCAAAGCAATGAGAACATGGAGGGAAAGAGCATCTTTGCAGGGAAAACCCACTGAGCACTGGACTCGCAGTATAGGAACTAGAGAAAGCCTATTTTTTTTAAAACAAGCACAATACAGAAATCAGCAAACCACTTTGTGTCATGTGTTGGAGATGTAGATTCCCTACACTGGCTAGATTGCGTTGTGGAGTCTATGGGGTCTCATTGTCCTTATATTTAATTCCCCAAAGGAGGTTATTGCTGAAGGATCCCCAGGGTAAGGTCTCCACTGACTGGCTACAGAAACACCTATGGAGTAGTAGCTCATTCAGCAACTGGGTCATCAGCAGAAGGCAACAGGCCAGAGGATGAGACAGGGGTGTAGTCAGGAACAGAGTCAAGAGTGGGAGCCAGGAGTTGAACAAAAGCTACAGTAAGAATCCAAGGGGTGAAGTAGAGTCACTATCCAGGAGCTAGGCCAGGGTCAAGGCCAGGGTCAGTCAGGACTATCAACAGGCAATGCATGGCTCCATGATTCAGGATGAGTACATGACCAAGCCAGATGTCATCTTCAGGCACATATTGCCTTAACAGTGTGATGCTACTGTGCAGTCTGAGCAGGAGCATACAGAAGGCTGGAGCAGGAGAAAAATAAGCAAGTGGTCACAGCCATTAGTTGTACCCACAGCCTCTTCCCTTCTGTAACCAGAAAAAATGCTATTACTTTATGATGGCATAATAGTGGAAGATGGCAGCAAGGACCTACTTCTTGATCTTTAGGATCTTGGATTACAGGTTAAGTAGAAATGAGTAAATCCATTCTAAAGTTTTAAAATTCATCCAGAATTTTTATTTATTTATTTGATTCGTTAGAAGCCGAACCTATTGAGACTCGATTTGGGTTAATGTTAATGTATATTCTAGTATATTTCATGAATTCGGGTAGAATTGATTTGTTCACAAATAGAACTGCATGGCCAATTCTTACAAATCTGACTCAAAATAACATTTTAATTTAATTTTTTTTATTTTTTCCAAGACAATATATTGATATACTGTTTCATCATCTGAGATAAATGTGCATGTCTTATTTAATGGCCTTGTAATCATTGTGCAATGCTTCTGCCAATTCCATTGTGTCCGTTTCATTCTCCGAGTCATGTAAGTTGGCACAGACAGTGACAGACAGAAGTGGAGTGCACGGGATACTCTTGGGGTTGGAGTCAGGCTGCGTTACACTATTACATTACATTCATTGCCCAATGTCACATTAACAGCTTATACCCTGCAGTAACCTGGAGAGGATGCTGCACCCTACAGACAGTGTGTCATCCATGGGCTCTGGACTCCTGTCATTCACACTGATAGACCAGACTGCAGTCTGCAGCACACAGCCTCGCTCTTCTTCCATGACTGACAGACTCCAGAAGGGCTTAGATATGAGAAGCATTTGACAGCCGGGGGAGGACGAGAAGTGTAGTAGTATGAATGAGAAGTAATGAATGAATGCATGTTATGTCCTACACACGGCAGTCCCATGAAAATGTCAGTGTGCGCTAAGGATGCATAGATACAGAGATACTGTATGAGAGAGAGATAGCGATAGATAGATAGATAGATAGATAGATAGAAGATAGATAGACATTAGATAGATAGATAGATAAAAGATAGATAGATAGATAGATAATAGATAGATAGATAGATAAAGGATAGATAGATAGATATGAGATAGATAGATAGATAGATAGATAGATAGATAGATAGATAGATATAGATATAGATAAGAGATAGATAGATATAGATATAGATAATAGATAGATAGATAGATAGATAGATAGATAGATAGATAGATAATAGATAGATAGATAGATAATAGATAGATATGAGATAGATAATAGATAGATAGATAGATAGATAGATAGATAGATAGATATAGATATAGATAATAGATAGATAGATAGATAGATAGATAGATAGATAGATAATAGATAATAGATAGATAGATAGATAGATAGATAGATAGATAGATAGATAGATAGATAGATAGATAGATAAGAGATAGATAGATATAGATATAGATAATAGATAGATAGATAGATAGATAGATAGATAGATAGATAGATAGAGAAAGGTTCTAGGGTTGAGCCGAAAGGTTGCGTATCCACATGGGTGAATAAAGATTTTTGAATTTTCATTTTGGAGTGCTGCCTTTTTGCTATTTTAGATAAATAAATAGACAAACAGAAAGAAAGAACATATACCAAAGGAGCTCACAGAAAAATGTATTATGTCCTACCCAATGAGTTAACGTGAAATGGATGCATCAAATACAGTATGACGATCTTTCCAAACATCATATCGCTCACTGTATTTACAGTAATCTGAAATAAATATGCTAATTAACTTCCCCCAAAAAGTTATAAATCCGAAATAACATGAAAAAGCTTTCTCCAGCCACCACTAGAGGGGGCTCAGTGTATAGGAATTAAAAAAGTTACTATTGAACTTAACAGGAGCTGTGAAAAGCACTCTAGAAGCTCTAAGCACTGAGCTCCCTTTGGTGGCAGCTGCAGGAAATGCAGTATATTTTTGTGGGGAACAGAAGAAATTGTTCAGTGTTGGGCTCTCCTCTCCCAGGGGCCCCATAGCAGTCACATGGTCTGTCTCCATGGTAGATGGTGCTGAGCCAGGAGGAAAGGTAAGGACACATCTGTAGATACCTAAATAAAATCGGACTAAATGGATACATCAATTTATCTCTCTATTATCCCTCATAGATGGCATTGCTCTCTGTATTGGTATTAGTTCTCAGTAACAGCACTCCATGTGGTTAGGTAGGGTATTGCAATTAAATTTTTTCAATATTTTTATATAAAACCTTTTCAAAACTCAATAATTATCATGGTGATTGGACAATGCTACATGACAAAATCATGCACAGGAATTTAATGGATACTACATTACTCAATTTACACCCATGACCATTTACAGTAATGTCATATAGTCATTAGCTCAGACAGGACGCATCCTCATTGACATTCATATGCGCAGCTGATACGTGGGCTAAACTCATAGAAGTAATGGGGCTTTTAATGGGGATTTTAACCATGTTCACTGTGGTATAATGTGTGAAATGAAGGTGATGAGGCCACTTAGAAGAAAAGACGCTTTGACTCACACCTTCTCTGAAGCTAACTGCTCCCAAATAAATACGTGACTGACAGCAAATGTTGGTCATTGTTATTTTACTCTAAAGTCATTGACCTTGAGACATTGGGAACGTCGATGGGACTGGTCCACGTGCATCCCATGCCAGCAGTGAGAAGGAAAGCGAGGACCCTCTGCCTGGAAATGCTGCTCGGTTATTAGCGCCCATAACACTTAAGGTAACTGGTTTTAAAATGCCTGAAAAACAATGGTCCGTAAATGACACGGCGTCGTTAATAATTACATTTATTGTAGGTTCACGGCTCAGAATTATCCAGCGCGGCTCTTCTTAATGACATCTCCGTTGGGCCGTATGAGTCGATGAATTTCAAATTTGAAATTCTATGCTAAACAAGGTTAAAATGACTTCAAGACTGACTTTGCTCTGATGAAATTCAAAGCCACAAGCCCACTCGGTGAAATGGCATCTCTCCCGTAGAGCAAGGAACGTCCATTACCGGAGGAGAGCTTTTGCTAATGACGGGTTTTGGAATGAAAGCGCTGGAGTTACTCAAGGGGAGGGTGGACACGCATCGCAATCATTTGGATAAGTCTCCACATTCACTGTCCATTCATCCAAAATGCTTTTAGAGACCTGCGCGGTGTTTGCAGCGTGTCTGTGGACGGTTAATGGTTCGTTTTCCACTTTGACCATGAATGGACTGATCAGGTGACTTCTCCAGCAAGCGACAATAACAAAAAAGTGAAGAAATGACAGAGAGGGTGACGGGAAATGAATAGAAAAAATCTAATTGATTGGTACAAAAATGTTACTTTGTAAATAGATAGTGGACACAGCTGAGTGACTATGTGAAGTCCGTCTATATCGGTCCAAAATTCTAGTTCTCCGTTCACTGTGGAGCAGCCATAGAAGTTACTTTCTGTCCTGCTTGTAGACTACTTCTGCCATGGAAATAAGAAGGGAATATACTGTCAGCTGACAGAAGGGGAAGGAGACTAATTCTACCCAAAGACCACTAGCAGCTGCACCATGGGGGATGCATGGTAGCAGAAAATAATGAAGAAATGACTGCACATTATTTTAGAATAGCAATTTAAAGGGTTGTCCCATGAAAAAATATTCTACAGTTTTCAAACCAGCATCTGGATCTGAATACTTATGCAATTGCATGTAGTTAAAACTTTAATGTAGCTACTGAGTTAATCAATAAAATGTATCCATATAGCACCACCTGCTGTTTGTTATTTTCTTATTTCTCTGACCGCATCACTGAAGTGGACACGCTCAATCCGGCCTTCATCTACTTCCTGACCAAACGACAAAGAGCAAACATGGCTGACAACAGCTCTGTAGGACAGTTACTTCCTGTCAAAGAAATCGAACAAGGAGCCATCCTGGTGATCAAAGATAGAGAACAACGTTCATAACTAGACTGGGATCATGGAGCTTTCCATGACATTTTTTTTTTTTTTTTTTTGAGGTTCTTATAAAGACACCTCTTGGAAAATTTTGGTGGTTGAGCTTCTGGAAACCACATTAGCCGTCCGGATAAAGGTGACTCTATTCCTTTAATTCCTAGTAAAATTATTTTTAGTTTTCAATTGGAAAGCAGTTTTTATTTTATTTTTCTGGTCTATTTTGCTCTCACTGAGTAGACAACTAGTTGTCAGGCTTGATATTTATCTGAAATGCCACACATCCATCTTTCTGCAGTGTGTATCTGAAGGATGACAGATGCTTCCCTAACAACCGATACTTCAAGGATGCTTCAAATCAAATACATTTTAGAGCAATTAGGGCTTACAATATCTATTGTATCTACAGTATTTGAATTTACTTTCTTAAAGGGATGTGCATTATGGGGCCTCTCCCATATGTTGTATTACAAGGATAGATGGGTATATGATGTTACCAATATGTTTAGCATTGGTCCAAATTTCCCCATAATAAGTAGAATAGGGTATTCAAAATATGGCAGTGCCAACAGGACTGGTTATGATTTCTCATTTATAGGTAGCAGTTGGCTAAACAGTTGCCCAAGCTATCTACTATGTACACCTTATATAAGATTATTCTCCATAGATCTCTAAAAGGACCATGGTGTCTTCTCATATGCTGTGTGGGAAACTGTTAAAGGGGTTTTCCAGAGGATAGGTCATCAGTTAAAACATCCTGGAAAACCCATTTCATCTGCCTTCCACCTGTGAACAAGGCACAGGCAGTTCAAAGGGGTCAAGTACAGCTGTCATCTGGACTTTCTTTATGTCCTTCTCCATAGAACATCCTACTGGCAATCAGGTAAGCAGTGGTTACTGTAGGAAGAAGCTGAAGTCACATGCACAATTCTATGGTATTAAATACTTCTTCTTTAATACACCTGGCCAGATCCCCCAAATGTTTGCTTTGGCTTATTGATTCTGATCAAGAGACCCCATCTATGATGCCCATATTTAATAGACAGTGGTTGTTTTTTTGGGACAATAATTTATCTACATCTACAGATGTTTTCTTCCTTACCTTCCTCCTTTCTCTAGTTCTCCCGAGTTGAGTGGAAAAAGATGGCCAGCTATGGACCAAACACGTTATAGTGACAACCCAGCCCTTTGGTCTTCCTTAGCCTCCATGCAGCAGGTCTGCCTCCAGAGTCATCTGTCTAGGCTCCCCTGGGAGGCTGTGGCCTGCTCTTGCAAGGAAGGCCTTTCCCCTCTGCTCATATGGTGCATGCAGGCACCCCCTTTGGCTCTTAAGGAGCCAGCACACTTACACTGTAATTCACACCCACCATAGGTTCTTTAGCTTGCTAGTTTCTGTTAGGGTGTGCTATAGTCATCCGTCCATTTGTCCATTTTCCAGCCTGTATTTTTCCTGGATATTGCCACTCGGCTGTGTGACCTGACATGAGTCTGACCTCCATATCGACTCTTCACTGCCTGCCCTGACCCTGGCCTGTCCGTGACTATGATTTTGCCTGGCCTCTTGGTACCTTGCACTAGTTTCTCTGACCCTCATGGGTCAGCTGTCAGCCACACAGAGACTACTACAGGAGGTAGCAACCTGGTGGCTTCTCTGCAGCGAAGCCCAGATCCTTGCGTAGGAATAAAGTCAAATTTGTTAGTTCCACACCTACTGCCATAGCAAAGTATCTCAGTTCAGTGAGTGTGACTTGGGAAAGGAAGAGAATGATGAACCTACCTGTACAACGTAAAGACCTTACCAAATATGTCCTGATATCTCAACTCCCTAGACCCCCATGGGTGTAGTCACATCTGAATTTTCATGTTTTGAGCACATTAAGACCTCAAACCAATCTAAATCCAGCAATCAACATAAGCGACTGCAAGCAGGTACAGTAATACAATCAGCAGGCGACCATACAAATATTGGATATAGGTATATTGTGTTCTTATCCGCACACTCTCGTTATAAAAACTGTATGTGTTTTGTCTCTTCTCTCTGGGCAAACAAACACAATCACATTCTTATTTATGAAGCAGCCAAGTGAATGTATTTGGGGAAGAGATAAACAGAACAGCAGCGACATCGCAAACCCAATGCATTTTTGTTGTCTCTCTTCTGCAATATTGGCTTTTTTATATTTCCGGAAATCAACCATTTTTGCCCTAGCGAAACCTTTTGTTCTTCCCTCAGCTGAACAATTTTGCACTTCTCTGTGCATTTTTTGTATCTGTGACACCAGTCTCTGTAAACTTAGCAATTTAGCTGATTAAACCAGAATAGCGTATAAACTCAGGGTTACAAGCTGTCGATGTCACGGATGATGTCAAATGTGAGAAAACAATTAACCTTAGCAAAGTGCAGTATTCAAAGCCAAGAGACAAACCCGGGACGGAATAAACAAAATGAAGCGTCTCATCTGGATGTAGAAAATATGACTTTCGGATTTAGAATTAGAACTTTCATAGAGGTGGTTAACAGTCAGGATGTTGGGGCATATTTTGGTTAACAGAACTGGAGTTTATGCTAACCAATCAATAGTGTTGAGCACGAATATTCAAATCTCAAATTTTAATTGCGAATATTGCCACTTTGAGAATTTGTGAATATTTAGAATATAGTGCTATATATTCGTATTCGCGAATAGTGTTGAATATTCTAATCACAAATTTATTGCAAATTTATCACGAATATATTACATTGCCGATTTTCGCAATCAAATAAACAATGATTGGAGATCACGAATTCTCGAATTTGCGAATTATACCGAAAATTTGCGAAATATCGCAATTCAAATATTGCCTATGTCGCTCATCACTACCAATAAATTTCCGCCTCTTATTTTTCTAGAACAGGTCATAAGATATGCAAGATCAGGGCACGCTGAGAATTTTCTGTGTAGCTCTGGACTATAAGAGTTGTGGGCCCCTTACCACCAACTCCAACGGTTTCTTTAGATTTTTTTTAAAAGATTTTAGTGACTCTAAGTATTTAAAAAAAAATTATAAGAAGGCTATAAGGCTCAGTTCATACCGGTGTTAAAGTCTCTATTACAGATTGTGTCATCTGCATGAAGAGATATTTTCTCCTGTCGAAATGATGGATACCTCCTCAGAACCCAACAGACCCTATCATGTTAGTTGGGTACATTAGGCACTGCAGTAAGCTCCCTCTAGTGGATGCTTTGCAAGCCAGAATTTTATTATTTCACTGTAGGATGAAAAGCAGAGGTTTTCCAAGCTCTTTATTATAAAAACCTATCTCTATACTCCCATATGTACATATGGTGCAGTTTAAGCTCACTGCAACTCCATCTGGTGTCTTGTTAGTTTGCCCCTGATGATTTGAACTACTGGACTTGTAGTACGATGGCTTATATTGGAGTAGAGTTGTGGCATCAAATCCAAATTTTGGTAACATCACCAGAGATCTAGGTTCTAAAAATAAGAAGGTCTTGTTTTTGCGTCTGAAGTTGGGCAATTTGTTTCCCAAATGACCCACACCAATCAGAGTATTTACAACCTCTGTAAAATACTGTAGAATTTGTACACTGTTTAAAAGATATAAACATTCAGACATCTCATCATTTATTTATTTTTGTTGGTCCTTTTTTGTGGCTTTTCTATGCAATACATTTTCAGATGCGTCCATTCCTATCTTAGCTCTATTTTGGTTAAAGAGATTGTGTCATCTCAGACTTTGATGTCATATCGCTAAGATATATTGTTAGAGTCAGATAGGTGCGGGTCCCATCTCTGAGACCCACACATATCTCTAGAACGAGCCCCCGAAAATGAAAGAGGACTGGGAGCACTGAAAATAGTCAAGGGAGTATGCCATACCATACAAATGAATGAAGAGTGCACCACGCAAGCTTGGTTCTGTAGAAATAAATGAAGGTGATCCTGTTCTAGAGATAGGTTCGAGACAACTCCTTTAAACACTCCTCCAAATTTCTAATGAAGCCAATTCATTAAATTCTAGACATTCTAGAAAAACCCTTGAGGGGCTACATTTCACAAGACAACCACTGGGTGACAGTACATAGACAGATATAGAATAGACATCTCATGACAACGTATCTCAAAATCATGTTTCCAAAAGCTGGTCAATCTCGTGACACATATAGCCAAGAGGAAAGGTAAGGAAAGACACATTTGTAATGGACCGTGAAAATCAAAAATGATATCACTTGGGCATTCATAAATGCCCCTCTTGCAAAGCATTGAAACAGAAATGAAATAGGAGTCTAGCTTTTTTCGACTTTATGATACAAGAAACAGGTTCTGGTCAATAAAAGTAGTCCAGGTATGTGCCAATAGAGTTGCCAAATATGTGATTGTCTTCAAATGCATCTCAAGCCTTTGTTGTACCCCTTTAATCTTCCTAGTTTTGCCTGCTCTGCTTTGATGTATTTCAGATCCGTCAAATCTTCCACAAATCAATTGAACTTTTTACTTTGTTCATTTGACAACAAGTAAAAAAAAATGATACAAATATGACTGAATGCACATCTTTACAAGATGAAATTGTTTTTGGAATCTAATAAATAGCAGCAAGGATCTATATGCTTGATGTGACTGAGCTTTCATGCTAGAGGAACGTAATGTGTTCGACATATCACATGCGTGTTTTCATTAGTCCTAGCAAAAAGTTCAAAGACAATGTATGGGCTCTGCAACATTACGGAATTACTATTAAAGCATAATTACACTTTAATACCATGGTATATATGGTTCAGTATAGTGGAATCCATGATCAGGGATGACCAACAAAATCCAAGGCTCTTGTACATCCATGTCACGGCCAAGAGAGGGACCAAAATCTGAAATGAATCAGGGGAAACTATGGTCCTAAGTTAACTCATGTACTATGTTCTGAGAGGTCCATATAATGCAGTATATCAGAATATACAGTACACGTAGGCGGTCATTTATTAACCAGAAATACGCTTATATTAGAGGTATGTCTGGCGCAGATTTCGGCTCAAAGGACCTTTCTGCAACTTTTATATGCTCACACCAGGTCTAAAAAAGTGGGCATGGGGCGGGCGGGGAAAGGAACGAGCCGGCAGGCCCATCTCATTTATCATTTTCTACTCCAGGTTTAGGCATTGAAAATGGTCTAAATGTAAGCTCGGAAATTGTCTTACATTTAGAAGCGGCGGTGGATCCGCTGAAGTTATGTAGAGGCCAGCACTTCTACATAGCTCTGACGGATCCACCGACATCTATAGAGGATATTAAGACCAGCATCTAAAATGCCGGTCTCAGTAGATGACCCCCATAGTTTTTGTATTAAATGGACACCTATCTATCTTCCAGAGGAAATGTTGTGCCAGACAAGGCTTCCCTTGGTAAAATCCACAGTTTGATGGGGGTGTTCCTGGCCATTCTTTTAAAGGGGATTTTTTTTTCCAAGTTGCGGGGAAATCTCTGGTCAAACAAGGCTTACTATTGCAAACTTATCTATGAGGCCACCCCTTTAAGAAAAATTACCATGTCTAAAGAGACCTTCAGACAACACTGCTCATCTTGTCCCTCAGAGAAAGGAAACCCTCTTAAAGAGTTGGCTCATGAAGACAACCTCTTCACTAAATAAAGGAGCCTCATTAATTAGCTAGCCCCTGGAACCACTGGTTTCCACCTGGGAAGCTCCAGATAACCAAATGTTTTTCCTGTACCAAAAACTTCTCTTACTATGGCCTGTATAGGTCTCTAATAGAGCGTATGAATGGGGGCTATCTTGGTTGACAACCTTTTAATTTTTTTATCAATACAAGTTTTCCATATCAGTCTGGGTTTCTTTGGGCCCATCAGAGGATATTATTCTCGAGGCCCTCCCCTATATAGTCAAAAAGACTTAAATGGGTTTTTCAGAATTTTGATATTGATGGTCTGTCCTCAGGATAAATTATCAAAATGAGATAGGCAGGGGTCCAACTCCCGGGACCCCTGCAGATCAGATATTTTAGGAAGCCACGGCACTCACAGGAGCTCTTGTGAGCCTCCTCACAGCTTACCAAGAACATCGGCATCTACTGGACAGCAGCTCTGCTTGGTATTGCAGCTCAGCCCCCATCTCTTGATTGGAACTTACCTGCACCTAGGCAATGTGACCAATGAATGGGGCATTATATATCCTAGTAAGCAGCTCTGTGGATAGGCTATTATTGTCAAAATCACAGAGAACACCTTTAATCAAAGCAACAGACCCCAGTGATTGGCTCCAAAAAAAGCTAAATTGGATTTTTCTCCTGGACCTTTGGGGCCCACTATAGTTTCAGAGCCTGGGCCCACCAGATAATCCTCTAGTACTCTGGTGGGGCAGTCCAACCCTGCAAGTTTACATAATGCCACAATTTCCAGCTGGAGTATGACAACATAAAAAAAATGCAAATTTAAAAATATCTCTGATACATTAAAGATCTTTTTATTTTTTTATTATTTATTTTTAATCACAAACTCTTGGTGAACTTTCTTGTACTGACCATAACATCTCCTCTGGCATAATTCTGCATCTGTTCTTCATCATGTACGGGTTTGTTTGAGTGCAGTTCATTGGAGCTTCCGTTTGCACATTAGATAGTGTTGGGCCAATCTGCTTGTAGCAAGAGTACAAGTTGTAACTAAATGCCGTAGTGTGTCCTTAAATGAATATTGCAATTTCCCTTAGGCAGTTCCTAACCAGTTTTCAGTTTGAAACATTTGTCATGGTTCACCGAAGTTGTTAGTACAGCAAAAAAATACTGTTAGTTATTCCAAATGTGGGTAAATTAACTTTGTCCATGGTGATCTTGCGTAGATTTATGTCTACTGATATGCCAACCACTTTGTATCCAGCCAATGTTACAAGGCATACTTCTCAAAGTTCTGCCAACGGAATATCTGCCTCACTGCTTTACTACTTTGTACCGGCTCAGTGGCTGCACTGGAGCCAAGGGTTCAAATCCAACTGGTACGATGTGAAGTAGGTTCTCCTCATGTTCTTGGCTTACAGAGTTCAGCTCTACCAGGGCTCCTAACGTTCTATGAATGGCAAAATGGTTTGGATAGTTTATTGTGAATAGCCTAAGATTTTCCTAATTTCTACTAGGAAATATGACATTTCTAGGACAGCTTGGCCTACTGAATTGTAACTATTAAAAAGAAGGCAGGTTGCCAAACTCTTATATGGAATCATAAAAATCAGATACAAGATTTGATTCTTGGCCATGTCAAGGAGACACCAATGATTTAAGCTGCACCTTATCCATTTCCATCAAGACATGTCACATTCAGTCCAGGAATGGCAACTTCATGCAGATAAAGAAAGAAGCCAGTTGTCAGGGCTTTTTTTTATATTCTACCATTCCAAAATTGCTTTTGATTAGTGTTGAGCGAATCGAAGTTAACAAATTGACTTTGATCCGAATTTCTGGAAAAATTCTATTCGCCACCAAGCCGAATTTCCTCGCGCTTTGTGGTAATTAATAAATTTTTCATGAAACGGTGGTAAAAAAAAAACCATACTTACTTCCTCCATTTTCTTGCGAAGAGACCATCATGGCCAACTTGATTGAAGAAACCATCCGAAATCTCGTACAGAGAGTTTGCATGGTTTATTCAATCAAGGTGGCCGCGACGGTCTGTCCATGAGAAAATGGAGGAGGTGAGTATGGTTTTTTTTTTTTTTACCCCTGAATAATTACCCCTGAAAGGCCTCAATGTTACTGTCTGATGCCGCAATCAGCCCTGACGGCAGCATATGAGGGGTTCATTGATGGGGAGCATCATAACGTCGTTCCCTGTCATTGCACCCGCTACATACAATGGAGTGAGATTTGTGACAAAGTAAATTGTCACGAAACGGATTTCTTTGTGAAACTTGTCAAAGCAGCCAAATCAAATTTTTTATAACTTTGATCTTGATATAAATTCAAAACAATGTTACGAAAGGCTAGCTAAGCATTTGATAGGCTGCAATCCTCATCAAAGCCACAAGGTGGCCACATATAGTATAGTAACATAGTAACATATAGCATAGATGTCGCCTGACAAAGTTTCATGAAATCATATATTTTTATTTTATTTAGGATGTTCTCTGTTACCGATCAAGACAGATCAGTGGTAGTGTGGAACTGCTGTGCCAAGTAACCGGTTTGACATTGGGACAAACCCTAAAAGCGTTATTCTGGCGCCTCCCCGATATTCACCCTTTAACTCCTGTGAAGAGATATGGACTTTGCTGTGGGTTAGCAACCAAACCGCTTTCTTCTAGGATGGTCCTGCTATACTTGGTGCAAGCTCTGGAGGCAGAGGAATCAGAAAACATACGAAAACCACAGGCACAGTAAGCATAGGCATTAAGACTAGAATGAAGTTCTCTAGTATCCAGAAAGCACATAAAAATAGCTAGACTTGAACTAGAGCTGAAACACTAGGCTGGATGACAAAGCATCAACAGAACTAAAATAAGACCAAACGAGCAGTATAACACAGACTGAATACAGTAGGAAGTCAGGCAGGATCAGGTCAGACACGACCATGAACACAGATCAGACAAACAGACTGGCAAGAACGGGACAGAGAACAGAACCAAAGCAGATGCTAAAACTGTTGCTGTTGCTCAGGCAAGGGGCAGGATAAGCAGACAGAACATATAGCTGAGCTCATTCACTCAGAAACAGATGCACGTGCACACAAAATGTGAGGCCTTAAACCTTACAAGACACACACCCCTGCCTTACTACACAGAGAGGAGATACAAGCACAATGGTCATGATCACACCCACAAGTATTGATGGCCGGTACGCACAACACGGCAACCAGCTTACATGGCATACAATGGACCAGGTTGACCAGACATCGTAACAATCTCAAGATATGTCGAGCCAAGAGGAAAGGTGAAGAACATATCAAGTGTTCAATAGCAGATATAGATATGAGATGTAGATGGATGGTGGCATGTTACATCTGTAAGCCTCTTAGAATAATCGTTTCTGCGTATAATGGAGCCGTGACAGCTTTGCTGGATCATTATTTTTTTTTTTTTTTATGGATCCCGACAACAAATCTTGACTGATGCCATTGACCTATATGGGGTTTGCTATATGAGTTTCAATATGTTTGAATTCAAGAATAGTGCTACAGACTGTACTGTTCTTGCCAACAAAAGCAAAGCAAACCCAGGTGGAATGGCAAAAATGCCAATGTGAACAGAGCCTTAGGCTTCCTTGTGTAGTTATAATTCCCAGCCTCGTATACCTTCAGCTTTGCCAGGACAAGACTACCTCACCCATTAAACAGTAAATCTTCTTAAGCAATCCTTGCATCTACAGACATCTCTGTTCTTCAGCGTGCCTGTATGTGTATTTATGTATGGTTATTTTACATGGCTTCTGGGTATGTCGCACTTAAACAATTAAGATGTCTACAAGGACTACTGAACAAACAATGTTCCTCGAAAAGTTCTGTGAAGTAAATAAATGTTCTTCATCACTGGAAAGCTATGAGTTGGAAACATTGCTTTACCAATTGATGTGGGAAATTGTGAAACCTTCTTTTATCGTCTAAAGCTCTTCTGCAGACTTAAAGGGAACCTGTCATCAACGTTATGCTGACCTCACTGAGGGCGGCATAAAATAGTGACAGAAATGCTGATCTCAGCGGTGTGTCACTCATGAGCTAAACGTAAGTGGTTGCTGAGAACCAGCATCTTAACCATTACAGCCCAGGCCTTGAAAAGAGTCTAATCTACCTGAGAAGAGTCCTGGTTATTCATAATCTCCTAATCTCTCACACATCTGCTGATGATTGGCAGTTCTCTCCTAGCGAGAAAGGGAGAAAACTAGGTAGAAGCCTGTCAATCATCAGAAGGTGGGAGGGAGAGAAGGAACTTATGAATAACTATGACTCTTCTCAGGTGGCCGTGATTCTTTTCCAGGCTTAGTCTGCAATGATTGTGATGTTGGTTCTCGGCAACCACTTACTTTTAACTTATAAATTACATACCGCTGAAATCAACTAACCTGGTCTACTTTATGCTGCCGTTAGTATGGGCAGCGTAAAGTTGATGACAGGTTGCCTTTAAGTGTCTACATGGTAACAGACTACAGATAAACCTTATGTGTAGTCTGACCCCGTAGTCATGTGTTAATGTCTGCCATCTCATGTGGTGTCATACACTGTACAAATAAACGTTCCAAGTTATACGTGCCATACAATAGTATCTTGTAGAAATAAAAGTTCCATCCGATGACCAAATGACACTACTATACAGTTCTATCAATGATGCTATACAGGCCACCACTACCACACCCTGCAAAAATAATATATTGCACATTATAACAGTAGCAGTGCCACGCAGAGCCTAAGTACGGTAGATATCACCATATAGTGCTCATATAATACCAATATACAGAGACCAAATAACAGCTCTGTACATATCAGTGCTATACAACTACACACTCCAAGGCATAAGACACATGCTGGTCCATAACACTTTGACTGTACCTACAGTACAGACCAAAAGTTTGGACACACCTTCTCATTCAAAGAGTTTTCTTTATTTTCATGACTGTGAAGGCATCAAAACTATGAATTAACACATGTGGAATTATATACATAACAAACAAGTGTGAAACAACTGAAAATATGTCATATTCTAGGTTCATCAAAGTAGCCACCTTTTGCTTTGATTACTGCTTTGCACACTCTTGGCATTCTCTTGATGAGCTTCAAGTGGTAGCCTCCTGAAATGGTCTTCCAACAGTCTTGAAGGAGTTCCCAGAGATGCTTAGCACTTGTTGGCCCTTTTGCCTTCACTCTGAGGTCCAGCTCACCTCAAACCATCTCGATTGGGTTCAGGTCTGGTGACTGTGGAGGCCAGGTCATCTGGCGCAGCACCCATCACTCTCCTTTATGGTCAAATAGCCCTTACTTTCAAAGTTTTCCCAATTTTTCGGCTGACTGACTGACCTTCATTTCTTAAAGTAATGATGGCCAATAGTTTTTCTTTACTTAGCTGCTTTTTTCTTGCCATAATACAAATTCTAACAGTCTATTCAGTAGGACTATCAGATGTGTATCCACCTGACTTCTCCTCAACGCCACCTGACGTGTATCTAACAGTCTATTCGTGTATCTAACAGTCTATTCAGTAGGACTATCAGCTGTGTATCCACCTGACTTCTCCCAACCCCATTTATAAGGCAAGAAATCCCACTTATTAAACCTGACAGGGCACACCTGTGAAGTGAAAACCATTTCAGGGGACTACCTCTTTAAGCTCATCAAGAGAATGCCAAGAGTGTGCAAAGCAGTAATCAAAGCAAAAGGTGGCTACTTTGAAGAACCTAGAATATGACATATTTTCAGTTGTTTCACACTTGTTTGTTATGTATATAATTCCACATGTGTTAATTCATAGTTTTGATGCCTTCAGTGTGAATCTACAATTTTCATAGTCATGAAAATAAAGAAAACTCTTTTAATGAGAAGGTGTGTCCAAACTTTTGGTCTGTACTGTATATGAGGACTATGTGTGCACCTTGTGGATGAAAGTGGCAAAAGTGAATATTACTGTACCTATCTTTTTTTTAAATATAATTGTTGTAACCTTTTTTATTTTCTGGTAGCATTGTTTTTGTTCTATATTCTGTACATTATTTGTGAGCATGCTTTACATATTGTTAACAGCACACATGCTTTACAGCAGTCATATGGACCATAGGAACATGTAGCCTAGAGATGGCTTATTGACTTGCATGCTCTGTGACCTTTTCAAAAGTCACTGTACAGGGAGGGAGAGTAAGTAAGCCCTTCTATTACCTATTGTCAATGGTGGATCCTGTGTTATGTATTTTAGTGATACCTGTAAAGCTATTCATACACATCAGAAAGTTACAGTTGTTGGCCGAGTGCATTTTGACCCACCACTCTACTCCCTGTTCCTCCTATACATATACATACTTGGCTTGACCAAGCATGCATATGACGGAGACCATAGATAGAGGGGAAAAGCCACTGCCTGTTTAAGAAAATGATCAGGCAACTGAAACCAACCTGCCCAAACCCAGTCTTCCCTGACAACAGCCATTGGGGGAGAGTCGAGAGGCCACCATACACATTAAATGGTAGACCAAACTCCATGAAATTGGTGGGTTTGGCCAACACACACCTAATGTGTATGGCTAGCTTAATACTGCCTGTGATGATAATGAGATGACTACTAAAAAATAATCTAGATTGTGTCAGCCTATCGTGAGTGAAAAATGATATTTCAGGATTATGTTATTTTAATATAAAATGTGATATGAAAAAATAAAAAACACCCCAAACATGTTTGACATGAAAATGTATAGGTCATTTCACTTTAGATGAAAATCTGAATATCTACATTGAACACTGCACTAATTTTTTTATATTTTCTCTCTTTTTTTTTTTTTTACATATCTGCCAACCACCCATCTTCTTGTAAAGGTAAGTCCAAAATTTTCTTTCTTCTTTTTGGGCAGACATGTGCTATTTATATGATCATTTAATAATTGGGTGAGGCTGATGCTGGCTTGTGGAGAGTTTCTATTTAATACTGAATTCCTCCCTAATGGTTTTTTTTAGACGCCAAGATGACAAGATTGGAGATGGTCAATGTGAACAATTTCTGCTAATATTTTACATATAATCTTTGACATATTTTCCTTTGAAGCCTTATCTCCAGTTGACCATTAGGATGTTATTTGTATTCTTGTATTTTGCTTCTGTTTAGATAAAAGCAGATCATGAAAGGCTCAGGTTGGTTATTATGATGTTAGGAATGATTGGATGTATGTCTTTTTCTCTGGTAAAACTAATTGTCCTTGAACTACTGGAACCCCATTTAATTAGTGATGGTTGTAATACTTCTGCTGTCTGAGATGACAATTGAAAAGTGCCTAGCCTCCCTATGCTGGAGGTAGGAAATGAAGATATCTAAATCCCATTGCCTTCTAGATGAAGTTCCTCAAGTTCCTCATCACATCTTATGGCTGGTGTCCATAAAGACCTTCACGTTTATGTTGTACTACTAATAGCAGTGTAGAATGTTGTAGACATGGTAGTCATAAAAGTGAATATGAGTGTGCCTCCCTTCCTCAACCCTGAGACCCAACGACCCTGATCTCAGCCATATGAAGGAAATCTGACCATGCATGTTCCTTTCTGCTAAAGTCAAAGTTATGAAGATATCTAGGCATCTCCCATAGACTTTAAAATAAAGAGATATACACCCATCTCTGGTCAGCTGTCCACATCTGCTCGGCTGGAAAGGATCACCAAAACATCCCAGAGTGACCACGTTTCCTGAGAGGTAGTGGGCTAAAATATTGCAGTGTACATATTAAAAAAAAATAATGCCATACATAGTATCCTCCAAAATATTGCAACACAGACAATATCCGCCCAAAAATTCCACACACCCAGAGTTCTCTGCTATATTACCGTACATTACATGCCCCTGAAAACAGTATCAACCCGAAAAAAAGTACAACTAGGCTGTGGCCTTGGCTGTCTCCCTTATTTTACGAGAAGAACTGAAAGGAACAGGGAGGTTGGTTATGGAGGCCCCATAGGTCTTCAATGTGTTGGAGATTATTGGGCCTGCCTTGAAAATTTTACAATTTGGTTTATGCACAGAGCCACAGGACACAATCAGTTCCAGACTCCTCCATGCTTGGCAGACCTGTGAAGTTTCGATGCCAGGATCAGTATGCAGTGGTACGAGGAGGAGGCAACATCTCAGTCATTTAGGAACACTTATATTTTTCCTTAAACAGCTAATGATACTAGAGGTTTTCATACTGTGTCTGTCGATTAAAACTAATACTTTAATAAATAGTTTTTTTTTACATTAAAGGGGTTATCCCATGATTAATATAAAAAAAAAAAAAAACAGACATCATATAGGACATGAGAGTCTCTCTCTAATAAAGCTAGAACCAGTCCTGTACCTCACATGGAACCAGAGATCTCCACATTCATTGCTCCAATTGCTCTGCTAAAATTACAGTATATAAAGCTGACAGCTCGGGGGGGGGTGCCCTTTCACTGGGGGCCCGTCCTTTCTCAGGGGGTATATCCTTTTTGCTGCAGCTCTCTACCTGTAATTGTCACTGATTCTAGATAGGGCTGGTGGCAGTTGGAACTGAGCATGGGCGTCCACCTCAGTGAGGTGGACATACAGTACAGACCAAAAGTTTGGACACACCTTCTCATTAAAAGAGTTTTCTTTATTTTCATGACTATGAAAATTGTAGATTCACACTGAAGGCATCAAAACTATGAATTGACACATGTGGAATTATATACATAACAAACAAGTGTGAAACAACTGAAAATATGTCATATTCTAGGTTCTTCAAAGTAGCCACCTTTTGCTTTGATTACTGCTTTGCACACTCTTGGCATTCTCTTGATGAGCTTAAAGAGGTAGTCCCCTGAAATGGTTTTCACTTCACAGGTGTGCCCTGTCAGGTTTAATAAGTGGGATTTCTTGCCTTATAAATGGGGTTGGGACCATCAGTTGCGTTGAGGAGAAGTCAGGTGGATACACAGCTGATAGTCCTACTGAATAGACTGTTAGAATTTGTATTATGGCAAGAAAAAAGCAGCTAAGTAAAGAAAAACTAGTGGCCATCATTACTTTAAGAAATGAAGGTCAGTCAGTCAGCCGAAAAATTGGGAAAACTTTGAAAGTAAGGGCTATTTGACCAGGAAGGAGAGTGATGGGGTGCTGCGCCAGATGACCTGGCCTCCACAGTCACCGGACCTGAACCCAATCGAGATGGTTTGGGGTGTGCTGGACCGCAGAGTGAAGGCAAAAGGGCCAACAAGTGCTAAGCATCTCTGGGAACTCCTTCAAGACTGTTGGAAGACCATTTCAGGGGACTACCTCTTGAAGCTCATCAAGAGAATGCCAAGAGTGTGCAAAGCAGTAATCAAAGCAAAAGGTGGCTACTTTGAAGAACCTAGAATATGACATATTTTCAGTTGTTTCACACTTGTTTGTTATGTATATAATTCCACATGTGTTAATTCATAGTTTTGATGCCTTCATAGTCATGAAAATAAAGAAAACTCTTTGAATGAGAAGGTGTGTCCAAACTTTTGGTCTGTACTGTAGACATAATGAAAATAACAAACAGCAGGTGGCGCTATACAGATACATTTTATTGGATAACTCAGTGGCTATGCTAAATCTCCAATTATATCCAATTACAAAAGTATTCAGATCCAGGTAGGTGCTGGTTTAAAAAATCTAGACTATGTTTCATGGAAGAGTACACAGATTTGTCCATAAATTTATGCCAAGAAATTGACATCAGTACCCTCAGCATGATTCCATAAGACAGATTCTTACAGAGGACCATCCTCTTATGACTACACTGTGATGTTCCTCTATTATTCCTATTGGATATTTATAAATAAACCAACAATTTGGTGATACCAGCTGGGCATGTACACAGATTTGGCCATACATTTATGGCAAGTTATTGACATCAGTACCCTGAGCATCATTCCATATGGCAAACTCTTATAGAGGACCATGTAGAGGAAAATTACACTGTGAGTTTCCTCTGTTATTCCTCTTAGAAATGTATGAATATAAATCAACACTTAAGTGATACCAGTTGGGGGGGGGGGATCCCTACAAAAACTAACATTGTCCAATCAGTGCTGCGATGAAGGGACATGGCCCTTCATAAATGGTTAACACCTAGTTGTTAAGTTATTTATATATTTCCTGGAAGAATAACAGAGGAATTACAGAATTCTATGACCACTACAGAACGCTAGCATTTACTGAAGCAGACTAATATGGAAATATACTTGTCAGTAAAGATTCCCTTACATCTTAATATTAGTAATATCACTTTCATTATCAGATGGAGGGTCCAGCCTGTCATCAGACACAAGTGGAAGACTACACACACAGGGATAGATTTATCAGAACTGGAAACCAATCAGATTCCACCTTTAATTTTCTAATGGAGCTTTGAAAAATGAAAGGTGGATTGGTTTCTATGGACAACTAAGCCAGTTTTCCTAATGGGCAGGGGTCTTTGTATAATTTCAATGCACCATACACTTATGATGTTAGATGTTTAGGGTACAACCCCCTGTGACTGACCAGTGACTAGGGAGCTACTCCCCAGAGGTCACTTGACATGGTCTCTGCTCATGAGATGCAATGCCACGGCCTGTACTTAGGCCCGATGACAAAATCTATCAATGTGAAAGTTTCTTTAAGTTGAAGGGATATTCTAGGATTTTGACGTTGATGATATCCTCAGCCTAGGTCATCAATATCTGATCAGTGTGGGTCCGTCACTCCACAACCCCACCAGTCAGCTGTTTCAGAATAGGTCGGTGGCTAAGTCAGTGGCAGTATAACACAGCGCCAACCATTGAGTAGTGGACAGAATTGGTAACTGCAGCGCTGCTACTGAGCGGAAAAATTAGATTTATCGAGAAGCTGAATTTCCTCACGCTTTGTGGTAATGAATCTATTCTTCCTGAAATGAAAAAATATATAAAACATGGATGATACCGTATTTTTCGCCCTATAAGACACACTGGTCCATAAGACGCACCTAGGTTTTAGAGGAGGACAATAAGAAAAAAATATTTTTCATTAGACCTCAGATCAGATCAGCAATCAAATCCCCAATGTTAATCAAACCTCAGATCAGAGCCCCAATCAGACCGCCAATGTTAATAAGACCTCAGATCAGAGCCGAATATAAAGAAGACCCCCAATTAGACCTCAGATGAGACCTCCATGCCTCATATCAGTCCTCCATGCCTCATATCAGCCCCCAGCCATATGTGATCAGCCCCCAGCCATATGTGAACAGCCTCCAGCCATATGTGGTCAGCCCCCAGCCATATGTGGTCAGCCCCCAGCCATATGTGATCAGCCCCCAGCCATATGTGATCAGCCCCCAGCCATATGTGATCAGCCCCCAGCCATATGTGATCAGCCTCAAGCCATGATTCAGCAGCCCCCAGCTATATGTAATCAGCCCCCAGCTATATGTAATCAGCCCCCAGCTATATGTAATCAGCCCCCAGCCATATGTAATCAGCCCCCAGCTATATGTAATCAGCCCCCAGCTATATGTAATGCATTAGTTACTAAGACAAGTCAGGAGAGGGGACAAGTCCTCCTTAAAGGGGTTGTCCTGGATTGGGGACATTGGTGTAAGTGTGCAACAGTCACCTAAATATTACATACATGCCTGTGCTACCTTTACCAGAATTTTCTGATGCCCCGTTTTCAATTCAGAAATTCTCAGCTGGAAGTGCAGATTTTCACCCAGTCAGTGATGTATCGGGGCCCTTTGTGCAGAGCGAAGCCTCTTCTTCTGCTTCGCAAGGAGCCCGGTGATGTCATCATCAGAGTTGATAGACAGCTAAAACCATGCAATGCTGCGCTGAGACCCATAAGGCAGTGCAACAGGAAGTTACCGCACACATAAACATTGATGTAAACAATAAGTGGGGGACCGTCGGAGCTCTGCAGAAGTGGAAAAAATAAATAAAAACATCTGGGGGGACCTTGAATCAGCTATTAATAGTGAGTTAACTTTTTTTTTATAAAAAATTTGATCCCGGACAACCCCTTTAACCCATTCCAGCGATTGGCAAACAAGGCTCCCACTCACGTGTGCACGTTTCAAACAGCAGAGACCCGCTGCTAATGACCGCGACCGGCAATAATGACGATCATGGTCATTAAAGCCTTTAGATGCCTAGATCAAGTGAGATCACAGCATCTAAAACTAACACTTCCAGGCTTCTTACCGGCATCCTCTGCGACTAATGAGGATGCCGGTAATTGATTTGAATGTGCTGGGTCTCTCTGAAGAGAGCCCAGGCCATTGAAGCTGCAATTTTTATTTTGACCAACTGATGGCAGGCCAACATAAGAAATGAGAAATTCTGTACAAATAGGGGATCTAAAAAAATCCATGAATGTTCATAATAAAAAAAAAAATTATTTTGTAGGCTCATATACGAGATTCAAAATCATTAAAAAATGTTTAAAAACTGATACAAATATATAAAAAATTAAAAATCTAAGTTCCAATCAAAAATATTTTTCCTATACGGCGAATGGCGTAACACAAACAAGGGTCAAAATGAGCAATTAGCCATTTTTCTCGCTTTTCTTACCCAAAGAAAGTAATAAAATATGATCAAAAAGACACACACACTCCAAAATGGTATTAATAAAAACTACAGATTTTCTCGCAAAAAATGCTACACAGCTCAGTAGATATAACTGTACAAAGTTATGGGGGTCAGAATATGGTGATGTAAAAATATTTTTTTTCAAAGTTTACATTTATTTTTACACTATTTAGACATAAAAAACCTATACATATGTGGTATCGTTGTAATAATCGTTGTAATTGTACTGTCCCAGAGGATTAAGGGCTCAGGTCAGTTTTACTGCAAATAAAACCGCATGGGAAACTCGTAAAACGGTGGAGGAATTGTGTTTTTTTCCAATTCTACCCCATTTGGAATTTTTTTCCTGCTTTCCACTACATTGTATGCCATATTAAATGGAGGCTTTTGAAAGTATAACTTGTCCCGCAAAAAATAAGTCCTCATGCAGCCATGTGAACTGAAAAAAATAAAAAAAGTTATGGTTCATGGAAGATAGGGAAGAAAAACGCAAAAACGAAAAAACCTCCAGTATCCTAAGGGTTAAAGAGAAGACGTTGGATTTTAGACAAATAGATCCTCAGACCGGTGTGGCAGCGCTACCCTACCTGGAATATACCGTATCATAGACGCAGCTCATTCTCTCGCTTCTCCCTCTTATAAAATGTCTACACTTTTTAAATGAAAAGAAAATTCACGCTGTTTCTGTTGTGACTCCTAGAAAGATTGTTTTTCTTTACGAGATAGATTCGCCCCCCCAATCGATTTTCAGACATCTCTAGTCAGCCGCTGTCAGATCGCTGCACTAGAATTCACAGATTCGTAGCAGTGCGTCGCCTGCTCTTAATGGAAAGGTTACGCTGCTTTGGAGTCAAGCATAACATTATTAAATAGATTAACATTCTGCTTTGCGACACGTTCAGTCCCATATTTGAACATTTTCATTATAATTGCACATAAAACTCATAATAGGATTATAAAATGGGGTAATTTGATTAAAGGGTGTTTTTATAAAGGCCAACAATGTTGAAATTCAAATTTTCTTTAAATAATGTATCCGGTGAAACAGCATTTATTTGATGTGATTTTAGGAAGCTTCCCCCCCCCCCCCGAGAATGAGGTCTGCCAAGGACCGTGGGGTTGCGGGAATGCTCCGATGAAAGACTGATGTCAGTGGAGCAAGTATTGAGGTTTCAGAGGTTACAGGAGTTTTCTGATACTTAGATATTGGTGGTCTATCTTTAGAATAGGTCATCAATATCAGATCGGTGGGGGTCCGACACCCCACATCCAGGCTGATCAGCTGTTTCGGGCAGCTGGTTCCATGCAGTGTGATTGTTTCAGGGTACTGCAGCTCAGCTCCCAGTCACTTGAAATGCTGGAAACTACAGAGTAGACATAGCCTATCGTCTATTGGTGGTTTCCAAAAAAAGTTGAGTGTCAGTGTCACGACCACCCCCGTTTAAATCAGACTTCTGACCGCCAGGACACCCCAGCGTGGAGAAAAGCCCAACCGAGGGTGGACCGCGACAGGGGGGAGATTCAGAATTACCCAAACAGTCAATCCTGCACCCCCCTTATTTTCTGCTGCCACCACGTTCGTGAGTGAACGACTCTATAATTGTAGGGATAGGGGTTCGGACCACTCACAGATCAGCCACAATATCACGCTACAAGCTAACCCAATCGAGTCATAAAACCGTTATGTCTCTAATATCAGTCTACTATAAAACAGGTAGGTCTCTTCAGGGCGTACGAGTACTTTGTTGCAGTGGGGCTTAGAGCAATAAGAGAGAGACAATTTAAAAGATATGAAAATATCTTTTACTATAAGTAACACAGAAGTGAAACAAACAATGCATACAAAAATTTACAGAAAAATATTACAATAGCAAGCTGGAATCATGTGGAAAATAAACAGGGATAAAAAGAGAAATACTATCTTGGATTTTGCCTATGCAAAATCCAGGCACAAACTTACGTTCCAACGGACAGCCTATCGGCGATGTGACCACAGGACAAAAAGCTCCCCTCTCCCCTTGCGCACTGACCTTTATGCCCCATTCTGTGGGAGGGTAAGGGGGGTTGGCCCAGCCAATCGCTGGCCAAGGGCTGCACGGTGGGTGTTCCTGAAGGAGGGTTTTGGGAGGGCTTGTTCGCCCCTCCCTGCTGCCGGCCAGGCCACTTTTCCCTAATTTTACAAAAGAAGCCCATAACTTTGCCGGCGTAATAAATATGAAAAACCGGGCACTTGTGCGGGGTCCCCCATGAATTTATGGACGATTCTATGGGTGACACCACACCTCTCTCCCCTCCAGGTGACTAGTAACCCATTTCCCAGTCTGGGAAGACCCCAGAGCTGCCAAGTTTGGACTCTCCTGGTTCCTCTGGGTGAGAGGTGCACTTTGAGGGTACCTACATTTTTGGGTCATAACTCCATATAGCCCCAATATGCTTTTTGGGGTTCTCAGAGCACGGTTCACATGTCTCTCCTATGCGCTCCCCCCTCCCAGCTATCTCTGCTTCTGATGTGTAAATTGAGCAGGCTGCAAGGAAGGGCCAACTAGCATGTGTTTAGCTTTCATGGTTTCAAAGTGGACAGGAGACGCATGGGCTGGGGTCTGTCCTTAGAAGCTTTCCAAGGTGCGAGGTGATCTCAGCAGGGGGTGATTAGAGTCTGTGGTCTCCAAAGGGCTACAGGAACGACCATATATGGACATCCTGTTCCTAGATTAGATGTGGTTAATTTTTGCTAAACTGACAGTCATTTTTTTAATAAGATCCGGACAGGGACGTGACATCGCGTCACACCTCCCCCCTTAGATGGCAGCAAGGGTGGGATCAATCGATCCTGCCCGTCGCGGCCACGCCCACCTCCGCTAAGGTGAGTGGTTCACCTCCTTGCCGAGACAGCCCATCCGCGTTCGCATGCAAGGAGCCTTTCCGATGCTGTATGGTGAAATCGTGTTGCTGGAGAGCTAGACTCCAACGCAGCAGTTTACCATTCTCCCCAGAGACACGATTCAACCAGTGCAAGGGATTGTGATCTGTGATCACGGTGAACTTCCGGCCGTACAGGTACAGCTGGAGTTTCCCCAAGGCCCAAACTATGGCTAGGCACTCTTTCTCGATGGTGGCGTAGGCAACCTCCCCGGGTAGTAACTTCCTGCTCAGGTATAGGACAGGATGCTCCTCCCCGGCCTGATCTACTTGGCTCAGAACGGCACCTAGGCCAAAGTCCGAGGCGTCGGTCTGGACCACGAAACTGCGCTTGAAGTCGGGGGCCTGCAATACAGGGGCACTACTTAGGGCATTTTTCAGAGCCTGGAAGGCCTGCTTACAGTCTGGTGTCCAAGCCACCAACTTCGGCAATTTCTTTTTGGTAAGGTCGGTCAGAGGTTTGGCGAGTGTGCTGTAACCCTGGACAAACTTGCGGTAATAACCTGCCGTGCCCAGAAAAGATTGCACCTGCTTCTTGGTTTGGGGGGTGGGCCAGTGGGTGATGGCTTTTATCTTACCCGTGTCAGGACTCAGCTTCCCGCTCCCCACCCTATGTCCCAGGTACTGGACTTCTGTCATTCCCAGCTGACACTTGCTCGGTTTAACAGTCAGCCCAGCCCTCCGCAGGCTATCCAGCACACATGACAGGTGCACTAGGTGCTCCTTCCAGGTGTTGCTGAATACCGCTATGTCATCTAAATAGGCAACAGCAAACTCCTCCTGTCCCTCTAGGAGTCCGTTCACCAGCCTCTGAAACGTGGCAGGGGCGTTCTTCATCCCAAATGGCATCACGGTGGATTCATACAGGCCAAACGGGGTGATGAAGGCCGAACGTTCCCGAGCCTCCGGCGTCAGGGGAATCTGCCAGTACCCTCGGCTAAGATCCATAATTGTCAGATAGCTGGCGCTGGCCAGTCTATCTAGCAAGTCATCGATCCTGGGCATGGGGTACGCGTCAGAGACTGTGATGGCATTGAGTTTCCTGTAGTCCACACAGAATCGGGTAGTCTTATCTTTCTTAGGGACCAGAACCACCGGTGAGGCCCAGGCACTGCAGGATTTCTGGATAACTTCCAATCCCAGCATCTCCTCAATCTCCCTTTTCATGTCAGTTCTTACCTGGTCCGAGACCCGATAAGACCACTGTCTGATTGGGGGATGTGTGCCTGTGTCCACGTGGTGGGTCGTGAGGTGGGTTTTCCCTGGCCTGCCGGAGAAGGTGCTGGCGTATTCCGCCAGTACCTCCCAGAGCTGGCTGCTCTGAGTAGGTGAAATATCAGTATTGATACTCCACCCAGCCCCGGCCTCCCTAGTGTCCTCCAGCAGGTCCCTTAGAGGGTCCACCTCCTCTCCCTCAGGCATGCTACATACTGCCAGGACATGTGCTGGCCGCTCATGGTGTCTTTTTAGCATGTTTACATGGAAGGTTCTGTGTCCCCTCTCCCTCATGTCAACCACATAGTGGATCCTGTCCTTACACTGAAGTATGGGGTAAGGGCCCTCCCATGCAGCCTGAAGTTTGTTTTGTCTCAGGGGAAGCAGCACGTACACCTGGTCCCCCTCCTGGTAGGTCCTTTCCCTGGCATGGCGATCATACCAGCGTTTTTGGGTACGTTGCGCCTGTGCCATGTTCTCTGCCACCTGTTTGACCAGGGACTCCATCTTAGCCCTGAATTGCAGCACATAGTCAACCACAGATTGGTCAAGGCTGACACTTGGGCCTTCCCAGGACTCCCTAATGAGGTCCAGGGGGCCCCTTACACGTCTCCCGTACAGGAGTTCAAAAGGTGAGAAACCCGTGGACTCCTGTGGGACTTCCCTATAGGCAAAAAGCAGGTGGGGCAGATATCGTTCCCAGTCTCTACCCTGGGACTCCACAAATGTGTGCAGCATTTGCTTCAGGGTCCCGTTGAATCGCTCACACAGGCCATTGGTCTGCGGATGGTATGGACTGGACACAATATGCTCCACCCGCATTTTTCTGCAAAGGCCCTGCATAAGGTCAGACATGAACTGAGGGCCTTGGTCGGTCAGCATTTCGGCCGGGAAGCCGACGCGTGCGAATATCCCCAGCAGGGCATCCGCAACTTTGTCTGCCCGGGTGGAGGACAATGCCACAGCCTCGGGGTATCGAGTGGCATAATCGACCACTGTCAGTAAAAATCGTTTGCCCGTATTACTCAGGATAGCGAGGGGACCAATGATGTCCACAGCCACTCTCCGGAAAGGTTCCTCAATTATGGGCAAAGGATTTAGCAGGGCACGGGACACGTCGCCCGTCTTGCCGACACGCTGACAGGTGTCACAAGACCGACAGTACCGAGCTACGTCTGAGCTTATACCAGGCCAGTAGAAGTTGTACAACAAACGGGACCTGGTCCTTTTAACCCCCAGGTGACCAGCCAAAGGGATCTCGTGCGCCACACGCAGTAATTGTCCTCGGTATTGGGTAGGGACAATCATCCGCCTGTAGGCCGGATCACTTCCACCCCCACCTGGGAGTACCGCTTCCTGGTACAACCTACCATTCTCCCAGAAGACCCTGTGCGTAGCCCCCTCCGCAGGGTGGCTCTCAGCGGCACTTCTGAGTTGTACCAGGCTGGGGTCGCTCCGCAACGCCTGTTCAAAAGCGGTTCCCCAGGAGTCAGACAACTGTCCCGTGGCAAACGTGGACAGAGGTCTGGGGCCTGCAGCTGCCCGGTCCATGGGGTCAGAACAGGTCGGAGCAATGGCTCCTACCTGCTCCGACCTGGACGGCCGGACAGCTGTCACTTTCGAAGCGCTGCGGGTGACCGCCAGAACAGACCCATCATTACACACAACATTTGCATTAGTTTCACCAACATTACCCACAGATACATTGCAAGTATTACCACATTCAGTGTCCTGGTTCCCTGAATCAATACATACTTTCCCGATTACCTGTGAGCCCTCTGCTGCAAATGTCTCCGAATCTCCCTCCTCCAGAGATTCCCTCCCACACAAGTCAGCCTCCCCCGCCCGTACATTCCCCCAGGATACCTCACCCTCACTCACATCTCGGGTAGGTACCCTGGAATGTCCCGGAAGTCCAGAGGAGTCCTGTGTGGTACCAGGCAGCACATAGCATGCCTGCATCCTGCCCAGATCAGTTCCGAGCAGGACATTCGTGGGTATGTCAGCCATGACACCCACCTCCCTCATTCCACTCCCGACACCCCAGTCCAGATAAACACGAGCCAGGGGTACCTTGGGGAGCGGCCCTCCAACGCCAGTGAGCGAGAGGGTTCTTCCTGGAATGAGGTCCTTTTCGTCCACCATCTCTGGACGGACTAAAGTTACCTAGGCTCCCGAGTCCAACAGTCCAGTGGTGCATCGGTTACCCACGGTAACGACTTGCATATTGTCCGCTGGGCGCTGGATCTCCTTCCCGACGAGGAAAACTCCGGGCGGCTTGCGGACAGATGTGCTGGTTGGGTTGCTGGTGGGCCTGCCGGTTGATGATTGTGTACTTCCCTTCTGCTCTGGGCACTCGCGGCTGAGGTGACCCGGCTTGTGGCACCGGTAGCAGGTCCGGATCTCCGCGGAGGCTGGCTTGGCTCCGTCAGGTCGCTGAGCAGGCCTCTGGAAGGGTCGCTGGAAGGGCCGTGAGGAGGAAACAGGGGAAGGGTTTCCTCCCAAATGTGACAAAGCATCCTTGGAGGCCCGAGTGCTGGGCATAGCGAGGAATTCATCAGCTAACTCGGCCGCCTCCCGCGCACTCTTTGGCTTGTGCTCACAGACATACTTTTGCACATCAGGGGGGCAATTGGCGACAAACTGTTCCCGGACCATCAGATCAGCCAGGGACTGCTTGGTGTCCTGGGTGAGGGGATCAGACCACTGATAGTCCGTAAATGTATCCTCAGGCCCTCTCCTCAGGGACCGGAATTTCAAACGGTAAGTCTCTGGGGTAAGCATGTACTTGGCTAGGATAGCATTTTTGATGGCCTTGTAACTGGCCCTCTCTGCAAAGGGTAGTCCAACAAGGGCCTCTATGGCTTTTCCCTTCAGCTCAGACATAAGGTGTCCCGCCCACTGTGGCTCTGGCACTTGGTACTGATGGCATGAGGTCTCAAAAGCATGCAGGAAAATGTCAATGTCACAGTTCTCTGACTCCATCACAGGCAGTTTTGGCTTGACCACCAGGGATGGTCCTGTGGAAGCAGCATCCCGGTCCGGCCTTTGAAGCTGTAATTGGGCCATTGCCAGTTCATGATGTTGGGCAGCCTCACGTTCTGCCCGACGCGCCTCCAGCAGCTGAAAATACAAGTCCGGGTTAGTGTGGAGTAGCTGGTCCATAACACTTAGGGATGGCATACAAACAGAGCTATGCTCAGCTGGAGAACTGCAAGGCTCAGCAGGATGTCCGTTTCCCAGTTTGTCACCCTCAGCCTGGGAGGGGTTATCCAACTCAGTGGCATCTGAGTTTCCTCCATCCAATAACTTCAGCATACCTCTGGTTTGAGGGCCCTGTGGTGCATTCATTGTTGCCAAATAAAAGAAAGGAAAGAAAAACAAAGAGGGGTTGGGGTACACTTCCAGCTGCTATGTATGTATAAACAAAAAATGCACTGTGTCTCTTTCTTAAAAAACGGTTAGGTTTTTTCAGTGTGAGGCTAATCGCTTAACCCACACACTGACGCTCTAAGCAAGCTGCAATCCCACTTAGCTGCCACCAATTCTGTCACGACCACCCCCGTTTAAATCAGACTTCTGACCGCCAGGACGCCCCAGCGTGGAGAAAAGCCCAACCGAGGGTGGACCGCGACAGGGGGGGGATTCAGAATTACCCAAACAGTCAATCCTGCACCCCCCTTATTTTCTGCTGCCACCACGTTCGTGAGTGAACGACTCTATAATTGTAGGGATAGGGGTTCGGACCACTCACAGATCAGCCCCACTATCACGCTACAAGCTAACCCAATCGAGTCATAAAACCGTTATGTCTCTAATATCAGTCTACTATAAAACAGGTAGGTCTCTTCAGGGCGTACGAGTACTTTGTTGCAGTGGGGCTTAGAGCAATAAGAGAGAGACAATTTAAAAGATATGAAAATATCTTTTACTATAAGTAACACAGAAGTGAAACAAACAATGCATACAAAAATTTACAGAAAAATATTACAATAGCAAGCTGGAATCATGTGGAAAATAAACAGGGATAAAAAGAGAAATACTATCTTGGATTTTGCCTATGCAAAATCCAGGCACAAACTTACGTTCCAACGGACAGCCTATCGGCGATGTGACCACAGGACAAAAAGCTCCCCTCTCCCCTTGCGCACTGACCTTTATGCCCCATTCTGTGGGAGGGTAAGGGGGGTTGGCCCAGCCAATCGCTGGCCAAGGGCTGCACGGTGGGTGTTCCTGAAGGAGGGTTTTGGGAGGGCTTGTTCGCCCCTCCCTGCTGCCGGCCAGGCCACTTTTCCCTAATTTTACAAAAGAAGCCCATAACTTTTCCGGCGTAATAAATATGAAAAACCGGGCACTTGTGCGGGGTCCCCCATGAATTTATGGACGATTCTATGGGTGACACCACACCTCTCTCCCCTCCAGGTGACTAGTAACCCATTTCCCAGTCTGGGAAGACCCCAGAGCTGCCAAGTTTGGACTCTCCTGGTTCCTCTGGGTGAGAGGTGCACTTTGAGGGTACCTACATTTTTGGGTCATAACTCCATATAGCCCCAATATGCTTTTTGGGGTTCTCAGAGCACGGTTCACATGTCTCTCCTATGCGCTCCCCCCTCCCAGCTATCTCTGCTTCTGATGTGTAAATTGAGCAGGCTGCAAGGAAGGGCCAACTAGCATGTGTTTAGCTTTCATGGTTTCAAAGTGGACAGGAGACGCATGGGCTGGGGTCTGTCCTTAGAAGCTTTCCAAGGTGCGAGGTGATCTCAGCAGGGGGTGATTAGAGTCTGTGGTCTCCAAAAGGCTACAGGAACGACCATATATGGACGTCCTGTTCCTAGATTAGATGTGGTTAATTTTTGCTAAACTGACAGTCATTTTTTTAATAAGATCCGGACAGGGACGTGACATCGCGTCACAGTCAGACCCCACTGATCTGATATTGATGACTTATTCTGAGGATAGGTCATCAATATCTGGCCACCTGAAAACCCCTTTGAGTCTACATTCAAGCCCATACTCAAAGGCCCCTAGTCTTCCCTTCAATAAGTTCCCATCTGCGTCGAAGGCTCAGCATGCAGCTCTATTGTTTATGATAAAATGATGGACACCAAGACAGATGGACCCCAATATATGTCCAGACATCATTGATGTCAATCATATGAAAACTTCTTTAGTATTCTTAAGAATAAAGTCATACTTTCAAATTATATGCAAAACACTATTTTTGGGGTGCCTTCAAACAGATAGTATAGCTATGAGGCATCCCATCAAATGTCACCTATTCGTTACTTTTCCTTACTGCAATCGTTCAGTGAGAAAGAACAGAAGAGCTCAGGATCCCATGTCTGGTAATTGGTGTTTTTGAGGGATTTGATTCAAAGCACTATTGTGCTCCCTTGGTTAAGGCATTACTCACTATTTGAGTATCAGAATAGTCTTCAGTCCTCAAAAACAAAGATGTCTACAATTAAAAGAGTCAAAGAGTTCTTCCCTGGACTCAGGTGCGTATATTCAATTTTTCTGCTTATTGCTCTTGCTCCACACCTGCTTTTGAGGGATTTGGTTCAAAGCACTATTGTGCTCCCTTGGTTATGGCATTACTCAGTATTTGAGTGTCAAAATGGTCTTGAGTCCTCCAAAACAGATGTCTTGAATCAAAGAGCTCTTTCTTGGACCAAGGTGCTTAGATTCTATTTTTACTTCTTACAGCTTTTGCCCCACCCCTGCCTATTTGGTTCAAATGTTTTAATATCTCCGGGCAAAAAAGTTACGGCTTAAAGACTGGTCCGAGAGCATTTTTGGATAGTTGGATGTTGACCATCGGGTGCAATCTTAGTTTTATTTTTATTTGTATTTTTTTTTATACAGAACATAGTATACTATACACATACAATAACACACTAGCAATACTTTTAGAAAGTGTGAGGTCGTTGCCAGATGCTCCTGATTTATGTCTGGCCGTTAACAGGGTTTATTATGGGCCAGTTAAGTTTTTCATTTACACAGTAAATGTTTCCCTGGTGCAGTTGTCTGAGGCCGATTAGTGATTTAGTATTATGGTCTTTAAATATAAAACAATTGTGAATGAGTCTTAAGGTCAAAGCGGAATGTGCAGTCGTATGATAAGCCACAAACAGACTATGGTCATATAATGAGCTGTTTATGATGTTCTGGAGAACAACTGATCTTATCTCCACCAGTCCGGTTGCACACATGTGAAACCACTGGTCCATTTAAATGCCTTGGGAATTGGGTAGTCAGGACCCTGTTCTATTAATAATTGGAATCTGAGTGGTTAGACCCCCAATTATCATGTTTATCACCTTTATATAGTACATTTTTGTCCAAGAACAAACCCTAAAGCCTTAAATATTGTAACTATCCATTTTGGAGTCCTTCAAATTCTTCTTCAGTTCTTCAGATTCCCCAGTGAGTAATGTATTGCCAACCTTGCTATAGGCTCTAATATATTTCAGAGGTTGCTCTACAGTAGACCAAAAGGGTGGCACACGTTGTGTTACGTTCTGTTCAAGAAATTTTGGTGACCTTCTTGCTGTTTCAGGAGGCCGAATAAGGAAGATGGCTTTCAAACGTCAGTAGCCTGAGTAACCAGTTGACCAGTCTTTTTCAGGGAGGTTCTGAGCAGGACCCTGCCCATCTTTGATGTCTATATGCTTTAAGTGGTCAGAAGTTGTCCTGATGGAACTAGTCCCTTTAGTACCATTAAAATTTGTTCCTGCTTATATAGTAGCTCGTTATTTCCCACATTCTAAAAAAAGTTCAAGAAAGAATGCCGGGCTGAGGCTCTTTACAAAACTTGACCTATACAGTATGTCCATGAGTTCTTACCTATATTCATGATAAGACATAAGATCAGGAATAATAGTTTTTGTAGTAAAATTGCTGCCTTCAATGTGAGTCCACTTCATACGGTACTTCTGAGTGCCTAGAAAAGTTCAGCTTTCTTTGAATATTATATTTTCTAGCATTTTCAATTACATTTTCATTACTCGGTGGATTTATATGCCTAAATTATATTTTCTTCTCGATGCATTTTACGTCATGGTAACTCAGGATTTGAAGGGGTGCAGTTACCCTCCAAAAAGACAGTTCTGTGTTTGGATTTAATATTTATGAAAAAGGCAGACTATTTTCATTACACCTCTTGACATTTGCACAGTTCTGAAGCTTTTCCCATGCAAATAAGCTGAAATGTCCACCGAGCATGGCAAAATATTCGGCACACACCAGATTTTCTCTCCCTGTGCAACAACAGGTTGACCTTTTAAAGAAAAAGATGTGGGAATAAAAGCCAGAGCACTAACTGCTCAGAAAATACAAATGAGAGAGTCATTTTATACTCCAAAAATAGGTGAACAAATTCCTTTACTTTGAGGGCTTTATAACTAATCGTGTATCCCTTGCTACCTAGGTGGCACTAGAGAGATAGATTTCTTCCTTCTGTAGAGAGCTAATTTGCATGCTTTTCCCAGGAAGCATTGACTACACTAGCTGAGTGATCACAAGGAGAACCAGTACCCTCTTAGAGCTTCAAGTGGAAACCCTTTGATTTTTATAGTCTTCATAAATAATCTTGGATCCTTGGCTTCTTAGATGTTTGTTTTGTTATGATAACTGAGTGAATAAATACTATTTTTAATAAAAAAAAGATGGCACTAAAGAGATAGTTTTCTTCCTTCCACAGGAAAGCTATTTTGTATACTTTTCCTAGGAAAAGTTGCCTACATTACCTAGATCTTCACACAGTACCCTCCAAAAAGAAATGGAAACCCATTGGTTTTTATGATCTTCAAATCTTGAATCCCTAGTTATCTAGGTGGCACACTAGAGATTGTTTTCTTCGTTTTGTTGGAATGCTAATTTGCATATTTTTCCCATGAAGCATTACCTCCACTAGTTGGACCTTTACAAGAAGGTGCAAGAGCTGCAAGATTTTTATGATCTTTGTGAGGAATATGGATTATTATTTAATGTCAGCCATATTCTCACACCAGCCATCTGCTGTCTGATAGCAGAGGGAGGAGCACCGGAGGGGTTCCTGGCTTCAAACAAGCCGCTCGCTTCCACATAGCACCTACTACAGCTAGCCAGGAACCCAGCTAATGGAACAGGAAAACCTCTCTGCAGGGGATCTAAGCCATTCACCACTTCAATCAAATTATCAGACATCCTGGAAGCGGTGATTCATAAGGAATTATGAATCGCCCGTCCATCACAGGCATAAAACATATATATATATATATATTTGTGATCCTGTGGCCAAGACGGTCAGGCTCCTGCTCTTGGTTTAGTAATAGGGTGCCAGGGAGGGGAGATATACATATCTCCCCACAGAAACCAAATAACGGTACCAGGTTTGGACTCTACTTGTAGTCGGAACCCAGGCGGGTCCGTTGTAGTGATGAGCGGGAGGTACCATATTCGATTTCGCGATATTTCGCAAATATTCGAATGAATATTCGCATTATTTTCGTTGAAATCGAATATTCGTAATTATTTTATTTTTCGCAAATAATATGCGGAAAAAAAAATTGTACGATTTTTTTTCATGTATAAGGCAACTTTCCTATGACTATGGCTAGGCTAATATGTGTATTTTACGAAATTTCTTAATACTGCTCTAACTTCGTCTTTTAGAATATTCGTAATATTCTAAAAGACGAAGTTAGAGCAATATTAAGAAATTTCGTATAATACACATAGATTGTAATTTAGCTAATATAGTGCTATAATCCTTTTTTTTTTTCTTATCTAATTTTTTTGGCCTCTTCTGAACTTCAGTTTTTGGAAAATATGTACACTATTAAAAAAATTACTTTAGCAGTATATTAGCTAAATTACAATCTATATGTGTATTTTACGAAATTTCTTAATACTGCTCTAACTTCGTCTTTTAGAATATTCGTAATATTGCTCTAACTCCGTCTTTTAGAATATTACGAATATGCCGTATTTTTCGTATTTTTCGAATATAGTGCTATATTCTTGATTTTCGTATATAGCACTATTTTTGAAAAATTTCGAGTCATTTCATCAGTCAAGTATTACTATGCTTATTGCTAATGCTTAAAGCTTGTGTGCGGATCGCATGTTGTAAAGACGTTTTTTTTTCACAAAGGCAAAGGCTATGTTATGTTCCATGACTAGCAACCGTGCCGAGAATTCACTTGACATGTAAAAAGTGTTCAGTTACTCATATAATTTTGACTCTTTCTTATATTGTATGCGAAAATTCGCTACCATTAAATTCCTAAAAAAATTCTGTTCGTGTAATGGTTAGCTGGCTCTTCCCAATACTCATATAATTTTCACTCTTTCTTAGGCTACTTTCACACCTGCGTTCAGGTGTCCGCTCGAGCGCTCCGTTTGAAGGAGCTCACGAGCGGCCCTGAACGCAGCCGCCCGGCCGCAATGCATTCTCAATGGAGGCGGATCCACTGAGAATGCATCCGCCTGCCAGCGCTCAGCCTCCGCTCCGCTCAGTGAGCGGACACCTGAACGCTGCTTGCAGCGTTCGGGTGTCCGCCTGGCCGTGCGGAGGCGAGCGGATCCGTCCAGACTTACAATGTAAGTCAATGGGGACGGATCCGCTTGAAGATGACACCAAATGGCTCAATCTTCAAGCGGATCCGTTCCCCATTGACTTACAATGTAAAGTCTGAACGGATCCGCTCAGGCTACTTTCATACTTAGAAAATTTTCTAAGTTTTAATGCAGACGGATCCGTTCTGAACGGATGCGAACGTCTGCATTATCGGAGCGGATCCGTCTGATGAAACATCAGATGGATCCGCTCCGAACGCTAGTGTGAAAGTAGCCTTATATTGTATGCAAAAAATTCGCTACCATTAAATTCGCAAAAAAATTCTGTTCGTGTAATGGTTAGCTGGCTCATCCAAACTACTGTTAGCTGCTTTTGCTTACAGCTTGTGTGTGATTTATAATATGTGAGTTGTTCTAAATGCATTGGGCCTAATAAATTATATTTCTATTATTTTATTAGCTTAAAAGAAAACGAAATTTCGTTTTAACGAATATAGAGGCAAATATTCTTATTCTTCGCGAATTCTCGAAGTTGCGATATTCGCAATAAAAATTCGCAATTCGAATATTCGCGCTCAACACTAGTCCGTTGGTCCCAGAACCATCTCCCTTTGATCTTCTGGTCTGAAGCTATGAGCCCTAATAGGTTTTATGGGCCAATGGTTGTCAGCCCAGAAGAGGAGTTGTGGACCCCCCTCAGAGGCCGGGAGGAGAGGGGCCGGCTACCAGTCAAAAAGCCCATGCAAGCGTGTCTTTCTTCTGAAAGGGGGTCACGCTGCATACGTGTTTTGAAGGGACCTGGAAACGGCTGACATCACTGCCTCCCATGTGACTACAGCCAAGCCTTACAGAAACCCATTATTCATCACTACCCAAATGACTCATCTATCTGGTAAACTGACTTATGTTCTGCTTAACCCTGTTGTACCACGCCATCTGTATTTAAACCTCAGACCACTGTATATATTCCCTGTGTATATTGTGTTATGTCTAGTGAGATTTAAGTAATTAAATATATAATTTAATCTTGTGCTGTTCTGTTATCTCGATCACAAATCCCCACATCCATGTTTCGGCCTAGTTATCTGCTGCTGCGGGTTGGTTTCTCACCCTATATAATCCCGTTAGCGGATCGGGCTTATATCAAACATGAAGCTGGTGGCAGTCTTCCCGGGCTGAGGAAGCGCTGTTTCACTGGGGCAGTGAAAAGGCTCACTCAGATTGTTGGCTCTCTGTGCCCGCGTGGACAGGAGGAGTCTGTGAACACTGTACCAAGCTGACCTTACCTGCTCCTCAGTGACGGCATAACGTCATGCCTTGGTAACCAGTGACTCTACCATATCTCACTGGCTCTATGTATTTGACATCTGGCGGCAACGAGGTGCGGTATTCGTCGCAATCTTCATAACAAATATTGGATCCCTAGTTACCTAGGTGGCACTAGAAAGATAGTTTACTTTCTTCTGTAGGACAGACAATTTATATAGTTTTCCCATGGAGCATTGCCTACACTAACTGGATCTCCACAAGGATGACCGGTAATGTGAAAGAGCTGCAAGTTCATGAAACATAAATTTGTAAAATATGGATAGGGCACTAAAAGAAATCCGGGACCAAGTAATGATGCAGGGAATGTATTTATTTATGCTATATATAAAAAAAATAAGGGGCAGCAGCATATAAAATGTTACCTCTATTCATAAACAATGATTGGTAACAGTACAATAAGACAATGGAGTGATAACAGATTTAAATCACAAGAATCGAGTAAAAATTCGAATAGAGGCAAACTCAATGGTGTTCACTCAAACAATCGAGACCCCACTGGATGCCAAAATTCGACCTACAAAGCTTCAACCTGAGAAAATAATCGACCCAATGTATATCAAGATAGTAAATGTCCACTATAAATAATCAATCAATCAGCCAAAGAATGCCGATAGAACGTGGCATTCTTTGGCTGATTGATCGATTATTTATAGTGGACATTTACTATCTTGATATACATTGGGTCAATTATTTTCTCAGGTTGAAGCTTTCTAGGTCGAATTTTGGCATCCCGTGGGGTCTCGATTGTTTGAGTGAACACCATCGAGTTTGCCTCTATTCGAATTTTTACTCGATTCTTGTGATTTAAATCTGTTATCACTCCACTGTCTTATTGTACTGTTACCAATCATTGTTTATGAATAGAGGTAACATTTTATATGCTGCTGCCACTTATTTTTTATATATAGCATAAATAAATACATTCCCTGCATCATTACTTGGTCCCGGATTTCTTTGAGTGCCCTATCCATATTTTACAAATTTCCTCTTTTTTTCGAGTGAGTGTCCTTGTTAGGATAGGAGCACCTAAATTGGTGTCCTGGTTTCCTAGTGCGACATCTTAATTGTTTTAATTTCATGAAACATAAACCCTTAGATTTTTATGGTCTTCTTTTCATGTGTGATCTTCCCTTCCTTGGCCTCTCGATGCACTGTATAACATTATGTACTTCCTGTGCAGAAAATGTCACTCTTGTTGATCCCTGTCCCCATTGGGGCTCACAATCTGAATTCTAAATTAACCTGCAGTATGTTTTTTATCGTATGGGAGAAATGTGACTGAGAGGTAACATTTCCTGTGTCAAGAGGGACCAGGAAGTGGTGACCGGCAGAAAACCTTTGAAGTGTCATAATGGGAATGGCAGGCATCGGTAAGGTGAGCATGACATCTTATGCTATTTTGACCCTAAATTAATGGAAATTCAGGTCAAGTCTTACTGCTCAAAGCGAATTCTTGCAACTGTGAATTTTATTTTACTTTTGTAGAACTATATCCCGCCTGAAATCTGGCGAGTACAAAACCCCATTTGTAACCATGCATTATCACATCTCAGAATCCAGAGAAGCAGAAGTTCATATCAGATTGTATTTTATATTCGATGAGCAGGAGCCACAGTAGGATGTGCTAATGCAGAACCTTAATGTATTCACAACTAGAGCTCCAGCTGTTAAACATATTTTTCTTGGCATAAAAAATGTAAAAGAAGGAGAAAAAAAAATATCAATCAAGAGGTGCAGAGCAGTCTACTTACTTTGAGAGCCTTTTCAAGAAAGCATATCAAGAAGCATAAGTAACATATGTAGAACTGGCATGCACTGATAAGGCGCTAAATGAGTGAGTTTGATTTTTTTTTTCAAAACAGCGAGTTTGATTTTTTTTTAAGGCTTTGGGAACTTACTTTATTTTAAGGGGTTCATTTTGATGAACAGAGTTAAGAGTGTCACGAATGGAACAACTACCACAGTGCAGCTTAAAATACCAGAACTGTCAAACATGGCAGTGCAGCACTACTGGCAGCAGAATTTTCCTCCTTCACACCCTTCCTCTGCTGGCAGCAGCATTGTCCCCCTTCCTACCCTTCCCTCGCTGGCAGTCACATTGTCTCATGTCCCATCCCTATCCCATTGGCATCATCATTGCCCTCTTTCCCATCCTTTCCCCCACAGGCAACATCATTGTCCCCCATTGTCCCCCATTGTCCCATAGGCACTCACTGCATACCTTGCACCAATATAATGGTGGATATATTATCTTTTTTCATGCACCCACCCCCCACTTTGAAAATTTAGCATGGAGGGATATGCAGTACCCCACAATAGGACACATGCCAATTGTTTTTGTTTCATAATGTTATTTAATTTAGGTTAATACCTTGTTGTTACGTATCAGTTTGTGTGCACCCACTCCGCCAACTATCGGTTTGGCTTTGGGCTATACCACACGGGCGTTATTCTGGTGTTTCCTGTGTATTCACCCTTTGACCACTGTACAGGGATCTGGACTTCACTGTGGATTATCAACTAGACCACTAGAGCTTGAAATAGTCTCAGTGTAGTTGGCAGCTGATCTACTGGGATTAGGTGCATTGGTGCAAGCACCAAAAGCTCTAGGCACAGAAAATTCACCAAAAACACAGGTATAGTCTAAACAGTCACATAGTGTATATTGGTTATGTGGTTTTTGGCAGAATTTGACTGTAGGAAACTTGGCTGGATAAAAGAGACATAGGTTGCCTTAAATACCCAGGGACCCATAACCATGGGCTGGGGAAGGTTTAGTCAGCTCGTGTACTGGCCCTTTAAATGGTGGATGGCAGAGTGTGCCCTAAGGGCACACTAGGCAAGATGAAGGAGGCAGCCACATGGAGAGGATGCCAGTGACCAGGACGTTGGATGGCATGGTAAGTGGCATGGTGTCCACGCCCACAAGGGACAAAAGGAGGGCAGTGGGCATGAACCACAGACCTAACACTTGTATTGCACCAGAATAGCTTTGTATAGATTAGTCGGGGGGTAAATAATCCTGACTTTGCCACTTCAGGAAGTTAGTAGATAAATCTAGTCCACCCTAGCTCAGTCAGTCAGTTTCTAGCTGAGGAAGTGAGAGGAAGCTATATGTACTTGCTCCTCAGGGAACTAGGCCTTCATCCCAGAGAATCACTATCCCTGAGAAATTTACAGAGAGAAAACTATCTTCACTTCCAACTACTCCAGATAGAGAGAGAAAAGAACTAGAAGGTCCAGAATCTGCATGGCCGAGCAAAGAAGTCAGTCAGTAAGGTATATGCTATTTAAGATTGATAGAGACTTTACTGCAGGGAGATGGACATTGCTAAAACATCTTTCACACTTGGACACAGTCTGGCCCACTGTATCTTAATCCTGTACCCCTCAGCTGGCAATTACAGCCACTATTGCAGCAATAATATTGCCAGCTTTAAATGCCGCAGAAGGAGACTTTGGAGGGATACAGGGAAGGAATACTACAACCACCATCCTGGCCTATATCCATACTTTGCCATCCGGGAAGATTTGCACTGTGAATTCCTTAGGAACTGTGTTTTGATACTGTTGGATGCACTATAACTCCCATTCTTCACCTTAGTAGAGAGAGACCTTTAAACAAGTCCCACATAAAACAAAAAAGGGGGTGGCACTGCTGTAAGTCCCTTTCAAAATCCAGCACTCAGTTTCCAGTAACGGGTATTTTGGTTCGCTTACAGTGGTGCTCAGCCTTAAGTCTTGCAAATCGATATGAAGAAAGAAACGGGGAGGTGGCATTCACCAAATGTAGATATTCTTTATTCCGGTAGTCGTACACTTACATCGGTACTAGCATGGGGCGGACACGGATAACGCAGGCAAGTATCTTGTGGCGACGGCCGTTTCGCGCCTCAGCGATTCCCCATGCTAGTAGCAATGTAAGTGTCCGACTACCAGAATAAAGAATATCTACTTTTGGTGAGTGCTGCCTGCCTGTTTCTTTCTTCATATCAAAGAGAGACCTTTATCTTCTACATCTTCTAGTACAGTTACTGACTCCAGCACCAATTGCCGGCCACAGCACCTAAACCCTCTGCCTTGCACTTGTACAGCTAGGGCACTGAAACTACCATCAGGGTATGGGAAGAAAGGGTGCACCCTCCTATCACTATCCTGGTCCTAGGGGGCATTGAGTGTGAGGATTGCCAATAGAAATAAAGATTGTGGCCAGGGCCCCTATCTCTCCCATCCTCCGTTTTGCTCCTCTGGGGCTTGCAGCAGATGGTGTGTAGAACGGCTCCGAGGATACTGTGCATGCATAGAGCTGTGCTACACACAATGCTCCAAGGTGGACATACAGGAGCTCGAGCACATGCGTCCCCGATCCTGTCCACCACAGATGCAAGAGCTCTTACCTACGTTGTGCAAGTGCGTCCACCTCTGAAAAGCATGGAAGGAGCCACTTTTGCTTAAGTATCCTAATCAGTAAGGACCATATATTGCTGTTTTATGCATGCTGCAACCAACTTCATTAGATGGGACAACACAATTTAGGCTCAAAAGAGGTGTTAATATTATGGTGCTGGGTTTTGCCACCCAGGATACAAGGGCTCGATGCTTGCCCGTTTTGTGACCACTTTTCTTCAGTAGGAGACAGGAGTCCTGCAAAGTAATCTTGCTAAACTCAACCTTGCTACACCTGTACTGGCTACATATGATTACCTTGCAGCAGAAGCCGTTCATGCCTCAGTCTTGCCAGTGAACATGAAATTCATGGGATACAATTTACTGGAATATTTGTAAGGGAGCGATAATATTGCGCCCAGGGCAGGAGCGTCCCCTGCCTGGCTAATGTTATTTAGCTGGTGTAGTTACGCAGTTCTTGTGGGCGATGTTGATACGGCTTGGTTCTTGAGAGAGCTGTATCTGTCAGAGATGCTAGGCTGGAGGCTATTTCACATGGTCTGTTGGGAGGTTCAAGCGGGAGCCAATTTAATGTCGTCTGCGCAGATGGCGAGGATGAGGTGTGAAAAACTGGAAATAATGAAATGCAGCTGGGTCTTCTGAAGTTCATCGTGAATCTGCAGCACATTTCCCTGGTTAAAAAGGCGATTGTTAATATGCAATAGATTCGGGCACATTCAATTGGTTACGAAACCATAGTTCAAAGCCAATTAAAAAAAAAAGCGTGTGACGGCAATCTGTTACCAGCAAGACTAGCGGTAGATGTCTGAAAATAGTTCATCTCCTGGTCTGTAAGACGCGGTAGGAACAATTCCCGGAGGCGCCACTTGTTCTACCATTGATAAATAGAATAATTCAGTCTTTTCTCAAATCCACTTTAATATTGTTTCGAACATTCTCCCATCTGGAAAAGGAACGATAGAAGTGTTCATCCTAATACTTCTGGTTCATGAATAGAGTACAATGAATTGAACTGCAATCCTTGTTCCACCACGTGGTGCCTATATGATGTGCAGTATTTCCCCCTATAATAATGGTTCTATGGGAGTGTACCCCCTTAATACAGCATGCACTGAAGATCTGTGCAGCCACATAAAAATCTGAGGTTCACAGGCTATAATAGGAGCCCATAGAAATCTAGGAGGCAGGGCTTAACAGGAAGCTTACTATAACAGACCTGGGAGCCTTCATAAGGCCGCAGTCTGCCATAGTAACTGATAGGAACCCTACGATTTAGCCACTGGAGGTCAGTGGACAGTAGGAGCCCTGTCTGACTCCTCAGATTCTGCTATTAACAGTTGGATCTGAGGTGGTAAATGACCAGGATCAGAGTAATCTCTAGTGCCAGTCACTGCAGGCGGGTGTCAGCTGTATTATAAACCTGACCTGCTGCATATGGAGCTGGCTCACCAGCATATAGTTGTGCGGATGGGGTTTAGGGTCCTAACAAACCCATAGCAACCCTATTCTTCCCTGTAAAGGAAAGTAAAGGAAATATAAACATACTGGGAGAAGAGTCCTGGACTCTTCTCCAGTGGTGTCACTGCATCCTCACAAGGACTTTACAAGTTGCTTCATTACACGTGCCATTCACATTGAGCACAAGTACAGTGTTTTGAGGTGTAACCTCACTGACTTCCCTGGGAAAAGTGAGCTTGTGCCCAATGTCGATATGGAGGAGTCACAGACTCTTCTCAATGTACGTCTGAATTTAACTTACTTTCCTTTGCAGGGTTGGGTTTGCTAAGGACAGGTTTAGGGCTCTAAAACGCAGTTGTTTAATATCATGCTATGGTGGTTTAGTGGCCCCAAACCAGATGATAGGATCCCTTTGAGTAGACAGCTACTGCATAGAACCCAAGTTTAGCTATTGAAATGCAGCCTACAGGATCATGCGCTCAACCATATTCTGGCTTGTATAGAGCAATAATCAAAATATGCCAGTGAACATTGGGAGAATAGCTTAGTAATAAAGCACCATGCAGAGGCACCATATGGTATCGCATAAAAATTCTCATGTTCCTTGTGGCACATTAGTATATGTGAGGGGGGAAACTTTTCAAGATGGGTGGTGACCATGGTGGCCATTTTGAATTCGGCCATTTTGAATCCAACTTTTGTTTTTTCAATAGGAAGAGGGTCATGTGACACATCAAACTTATTGGGAAGCTGGCACGTTCCCTGAGTTTTTCCAGCAAGATGGTGCACCTCACATATACTAATGTGCCACAAACAGGAAGTTAATATCACCAACCATTCCAATTTTATTAAGGTGTATCCATATAAATGGCCCACCCTGTATATACCTCTCTTGTTGTGGGGCATGCCCAGGACCCTACTCATGTTATGTTTGACATCTTGCTGTATGTCTTGCTCATTATAAAATTTTCCTGTATCTGTAGGATGGCATTAGTGATGTCTATCAGCACTGTGTTCTGTGTATTCAGCCTGTGTTCACTGCATTATCGTGAACTGTGCTGTGCCCCACCTTCTTTACATGTAATTTATTTGGTATTGTAGTATTTACTCCTGGCACTTGGTGTCACTGTTGTATAAGGTTTACAGCAGTGAACATGCAGTAGTGTGTAGCTGAAGCCACATGGTGTGAGAGGAGACTGCTGTAAAAAGGTGTGAATCCTTACATAGACAGGAGTTACTAAGGAGTCAGGTCAGAGTGGTGAGTCACTTAGCCAGGCAGGGCACATGCTGGCACAGAGAGGTCAGAGGATTTCTGTGTGATACCACTGGCCAGCAGGGTTTTTCTACCGTCCTGCTTCAAGTACCAGTGTGTGCTGCCACTATAGATTGAGACCTGTTATTTCTGCTACCTCTATAGCCCAAGAGAAAAGTTGTCGGTGCTGAATAGCAATTTCAAACTATTTCCATTCTGTGAATATCCATTGTTCACCCCGAGCATACTGTTTCACGAATGAAACATCAGAACTAGTGTTGAGCGAATTGAAGTTCACAAAGTGGACTTCGATCTGAATTTCAGGGAAAATTTGATTTGCTGCAAAGCCAAATCTGCTTGTGCTTCGTGGTAATGAATCGATCTTCCCTAAAAAGGCGGTAAAAAATAAATAAATAAAAATGACACTCACCTCTTCCATTTGCGTGCAAAGAGTCCACTGTGACCATCTTGATTGAAGATCCTGCTCAAAATCTTGTGAGTGGTGACGCATGACATCACCACGCCGGCCTGCGTAATGACTTCATCACACACCGTCTGTGATTTTGCCTGTACCTTCAATCAGAATGACCGCCACGGCCCCTACGCGAGCAAAAATGTATAAGTCAAGTATTTTAATATTTTTTTTTTTAAAACAAATGAGCCCATTACAGCCCTCAATGGTCACCTCAGATGCCGCGATCAGAGATGAACGCGGCATCTGAGGGGTTCAATGATGGGGGGGCGGCGCAATCTCCGTTCCCCATCATTGCATCCACTATTCACAAAAAAATGCGATTTGCAATGAAGTAATTCATCACAAAGCAAATTTTTTTGTGAAATTCGTCGAAGCAGCTGAATCTAATTTTTGAGGACGTCGGTCATCTGTAGTCAGAGCTTCGGTGAAGACTGGGACACTTGTAGAGCAGGAAGAATCTGCAAGCAGTGGAGTATTACGCTGTCATATTATTTGGAAATTGAAGAATACACAAATGTCATATCCCAGCATACAACTCCGAATGCTCCATCTGCAGAAGTGGAAGAGAGAAGTTTTCCTACTCGCCACCTTCCCTACTGCACTGTGCCTGAATGTCAAAGTCCTTTGTTCTCCCCCTCTACCCACAGTGGCGTCTCATCCCCTTCATTCTGACTAGACTCAATGAGATCCTACCACCGGTTTCAATGACAACTTTTCCATTGAAAGGCATTAAAAAGAATGTTTTATGTTAAGTTGTGCTGTGATCTTGGTGGTAAGTGCAGTCGCCTCAGGCATTGTGTTACCTTCCATGTACTCTACTCCCGGTGCCCTATTGTTTCCTCTTTGTTATCATTCTGTTCTTTTGTCTTTTTTTATATATTTTTTTGATTGGAATAAAAAAGCAAGCCGGTGACATTTCATTCTGTCAAAATGTTACACTGTAGAGAAACGGAAGCAGCAGCGAAGTGGTTAAATGCTAAAATACCCTACTATAGACTGAGAAGATAGGATAAAGTGTGGTGCAGCATCAACTAGTGAATCAGAAGAAGTTCTGCAGCAGCCTACCATACCCTATAATCAGTGGCATGCATACCATAGAGAGAGCCCATACTGTTCATAGCGCTGAACTGCTCTCCTTGATTCCCTTCACAGGGGTCATGCATTTAAATGATAAATACCAAATTATCTGAAGCTGCCACTAGGGGGGAGCTCACTACATACAGATTTACAATTCATTTGGCCACAACTAGTGGCATCTACAGGCAGAAAACATTATATAACTGTGAATGGAAGGTGGTTTGGAACTTTATGTCAAGGTGAATTAACACACGGCAGATTTATTGCAAAAATCCATGTTCCTTCTGAATAATGAGTCCATTAAAATCTGCAACAAGTCTGCCACGTATAAATATAAATAGCCAAATGGAGTCCATTTTGAAACTTGGACCCAATGAACTATGCCGCAGTACCTCTTTCAGAAAAGAATGGATAGCTTTATGCTAAAGATGATCTAAAGATTGTCGGCTATCACCTTCTTAAAAAAAAAGAGGTTCAGCAGCATCTTTGATGTGAATGGTAAGGTTTGAAGTAGAGATGAGCAAATCAATTCTAAACAAATCAGATTCATTACGAATTTCACAAAGCTTTTGCTTTTACAAGTTGTGTAAAAAGAGGACACAGTACCATTTTACTGTGAATATTGTCTGGAAGAACCATGAGGGATAAAGAAAATGGAGGATCACATGACGCTGGGAGGAAATGGTGGGAGGGCTTGTCCTGATTGGCTCAAAATCTAAATGCCTGATCAACCTCTAGATCCTTCTACAGAGAAAGAAGAATCGCCAGTGTCTGGCAAAAAGTAATTGCAGACACAATCCAGTAATCTAGATGTACTAAGGACACTATAGGGATAGAATAGTCAGATATAATTGAGTAGATTTTAGAGAATTTGATCAGGGAAAGCTTTTAGGGAGTGAGGGACTGATTACCCAGGTGTGTGCTTAATACAACTGCTGGAAGCTAGTACATGCAAGAATAAGAAACACATTTTTTATTTTTTACCTTCACTTCTACAGTTTATAGGCTTATTGCGAGCACCCCAATAGCATTCTGTTGTAAATGCTGAGCAACTGCACATTTTTTCTTCTAAAAACCATTTCAGTGCATTATACCCATTTTAAACATATTACATATTGCTGCAAGATAACATTCGAAATCATTTTACTGCAATAACACCATTATTATACCCGTGTAATGACAGCAAAAGCATTTTACGAGAATAATAGAATTATTATACCTGTGTCAATTAAGGTGTTGCATATTTTTGCAAAATAACGGGTAGTTACAGCAAAAGCAATACTGCAATAGCGTCATTTTTAAACCTGTGTTATTAAACGTGTTGAATATTTCTGCAAGATAAGTGAACTGAAAATATGAATATGTCTGTGATCATTTGGAATCCATTGGGTCTGATAAAATTATTCTCACCTCTGAATGAATTTAAGACTGTTTGGCAATGTTTGTACTTGAATAGTTATACAGTGTCCTTTGTATAAACTGTTTATTTGAGACCTTGTATATTTCTGTCAGATGAAATGAAACAGTTGTAGAATTATTTGGGGAAGGCTTTGTTCATTTTATCTGACTGAGCAAAGAAGACAGGTCTGAAATCTGTACCAGGTATTGTCTCATTTAGTAGAAGACCTCTAAATGACCAAGGACTTGGTTGTAAATGTGTGTACAAGAGAGTTAGCATTGTCTGCATAGTTTGTCTTTGGGATTCAGATTTATTGTGGATCTGAGAATTGGCCACTCCAAGGTTCATATTAATACCAGAAAACCAAGATATGCACAGTGACCATTATAGATTGTGTAATCTAGCTGCATTCCATTAGGGGTTGCAGCTCTTTGGTTAAAACAGTATAAAAGCTGGACTGTTTCAGCAAGCCATTGGAGTTCATCTATGAGATAGACGTATCTGCGTAGAAAATAGTTGTTCTCAATCGAGTCTCTGATAATCTCGCTGACCGGGCTCCCCAGCTGATGTGTGTTGCCATTAGATGATGCTAACTCAATTGGTGATGTAAGTACTGTACAGGTACCTTCATTCTGGATGTAGTTAGGACTCTAGATGAAGTGTGGTTGTAAGTAGTTATGTTATCCTTTGTCTAACCCCTTATTGTAAGTTTTCTATTTGGTGTTGGTGTATTTACCTAATTTTGCTAAAAAGGACATATATTTGCCTAATTATCCTTATTCCCTTAATGAATGTACTTAATTATTTGACTATTCCTAAAGTGGTGTCGGTTGTCTCTCTTTAAAGAGTATCTGAACCTAAAATGGTGCCTTTGTTGGCAAGTTACCTAGTTTGCTAGAAATACAATAATGAATAGTTACAGTTAAAGCAATATTATAACAATGCCATTTCTATACCCGTGTTATTAAACACATAATTCAATGACATGTTACTGCAAACATTGCATTGTTTGTGAGCATATTACTGCAACAGTCCATGTAGTTCAAACACATTTACTGCAAAATGTACTTTATTACCAAAGTTAATTGTCAATACCAGTGTGCAGTGAGTTTATAGAAGGGGCGTGGGGGGGGGGCTTCTGTCTTTAAATTACAGAAAAAACAATTGCAATTTTGCTAGTGCCATTTGATAATCTTTGTACCAAACCCATGACTTTTCATTTATAGGTCTTATAATAAAATAGAGTGCAACGCGGAAGACCCAGGCCCTGTCATCTGAAAGTCAGAATATGGATAGTATCAGCACCAGCCATCTGGCCAGTAGTTTTTGTCGTAGTAGTAGACCAGACTTCTCTCTGGCTTCAGATAAGCACCACATTATTGTTGGTGACAAAGAGGATGACATTGTGGACTGGATGTGCAGCAAGTCCCTGGGAAAGCAAGTGCAGAGGATAGGAGTGGTAGTGGCCTTGATGAGATGTTGTAGTGTCACGGTGTCCTAGCTCAGGCAGTCGCCCCCTGGGGTTCAATGCAGTAAAAAAAGTGATGATAAAAGGAATCAGGCAGAGATGGTAGAACAAAGAACATCTTTCTTTACTGAGTGCAAAACAAATAGCAGCACATCCAGCAGCAGTTTCTATAAAGTACAATATTTGTCCTCCAAGATGATGGGGTATGATAGCTGGCAATGTGGCAGAAGATGACACTCATATATTTTCTAGCTGAAGCTGTCTCTCTCTGGATTCCCTTCCCTGTGGCTTTAATCTGGCATCACTGTATGATTCAGGCTTCTAGCTATGCCTGTCCTGAACTGAGGTGTCTCCCACCACTTTACAGTAAAGTCTTGATAGCTTTGATTGCTTGATCACTCTGCTGACCAGATACAGCATAGTTTACAAATCTTCAGAGGCCTAGGACCCTGCAGTCTCTCTGGGACAATGATGTCCTCCTAGATGAGCAGCCTCTGTGGTCCACATGACCTGGAGGAGTGAGAGATGTATCACATGCTCCCTCACTCCTTACTCACTATATTCTGAACTGCTCTATCTAGCTTTGACTTTCCCTTGGCAGAAAGTCAGACTAGCCAACTTCCACCAAGAGGTGAGTAATGGAATGGCAAGTTTCATATGTACATAGGTATATTAGTATACATAAATATAAGCACTATTTTTGTGAAGCAACTTCCTTACCTGGATACCCCAGTGTGCACAGGGTTTTCTAGGGACCACATAGAAGACAGTGGGATTGCCCTTGTCAGGGCGGTAGTTCCACTCTTAGGTAGGGTGGAGTAGGGATGTTGTAGAGTATTTCTTGGTTATATTTGTTGGATCTTTTTAATAATAGTAGTAAAGGTTGCATTTTAGGGGGAGTTGTTTTGTTTTCCGTGATATACTGTTGCCAACCATACCCCTTCTTAAATATTACAAAACCATCTGGGATATTACAAATGGCTCACTCCTCCTCTGAGTCACAGCAATATGATATGGAAGTCACTTCTGAGTTTGACACCTAGTGGGGCACCATCTTTTTTCCTAAGAAAAGGCAAAAAAAACTCATCTGCTATGGATGATACACAAGATAGTCTTCCTGTTGATAACTTGTGTGAGACCAGTCAGCTTTTGGACTGCCAAGATGAGGAGATTCAGAGGTTGGTGAGGATCCTATGCATAGCTGTGTTGGTGGAGGTAGTAGTGGCACCTCTAGCCTCGTTGGTGGAGGTAGGGGCAGTGGCAATGGCACAACTATAGAGGAAGAATCGGGAGAGGGGCTAAGGAACCGACAATGACATATCACAGTCTGATAACAGTTGCGTGCAGGGTGAGGATGTTGATGTCTGTGTGTTGAACATGAGCTGAGGGCCAAATTGAGGTGATGAGAAGGAGGAGAGTGGTGGCAGCAGCAGCAGTGAATAGCAGAGGCAATGTGCGGCCAGAACTTCCCCAAAAACTGGCAGGGCCAGATCTGTTTTTATTATGGTCAGCTCAGGAACTGGGGATGCCAAACTGGTCCAAGTTCAAAATGAGCCAGACCTAAGTCAAGCTTGACTGCAGCTAGCTTTATATGGAGTGTGTGAGTATCTTTTTCATTTAAAAAAAATTAAACTATCAAAACGCCTATAAAAATAAATAAAATAAATCATAATCACCCAAACAATACCCCACAACTTCCATTCTGACACTTCCAGGGTCTCTCGCCAGTCTCTACTTCCTGCTCCCTCTCGAAACAGGAAATTTGACTGCTCAGCCAGATACTTCCTGCAGTAGTGACCGCCTCAGCTCATATTAAGCCAATTAGCCACAGGGAGCATGATGTAGAGACCAAATGAGGAAGTGTCGGAAAATGAAGCAGTGTCGGATCAGTGAGCATAACTACTTTAAATTTTGAAGTTATTATGACTCATTTTTAAAAAAAATTCCAGCTGGATAACACCTTTAAATGTGCTCTATTTAAATAGATCCTATACAAATTACGTAGATGAAAAGGAAGCTGAATGTTCAGAGCATTTCAGGTAACAGATCTCATAAATGTACTTCATGTTCTTATATCAATTTGATATTTTGATTTTGTTTTTGTTGTTTGGGTTGTACATCCCCAGGAGGGTAGACACAGCATGCAGCAGCTTTTGTGTGTGTTGTGCATGGATAAATGAACACGAAGAATAAAGACACACAGCTGGATTATTTGTGTTCCTGGCTAATGACTGACGTGACAAGTGCAGCTAGTAATGCCTTTCACTGGAATTAATTACAGCTGAATGTTCGACCAAAAATGTACAGCCTGAAATTTTGGCAAAAACTTGAAACCACTATGTGTATATTTATTTCGATGCAAATTTCAAAAATGTTCTTTTTTTTTTTTTTACTATAGTATAACAGTTTTTTTTAATTCTGCTTGTAAAGAGAAGAAAATTATAATGGAAAAGAATGTATTTAAAAATGGAATTTAAGAGCTTTGTCACAAAGGAAAAAGCTATATATATATTTTTTTTTACTTCAATTTATCCATTTTCTATGCTCAATCAAGCTTTTAATTTTTAATTTTTTTTTGCTTTTTTGTATAAGGACTAAATAATAAAAATGTTAAAGATTGTGCGCTATTATTTATATTTTTTGTAATAATTTACGCTTGGACTGACAAAATAATTACTTTTTGCCAACTGTTGTCTACATCGGGGCTTCTCAGGTTCTTCATCAGTGGTCCAAGCCAAATTTACAAAATTTTTTACAAAATTACAAATTGAGGGTTTCCTCTTTGCATGGCATTAAAAAGCAGCTGTTTCATAGCAAATTAACAAGTGCCTCAGAGGAAAATAGGGGTCCCTATATACAAAGTTTTGGTCTGTCATCTTTCCACCCCTAAAAAAAATGCCGTGGAAACCACTTTTTTTTCTATACCACTATTTTATGGTATTTTGTTAGTGGAGGTTTTATCTAAACAACTGTGTGGACAAGTTTTTGGGCATTTTTTCTCTATAGCGGAGATATCAAAATGCCAGAAAACAATTGTTAAAACCTTTATCATGCTGTGTTTTTCAAAACATACTAGAGATAGAAAAAAATGCCACTTATTTAACAAAAACACCAGCAAAAAAAAAAAACACTGTCACGTTTCCCATAGACTCTGCTCACATCTGCAAAAAATACACCAGAAACTGTAGGTTAAATAAAATGACAAAAGTGTACAATAGCTCCATAAAAAAATCTGTGTATGAACCCACCCTCAAAACTCGTAAAACTCTAGCGTGAATTTGCCACAAAATCCATGCCAGATACCTGAGGCTGATTATTGGATGTAGTGTGTCATGTCCCAGATCCTGCCCTGAATTAACCATAATCATTGGGACACAAAGGTCATGAAGTCAAGAATATGGGTGGAGCAGGCGCGTGACGGAGGCCAGCCTGCCTGCTACGGTAGTTTGATAGTGAGTACTACAGAGGATTGCGCTACTGCAGAGCATTGCGATACTTTAACAAAGCTCCCATACCTACACTTTACATATGAAGACTGCTGTGAGCGGGGCCCGGTGTAATAGAGTACAGTGACTGCACAGGGCCCCGCTGTGATTCCAACAACAGTTTCCGGCCTCCAACCCCTCCTCCCTCCCCACTGATACATCGCAGACCGCGCTGTGCTGCATAGTGGCCGGCGATGTATCAGCATCACCAGTGTAAAAATGGCAGCCTTCGCTAAATAAGATGCACTGCCATTTCCCCCCCCACACACTTTTGGGGGGAAAAAATGTGCATCTTATAAAGCGAAAAATACGGAAATTTATTTTGAGGAGAAATGAATTTCTCCAATTGGTTGTCTTTATTTTTATTTTTTATTTTTTGTTCTACAGCCTGCTGTGCTTCCTATGCACAGCGGCTGCTCTCAGTGAGAATCCGTCATCTCTCCCCTGCCCCCCGTTTACTTGAAACACAAGTTCGCTCAACACTAGTCGCAATGTTTCCGCTTACAGCTTGAAAAAAAAGCTCTGTGAATGAGCTGAAAACATTGCGACCACAGGGGTGAATAAAGTGTTTGAGAGCGCTGCCTTATTTTCATTTATATATATATATATACAGTGATCCCTCAAGATACAATGGCCTCAGAATACAATATTTTCAGCATACAATGGTCCTTTCTGACCCATCGTAAGTTGAAACCAGACTCAGCATACAATGTCTCAGTCTCAGATCCAACCAATCAAGGTCACTTCTCTGGTAAAATAGCTGGATTAGCTGCTCTATTTGATGCTGAAATGTGAGCAGCACAGCATAAAGGGTCATGTAGGGGCGCCAGCAGCAGTGGAAACGATTCAGCCTCCGCAAATATAAAAGAAAAATTCCACAGCACTTCCCAAATGTGTATCAAAAGGTAGATTTCAAATTACCAGACAGCAACGTTTCGGTCCACTCACTGGGACCTTTCTCAAGCAGTGACAGTATACAGGTGCTCTGTGCATATACATGTGAAACTTTAGAATATCGTGCAAAGTTCATTTATTTCAGTAATGCAACGTAAGGTGAAACAAACATATGAGATAGACTCATTACAGGCAAAGCGAGATATTTCAAGCCTTTATTTGTTATAATTTGGATGATTATGGCTTACAGCTTATGAAACCCCAAAGTCACAATCTCAGGTCCCCTTTGCTCAGGGGGTATGGACTAATCATCTGACCAGAGTGTGACACTTTGAGCCTAGAATATTGAACCTTTTCACAAAATTCGAATTTTACGTTTTATTAATGCAATAGGGTTCTCAATATAACTCATATTTGATTGTATATTGATTTTTATGATTCTCATGATTATCATATAGTGTAATAATTCATACAGGTGGCTCCAAAATTCCTATACATATACTAATCAGCAATTATGCATCAAGAAAGTGCACATGTGCAAGATTAAAAACATATAATTAAAAACATAGAAGTGGACACTTAGCCAGCATGGATCCCGGTGTAACAGATGGTTCCCGGCGTGGTAATCAGTATAGTGCGCGTGCGCGAAAAAACTGAGCACATTTAGCATAGCAATCCCCAACTGCGCATGCGTGAATATCGCACACACTTCCGTCTTCCAGACGGAGCGCACACGGGACCAAAGGTCCGATCACATGACTTTCCTCCCTATCGCTGCAATTAAGAAGCACATCCGTGAAGCTTTCATGTGATATAGTGAATCACATGATCTATAGTGTTATAGCAGAGGTTTTACATCGATTACAAATAATAATGGGTTGTGCTGGACATTGGGCATATAAGAATATATAGGTTAGATTATCAAAAGACTGGGGAGAACAGCAAACAGTTCTTCTACTGTATCGTTAGTATCAAAGATATAGTATATGGAATAAATCTTAATCAGACACACCATTACATACTATCCAATGTGACACATGTATTTCAGAGTCATATATGTGCAATACATGGAGTTAACCACAGTTATATAGGAACTTATCACAGCCATGCACCTTTGATTAAAAAAAACACTATTAATAAATACTGGGATTTATTACAATACGATAACAAATATAAAAAACTTTTTAAACAAAAACCTAATTTTGCATATAGAAAATGGAAATCAATAGGTAATAGATTAATAAAGGGCGATATAAAAAATAGCAAAGAAGGATCGACAGACTTTTTTTTGACTGAAAGTAATAATAAAGTGTAAAATTAAAAAAAATATATATAAATGACATCATTCTTACCTAATCCATTTGCTCGCGAAGGGTCCGCCACGGCCATCTTGATTGAAGATCTGGTGCGAAATCTCTCACGGGCCGATTACGTTATTTCATTGGGATTTCGTACAAGATCTTCAATCAAGATGGTGGCAGCAGGCCAAACGAGAGCAAATGGGTGAGGTAAGTATAATTATTTTTGTTTTTTTAGACCATTTCAGGGAAAATAGATTCGCTATCACTAAGCACAAGAAAATTTGGTTTCACAGCGAATCGAATTTTCCCTGAAATTTTTGTGGACTTCGATCTGCTCTACACTAGTATATATCATGGGAACAGAGGAGGAAAGAATTCTGGTTGATGGTAACACCCTTATAAATTTGTGTGTGGCCCTTAGAATCGGTTCAATGTGACAATGTGGCCCTCGGACAAGAATATCCCTGCTCTAAAACATATTTCAAAGTGCTGAAAATATGACAAAAAAGTTTTTGAATGCTTTTGTGCCGTTTTTGAGGTTAGTGGCTGTAATGGATCTCCTGGCACCCTGACTGGGTACCTCCATTGATGGATGCTCCTAGTGCTTCCCGAGGGCTCCAAGCACTCCACTTGACACCATAAGCACTGCTGACCCCACGAACCGCCTCAGCTTGGTTGGTGTCTCGCTGTCTCCTACCCACCCTGAACCTATGACAAGGCTTCAGGCTCCAGTGGGTGAACCTCCCTTCCTTCAGCGAGCAAAGCAGGAACAAGCTCTTAAAAGAGCTCAGGGATTATAGCCAGGGGAGTATACAGCATATAGCAATTCCCAGTGTAGATGCAGCCTTTTCCCCACACATGAGACGAGGCTCTATGTTGAGGGTAAAACAGGAGCTCTCTTTAATGGATCTACCTGTCAGCCTTTTATACAGGTCTTCCAGCAAAGGACACTCCCCCTGGGGACCTTGTGGAAGATGTCTAGTTTTTACATGAATTTACAGTATAGAAACACTCCCAGCAATTGTACACAACCCCCCCCCCACCTCTGCCTGTGATACAATTACCAAAATACAATGGGCATTGCCTGTGACACAATTAACAAAATACAATGGGCTCTGCCTGTGATATAATTACCAAACAAAATCAACTTAATCACTCACAGGCAGAAAACACACATTTTTCCCAAAACACAGAAAACACCTCAAAACCCCACATATCCCATAAATTTGACCAACCGCAAGCATGGCTTTCCTGCTCAAAACAGTTCCACAGATTAAAGGGCATCTGTCACCCCCCAAAAGTCATTTTTCATTTTTGGGCTAATTAACCACTTCCCATCTGGGCCATTTGCCCCCTTCCTGACCAGGCCAAATTTAGCAAAACTGACATATCTCACTTTATGTGGTAATAACTTTGGAACGCCTTTATTTATCCAAGTCATTCAGAGACTGTTTTCTCGTGACACATTGTACTTCATGATAATAATAAATTTGAGTCAAAATATTTCACCTTTATTTATGAAAAAATCCAAAATTTACCAAAAATTGGAAAAATTAGCAATTTTCTAAATTTCAATTTCTCAGCTTTTAAAACAGAAAGTGATACCTCATAAAATATTTATTATTTAACATTCCCCATATGTCTACTTTATGTTGGCATCATTTTGGAAATGTCATTTTATTTTTTTAGGACGTTAAAAGGCTTAGAAGTTTAGAAGCAATTCTTCAAATTTATAAGAAAATTGCCAAAACCCACTTTATAAGGACCAGTTCAGGTCTGAGGTCACTTTGTGGGGCCTACATAGTGGATACCCCCATAAATGACCCCATTGTAGAAACTACACCCCTCAAGATATTCAAAACCGATTTTACAAACTTTGTTAACCCTTTAGGCGTTCCACAAGAATTAAAGGAAAATGGAGATCAAATTTTAAAATTTCACTTTTTTGGCAGATTTTCCATTTTAATCAATTTTTTTCTTTAACACATCGATGGTTAACAGCCAAACAAAACTCAATATTTATTACCCAGATTCTGCGGTTTACAGAAACACCCCACATGTGGTCATAAACTGCTGTATGGGCACACGGCAGGGCGCAGAAGAAAAGGAACTCCACATGGTTTTTAGATGCCATGTCCCATTTGAAGCCCCCTGATGCACCCTTACAGTAGAAACTCCCAAGAAGTGACCCCATTTTGGAAACTAGGGGATAAGGTGCCAGTTTTATTAGTACTATTTATGGGTACATATGATTTTTTGATCATTCATTATAACACTTTATGGGGCAAGGTGACCGAAAAATTGGTTGTTTTAGCACAGTTTCTATTTATTTATTTTTACAGCGTTCACCTGAGGGGTTCAGTCAAGTGACATTTTTATAGAGCAGATTGTTACGGACGTGGCGATACCTAATATGTATACTTTTTCTCATTTATTAAAGTTTTACACAATAATAGCATTTTTGAAACAAAAAAATTATGTTTTAATGTGTCCATGTTCTAAGAGCTATAGTTTTTTTATTTTTTGAGAGATTTTCTTATGTAGGGGCTCATTTTTTGCGGGATGAGGTGACGGTTTTATTGGTACTATTTTGTTTGACATACGCGTTTTTGATCACTTGGTGTTGCACCTTTTGTGATGCAAGGTGACAAAAATTGCTTGTTTTGACACCGTTTTTTTTTTTTTTTTTTTTACGGTGTTCACCCGAGGGGTTAGGTCATGTGATATTTTTATAGAGCTGGTTTTTACGGACGCGTAAATACCTAATATGTATACTTTTTTTTTATTTGTTTCACTTTAACACAATAATAGCATTTTTGAAACCAAAAAAATGATGTTTTAGTGTCTCCATGTTCTAAGAGCTATAGTTTTTTTATTTTTTGAGAGATTTTCTTATGTAGGGGCTCATTTTTTGCGGGATGAGGTGACGGTTTTATTGGTACTATTTTGTGGGACATACGCGTTTTTGATCACTTGGTGTTGCACTTTTTGTGATGCAAGGTGACAAAAAATTGCTTGTTTTGACACAGTTTTTTTTTTTTTTTTTTTACGGTGTTCATCCGAGGGGTTAGGTCATGTGATATTTTTATAGAGCTGGTTTTTACGGACGCGGCAATACCAAATATGTATACTTTTTTTTATTTTTTCTATTTTTAATTTTTTTTTTTCATTCCTTACTTGGGGACTTTTTTTTTTTTACATGTGAAACTTTTTTTTATTTTTTTATTTTCAACCTTTTATTTTTATTATTTTTATTTTACACTTTTCGTCCCCCATAAGGTCATACAAGACCTCTGGGGGACATTTGCTTCACTTATTTTATTTTTTTCACAGTTGATTTCTCCTGTAACTGGGGCTGACATAGTAGCCCCAGTTACAGGACAAATACACCCCTATAGAGGCTGTACAGCAGCAATCCTGCGCTGTACAGCCTCACAGCAGGGCTGATCGAGGTCTCTGAGAGACCTCACACAGCTCCTGCACACTCCGGTCACGGCGGTCACATGACCGCCGGGCCGGAACAGGAAGCGCACAGCGCTTCCTTCTCTGCAGACACAGCGCTCGGTGAGCGCTGTGTCTGCAGCGATCTAGAAGGCAGGGACACCTGGGCACTGTCCCTGCCTTGTCTTAGGGTTGCCCTGCTGTCACTGACAGCGGGCAACCTGATCAGCAGCTGCACGATTAGCGTGCAGCTGCTATTTCTGAAAAGACGTTCTGGAACGTCCGTTCAGAAATAGACGTCCACCCATAGGACGTTTATATCCTATGGGCGGACGTGAAGCGGTTAAAATCCTTATAGTGCGATTATTCAATATATAGTGCTTTTACCATTTTCTGTGGCTTAGTTTCTTTAAAAACCGCACTTTTATAATATGTTAATTACCTCGCTACCAGCAAGCCGCCGCATCCTCCTTTCAAAAAAACGCCCCCTCCTCCTGTTGATTGACAGGGCCAGCGAGCGCTCTCCTCCTCCGGCTGGCCCTGTCTGCGTTCCAAATATCGCGCCTGCGCCATACCGGTCTTCAGTTAGCGCAGGCGCACTGAGAGGAGGACTCTCGCTCGGCCGCTCCTTCCTCAGTGCGCCTGCGCCGGGTGCAGATGTGACGTCATCCGCGCAGGCGCACTGAGGAAGGAGCGGCCAAGCGAGCGTCCTCCTCTCAGTGCGCCTGCGCTGACTGAAGACCGGTACGGAGCAGGCGCGCTGGTAGCGAGGTAATTAACATATTATAAAGTGCGGTTTTCAAAGAAACTAAGCCACAGAAAAAGCTAAAAGCACTATATATTCAATAATTGCACTATAAGGATTTTAATTAGCCCAAAAATGAAAAATGACTTTTTGGGGGGGCCCTTTTCAGGCTGTGCGGCCGGTCTATGTTCTCCTTCAAAGTTTTAGCATATGGGCCGTAATCCTGAGGCAAGAGGCTGGCAAACAGGCCCCTCCAGAACCCAGTGGTGAGGTTATTTTCGCCACAGTGGCATTTCTTTTTTTTTCAAACTGCAGCCTGCTCTAGTTGTGGCATTTTTCCCGGTGGTTTTCCATCGGCTTCTCTATAGGACTTCGATGATGCCATAAAATAACACGTGTAGAACATTTGAGGAAATCAAAAAATGACACTGTATCAATTCTTTATGGTTTTCGAGATCTCTGTTTGCTGTAGAAACATTTATTACTTACTTCCCAGAAATAAAAAGCAAGCAGATATCTTAAACTGTTAGGAATTAATATTGAAAATATCTAGAGAGTCTATTGCAAACTTTTATAACATAAAGATTACCAGACACTGGAATCCCCCTCTGATACGACTAGATCTTCGATACCCAGATTGCATATGTCTCTAATAAACTGGAGAACTCATCCCATTCTTTAGAATTATCCTTCCAGTTTTTGTAGATGACACCAGCTCTTGTGATAGATCCTCCTTACATTATTCCTCCGCCGTGTGCCACATCTTGAGTTGTTTGTCATTAATCTGGAGGAAAGTCATTTAGACAATGTTAGCCGATTCCCTGAAGCTAATGGGATTCCTATAGGGACAGCCGTGTCCAGCTATTTATGATCAAATTGTCCTTCTCCTCGAATGCATCATTTCATCATCCTAATGTTGGACACCTTGTCAATAAACAGATAGAAGGATTGTATGGCTACAGCCAAAAGTCAGACAAAGTCACCTATCCGAGAACAAAATATTCATTTGATATTCTTCAGGAGCGCTCGCTTCTACCAGCTCGCTGTCTGTTCTACACGAGAGGTCAAACCTATCAATCTATACTAATTTATCTGAAATTACAGCAATAATCGCTGTGTTAAATGTCAGTCAAGAGCAGGACCTGTTGTCTCTGCAGAAGTAGTCACATCTCAAGCAGTGCCTTATGTACCTTACAGCCAAAGCAGCCGCCTGCGTAGGGAAGCAATGTTTTGGGGGCATGTGATCAATCTAGAGGCAACTGATTATGAGGGCAGGACAAGAGACGAGTGAATTGCCAAAAATGTCTCTTGCGTCTGATTCATACAAATCGGCCTAGAAGTTTAATTTGAGGAGGAATCAATTCTACCCGATCGAAAGTGCTTTAACTGCCTGGGAAATCTCTCTCTTTTCTCTCTCTTCTTTCTATCTGTTCTCCCTTCTTTCTCTTCTTTCTTTTCCCTTCTCTCTTCCCTTTTCTCTTTTTTTTCTCTCCCCTCTTTTTTTTCTTCTCTCTCTTCTTATTCTTTTCTTCTTCTCTCTCTCTCCTATTTATTTCTCCTCTCTCTCCTTTCTCTCATCTTGCTTCTCTCTTGTCTCTCTTCTGTTTCTTTTGTCTTCTCTTCTCTCTCGTCTGTCCATCTGTTCTCCTTTCTTTTTTTCCCCTTCTCTCCTCTCTTTTTTTCCTCTCCCCTCTCTCTTTTATCTTCTCTCTCTTCTGTTTCTTTTCTCTTCTTCTCTCTCCAATTTCTTTCTTCTCTCTCTTCTCTCTCCTTTCTCTCATGTTTTCTCTCTCTTATCTCCCCTTTCTCTTCTTTTTATCTGTTCTCCATTCTTTCTCTTCTTTCTTTTTCATTCTCTCTTCCCTTTTCTCTCTTCTTGTTCTCTCTCCTCTCTCTTTTATCTTCTCTCTCTTATGTTTCTTTTCTCTTCTTCTCTCTCTCTCTCCTCTTTCTCTCATGTTTTCTCTCTCTCATCTCTCTTTTCTCTTGTCTCTCTTCTGTTTTTCTTCTTCTCCTCTCTCTTCTGTCTATCTGTTCTCCCTTCTTTCTTTTCCCTTCTCTGCTTCTTTTTATCTCCCCTCTCTCTTTTATCTTCTCTCTCTTCTGTTTATTTTCTCTTCTTCTTTCTGTCTCCAATTTCTTTCTTCTCTCTCTCTTCTCTCTCCTTTCTCTCACGTTTTTTCTCTCTTCTCTTCTTTTTTTACATTTTATAGATTTCCAAATATTATGTAACATGCACCTAAATGCATTACAGTTACTGGCTGGTGACGGCTCATGCAGCCTTATATTTTTTGTAAAATTTGGCGAATCAGCCGAATCCAACTTTTCAATAATTCGCTCATCTCAATGACAACAAATCACAGTAAAACCTCTTTGTGTGCCCTAGTACGAAAATGGATTATACGTTTTGTGGGCTGGATTTATACACAGCATTTTTTTATCTTCATTATCCTTTTCTGTCACCATTTTTTTTTTGTTTTGTTTTTTTCATGTCAGAGGTTTACATTTACATTCTAAATAACTGATTTGCTCATCTCTAGACAGGACTCTTTTTTTTTTTTACATTTTATAGATTTCCAAAAAATATGTAACACCCAAAAGCATTACAGATACCGGCTGGTGACAGCTCATGCAGCCTTATATTTACTCCCCTATTTTCCCAAGATGGCCGGACCATTGTACAAAACAAGCACTTTTACCTTTTGTGTCACCCCTATCTCCTCATATATTGCAATCTCTTGTGATCATGGCCTCATTCCTCTTTTTGTAATTATTTACTTGTCTGTAGCTTTGTTAGTAGGGATAGCACCCTTGAATCCTAACAAAGACAAAAACAGTCGCCTGCAGATGAGGTACTGGCTTGGTTATAATTAGTGTTGAGCGAAGTACTCTTCGGATCATAGATCCAAAGTCGCTTAGTTCAAAACTTTGTTTGAATGTATGGAGACCCACCTCCGTGCTGCATTTAAATGTATGGGCTTCACGGAGGTGAACTTCGTTATGTCTGAAGTCTCACTAGATTTCGTTGAATAACTTCCGCCTTTGATTATTCAACTTGAAAACCATTTTAAAACTGGGATCCGATGTCGGCTTCGGTACTGAGGAATCCCAGTTTTAAAGTTGAATAATCAAAGTCTGAAGTTATTCAACAAAGTCTTGCAAGACTTCAAACATAACGAATATCACCTCCACAAAGCCCATCCATTTGAATGCTGATCCGAAGTTCACTTCGCTCAACACTACTTATAATCCTAAATTATGTCTCAAGGACTGTTTCAAAGGTTGAACGTTATAGGATAGCTACCTAACATTTGGTAATAACTTTTTTGAAAGAGAGCTAACTTTCATAGCTTTAGGGTTCTTACACACAAGAAATTTGTCTGATACTCTTTTGGACGTCACCGTGCACGCCCAGCGTGATCACGTGGTGAGGTCATCATGCTCGCCGAAGGTTCTTTGGCGGGTTTTCTTCAATCAAGACGGGAGCGGATGGCCTCTCTGCAAGCAAGTGGATGAGTTGAGTATAATTTTTTTTTTACTTTCAGCCACCATTTTAGAAAAAAAATTGGTTCTCTACCACAAAGCATGAGGAAATTCGGCTTTGTGGCAAATCTAATTTTTCCGGAAATTTGGATTGAAGTCCATGTCGGATACTTCGATTCACTCAACAATAACAATAATTAAAGGTGGGGCTCTGACTCCCAGCTTGTCTGTTTTTTAGTCTGAAGGGCACAGCGCCCCATACATTGTTTACCAGGCACAACACCATTGTTTTTGGAGCATCTGTATATTACAGTTGCTGCAGCACCAAACTCAACGTATGGAGCTGTAGTGAAGCAGCCTCTTCAATCAGCTGATTGGTGGGATGTCAAATGTCCGACCCACACTGTTCTGATATCCCTTTTATTACATGTACGGTGCTGGAGCGATAGGCAAACATGGCGCCCACTTGCATATGCAGTGGGGTATCATGGCTGGCAGGTCTCTGCTGTTTCAAACAGAAGAGACCTGCCACTAATTACCTCGAGCAGCAATAATGTAGATCGCAGTAATTAAAGCCTTTAGATGCCGTGATCACGTGAGGTCACGGCATCTAAAGTGTCAAAAACCCAGAAGCTCGTGCTTCTGGGCATCCTGCCGACATCCCCTGCGGCCAATGGGGATGTCAGCAGTTGCTTTGAAAATGCCCGTACTATTAAAATATAAAAATATTTTTACAATACAGTGAAGGGCGTAACGTAAAAAAGGGTCAAAATGGCCAATTTGCAATTTCTTTTTTCTTACCCAAAAAATTATTATAAAATATGATCAAAAAGTCACACACACTCCAAAATAGTATCAATAAAAACTACAGATTGTCCTGCAAAAAATGAGCCTCCCACAGCTAAGTAGATAAAACAGTAAAAAAATTAAAAATTTATGGGGCTCAGAATACGGTGATGTAAAAATTCTTTTCTTTCAAAGTTTACATTTTTAATTTTATTTAGACATAAAAAACCTATACTTGTGTAAGGGGCTTACGGTAGTACAGTGAAGAGCCCTGGGAAAGCAGGGAATGAGTGCAGTCGGTTGTGGTGTGCCAAAACCGAGGATGAGGTAGGCCTGAGAAAGAAGAGGGCCTACCCAAGGAAAAGATATGGAAGAAATGAGTTGTAAATGAGTGGAGTGGTGGGAGGGTCAAAAGCTCAGACCTCAATGATGCAGGAGCCAGGTAAGGGGAGTGCCCTAAATAGGCTGGAGGCGGACCTCAGCCCCTCCCACAAATCCAGGCAATCTGCCTTAATACTTGTGTAAGGGGCTTACGGTAGTACAGTGAAGAGCCCTGGGAAAGCAGGGAATGAGTGCAGTCGGTTGTGGTGTGCCGAAACCGAGGATGAGGTAGGCCTGAGAAAGAAGAGGGCAAAAATGGAAATAAACCAGTTTATTGTAGCCAATTGATGTATCAATAGCTTGACCCGACATGTTTCGGAAAGCCACTCTTAACTCTTGTGTTGGATTGGGAATGTATTGCGCGTAAGCGGATGACTCCCAGCGCCCCAATTCCCTGATGACATGAGTGAGGATGTTGGCACTGGAGGCCGTGAACGTGGCTCCAATGCGAAAGGAATGCCCTGAGTAGTTGGCTGCGTTGAGGCCTAGTTGTGTGAGGGATGACCCGGCATGGGTCATGAAGGTGGTGGTGGTGAGTACCGAACCATGTAGTTGAAGTAGCGGTTGAGAGGGTAGAACTTGTGACGCTGATAGTAAGCATCCAGGACCCTGACTGGACACCATCTGTTGTGCGTGGGGTAATATGAAATGTTGACGGGTAAGTGCTGACTATTCTTGGAGTGAGGTAAGGACAGGATGTAGTGAACCATGTGTTTTGACACGTGGGCGACAAGAAGACAAGGTAAGGTTCGGGTCGTGGAGGCTGTAGTGAATTTCCCGGAACTCAGGAATCCGTAGAAGGCCAAGTAAATTGCCGTTTTGATGATAGAGTTGGTATCTGTTTCAAGAGGCGTGGCGTCCAGTAAGTCGGATAATGCTTTGAAGATATGATTGATTATGGGTAGCCTCTGGGCTGGACGTGCGGGTTCCGTTTCCTGAATCCTCTGAGTATGGATTTGATCTGGTGCGAGGACATGAAGCTGATGTTATTGGGGTGTATGATTAGCATATGATGTTGAAATGCCGGTGAGATATAGTTTGATGGTGTTGTATGACATTTGAGTTTGAGGTGGCAAAAGAAGCCAACCCCGGAAGAGACGTCATGACAAAAGGGTGCGTGATGTTGTGTTCCAACAGGAACCTGTTGAATAGTGTGAACGCTCTGTCGTATGTTCTATGTGTATCGTCTGATAGTGCTAAGCGGGACAAAGACTGGCTATGCCGCATGATGCCTTCTAATCCAGAATGAGCTGTTTGAAATGATGGAGTGATGGAGGCCGTGGGTGACGCTGATGGGAGAGCTTGATGAAATGCCTGAAATTTGACGCGAGACAGATTGTCAGCTGCCGTATTGCACACCCCCCGGGACATGGAAACAATGTAAGAAGAAATTATTGCAAGTGGCCAACCAAGGAAGTCTCCGCAGAAACCTCACGATTGTGAGAGATTTGGAACGATCCTGTTGATGAACTGGCAGGTCGTATGGTTGTCTGAATAGCACTGGACCGACCTGTTTGCCCATGAATGACCCCACGCTACGGCAGCCGCCACGATGGGGCAGATCTTAAAAAGCGCTGAGGCAGTGGAGAATCCCTCCAAACCCCGGACCGCGGGAGGCCAGCTGCCCCACAGCCAATCGTTCCCAAAAATGGCCGCGAAGCCTGTGGTAGATGCCGCATCTGACCAGATAGAGGGGGAAGAGTCCGACGGCTGAGGGAGAAACAAGCTCCCGCCATTCCAGGTGGACAGAAATCTCCCCCACATGCCCAGACCTGCAGCAGCGTGAGCATCCAGGGACAACCTGTGCGAGTCGTGTAGGAAAAAAGGGGAGAGGTGCAGGAGCCGTGATATAAATGAGCGACCCTGAGGTGGATGCGCATGGCAAAGATCAGGGAGCCCAGCAGGGACTGCCGTTCTTTGCGGCTGCCGGTGCTGAGTTGAAGGTAGTTGTCTATGTGGGCGAGAATGTCCTGGATCTTCCCGGATGGCAAACTGGCTTGCATTGAGGCTGAATCCAACTGGGTACCCAGGAAAGGTGATGACCGTGTCTGGCCCTTCTGTCTTCTTGGTGGCGACGGGTACCCCAGGTTCCTCCTCCGGTATTATGTGCGCCGGGCTGACTTCTTGGTCCTCCAGGCTAACAGTCGACGTGATCACTGGCAATCCGGCCTGCGCTGGTGACGCTGCCGGTGGTGGCCCTGCCAGGGAGAGGGTCACGGTGACCGATTCCAGCCTCTCCAACCTGGCGTTGACTTTAGACATGGATGACATTTAGAGAGGACAGCATGATATGTATATCCCCTGTGCTGGACTGGCTAGGTCCTTCCCCTGTCTCCCTGTTATTGATTGGCGTGCGCAGCAGCCGGAAAAGCTCTGCTCCCCTCGCCGTGGCGGGGAAGGGAACAAGCCGTCACCTTAACTCCGTCGTTATGCGCGGGATTGTCCAGGATCTGATGGGTGCTGGACCGGCTAGACCGTCTCCCTGGGTAGCAGTGACGGATCTAGCAGGGGTGCCAGGTAGGGAGAAGTTCTCTATCCCTTCCAGAGACATGGTAAAACAAAACAGTTGATTAGCTTGGGGAAACACAGGATCGTGCTGGCAAGCTAGCTAGGCCGGATGGCGAAAAAATTATACTTGCATGGTGACAGATGAGGCCCTGCTAATTTGCCAAGCGGCTTGAGAGGCTCTACCTATGATTTGGCGCGAGGGGTTAATGAGGCCACTTGTGGTAGTGGCAGGAGCGTTGGCCTCTCGGTGACTGTAAGACAGGACTAGGGGAAGGGAGTGACAGGTGAGGCCCTCTCTATGCAACACGCGAGGCGGCTTACTAACGAGGTGGCGCGTTGGGCGGGTGCCTCTGTACGTTTGAGGCGGGGTGTCGGCCTCGCGGGACCACTAACTGCTGGCGAAGCCAAGAAGGGGGTAACCTAGTGGGATGATGGTGCTCCTAAAGCCAGCACGCTGACCCTAACGGGATCATTCGAAATGTAAGGAAGACTTTTGTTAAATGAGCAGGTGAACGTACCTGGTAGTAAGAAAAAATTCTCCGGATACACGGTAGTGCAAAATACAATATGGGTTGACCGCCTGAAAAAGGGGGAGGGTAGACATAAAATGGTGTGATGAAATGTGACAATGTACATGGTACATATGCATGACCCGGAGGATCATGACGGTTGTTCATGAAATGATAGCTTGCGCCTGGTGTGAGAAGAGACCAGCGCGTGGCGCATGGCCATGCACAAGTGGGAATATGCGTTTTGCAATCCAATGGAACGTATTGGTCTGTGTCCTTTAATTTTTTTTTTTTTTTTTTTTTTTTTTTTTTTGGTGACCAGCTGATATCTCTTCCCCCCCCTTTTTATTTATTTATTTTTTTCTATTAGTAACCAGACAATAGCTCCTCCCCCCTGTTTTTTTTTTTTTTTTTAATTATTATTGTGTAGGGCTGCTGGGGTGATGTTTGACTTTGGAGGGGCGTGCTGGAAGGCCCCCTGCCGTCCGACGGCGGCCCCCCGCATCAGATGCGGCGCGCACGGCCGCCGGGACACCGCGCATGCGCCGACGGAATCGCCGCGCATGCGCAGAACCCCGGCCGCGCATGCGCAGACCAGGCACCAGGACGCGGCCGGGCGCCATCGGCCGGGCGGCAGGAGGAGCGGTAAAACAGGCAGGAGGCGGTTGGGAGGGGATGTCTGTGCAGCGGTCAGCCCAGAGGAGGTTGAAATGAATAGGGGGTGTGCCGGTTGCACCGCCGCTGGCCCCTGTAGCTGCGCACGTAAATACACGGGGGGGGGGCCATGAACGTTGTTGGCAAAGTTAAGTGACTCATGTGGATCATGCTTGGAAGTTTATGTGATTGTTTGTAAGGAGTAACATTTTGGAGCATATGAAAATGAAAGCCATTTGTTTTGATCCCATTCGTCCGGAGTCCCCCCACGGCCGCTGGGACACCGCGCATGCGCCGACGAAATCGCCGCGCATGCGCAGACCAGGCACCAGGACGCGGCCGGGCGCCATCGGCCGCGCGGCAGGAGAAGCGGCAAAACAGGCAGGAGGCGGTGGGGAGGGGATGTCTGTGCAGCGGTCAGCCCAGTGGAGGTTGAAATGAATGGGGGGTGTGCCGGGTGTACCGCAGCTGGCCCCTGTGCTGTGTACATGAATACGAGGAGGGGAGGAGGGCATGAATGTTGGATGTTGAGGGGTGAAATGAAATAAACCAGAAATGGGGAATGGGGCTGGAACCATCAGGGAGCTGACCGGAGTGACGGTCCTGTGGGGAGACGCCAGAATAGGCATGAGCAATGAGCTGCCGGTGATTGCTGCGAGAAGCCGTGACATGGGTGCAGCGTGTGTGAAAAGAACAACAGAAAAGGGGGATTTAATCCAGGAACCATTGGCCGCATGCTGCCAGAGCTGTTGACCGGAATGGTGGTACGGTTTGTGAATAAATACGCATGAAACAGGTGTGACAGAAATGAATGTTGGTGACTTGTATGAAAACCGTGATATTGGTGCGCATTGATGAAATGAAATGAACCGGTACAGGGGCAACCGTGAGGCCCTGCCTGTACCGTATGAATGACTCATACGCATTTGTGCTCCTGCAGCCGTGCACATGAACATGAGGAGGGGGGGGGCATGAATGTGGGTGATTGTGGGGTGATATGGACTGAAAAAGAAATGGGGAACGAGCCTGGAACCACAGGGGTGCTGACCGCAGTGTTGTTTCTGTGGGATTGCTTGAACAAGACATGACAAAATGAGATGCTGGTGACTGTGAGAAATCCGTGACATTAGCGCAGCATCCATGAAATGAAATGAAACAGAAATGGGGGATTAGGCCAGAAACCATTGCCGCATGTTGCAGAGGTGTTAACCGGAATCGTAGTACGGTGTGGACAAATTGCGCATGAACAAGGCGTGACAGAAATGAAAACTGGTGACTTGTATGAGAAACCGTGACATTGGTGCAGCGTATGATGAAATGAATGAACCGGTACAGGGGCAACCGTGAGGCCCCGGCTGCACCGTATGGATGACTCAGAAAACCACTGCCTGCATGCCGCAGGGGTGTTGACCGGAGTGGTGATACGGTGCAGATAAATTTATGTATGAACAAGACATGACAGAAATGAAATGCTGGTGACCTGGGCGAGAAAGCTGTGACATTAGTGCAGCGTTTGGTGAAATGAAATGAACAGAAATGGGGGATTGCCCAGGAACGACTGCATGCCTGCCGCAGGGGTGCTGACCGGAATAGTGGTACGGTGTGGACAAATTTGTGCATGAACAAGGCGTGACAGAAATGAAATACTGGTGACTTGTACGAGAAAACAGTGACATTGGTGCAGCGTATGATGAAATGAAATGAACCGGTACAGGGGCAACCGTGAGGCCCCGGCTGCACCGTATGGATGACTCGCAGTTTAACGGGCAAACGTGACACACAGTGAACCTGAGTAAAGCTGGAAAAATAGAACCGAAATGCTCCAAATCCAGAACTGATGGCAACGAAAAACTCCCAGAAATTCAGCGACTCGCAGGCAACTCTCCAGACACTCCACAAGCGACCTCCTCTCTCAAAAGCTCAGACCTCAATGATGCAGGAGCCAGGTAAGGGGAGTGCCCTAAATAGGCTGGAGGCGGACCTCAGCCCCTCCCACAAATCCAGGCAATCTGCCTTAATACATATGGGGTATCATTGAATTTGTACTGACCCAGAGAATGAAAGCATTGGTCAGTTTTGCTGCAAACAAAATGACGTGTGAACAAAACCCGTAAAACGGTGGAGGAAATGTGTTGTTTTTTTTTCCAATTCCACCCCATTTGGATTTTTTTTTTTTCAACTATATTGTATGCCATAATAATGGTGAAAGCACAACTTGTCCCGCAAAAAATAAGCCATCATGCAGCTATGTGAACGTTAGTATAAAAAAGTTATGGCTCAAGGAAAATAGGGAACAAAAATGAAAACGGAAAACGAAAAAACCTCCGGTAGTGAAAGGGATATTGATAGGTCATAAGTATGGCAGTGCCCTAAAGGGGTTGTCTCATTTCAGACAATGGGTGCATATTGCTCTAATTGGTGCGGGTCCCAGCGGGGTTATATCATGAACGGAGACCAGAAAGTGCTGAAGGGTGCACTGCGCATGAACAGACGCCCTCCATTCATTTTCTATGGGGCCATCAAAAATAGTTGAGCACTGGCTTGGCTATTTCCGTCGGGCCCATAGAAGGTGGCCGGTCATGCGCGGTGCGCTCCCATTCACTTCTATGCGGAGAGCTCTTGATGGTGGCCGGACCGCAGTCCTCCAGCCACCACTTTGCATGGTTCCGTTCCCAATATAGGAGTGGGTCCTAGCGGTGGGACCTGCATTTATAAAACAATGGGGACATATCCTAACAATATGCCCCCATTGTCTCAGATGAGACAACCCCTTTAAGCACCTCGGCCCCCATAGGTACCAGGGCGTGAGTATATCTGCAACTTTCGCAAACCTCTGCATTCCTTCTCATTAACCCACTGCTTCTGCTAGACAATATTGCATTACACAAGCTCAGCAAGTAGATAACGACATAATTGAATTTTATGAAAAGAAATGTCAATAAAGCCGTGATCTATGTCTGGGGGAAGAGGCGACGCTTTGTGTAATGCTCAGTAAATGTTCACAAACGACATTATTTCCTGTAGGAATACATAAGTAATGGGACTTATTAGTTAAACAATGCTCTGCAGCCTTCTCCAGAGCTGGATTCATCATTAGGCCCTTCGAACTATTACCTCTAAATAAATTTCATTTCAATTTAATTCAAAAGGCAGAAGGATTTAACCTCTTCAGAGCTGCTTTCAAGGCAATGATCGACATAATGAAAATAATGATTTTCTATCAAATGACTTTGTTTTACTAAGACGCTGCTCCCTCTGATCTGAAGGATTAATAGTATTTCTTTTGATTCTTGCTGCGTTCTAAAGCACACCGTATCGGCCGTGAGAAAGGAGGCAGATACAAAGGGGTTAAAAGTGTTATCTCAGAAATTTAAAAAATAAAAGTATCTCGACTAACGCAGGCCATTTTATTAACTATTTAGGTGCTGCTCTCCAGTGTCTTTCAGCATTCTTTTCTCATTTAAAAAATAAATAAATCTTGAGGACTTTTCTCTTCCATTTCTATGGGTGGGCAGCAGCTCATCGAGCCTCTACGACCCCAGGAGTGCACTGCGGTCATCTCTTATTAACTCTTTTCTCTCCGGACTAGAATATTGCCCCAGAGATTCCAATGATACTACACACTACTATGGTAAGCGATGCCCCCATAACTTCCTTCTTCACTGTCTAGAGATATATATCACTGTATAGTTCTATGTATTTAGAAGTAGGGAATAATGAATGAAAGGTGCTTCACCATGAGATCACCACGCCGGCACTGAGAGGAGAAAGAGAACAGGGAAGCTACTGAGCATGTCTGTCCACCAATGAATGCAGAAGGTGGACTGGAAGGATAAACAGCAGGGGGCGCTACCACACAGCAAAATGTATTGTATATATTTTTTTTTTATTACTTCGTGACATAGTAATATTTATCATGGGATGATCCCTTTAAAGGAAACCTGCCATCATGGTTGTCAACTGTCTAGAAATTTCTTGACAGTCCGTAAAAATAGGTGATTTTTTTCCTGGGTGAATTTTTTTTGTTTTTGCATGTGTTACTTTTTTGAGACTGATGGTTTTGGTGGTAATTTTCTTCATTTTACAGCTCACAGTAAATGCTGGTAATGAGTTCCTATCAGTATATTGAGCTGTAGCCATGTATTACTTATAATCGTCATCAATATGTCCATAAAAATGTTGTCAGTCCATAATTTGGGGACAAAAAAGAAAAATTCGGCTAGGCGACCCTGATCAGTATCGGGCTGCCTGAAGCATGGGCATTACCGACAACCATGTTTTACACTGAAATGCTGGGGGTGAGCTGGAAACAGGGAGAGGACTCCACCGACCAGCTCCAACCCAGCTGTCCACTGCCTGCTTCGGCATGATTGATAAATGTCTCAATGCCCGAGGTATAAATAGTAGACAGCACTGCCCCCTTTCCAACTTTCTATAAGTCTCTGTATAGGTTGGTTAAGAGTCACTGATAGCTCGGGTAGTCTAGGGTTGTCCAGAGATAAATATTATTTTTAGTAATGTATTCTGGTATTAGAGGAAATATATTTCATCCTTCAAAAGTTTAAGCTTTAATACATGTCCCTGGTGGGCTAGGTTGACATAGAGGTTAATGGTATACCCAGTTCTGTATTCTGATATTGGAAGAAATATATTGTATCCTTCAGAAGGTTTAGGCTATAATACAACCCTGGTGGGCTAGGGTGACATAGAGGTTAATTTTATACCTAGTGATGTATTCTGGTACTAGAAGAAATACATTTTATCCTTCAAACGTTTTAGGCTATAATATATGTTCCTGGTGGCCTAGAGCTGAATGGAGGTTAATTCTATACTTAGTGCTGTATTCTGGTATTATAGGAAATATATTTTATCCTTCAAACACTTTAGGCTATAATACATGTCCCTGGTGGGCTAGGTTGACATAGAGGTTAATGTTATACCTAGTTCTGTATTCTGATATTGGAAGAAATATATTGTATCCTTCAGAAGGTTTAGGCTACAATACAACCCTGGTGGGCTAGGGTGACATAGAGGTTCATTTTATACCTAGTGATGTATTCTGTATTAGAAGAAATACATTTTATCCTTCACATGTTTTCAGCTATAGCATATGTATCTGGTGGGCTAGGGTGACATAGAGGTTACTGTTAAAACGAGTTCTGTATTCTGATATTAGAAGAAATATATTTTATCCTTCAAACATTTTAGGCTATAATACATGTCCCTGGTGGGGTGGGGTGACATAGAGATTCAATTTATACCCAGTGGTGTATTGTGGTTATGGTTAAAAAAAAAATATATATATATATATTACATTCCTGATGGTAAAAGTTGTAATAGGAGGTAATACATATTGTTGATGGTCTTGACTTTTTAGCGTTTGGTTTGTCTTTGAGGTACAGTAGGTTTAGGAGATAAAAAGCATCAGGAAAATATTCGGAATAAAAGAACAGTTTCTATGTATTTGAAATCCTTCTTTGCCCTACATTCACTTAGCATGTATGATCATAAAAAGTCCTCCAACTTTTCCCCTAGGGAACCCACCAGACAACCTCATTAATAATAATATCCCTGGTGGTCTAGAGTTTACATATTTGGTGTCTTGAATAGTCACCTCCCTGGTCCCCAGAGTCGTTCAGCTTTCTATGCTATGTTGGCCTTCTAGATAGTTCCGTGCAGAGATGAGGTGGGGGTCGGACTCTCTGTGCTCAGTTCAGTTATGAAAGCCTGATTCCGACAGTGTTCAATATGTGTGTGGACCGCACGTGGACAGCACACAGACCCATACTAGTCAATAGTGCCATTCACATTTCCGTTCTTGCACTATTCTGGTCCTTGTCTCGCGGACCTGGAGACCCTTCAAGGCGCTAGTCTCTGGTGGTCACTAGGTCCACGGACATGGGATCACCCTGCATATTAAAAATAGTCAGTGTGTTGTGACTGCAACATGGACAATTGTTCATGTGGTTGTCTAAGTAACTTAAGTTAGTGGAGACAGCTGCTCCTTAGATGATTTACCATACCTGACCAAGAGGGTTTCCAGGCACGTTTTCAGTCAATATCGGACACAAAAAATGGATTTTCTAACCCTGACAAACCCATTAAAATGCTTTACTTCCTACAAGATTTAGAAAAATTATAAATAAAGCCCCTGATTACTAATGTGTGTCAGTCTCTACTGCAGTTCTGGCATTCTATTCATAGTGCAGGAATATCAGAAAAATAGTTCTCATCCAGAGGAATATGGGGTTATAGGTTATAGAGTAGGATGATTAGCTGTCCCCATAAAAAGATGAAGACCCTTCAACCTCTGGTTTCCAGCCTGTCGGTCTGCAGTAATTCAGCAGAACACTGATTTCAGGGGCGTTCATAGATCTTTTTGTGCTGTACCGAAGCAGGAATGCCACACTTTGCACCAGGACAACTCCGCATCCTTTTTAATATAGGGCAAAAAGTCAGAAGAATTGAGATAATTTGTCACAATCGGACACCGCAGTTTTTTTCTGGAGCTTCTTTTTCAGAAAGGACATGGCCGAAATCTAGTAGTCCTCTGAATGGCTGCTGCTGAAGCTTCACAAGTGGCCGCGTCACCTGAATCGAACCGTGTCCTTTTATCTGCCTTGGTATTAACATTAATGCCTAATGCAGAACAGCAAACAGGACAGGACCCGTGATATTAACCTCTGTGCTTCTGGATCGGAGCTGCCTCCTTCACTTGGGTTGAATTGAACACTGTAGTTTTTTTTTTTGTCCTACAGATAAATTAGGCAAATATTTTTACATTTTTTACATTTGCTTATATTGTGTATCTTCACTAGGTTGTAAATAGTAACCGTGGGGTTCTTTAGCAAAATTTGGAATGGGGTCCCAGTCCTCCATGATCACCTTTAGCACATGAAAAGCTTATGATTATCTCCCTAATGCACTCGAATGAATGTACACAGTGATGTCACAGCGCAGATATAACACAAACAGTGATGTCACAGTGCAGATATAACACACACAGTGATGTCACAGTGCAGATATAACACATATAGTGATGTCACAGTACAGATATAACACACACAGTGATGTCACAGTGCAGATATAACACATATAGTGATGTCACAGTGCAGATATAACACATATAGTGATGTCACAGTACAGATATAACACACACAGTGATGTAACAGTGCAGATATAACACACAGTGATGTCACAGTGCAGATATAACACATATAGTAATGTCACAGTGCAGATATAACACACACAGTGATGTCACAGTGCAGATATAACACACACAGTGATGTCACAGTGCAGATATAACACACACAGTGATGTCACAGTGCAGATATAATACATACAGTGATGTCACAGTGCAGATATAACACATATAGTGAAGTCACAGTGCAGATATAACACACACAGTGATGTCACAGTGCAGATATAACACATATAGTGAAGTCACAGTGCAGATATAACACACACAGTGATGTCACAGTGCAGATATAACACACAGTGATGTAACAGTGCAGATATAACACACAGTGATGTTACAGTGCAGATATAACACATATAGTGATGTCACAGTGCAGATATAACACACACATTGATGTCACAGTGCAGATATAACACACACAGTGATGTCACAGTGCAGATATAACACATATAGTGATGTCACAGTGCAGATATAACACATATAGTGATGTCACAGTGCAGATATAACACACACAGTGGTGTAACAGTGCAGATATAACACTTATAGTGATGTCACAGTGCAGATATAACACACACAGTGATGTCACAGTGCAGATATAACACACACATTGATGTCACAGTGCAGATATAACACACACAGTGATGTCACAGTGCAGATATAACACATATAGTGATGTCACAGTGCAGATATAACACATATAGTGATGTCACAGTGCAGATATAACACACACAGTGGTGTAACAGTGCAGATATAACACATATAGTGATGTCACAGTGCAGATATAACACACACAGTGATGTCACAGTGCAGATATAACACACACAGTGATGTCACAGTGCAGATATAACACATATAGTGATGTCACAGTGCAGATATAACACACACAGTGATGTCACAGTGCAGATATAACACACATTGATGTCACATTGCAGATATAAAACAGTGATGTCACATTGCAGATATAACACACACAGTGATGTCACAGTGCAGATATAACACATATAGTGATGTCACAGTACAGATATAACACACACAGTGATGTCACAGTGCAGATATAACACACACAGTGATGTAACAGTGCAGATATAACACACACACAGTGATGTTACAGTGCAGATATAACACATATAGTGATGTCACAGTGCAGATATAACACACACAGTGATGTCACAGTGCATATATAACACACACAGTGATGTCAGAGTGCAGATATAACACATATAGTGATGTCACAGTGCAGATATAACACACACAGTAATGTCACAGTGCAGATATAGCACACACAGTGATGTCAGAGTGCAGATATAACACACACAGTGATGTAACAGTGCAGATATAACACATATAGTGAAGTCACAGTACAGATATAACACACACAGTGATGTCACAGTGCAGATATAACACACACAGTGATGTAACAGTGCAGATATAACACATATAGGGATGTCACAGTGCAGATATAACACACACAGTGATGTCACAGTGCAGATATAACACAAATAGTGATGTCACAGTGCAGATATAACACACACAGTGATGTCACAGTCCAGATATAACACATATAGTGATGTTACAGTGCAGATATAACACATATAGTGATGTCACAGTGCAGATATAACACACACAGTGATGTAACAGTGCAGATATAACACATATAGGGATGTCACAGTGCAGATATAACACATACAGTGATGTCACAGTGCAGATATAACACACACAGTGATATCACAGTGCAGATATAACACACACATTGATGTCACAGTGCAGATATAACACATATAGTGATGTCACAGTACAGATATAACACACACAGTGATGTCACAGTGCAGATATAACACATATAGTGATGTCACAGTGCAGATATAACACAGACAGTGATGTCACAGTGCAGATATAACACACACAGTGATGTAACAGTGCAGATATAACACATATAGTGATGTCACAGTGCAGATATAACACACACAGTGATGTCACAGTGCAGATATAACACACACAGTGATGTCACAGTGCAGATTTAACACACACAGTGATGTCACAGTGCAGATATAACACACACATTGATGTCACAGTGCAGATATAACACATATAGTGATGTCACAGTACAGATATAACACACACAGTGATGTCACAGTGCAGATATAACACATATAGTGATGTCACGGTGCAGATATAACACATATAGTGATGTCACAGTACAGATATAACACATACAGTGATGTCACAGTGCCGATATAACACACACAGTGATGACACAGTGGCAGGATAATGCACACTGACACAGTGATGTCACAGTACAGGGTTAATGCACACAGATATGTCAAAGTATAGGGATAATGAATACAATGATGCTAGAGGCCATGAATAATGCATACAATGATGTTACAGTACAAGGATAATGTACACAGTGATGTCACAGTACAGGAATGATGCAAATAATGATGTTAGAGTGCATCGATGCTGCACACAAAGATGTCACAGTACAGGGGTAATGCTCACAGTGATGTCACACAACAGGGATAATGCTCAGTGATGTCACTGTACACGCATAATGCATGCAGTGACGACACAGTACAGAGATAATGTACAAAATGTGTCCCAGTACAGGGCTAATGGACACACAGTGATGTCAAAGTATCGGGATAATGAATACAATGATGTTAGAGTCTATGGATAATGCACACAGTGATGTCACACTACATGGGTAATGCACACACTGATGTCACACTACATGGGTAATACACACTGTGATGTCACAGTACAAAGGTAATGTACAGAATGATGTGCCAGTACAGGGAGGTTTGGAGAGAGTGACTTCATGATAGCACTCAAGTATATACGGCAAGTCCATAGAGAGGGATTTGCTGACACCGATGGGCTGAAGGTTAATATTATTTATTGTATAACCAGCTGCACGGGTGCTATGTCTGTCCCCTTAGTTGTTTTTCAGCCGGACACTTGTGGCCCAGCTGGAGGTTCCCCGATCTTTATTTCTTTGGTTTGCATGGTAGTAAAGTCTGTCACTGCCTGTATATGGAGTAAATTGGTGTAAATGTGGATAGGATACCCCAGATGAACAATTTGCTTCTCTTGCGGTGTAGATCACAACTGGCTTCAAGTGTTGCTACCAATTCTGCATGGTGTACATAGACCATATGAAGAAAGCTTCTCTGAAGATTATCTTCTGTTTGGCACTTTAGGCTTCTCAATGACATGTTCATCCTTGCTTGTCCTCTTTCTTGTTCTTTTAGCCATTCCAAGTAAAATTGCCTTTTCCAATGAGTTGGGTCTTCTCATAATATACAAGATCAATCTTCAGACTGGTCATTTTTTTTTATCAACAACCTATTGATTTGTTTCCTTGATGACCATGGTATTCTCAAAGCTTCCATGAACACCTTTACCAGTCTATCTGAAGGGCAGAAGGCTGCATTTGGCCCTCCGATGTCTGATATGAAGGTTCTAGGAGAAGGCAAATTCATATAGCAGAAATGGCTATGAGATGAGTGCTCTTATATATTCCAAGATTCAACACATATCCTGAGATGAGTGGTGCAAGAATATGATTTCATGAGGTTCTATTATAATTGTCTCTACTTTGCTTCAATGGTTGTGAATTACGATGAATTGCAAGCTGTCGAAAGCTGTGCTAGCATGTTTGTGTTGTAGTAGTGAATATGTACAGCGAAAAATTTCAGTCCTTGACAAAATTTGTGGAACGACAACACTGAACAAAATTATAAACGCAACACTTTCGGTTTTGCTCCCATTTTGCATGAGCTGAACTCAAAGATCTGAAACATTTTCTACATACACCAAAGACCCATTACTCTCAAATATTGTTCACAAATCTGTCTAAATCTGTGTTAGTGAGCACTTCTCCTTTGCCGAGATAATCCATCCCACCTCACAGGTGTGGCATATCAAGGTGCTGATTAGACAGCATGAATATTGCACAGGTGTGCCTTAGACTGCCCACAATAAAAGGCCACTCTGAAATGTGCACAGTTTTGCCTTACTGGGGATGGGGGGGGTCATAAAACCAGTCAGTATCTGGTGTGGCCACCATTTGCCTCAGTGCAACACATCTCCATCGCATTAGGTTAATCAGGTTGTTGATTGTGGCCTGTGGAATGTCGGTCCACTCCTCTTCTGTGCGAAGTTGCAGAATATTGGCAGGAACTGGAACGCGCTGTCGTATACGCCGATCCAGAGCATCCCAAACATGCTCAATGGGTGACATGTCCGGTGAGTATGCTGGCCATGCAGGAACTGGGTTGCTTTAAGCTTCCGAGAATTGTGTACAGATCCTTGCAATATGGGGCCGTGCATTATCATGCTGCAACATGAGGTGATGGTCGTGGATAAACGGCACAACAATGGGCCTCAGGTCTTGTCACGGTATCTCTGTGCATTCAAAATGCCATCAATAAAATGCATCTGTGTTCATTGACCATAACCCCACCGCCACCATGGGCCACTCGATCCACAACGTTGACGTTAGCAAACCGCTCACGAACACAATGCCACACAAGCTGTCTGGTATCTGCCCTGAACAGTGAAAACCGGGGCTCATCCGTGAACAGAGCCAGACGCCATTGAATGTGAGCATTTGCCCACTCAAGTTGGTTACGACGACGAACTGCAGTCAGGTCCAGACCCTGATGATGATGAAGAGCATGCAGATGAGCTTCCCTGAGACGGTTTCTGACAGTTTGTGCAGAAATTCTTTGGTTATGCAAACCGATTGTTGCTGCAGCTGTCCAGGTGGCTGGTCTCAGATGATCATGGAGGTGAACATCCTGGATGTGGAGGTCTTGGGATGGTGTGGTTACACGTGGTCTGCAGTTGTGAGGCAGGTTGGATGTACTGCCAAATTCTCTGAAACGTCTTTGGAGACGGCTTATGGTAGAGAAATGAACATTCATTGCACAGGCAACAGCTCTGGTAGACATTCCTGCAGTCAGCATGCCAATTGCACGCTCCCTCAAACGTTGCGACATCTGTGGCATTGTGCTGTGTGATCAAACGGCACATTTCAGAGGGGCCTTTTATTGTGGGCAGTCTAAGGCACACCTGTGCAATATTCATGCTGTCTAATCAGCACCTTGATATGCCACACCTGTGAGGTGGGATGGATTATCTCGGCAAAGGAGAAGTGCTCACTAACACAGATTTAGACAGATTTGTGAACAATATTTGAGAGTAATGGGTCTTTTGTGTATGTAGAATATGTTTCAGATCTTTGAGTTCAGCTCATCCAAAATGGGAGCAAAACCAAAAGTGTTGCGTTTATATTTTTGTTCAGTGTACCGTATATTCATGTATTTTTTATATACCGTTTTATCCCCATAGATATTTTCTCATAGTGGAAGATCTGTTTTTGATACAGCTATGTAAAAAAAAACATACAGTACATTTGTGTTACCCCAAACACAGCTCCTAACCCTTAAATTTTACCCAACCGTTCCTGTATTTGATGTGAATCCCCTCAAAGGGCCAGATTTGAGGATTCCCAGTTCCTTTTGAAACCAATAAAAAGCCTCAGAGACACCAGACTGGACAATTCTTCTCGCCCCAATGATACTTAAAAAAAAAATCAAACTTTTTTGGTCTACCATGAAAATCCCCGTCTACGATAAAAACACCTGTTAGCTCTAATTACATAGACTCCTGAGATGAAGCTCAGAAGCTCATCTGCTGGTATATCAATAACCTGAGCACCTTTCTCATCCCAAAACGTTTCATGTGAAGAGAAAACAATGAAAAAAAAAACTCTTTTTCCTTTAAGTATAAAAACTTTTGCCATTTATGATCTGTCTTCTTCAGTGTCTCAGTGTTAATTATGGCGTAGGCACAGCACTTTAAGTAATTGTTAGCTTTATACCATAACCCAAGACTAGATCTGGGAGTTTACAGCGTTACCATATCCTTATTAACCACTCACTGGGGATGTGCTGAAAAGAAAATATGAGATTCCAGATTGAAGATTGTGTGGTTATGAATTCATGATGAGCAGAAACTTTGAATGACGGCCTCAATATCGCTCCCTAAGTATGCGTTTAATATCTGGAGTTTAGAGATAATGGGGTGGAAATGTGAGCCGAATCAACACGTGGCCATTGGGGAGCGAATAATATTTCAGAAAGCATCTCTCACTATATTTCTAAATGGCTTATTACTTGTGAGGATATAAACAAAGCGATTGCAAGAAAAGTTTTAATAACCAGAACGGATGTAGCAGAGAGGATCCTGACAATGGAGTGGTGTTGAGATTATGAGTTGGCACAACTCTTCATGAAGTCAGTGATTTAGGTATCCTTTAAAGCGGTTGTTCACTTTTTGGGGGCATTGAGCAGACCACCTCGCTTGGCCAGACCAACCCAGTCACTGTCCTTAGCTACATCTGCTTTGACGCCACTGAAGCCAATGACTGGGTGAAGCGTTGACCTGGCCCCCATGTATCACTTGACCAATTGACATGACGCAAGGGGGGGGGGGGGTAGGTCATCCCTGCAGCCAGTCACTGACTGAAGCAGCATCAAAGCAGATGTCAACAGCAGGGGACCAGAGTGAGGTAGCGGCAGCCAGGAAACGAAGGAGATGGGACCCGCGGTGGGGAGCAGGTAAGTATGCTTCCCTTTCACAGGTGTAAACCCCACCAGAATAGGAACAACCCCTTTAAATATTGCACATTGGATGAATGTTGGCCACACTCACCAATTTCGAGAGGATCTAATGTATGTAGGGGTGGGCTTACTCAACCCTGATTGGAGATGTCAGAGGAAAGAAAGATCAGTCAGTTGGATTCCAACATGCCTGATCGATCATTCTCAAGGAATATAAGACTCCACCAGTCTCTATGTCTAGCAGCTACTTACTCCACTCTCCCATTAGGAAGACCTACACATTGGGCTGATCATGCACGTGAAGGAGGGATGGGGAAGAATAGGTGTCAGATGTACAAACAAGCTATCTAAGGTGTATGAAGGCTCTGGGTTGAATACATTGGTAACTAGTTACTAATTATTTTCACTCTAGCATGGGTAAGTGGAAGCCATCTTGTATCTATATTCAGGACATAGAAGGGATATTCCATACTGCATGTTTTTTAGTTTTTTTTTTGTAATTACAGAATTTACCCTTGCTTCAGCCATTCCTCACCACTGCCGTTCCAATGGTGCCAGGGTCCCCACTGCTCTTCACTTCCAACTGCTGTTACAGAACAACCGGAATTGGCTAGAACAGCAGAGCAGCCAATCACTGGCTGCAGTGATAACTCACCTCAGCCAGTGATTGGCTGAGTGGTTATCAAAGCCACTTCCTGCTGTGCGAAGGCATCCGCAGATAGTGGAGAGCAGCTCTCTCCGTTCACTTCAATAGCTCTTCTGAAAACAGCCAAATCTATGCTGTTGAGTAGTGTTGATCATGAATATTCGAATTGCGAATTTTAATCGCGAATATCGGCACTTTGAGAATTCCCGAATATTTAGAATATCGCTAAATATAATCGTAATCGCGAATATTCGCAATCAAGAAAATGATGCCTGGAGATCATGAATTCGCGAATTCTCGAATATATGGCGAATATTCGCCCAAATATTCACGAAATATCGTGAATTTGAATATTGCCCCTGCCGCTCATCACTACTGTTGAGGTGAATGGAGAGAGTTGTACATCCGAGCACACCTCTTTTTTCCAAGCTGGGCACGCTGGGGCCCCATTCTTGAGATAGAAACTGATCCCGGAGGTGAGATCTACACCTATCAGACATTTATGGCATATCCTGTGGTCAAACATGGTCAAAACTGCTGGCAGATTCCCTTTAAAATCTCTAAAAAAAAAACTTTTGTGACCCCATATTTTTTTTTTCATTTTTTTTTTAACCATACAGCAGATACTGTACATGTCCCTGCTTGTAAAATAGATGCCTGGTTCCTAAATGTTTCTGTAATGCTGCCGAGAGGTATGACCAGACCAGAACATAATAGCTTCATGAGTGATAATGAAGTCAGCAAAGCCACCGTATGTAACAGCTTGGAGATCTGCCAGAGCCAGTGAGCGTGTCCTTTAACAAAGGGGAGACGAGCTGCAAAGAATGTGTGGAGGGGCAGGTTTATTGTGCTGTAAATTAGTCTTTTTCAACCCTCAAGAACAATTTAAGGATAATCAGAACAGGTCAGAGTGTCTTTATTCAAGATTACATTAGCTAGAAGAAAAAGCTGTATTAACCTCAAGTAAATGTCTCTCGGAGCGGACAAATTTACTTGCATTTTCCCCACAAGTACAGATTTTTACATGCTCTACTGTTATATGGGCATAGCTTAACCCTTTTACAACAAGACAATGGATTTTTTCAGGATACTGTACTGGGAATTGTGTATGATTCCAAAGCAAATTTTTAAATCTGCTTGATTGGCTGCTTTTTAGAATGAAAACACTTAAAAATAATACCGCCCGTAAAACGTATGTATTAAAAGTTATGTTTCTAAACACATAAACTATTACTGTAAAATGTATTTCAAAAATACCTCAAACGTAAAAAAATACTATAGGTATTGTTATTCCATCTTGATTATATGTCTGTTTTTTTAGGTACTGTATAAAAAGAAAAGAGTGATTAAAAAAAGTTTATAAATAAATAAAAAAATTGAAATGCTGAAATAAATGGAGGGAAGGAGTGTAAGCCTGTTGGTAGTTACAGACACAGACAGTGAGCCCTAACCTACAACCCAGCCCTCTTTCTCTACCTGTTTGCAGTGCAAGCCCTAGGTAGCAGGACCACAACTGGTCGACAGTCTCTATGCAGAGAAAGACAAACACCTAGAGACAAACGACACAAAGACAAAGTTGTACGTGAATGCGTCACAACAAGAGGGACAATGCAGTACAAATACAAGACAGAGAGGGGTCAAAAGGCGAGCCGAGGCCAGAACCAGTTGGGATGTACAGTACAAATCATGAGAGACAGAGAGTATACACAGGACAAACTGTGGTCAAAGACTCGAGCAAACTAAACCAAATCAGCACATGAGCAGGAACCTGGAACCTAGCTTGGTAGACCAAACAAGACTATCACTGGCACTGGTGTATGACCAGTAAGGGGTTAAAGTAGAGCACCAAGTTCCTGGATAAGCACCTGATAGGTGCTCCATTATTCAGAAACACTAGCACACAGGAATAGAGCAGCTGAACAATCAACCCACTGCTAATCTCCTCCAGAACACGCCCGTTGCGGGGAGAAAAAGCGCATTGCATCCTGCTGCTAAGGATGCTGTCTCTTCTCCAGGGGGCGTGACTCAGCAGCGCAACTCTTCCGACACAGCCACACCAAGGCTGAGGATTGCCCTGGGTTATTCAAATTGTGCCAATTTTTGGAATATATTACACCAAAAACGTTGCAAATGTTTGGTTATGCCAAAACTGGCGACAATGGACTGGGCGTGAACTCATGTTTTAAGACAGATTTATTAAGAAGAAAACCCAAAAAATGACACAACTTTTGCCATAAATCTCTGCCTGTTGATAGCAAATATAGATTTCATTATTGAGCTTTCAGGCAGTTCCAAATGTATTAAAGGGCATGAACTTTTAAATATATTTGGCACCGTTTTTTTGTTGTATGAGATGCCAATTTAAATAGTTCTGCCCCAAAGTTTTTTTTTTTTTTTTTTAATAAGCATTACATTATGAATACCATGGTAGTAGTGGCATGCTGTACATAGAAGGCTAGAAAGGGTCCACCATTATTGAGCCAAGGTAGTGTAATATTTGTTTATCCATCAATTCTCTTTCCATGACCCTATAAACAATTATCCATCCCTTACTTCATAGAGGAGAATTCTAAACTGATGCACACTACTCTAATGAAAAGGAGATGGCAAATAAAAATTTCCAAAAATTCAGATTTCAGCCAAATCTAAATTTTTGTGATTCGATAGATCTCTCAATGGGACACCAAACATTTTACAGATCAGAAGTTGTCAGCGTGTGAATTTGGCTATTGTGCCCTCAGTTGCAGTATTGAATGGGTTAATCTGCTCTGTGTGTGTACCTGGTTGACCAATTAGTTATCAGCCCACTATATATTCTGTGTTTCTGCTCCGCCTCTTTGCCTGTGCAATTGAGATCTTGCTCTGTCTCCACAGAACCAGGTCCTATAACTTGCTAGCATCAGTAAAGAGCTTTAATCTGTCTCTTTGTGTGCCAGCTTCTGCTCTGTTGCCCGGGTTCTGTTTGTCAGGGTGCTAGCTTCTTTCAACGTGCCTGGGTTCCTGAAGTATTTCTGCCTGCGTTCCTGAAGTCTGTCTGCTAATGCTAGTAGTTATGCTTTATACCTAAATTCTGTGTTTGTCTTGGAATTGCATGTACTCTGTCTGTCTGATCTCTGCCTAGTTATTTCAGGGTGCATCTCTGACTTCCATGGTTCAGCCGCCAACTATGCTGGGACTATTTCATGGAACAGCAGCCTGGTGGCTACCCTGCAGTGAAGACCAGATCTCTATGTAGGCATTAAAGGGTGAACATTTGTGTACCTCCAGGACAATGCCATCAGGATTAGCCCAATGTCAATCTAGTTAGTTGGCACAGTGGTTCCACAACCATTGTCTATAAAAATGTTGTGGCTCCCCTGCAGCGAAACCAGATCCCTGAATAGATGTAAAAGGGTTAAAACCAGTGGATCGCTGGGACAATGCCCTCAGGATTAGCCTAACATAAATCTGGTTGGTCGGCACAGTGTTTCTACAGCCATTGTCCTTAATAGTTTGAACAGATCTGATACATAACTATTTGTGCACCATATTTTACTTTAAAAATAAAATTCAACAGTGCAGTGTGTTTTGTTACTATTGCCAACCATCCATTTACCCATAGCTAGTAATGTCCCTGTCTTGGTGTTAAAAATGTTGAAAGGGGTTGGATACAGTCCTAGGAGACCTCAGAATGTTATACACATCTTTTCATTGCAATCTAAGCACTTTAAATCTCTCGAGTTGCAGACTGATTCATTAGAATCGAATCAGAAATTAATTTCAAACAAATCACTAGATAGGACCAAACGGGAGAGTAAACTTATTTCTACCAGAGCCCCAAAGCAGCCACATGGCCTACTTATGTGGTTTATATGTCCTTGTGTTGTCAGGACAATATATTCAATCTAATATACACTACTCACTAAAGGTTAGTGATATTTGGGTTGTGGGTGAAATTTCAGGATGAACCTAAAATGCACTCTAACCTGAACTTAATGTGACCTTCTCTAAACTTTTGAATGCACATGTCCAATGTTTCAGTACTTTTTGCACAACTTGCTGTTCTCTAACAAGGAGCTTAACGGCAAAAATCAAAACAGTTGTTTGATCCATGAATCTCCCATACATTTTCTGGTTCAATTAGAATTGGTATTTAAACAGTCCTTCTCATCATGTTGTTCACATTTTAACACCATGAGACCAGGACAACACCTAACAATTGATCTACAGTACCTCGCCATTGTGAGGCTTCAAGCAGGATGTTCTCAGACAGAAGTGGCCACTGAGGTTAGAGTGTCTCAGAGTGTCATCAGCAGGTTGCAACAGAGATACAGAGAGACTGGAAGAGTCACAAAAAAGGCATAGAAGTGGACTTCCTTTGGCCACATCCCACACTGATGACCACTTCATTGTGAACAATGCCCTGCAGAACCTGATGATGAATGCCACACAACTCCAGGCACATTTTAGGCAGGTGAGAGCCACCCAAGTGTCACGTCAGACAATTCAAAACCATTTACATCACCGTGGTCTGCGTGCTAGACAAGCTGCAAGGGTACCTGATCACACCACCAGACATAGGCATCATCGTCTTTCATGGGCCAAGGAGCATCTATGCTGGATGATGGACCAGTAGGCCTTAATGCTGTTCACTGCACTGCCAACGATGTTGGAGACGTGAAGGAGAGCGCTATGCATCAGCCACTGTTGTCACCAGATGAGCATTTGGTGGTGGTGGTGTTACAGTGTAGGCAGGTGTGTCTAGTCAATACAGAACTGCCCTAAACTTTGTGAATGGTACAGTGACAAGCCCATACTACTTGAATAACATCATTAATCCAGTCATTGTGCCTCTGCATGAACAACACAGGCCTAATTTCATCGTCATGGATGACAATACCGCAGCTCATCGAGGTCGCATCATCAGTGAATGGTTGCTGGAGACTGTGGTACCTCAAATGGAGTGGCCTGCACTTTCTCCATACCCGAATGCCATTGAGAACCTATGGAATCAGTTGAGTCGCCATGTAGAGGGTCATAACTTTGTACCCCAGAACCTCAATGACCTGAGGGCCACCCTTCAAGAAGAGTGGGATGCCATGCCTCAGCAGACAATAAGTCAACTTGTGAACAGCATAAGATGTCATTGTCAAGATGTAATTTGTGCATAAATTTCACCCGGAAACCAAATATCCCTAACTTTTTGTGAGTAGTATAGTAGTATATATATTTATATAAATATATTCATATATATATATATATATATATATATATATATATATATATATATATATATCAAAGCGGCTGGACAGCACTGCAAACAATAGTAGAACAAAGTAGGAAAAAAGAGGTGCCAGCGGCTATGGCGGTGATCCTCCCATCAAACCATAAATGAAAAAGGAGATTCCACAGCACTTCCCAATAATAGATAAGTGTTTATTTCACCAGATGCACCTGGTGAAATAAACACATATCTATTTTTGGGAAGTGCCATGGAATTTCCTTTTTCTTATACAGTGGGATGCGAAAGTTTGGGCAACCTTGTTAATCGTCATGATTTTCCTGTATAAATCGTTGGTTGTTACGATAAAAAATGTCAGTTAAATATATCAAATAGGAGACACACACAGTAATATTTGAGAAGTGAAATGAAGTTTATTGAATTTACAGAAAGTGTGCTATAATTGTTTAAACAAAATTAGGCAGGTGCATAAATTTGGGCACTGTTGTCATTTTATTGATTCCAAAACCTTTAGAACTAATTATTGGAACTCAAATTGGCTTGGTAAGCTCAGTGACCCCTGACCTACATACACAGGTGAACCCAATTATGAGAAAGAGTATTTAAGGGGGTTAATTGTAAGTTTACCTCCTCTTTAAATTTTCTCTGAAGAGTAGCAACATGGGGGTCTCAAAACAACTCTCAAAAGACCTGAAGACAAAGATTGTTCACCATCATGGTTTAGGGGAAGGATACAGAAAGCTGTCTCAGAGATTTCAGCTGTCTGTTTCCACAGTTAGGAACATATTGAGGAAATGGTAGACCACAGGCTCAGTTCAAGTTAAGGCTCGAAGTGGCAGACCAAGAAAAATCTCGGATAGACAGAAGCGACGAATGGTGAGAACAGTCAGAGTCAACCCACAGACCAGCACCAAAGACCGACAACATCATCTTGCTGCAGATGGAGTCACTGTGCATCGTTCAACCATTCAGCACACTTTACACAAGGAGATGCTGTATGCGAGAGTGATGCAGAGGAAGCCTTTTCTCCGCCCACAGCACAAAAAGTGCCGCTTGAGGTGGGCTGAAGCACATTCGGACAAGCCAGCTTCATTTTGGAATAAGGTGCTGTGGACTGATGAAACTACTCTCATTGGAACCTACAGGAAGTGTTTAGAGGCTGTAATTTCTGCAAAAAGAGGATCTACTAAATATTTCATTTTTGTGGTGCCCAAATTTATGCACCTGCCTAATTTTGTTTAAACAATTATAGCACACTTTCTGTAAATCCAATAAACTTCATTTCACTTTTCAAATATCACTGTGTGTGTGTCTCCTATATGATATATTTAACTGACATTTTTTATCGTAACAACCAACGATTTATACAGGAAAATCATGACGATTAACAAGGTTGCCCAAACTTTCGCATCCCACTGTATATATCTAATATATAAAGCTGAGTGTATGTGTGTATGTTCGCTAAAGGAATCCGCACCGTTGCATTTATAGTTACAAAATTTGGCACACAGGTACATCAGGGGTCCGGGAAGGTTTTAGACTAGGTCTCAGCTCTCTAGGACGTACTGTTCCTGTGATATTCCCAAAAAATGCATTCGCCAATAGAAGCTTGGTCACATGACCCTTATCAGCCAATAGAAGCTCGCAGGTCCTTCAGTCTCCATATACACAGTTTTACTTCAGTTTTCCATAACAACCCAGCCATTTATCTTCACTGATGTAGGAGAGCTTTAAATGAAATCTGTCACCAGGATAATTGCTATTGAAGTTAAGCCATGGCCTTATAGCCCTTAGCACCTTATTTCAGGATGTGCCTTTGTTTCAGCAATAGATGTTTTTATCCTCTGAAAATCCAGTTTATTTGGTATGCAAATGAGCCAGTAAGGTGCCCAGAGGGGCGTCAGTCTTGCAGGAAGGAGCCCAGACATGCCCGCACCACAATGTGTCCACCCTCAAAAGACTTAAAACTCTGCCCCAGGTCCCGCTAAACCACGCCCCTAATCTTGTTAGGCCACCCCCCCTCTCATTCCTGAGCCGACGGGGATTGAGGTAAAAATCTACTTCTGTCAGCTGCAGGGGTGGGAGGGATGTTGACTTTCTCCCTGCAGCTTACACTCAGACAGCACAGTGCTGCTGTCTTAGAGTGAGCTGTTCAAAAAGGACACACCCTCGATCCTGTTAGGCCACACTCCCAACCACTCCTAAGCCGACTGAGATTGAAAAAATGAAGTTAAAAATCAACTTCTAGGTCCCGCTAAGCCATGCCCAATCTGGTTAGCCCATGCCCCCTCCACTCCTCAGCTGACAGGATTTGAAAAAATGAAGGTAAAAATAAACTTCTGCTAGCTGCAGGGGTGAGAGGGAGGGTAACTTTCTCCCTGCAGCTCACACTCAGACAGTACAGTGCTGCTGTCTTAGAGTGAGCTGTTCAAAAGGACAAGCCCCCTATCCAGTAAAGGCCACTGTTAAGGGGGTGGGCCCGTGTGGAGGTCGCTGTCAAGGGGGTGGTATGCTGTGAAAGTCACTGTTAAAGGGGAAGGCTGCTGTAAAGGTCAAAGTTAAAGGGGTGGGCTGCTGTGGAGGTCTAATTTTAACGGACGGGGCACTGTGGGGGGGGTCAGTGTTAAGGGGTGGGGTGCTGTAGATCTCACTGTTATAGTGGATAGTGGATAGTGTTTTAGCGACACACACAAACATTAAATGAAATAGATTAAATATATCAGAGCAAAGCCGGATCCTTCAGCTAATATATATATATATATATATATATAAAAAAGCAAATTAAGTACAAAAAAATAAAGCAAGAAAAGTCGTTCCATTCAATTAAAACAAAAAAGTGCATTAAATATAAGAGTATAAAAAGTCCACGCTTGTTATAGCGGGGGTTATAAAAATTCAGCTACCCATAAATAATTGAAGCGTTAGCGTTTTATGGGGAAGGAAGTCATTATTGCTTAAATACCTTGCTCTTTCAAAATGTCACAATTCAAGAAGGGTAAGCATAGACAAAGGCAACTCAGCTCAAATCTATAAATCAATCTCATGTATTTCCTTCATGTTTTTTTTTTTTCTTACTTTTTTTGACATATGAACTTTTTATCAGTGAAGAAATACTTTGGGTTTTAGCTTTATGCAATTAAATTTTATTAGAAACTGAAGCTGTGATTAAATTCACATATCCTATATGAAAAGAGGTGAAATTACTTATATGTCCCGGAAACGGCCAAAGTCAAGGGGCTTTCCACCAATCAAAGACAACAAGGTGACTTTAAAGTTTTGGAAAGTTTATTGTGGGTGGAACTTTTTGTGTTTCTTAGCTTTGCCCTGTAATTTAGTTTAGATGAGGGAAAAAACGTTTGCAAGAGTTTCAGAATTCTGAAGGGAGTTTCAAGGGATTTCTGGGTGAGAGACTCGCTTGAGTGGAGTTCATCTGCAGTGCAAACCTGCCAAAGGCAAGCGTGGGATTTTCATAAGCAAAGTTCCACCTTTGTTTTTTTATGTCATCTACAAATTGAAAATTGCATAGCACATTTTCTATATATATGATCCAACATGTTACAAAAATAGTCCCATGTGATAAGTTATTGGCAGATGACATGTCCTTTGTGGTGGGTGGCAAGTGCTTAGGAGGGATCATATAGTATAATTCTACTGATCGTCCAACTGCACACTGCCTTGTAAGACTATCTCAGCTGAATGTAATAATATCTTTATCATTGCTTCATTCTGGAGAAAAATTACTTTTATACCATAATCAAATAATCAGTTAATTGCGTGGGGTGGGGGGGTTGAAGAAGCCACTCTGTGCACTCTTGCTCCAGCTGCTTCCTTTGCTAGTTCCTCCCTCCCCTTCTTGATTGACAGGGCCAAGTTCCTGCATAGTCCGCTTGCCTGGTCTTTTCAATCAAGGAGAGGAAGGGGCTGTCAGTGGAAGAAAGAGGAGCAACTGTGCGCAAAGAGGCTTGAGTCTGTTCTTGGTGCACTTATCAATACACCCATACATGTGTCCCAACCTAAAAATGAAAACATCATCAACAAAAATTTCTTATAGTTTTGGATGCCAGAAATAGTTTGCTCCATAAAAAGGGGTCTTTAATTTATGCTCCTTAGCATGTACCACCTAATGAAAACGTCAAACTCACCTGCTCCACTCTGCTTGGATCCTGCACCCTGGCCATTTTCTGGTCTCTGTCTTATTTACTTTAAAGTAAATTATTGGTTGCACCATCACACATGTCTGTACACCGGCACAAAAGCTGCTGCCATACCTAGCCTCAGCAGTGACAAGTCCCCAAGGGGCATGTTACACAGTATGTTACAATGGGGGTTCATGGTGGCCGCTCTCCCACATGCATTGTGTGTTCATTGTATCTTGTTGTTTTTGCAGTACTTCAAGAGTTAAACTTCTCTTGCTCTTTGTGTTCAGCTGTTTACTAATGAACTCATTGGCCTTTCAATATAAAGTGTGTTGTTTGCCCCCACCCCAGTCTGAGCAACACGATCCGTCTGGTCTTTTTAGTCTGCTGGATCCTGTGAAGAAGTTAAAATTAATTTGTCTGTCTGTGGAACATGTTCTACATAATTCCCAAGTTTGTCTGTCTGCCGTCCGACCTGTGCCCGTACCTGTTAATATGTTCATCTGTCTGTGCTATGTCTTCTGCTTGTTGCCTGGATTCTGACCCTATGCAACCTGCCCTGCTGTTGGGACTGTTTCTCGAATTTGCATATAATCTGCCTGTCTGACGTCAGCTTAGTTCTGACTACAAGTATTTGCTGACCCCCGTGGGTCAATTGCCAACCACACCAGGACTATTCCAAGAGGTAGCGGACTGGTGGATCTTCTACAACAAAGACCAGTTCCTTGTGAAAACCGGAGGACCGCCAGGACAATGTGCTCAGGAATAGCCCAAGTCAAACTGATTAGTTGGCACACTGGTTCTACAACCATTGCCTTAACAGGGACATGTCACCGCTAAGGCCAGTAATAAGTGACGTTCCCTTTGTTAAAGCTGACGGACAGGACTGAAAGTCCAGTGAAGACAGCCCAGGAGCAACGGAGCCAAAATGTAATGGAAAAGAGTAGCCAAGTATACATTTTTTCATATATAACATTGGGTGTGTGCATGTGTGGGTGTGTGCGTAGAGGGGGATTAAGGCAACTTTCACATCAACATTGTGTTTTCCGGTTTTGAGGCACAAGTTCTCAAAATTGCAGCACAATGCTCAGTTTTGTCCCCATTCATGTCAATGAGGACAATAGTGAACAAACCGGAACGGAGTGCACCAGAATACTTTCCATTCCAGTTTGTTGCGTTCCCATGCTGAATACAAAATCGATGCAAGCATGGGAAACTGAGCAAGCTGGATCCGGAACCAAAAACCATGTAAGTCAATGGTGCCGAATCTGGCTCCCATTCACTTACATTGGTTTTAGTGCCGGATCCGGTTTCTTCATTTTCAATATAATACAACCAGATCCTTTCTGAACAGATGCAGCCAGTTGTATTATTGTAACGGAAGCGTTTTGCTGTGGTTTTGAGATCCTCTGCCGGATTTCAAAACCGTATAGCAATAACGCCAATGTGAAAGTAGCCTAGTAAAAAAATAAATAATCTTGGACAACCCCTTTAAACTTAGCCCCTTGAAACAATTTATCTTATGGCAAAGTTGATTGGACCTTATATACCGTAATAAATAACTTACCCTGAGTGGATATCTCAGAATACCTTGCTTCGTGCCCGGTCTTCCAGTTTTTCATGTGTTTTTTTTTTAATCATTTTTTTCTTCTCTGTGTTTGAGTAGCCTTAGTTTCCTTTCCTGCTGTAATGGATGGGGAGCACAATTGATAGGCAGCACAATTGCCTGTGACAGGAATATTTTAAAAGCTTTTAAACCTGATATAAAGAGGGAAGTTTTTTTTCCCGTGTGGAGTCAGCGCCGCTCATCTATCTGGATTAAGCATCAAACATTTACGCTAAACAGAGATGACATTTTGAATATGAGTAAGTGATGCTTAACTTTTTAATTCCATTTCATCATGCTACAGACCTAAAGTCTTTTATTATTGTCTTAAAGCAAGATTAGGCCCAGTGTCATTTAATTGTTCAGTCCTTTGGTAGATGGGAAATGAGACAATATTTTTCTTTTTTTTTTAATTAGAGAAAATGCCCAGATGGGTTTTTTTGGTTGTCTATTTCTCCAGCTGCCGAAAATGCACATTTAAAAAAATGACTTGAATTACTCTGGGAAAATGTTCCGAGTTATATAGCAAAATACACCAAAAACATATGGAAAAAATGTTCATGATGCAATTTCATTTTGTATAGATGTGTTTCACTGCCCTTTAATTTATTTCTTAAACGGGTTTTCCAGAAGATTTTTTTAAAGAATAAGGGCCAGTGGGGTTAAATATCAAAAAATAATCTTTATTAATCATTCTCCACTGTTGTTCCATAACCACTCCGATCCTCGCTGCTCTTCACTTCCCAGTTACTTACTGGCCATAACAGTCACCCACCCTGTGATCTGCAGAGAGGGCCTTTCCTGGCATTTTCTGGGTGTGGAACTGGGATCATAAAATGAAGAGCAGCAGAGGCCAGAGAATGGTTGGAACAGCAGTAACTGAGGGATCAAGTGGAGATGAGTAATAATGATTCTTGTTTATCTTTAACCCTTTCTGACCCATTTTGTCTTTTTATAAAAATCTCCATTCAATCAAGAGGAAATTGCAGTTTATTTTGGCTAAAAATTTAAAGAAATTATTTTTTCAGACCCATTATTTTAGATCTCCTGAAACCAGCAAATGATTTTTTGGAGGAAGTGTCTGTCAGCAGATCAGTTCCCCTATCCTGGAAACCCCTTCTATGACATTCATATTATCTATCTATCTCATATCTACTTACCTATGTTATGTTGGAGAGCTTATGCCTGCCGCTGCCTTGCTATTTTGGGCGGGCAAGGGCACCGCTCAATTCACCCTGTCTCTCTTCACTGAATCTCACCTCCTTCTGCAATTCTGTAAGAGTTAATTCCCTCCTTCGCTATGTGTACTGCTGCTAGGCTGTTTCCGATTTAACAGTCGGCCTCTGCTTTATGTGCTGTGCTGTTTAACTCATTCTCTTTCTGACCATTAGTTTTCTAGTTCATGCTAAGGTGTGCTGCTTCTGATTGTCTGTTTGTGTACTGACTTTTGCCTGATTCCTGGATTCTGACCCTCTGGTGCCTGAGACAACCTATACCCGTTTACCTTACTGTGCTGCCTGCTCTGAACTTTGGACTGTTTCACAGATTCATACTAATTCTGCCTGCCCTGACCTTGGCCTGTTATTGACTACAAATTTTGCCTGATCTCTGACTGCCTAGCATCATTTTATCTGTCTCTTTTGTCAGCTATCAAGCAAGAGGCAGCAGCCTGGAGGCATCCCTGCAGCAAAGTCTAGATCCCTGTATAGGGGTTAATGGGTGAATTCCAAGGGACCTCCAGGATAATGACCTTAGGTTTATCCTAAAGTCAAACTGGATGGTTGACACAGTGGTTCCACACCCACTGCCTGTAACATCATTTATCTAATATCTATTAACTATCTACAGTATCTATCTATCTATCTATCTAGCAGACGTCATTTAGACATTTCTAGAGTGTGCACAACCATATTATTTACGCTTTCTGGGCCTTTCTTACCATAATCTGCTTCTTTATCCTTTGGTCATGGAGGTCAGTTGTCCCTCCCTTTTTAGATATTATTTTGTTTAACTTACTGGGTAGTTTATGATTATTTTATATGAAGTATATATTTTACTGATTTACCTTTTTGTAGTTTTTATGTGTTTTTATTGACTTTAAATATTCTGGTGATAGAAGGAGGAGCACTTGAGACAGACTTGCCATTTGGGAGACCAGAAGCTGGCATACCGCTTTCCATTAATGTGGTTTAACTACATGACTGTGACTTATAACATTGATTTATTTTGATGGATGATTATTAAAATAGTGACTGACAACTATGCACCTAAAAATTATTCATGCCCATCTATGTATATTTTAATAGCTTTGCATGACTGAAGGGTAATCAATTAATTATATGTGCAGATAAATTGTCCATGTTGTCATTAATAACTGTACATATGATAACTATGTCAAAGTTCTGTTTGTTCTTGGGCTTTATTGTCTAATGACTTCACCAAAATCCTCCCTAGGACCTTCAAAATCAAAGCAGCATTGATTTTACAAGAGGTGACATTTCGTTATTTTTAACTCTGCAAATATTCCTAGGTGAACTATTACTTCCTTATTTTAAAGGGGTTGTCCCATCAAAGAAAATCGACAGTTTTCAAACCAGCACCTGGATCCAAATACTTTTGTAATGGCTTGTAATTATATGTTCTATAGCCACTGAGCTGTTCAATGAAATCTATCTGTATAGAGCTGTTCTTTTTCTTATTTCTTTGTCCTGCTCACTGAGATGGCCGCACATGCTCAGTTTCAGCCTTCAATTTTCTCCTGAATTGTGATAAGGAAGAGAGCTGCAGCACAAAAGACACGCCTCCTGAGCTGTGATAGGGAGAGTTGAGACATGCCCCTTAGCTGCAGCAGAAAAGACACTCCCCTTTAGCTGCCATATTGATATAAATCTATCAGAGCGATGATTGTGGAGATCTCTGGATCCATGTGAGATACAGGGCTGGTTCTAGCTTTGTTTGAAAGAGATGTACTACAGGATGTCTGATTTTCATTTTTACATTAATCATGGGATGACCCCTTTAATACATATTTCCATCTAAGGTGCAATCCATAAGGGTAGCTAATTTGCATACATTTGGGTTTCTGGGAAAATATTCAAGTTATCTGTTCTTCCAAAAAAAACTGAATCTGTCTGATGCCAGCAGATGTAAGATACTAAAATTGGAATATATTTTTTTCCCCCAGAAAGGCAGAGCAGTATTGGCTGGGCTACAATACTCCTCATGTATACTTGAAGAAGAGAACCCTCAAGAGTGCCTCCAAGGCCACTCAGCTAACCAGGACAATTTTCTTTTGAGATGCTCAGTACTTTTGTTTCTTTGGAAGAAGACCTGGCTTACACATATCATTTCCAATGGAGTATTAGGTGTATGTCTCACTCTCTCGGGTCTTCTAAAACTCGTATTTGTTCTCTGAATCTTTTGTAGATAAAATATGAGACAACAGACTGTTTCAGATCAATATTTCATATTTGATTTGACTTCTTATCGAGGCTTATAAAGAGCAAATCACCATAGAGTGTGATGTATATCGTACCACTAATTTTATGGATAATGCAAAGTATTGAAAAACTGCTGGTTAAGATAAAGGTCATCGTAATTTCCAATGCATTTGGATGTTTTTCGCATTATGTGCACTTTAATTACTATATGTTCTGGCATTTATTGCCATTCAATCACCATTGACTAGTGGGTTCTTTGTTTTACAAAAAAAAAAAATATATACATATATATATATATAGATTGACTGTATAAAACATGAAATACAACCTGATCAATGTTGATTATAGCAGCTGAATTGATACTAGTTAAAAGTTTCAGTAGGTGAGTTCCTTTATTTAATAGAAGTGGGAACATACATTGACAATCATGGATAGAAGAGGTTTGAACATTTTGAATTTATAAAAAAAAAATTTGTGTAAGAAATTAATATAATAACAACTAAAGTAAGGGAGCCTGTTCCGGAATCCCATAGCAGCTGTATGGTCGAAAGTTCTTTAAAAGCCTGGGAAACTCTCTTTCTCTCTTTGTTGAAAAATTATGACTGATATATTTTAAAGTAGGTATGATTCAGACAGACCATTAGGGTTGAAGTGTTTTGTCAGGAGGACCATTATGTAAAAGAGAGAGAGTGCAGTATATACCATCAGAAGGTGAAAGAGTCCTTAAAAGAAGAATAAACACCTTCCTTCCTTACCTTTCCTCAAATCTCAAGATATGTGGCATGAGATGACCAGCTTTTCAATAAAACATGATTTCACGATACTCTGTCATGAGATATCTTATATGTTTTTACGCAGCCACCTAGTGTTTGTAATGCGAATTACAGCCTGAAAAAGATTTTACTAGCATCTGACAGTATTGTATTGATTTTGTTTCATGGGAAGTTGGAGTCCCTAACCAAATTTGAGCAAATGTAAGGGTAGACATATCGGTATGCAAGCTGTGGAGAGTGGTGACGGGTTTGAGTGATGAATATTTGAGCTTTTAAATTATGATATGTGCAGACTGAATAGTATGTTGCATATGGTAACATATTTATATGTTGGTCATCGCAGTTACTTAAAAGTATACCGCAACTAAAATAAAATGGCTGCATGTTACTGGGCTGTTCAGAACAAAATGCCAAAAAGCAATACCCGCTAGACATTACTTCCTGCTATGCAGCCAAGGCTACGCTTCATACTGCTTTGCTGAACCTCTAAATGTACTCTACATACAGGGGTGTAAATACCACCATAGCAGCTGCAGCGTCTTCCATGGAGCCCGCCCAACAGCCAGGCATGGCCGGTCAGAGTCAAGAACTATTGATTATTTACTTGCAGGGCAGCAACAGGGGGCCCGGCATATTATAGCCTGACTCCTCCATCCAGCCCTGCTGCATAATATGCATCATGGTCCCTCTTTATCAAGCTCTGCAGGTGTGGCAGATTAGTCGGCAGCATTTCTCCCTGATATCATGGTGTCTCCATGGAAGGCTTCTCAGAAACCGCAATAGGCCCTTTTCTATATTATCTGCTGTATGCTATAGGATCTGGTGAGCAATGTGTTCAATAATTAGCTCATGTACATCCTTGGAGGCGACCATTTTGAATCTCCTAGCATGTCACTATGGCAGGTCAAACGGGAGACAATTTTAAGATAGCAAATGTAGAACATGACACCACCTAGTGTTCACACAGGGTATTACTAGACTCACAGCGTGCCCTGCTAGTGCATAGTGGAGCAGATTCATAAGTTTGTCCCTAACTGGGGTGAGTTTTGTCACTAGGTAGGTCATATACGGATGTAGTAGGGTTAAGACTTATGCTTTATGAGATATGTTAACTAAACTAAAGTTAACTAAACGCGTTAAGCAATTGCTTTTTAATGACTTTTGTTTCGAGATAATGCGAGGAGATAATGAAATTTGAGTTAAGGGTTTGAGTGTTACCCCTGCTACATCTGTAGCTCATGATTATGTTTTTTATATTGAAGATTGTATAAAAAAAGCAAAAGCTTGTCTGATGACATTGAACAAATTTTCTGTGTGCTGGTGGAGGAGCAGAAATGATGACCTGTGTGCTGGTGGAGGTTTGAGTCACTCACGAATTTGATATGGACCCAGTCATTAAAGGGGTTGTCCGGGATCACATTTTTTTTTTACAAAACAGTTTACTGACTATTAATAGCTGTTTTAAGGTTCCCCAAGATGTTTTAATGTATTGTTCGACATCAGCAAGGCTCCTATAGTCCCCCACTGATTGTTGACATCTATGTTTATGTGTGCGGTAACTTCCTGCTGCACTGCCTTCTGGGTCCCAGCGCAGAGCAGCATTGCGTGGTTTCTGGGGTCTGTCTGCTCCTCCGTGCTCCTCCTGCCGCATATATTCATCCCCCTTAGTTACACCCCTAAACTCTGCCTCCTTCACTGATAATAAAGCGCCCTGCCCGGTGACGTCACCGGACCAGAGGGGCATGGCTTAGCGTGGTTTGTTGCCGCCTAGCTACCGCCCATCCATGCACTCTGAATAATTACTTTGGCTGGCGGTGACGTCACCGGGCACCTTGCGAAGCGAAAGAAGAGGCTTCGCTCTGCAGAAAGGGACCCGATACGTCACTGACTCTTAGAAAAACGGCACTTCTGGCTGAGATTTTGTGAATTGCAAAAGGGGCATCAGAAATGTCTGGTAAAGGTAGGACTGGCATGAATGTAATATTTAGGGGACTGTTGTACACATACAACAATGTCCCCAATCCCGGACAACCCCTTTAATAGTTACACCCCTATCTGTATGTAAAAGTGGTAATATGGAGAGATCATTTCTCAATGTAATCTAATTTGACCAGTAACTCGACACGGCCATTACACTTTGAATGGAACTGTGCTTCCATCTCCATTCAAACTGTTAGTATCGGCACTGGAAGATGTAATGAGTATCTGATGGGAAGGAGCGTCGGGTGTTGGACCCCCACCTATCGGATAGTGTTGACCTATCCTGAGGTTAGGTCATCAAGTTATGGAGCCTGGAAAACTCTTTAATATGATTTAAGGACCTTTATTCAACAGAGCAGAAAGTAAATTCATTTTAGGGGCCAGAGCAAATTAATTTATGGTTCTGAATCTGATATGTTACACAACCCCAGTGGCTCCATTTTACTCATTTTAAAAATTTACAAAAAGTTTCACTTTGAAGGAACGTTTCATGTAGTCCTCCAAAGGTTACATGCCTACATTTTATTTGTTGACCATGTTGTACAATACAAATGTTCACGCAATATGAACCTTATAATTTCTATTACATTTTAGCAAAAATATATCAAATTTTATTATCTTCCTCAAAGAAGGCAAAAAAAGATATATATCAGAAGTCTCATTCAATTAAATTACCTACTTATGTTGCACCTTTGAAATTATTATTAAGTTGGATTTTCAAAGTCATATCTTAAAAAGCCTGCCAATTCCTCTCTACTGTAAGATGTGGTGACAAACCGAAAAATCTCAGGGGGTCTTGCTTATCACAGAGCTTTTTTTGTTCTCTATTTAAACTCAATGGTAAGTATCTTGCAATCTTCCTGAAAGTACCATCTTTGTTTTCAAAGGCTCTTTCCCTGCAAAGAAAATCACAGAGTGGAAAAATATCTATCTAGTGCTCCTTTAAGTCTTCCAAAGATTAATCACAAATTCTTTTGTAGAAGCAAATCTCAATAGCTCCTAGATACAGATCCTATCCTATTACTTATCTATCATATTAGATTTATTTAGGAGAGCATCATATTAGGTTTAGTTAGGAGCCTTACAATGAAGCCATTGTACACCACAGGGGTTACTATGTGACCATAGGGAGATGGGAGCGGTTCAGGTCAAGTTGGCGCAACCTTCCCCATGGTAATGTGTATATATTCTGGGTCTACCCTCTTCTCCAGCATTCTACCAGCAGACATGATAGGAATGACCTCTGAGTCATATTTCTTCTGTTCAAGTGATGAGTCACACCTACCGTCCATTGCAGATAAGTCACATCTACAGTACCTTCTTCACAACAGAAGAGTCAAATCTAGACACAGATGTGTCATATCTGTGTGTAACTTATCTACCTTCTCTACTACAAATGGGTCATGTCTAATGATGAGCAGCAAGGGCAATATTCGAATTTGCGATATTTCACAAATATTTGGGTGAATATTCATCATATATTCACGAATTCGAGATTTCGCGATTATTTTCTTGATGTAATATGCACGTATTGCGCGCGCAATACAGGCGTGGGTCACTGTTGCTACATTTTTCAAGCTGCTAGAAGTTTCCTGAGACAGAACATTACAGAACATTACAATAGCTTTATATGCAGATAGAGTGCTCCAATATATTCGCTATTGGGCTAATCAGCAATTAATGATGCGCATATTGTGGCGCAATACATGCAACTCCACATTTTAGCAGGTCTGACTACATATTACTGATTGGTGCACTAAGTATTGTTGTGACATCACAGCACTATGTCTGTAGCATGTATGTATGGACAGCAGAGAAACAGTAATCCCTATCACACTACCTAACACCCTGCACTGGAACCTATCAGCTCCACTATATCAGGATATAACCTACACTGACTATCTCCCACTAACCATCTGTATTATATACTGTATATTTAAGGCTACTTTCACACTCACGTTTTGTGCACATCCGTCATGGAAGGAACCGTTCAGATAATACAACCGTCTGCCTCCGTTCAGAACGGATCCATTTGTATTATCTTTAACATAGCCAAGACGGATCCGTCTTGAACATCATTGAAACTCAATGGGGGATGGATCCATTTTCTATTGTGCCAGATTATGTCATTGAAAGCGGATCCGTCCCCATTGACTTACATTGTGTGTCAGGACGGATCCGTTTGGCTCAGTTTCATCAGATGGACACCAAAACGCTGCAAGCAGTGTTTTGGTGTCCGTCGCCAAAGCAGAATGGAGACTGAACTGATGCAAACGGATGGATTCTGAGCGGATCCTTTTCCATTCAGAATGCATTATAGCAAAACTGATCCGTTTTGGACCGCGTGTGAGAGCCCTGAACGGATCTCGCAAACGGAAATCCAAAACGCCAGTGTGAAAGTAGCTTTAGCTAACTAACTAACTAACTAACTATCTAATGTAATTAAACAGGAAAGCACAGAGCACAGCAATGTCACTGCTCTCTCTCCCAGAACTCCATAAAACTGCAGAAAATGGCTGCTGGGGAGGTTCTTATATAGTAAGGGGTTGGCAACTTTCCTACTGGTTGCTAGAGATGTTGCTAAGCTCTGACAAAGATATTGCAGCAAGAAGGGAGGTTACTGATGAAAAAAAATCTAGAATATTCGAGAATACGAATATATATAGCACTATATTCTAAATATTCGCAAATTCTCAAAGTGGCGATATTCGCAATTAAAATTTGCAATTCGAATATTCGCGCCCAGCACTAGTCATGTCTACCTTCCTTACAAAAGTTGGATCACATTTACCTTATCTATAACAGATGAGTTACATCTACTTTTACAACAGATGAGTCATATGTACAGATGTGTCCACCATTACCATTCTTCTGCTATGGTTAAAAACCACATTTTTCATGAAACCAATTCAATAAAATATCATGACAGGCTGCAATTTAGTATACAACCACTGGATGTTCACATATAGACATATATAGGAGAGACATTGCATGAATCAGGATCGTGAAATCACCTTCTCAACAACAGATTGGGCACGTCTACGTCTACTTTCTCAGTAACAGATGGGTCACATCTACTTTCTCTTCAAAATATAACAGGCCACATCTACCTTCCCTTTCGTACAACAGAATCAGATAGGTTGCATCTGTAGTACCTTTCCTAAAACATAGAGCAGATGGGTCAGATCTACCTTCTTTTTCATACAACAGATGGGTCACATCTACCTTCCCTACAATAGTTGGTTAACATCTTCCTTCTCTACAATAGTTGGGTCACATCTACCTTCCCTACAATAGTTGAGTCACATCTACCTTCTCTCCAATAGTTGGGTCACATCTACCTTCCCTACAATAGTTGGGTCACATCTACCTTCTCTACAATAGTTGGGTCACATCTACCTTCTCTACAATAGTTGGGTCACATCTACCTTCTCTACAATAGTTGGGTCACATCTACCTTCTCTACAATAGTTGGGTCACATCTACCTTCTCTACAATAGTTGGTTCACATCTACCTTCATTTTCCTGCAACAGATGGGTCACATCTACCTTGTATTCAACAGATTGGTCACATCTACCTTGTATTCAACAGATTTGTCACATCTAACGTTCCTTCCCTAAAATAGATGGGTCACATCTAACATCTCTGTAACAGATGAATCAAATCTACCGTCCCCACAACAGATGGCTTACAGCTACCTTCTCACCTCTACATCTTGGAGAGTATTACCATTATACTCATGAGGGAGGCTCCATTTAAATTTTTTACTATGATTCTGTGGTATTGATGAAGGAAGTGGTGGTCCTCTCACCTTCCCTGAACCCTTCACCTGTGAGGATCAAACAATCCCTACAGGTACAGTAATGGTGGCCGCCAGTGTTTGTCACCCATTGGATGGGACATATAGAAAAAGATAACTTAGAAAAGGCTGTATAGAATGGCAAAATATTTCATAAAATAGGACAACTTATGGATAAAATCCGTATTTATATTACTTACACCATTCCCTTTATTGATGAACTACAAGTCTCAACACTGGCTATGATGAGAGTTGTAGCTCATCAGCCATTGGAGAGTCACATGATTCCTACGTATGTCTGGGTAGTAGTAAAAATTATTTTCATGAAGAATTGCACACCATGATGTCGCCAGTAGGGATGAGCGAACCCGAACTGTATAGTTCGGGTTCGTACCGAATTTTGGGGTGTCCGTGACACGGACCCGAACCCGAACATTTTCGTAAAAGTCCGGGTTAGGGTTCGGTGTTCGGCGCTTTCTTGGCGCTTTTTGAAAGGCTGCAAAGCAGCCAATCAACAAGCGTCATACTACTTGGCCCAAGAGGCCATCACAGCCATGCCTACTATTGGCATGGCTGTGATTGGCCAGTGCACCATGTGACCCAGCCTCTATTTAAGCTGGAGTCACGTAGCGCCGCACGTCACTCTGCTATGATCAGTATAGGGAGAGGTTGCAGCTGCGACGTTAGGGCGAGATTAGGCAGATTAACTCCTCCAAAAGACTTCATTCTGTGATCGATCTGCAGCTGTGGATCATTGAAGTGCTATTATTGACTTGCTCACTTTTTTGAGGCTGCCCAGAGCGTTTTTAGATCACTTTTTTTCTGGGGTGATCGGCGGCCATTTTGTGACTTGTGGTGCGCCAGCACGAGCTATCACCAAGTGTATTTAACCATCGATAGTGTGGTTATTTTGTGCTATATCCTACATCAGCTGCAGGCTGAGCCTGTGTCACCGAAGTGCATTTAACCATCAACAGTCTGGTTATTTTTTGGCCATATACTACATCAGCTGCAGGCTGAGCCTGTGTCACCCAAGTGCATTTAACCATCAACAGTCTGATTATTTTTTGGCCATATACTACATCAGCTGCAGGCTGAGCCTGTGTCACCCAAGTGTATTTAATCATCGATAGTGTGGTTATTTTGTGCTATATCCTACATCAGCTGCAGGCTGAGCCTGTGTCACCCAAGTGCATTTAACCATCAACAGTCTGATTATTTTTTGGCCATATACTACATCTGGTGCAGGCTGAGCCTGTGTCACCCAAGTGCATTTAACCATCAACAGTCTGATTATTTTTTGGCCATATACTACATCTGGTGCAGGCTGAGCCTGTGTCACCCAAGTGCATTTAACCATCAACAGTCTGATTATTTTTTGGCCATATACTACATCTGGTGCAGGCTGAGCCTGTGTCACCCAAGTGCATTTAACCATCAACAGTGTGGTTATTTTTTGGCCATATATTACATCAGGGGCAAGTTGAGCCTGTCACCCAGCGCCTAAAAAATAGACCTGACATTTCTATTCAACCAAATCTGCACAGTTTTAGCTGGACAAGTTATTTGTAGTGACCGTAAAAGCAGACTTTTTGTTCTGGGTTGAAAAAGCATTCCCAAATTTGCCATTCTGAAAATAACTAGTTTGTGGTATTTGAGGCCTACTTGAAATCTATAACAAAAAGAAAATCTTACATTGAAGGTATTGATAGTGTCATTCAGAAAAACCTAAGACACACGCTAGCGTGCTGATAGAAGTGTCATTCTGTGATTAAACCTATAACTGTCACACAGCGCAAAAAAAAACAGGTCTCACATCTCTATTCAACCAAATCTGCACAGTTTTAGCTGGTCCAGTTATTTGTGACCGTAAAAGCAGACTTTTTGTTCTGGGTTGAAAAAGCATTCCCAAATTTGCCCTTCTCAAAATTGTGGTGAACGGGAACAATGAGGAAAACATCTAATAAGAGACGCGGACGTGGACATGGTCGTGGTGGTGTTAGTGGACCCTCTGGTGCTGGGAGAGGACGTGGCCGTTCTGCCACAGCCACACGTCCTAGTGAACCAACTACCTCAGGTCCCAGTAGCCAGCAGAATTTACAGCGATATTTGGTGGGGCCCAATGCCGTTCTAAGGATGGTAAGGCCTGAGCAGGTACAGGCATTAGTCAATTGGGTGGCCGACAGTGGATCCAGCACGTTCACATTATCTCCCACCCAGTCTTCTGCAGAAAGCGCACAGATGGCGCATGAAAACCAAGCCCATCGGTCTGTCACATCACCCCCGTGCATATCAGGGAAACTGTCTGAGCCTCAAGTTATGCAGCAGTCTCTTATGCTGTTTGAAGACTCTGCTGCCAGGGTTTCCCAAGGGCATCCACCTAGCCCTTCCCCAGGGGTGGAAGAGATAGAATGCACTAACGCACAACCACTTATTTTTCCTGATGATGAGGACATGGGAATACCACCTCAGCACGTCTCTGATCATGACGAAACACAGGTGCCAACTGCTGCGTCTTTCTGCAGTGTGCAGACTGAACAGGAGGTCAGGGATCAAGACTGGGTGGAAGACGATGCAGGGGACGATGAGGTCCTAGACCCCACATGGAATGAAGGTCGTGCCACTGACTTTCACAGTTCGGAGGAAGAGGCAGTGGTGAGACCGAGCCAACAGCGTAGCAAAAGAGGGAGCAGTGGGCAAAATCAGAACACCCGCCGCCAAGAGACTCCGCCTGCTACTGACCGCCGCCATCTGGGACCGAGCACCCCAAAGGCAGCTTCAAGGAGTTCCCTGGCATGGCACTTCTTCAAACAATGTGCTGACGACAAGACCCGAGTGGTTTGCACGTTGTGCCATCAGAGCCTGAAGCGAGGCATTAACGTTCTGAACCTTAGCACAACCTGCATGACCAGGCACCTGCATGCAAAGCATGAACTGCAGTGGAGTAAACACCTTAAAAACAAGGAAGTCACTCAGGCTCCCCCTGCTACATCTTCTGCTGCTGCCGCCTCGGCCTCTTCTGCTGCTGCTGCCGCCGCCTCGGCCTCTTCCTCCGCCTCTGGAGGAACGTTGGCACCTGACGCCCAGCAAACATGGGATGTACCACCAACACCACCACCTGCGTCACCAAGCATCTCAACCATGTCACACGGCAGCGTTCAGCTCTCCATCTCACAAACATTTGAGAGAAAGCGTAAATTCTCACCTAGCCACCCTCGATCCCTGGCCCTGAATGCCAGCATTTCTAAACTACTGGCCTATGAAATGCTGTCATTTAGGCTGGTGGACACACACAGCTTCAAACAGCTCATGTCACTTGCTGTCCCACAGTATGTTGTTCCCAGCCGCCACTACTTCTCCAAGAGAGCCGTGCCTTCCCTGCACAAACAAGTGTCCGATAAAATCAAGTGTGCACTGCGCAACGCCATCTGTGGCAAGGTCCACCTAACCACAGATACGTGGACCAGTAAGCACGGCCAGGGACGCTATATCTCCCTAACTGCACACTGGGTAAATGTAGTGCGGCTGGGCCCCAGGCGGAGAGCTATTTGGCGCACGTCCTTCCGCCGCCAAGGATCGCAGGGCAACATTCTTTGCCTCCTGTCTCCTCCTCCTCCTCCTACTCAGCTTCCTCCTCCTCTTCTTCCACCTGCTCATCCAGTCAGCCACACACCTTCACCACCAACTTCAGCACAGCACGGGGTAAACGTCAGCAGGCCATTCTGAAACTCATATGTTTGGGGGACAGGCCCCACACCGCACAGGAGTTGTGGCGGGGTATAGAACAACAGACCGACAAGTGGTTGCTGCCGGTGAGCCTCAAGCCCGGCCTGGTGGTGTGCGATAATGGGCGAAATCTCGTTGCAGCTCTGGGACTAGCCGGTTTGACGCACATCCCTTGCCTGGCGCATGTGCTGAATTTGGTGGTGCAGAAGTTCATTCGCAACTACCCCGACATGTCAGAGCTGCTGCATAAAGTGCGGGCCGTCTGTTCGCGCTTCCGGCGTTCACACCCTGCCGCTGCTCGCCTGTCTGCGCTACAGCGTAACTTCGGCCTTCCCGCTCACCGCCTCATATGCGACGTGCCCACCAGGTGGAACTCCACCTTGCATATGCTGGACAGACTGTGCGAGCAGCAGCAGGCCATAGTGGAGTTTCAGCTGCAGCACGCACGGGTCAGTCGCACTGCGGATCAGACACACTTCACCACCAATGACTGGGCCTCCATGCGAGACCTGTGTGCCCTGTTGCGCTGTTTCGAGTACTCCACCAACATGGCCAGTGGCGATGACGCCGTTATCAGCGTTACAATACCACTTCTATGTCTCCTTGAGAAAACACTTAGGGCGATGATGGAAGAGGAGGTGGCCCAGGAGGAAGAGGAGGAAGAGGGGTCATTTTTAGCACTTTCAGGCCAGTCTCTTCAAAGTGACTCAGAGGGAGGTTTTTTGCAACACCAGATGCCAGGTACAAATGTGGCCAGACAGGGCCCACTACTGGAGGACGAGGAGGACGAGGATGAGGAGGAGGTGGAGGAGGATGAGGATGAAGCATGTTCACAGCGGGGTGGCACCCAAAGCAGCTCGGGCCCATCACTGGTGCGTGGCTGGGGGGAAACCCAGGACGATGACGATACGCCTCCCACAGAGGACAGCTTGTCCTTACCTCTGGGCAGCCTGGCACACATGAGCGACTACATGCTGCAGTGCCTGCGCAACGACAGCAGAGTTGCCCACATTTTAACGTGTGCGGACTACTGGGTTGCCACCCTGCTGGATCCCCGGTACAAAGACAATGTGCCCACCTTACTTCCTACACTGGAGCGTGATAGGAAGATGCGCGAGTACAAGCGCACGTTGGTAGACGCGCTACTGAGAGCATTCCCAAATGTCACAGGGGAACCAGTGGAAGCCCAAGGCGAAGGCAGAGGAGGAGCAAGAGGTCGCCAACGCAGCTGTGTCACGCCCAGCTCCTCTGAGGGCAGGGTTAGCATGGCAGAGATGTGGAAAAGTTTTGTCAACATGCCACAGCTAACTGCACCACCACCTGATACGGAACGTGTTAGCAGGAGGCAACATTTCACTAACATGGTGGAACAGTACCTGTGCACACCCCTCCACGTACTGACTGATGGTTCGGCCCCATTCAACTTCTGGGTCTCCAAATTGTCCACGTGGCCAGAGCTAGCCTTTTATGCCTTGGAGGTGCTGGCCTGCCCGGCGGCCAGCGTTTTGTCTGAACGTGTATTCAGCACGGCAGGGGGCGTCATTACAGACAAACGCAGCCGCCTGTCTACAGCCAATGTGGACAAGCTGACATTCATAAAAATGAACCAGGCATGGATCCCACAGGACTTGTCCATCCCTTGTGCAGATTAGATATTAACTACCTCCCCTTAACAATATATTATTCTACTCCAGGGCACTTCCTCATTCAATACTTTTTTTAATTTCATTTTACCATTATATTGCGGGGCAACCCAAAGTTGAATGAACCTCTCCTCTGTCTGGGTGCCGGGGCCTAAATGTGTGACAGTGGCCTGTTCCAGTGGTGGGTGACGTGAAGCCTGATTCTCTGCTATGACATGAATACAGATTCTGCGCTGACATAAGGCCAGATTCTCTGTTACGGGACCGCTCTCCTCTGCCTGGGTGCCTGGGCCTAAATGTGTGACAGTGGCCTGTTCCAGTGGTGGGTGACGTGAAGCCTGATTCTTTGCTATGACATGAATACAGATTCTGCGCTGACATAAGGCCAGATTCTCTGTTACGGGACCTCTCTCCTCTGCCTGGGTGCCTGGGCCTAAATGTGTGACAGTGGCCTGTTCCAGTGGTGGGTGACGTGAAGCCTGATTCTCTGCTATGACATGAATACAGATTCTGCGCTGACATAAGGCCAGATTCTCTGTTACGGGACCTCTCTCCTCTGCCTGGGTGCCTGGGCCTAAATGTGTGACAGTGGCCTGTTCCAGTGGTGGGTGACGTGAAGCCTGATTCTCTGCTATGACATGAAGACAGATTCTGCGCTGACATAAGGCCAGATTCTCTGTTACGGGACCGCTCTTCTCTGTCTGGGTGCCTGGGCCTAAATGTGTGACAGTGGCCTGTTCCAGTGGTGGGTGACGTGAAGCCTGATTCTCTGCTATGACATGAAGACTGATTCTGCGCTGACATAAGGCCAGATTCTCTGTTACGGGACCTCTCTCCTCTGCCTGGGTGCCTGGGCCTAAATGTGTGACAGTGGCCTGTTCCAGTGGTGGGTGACGTGAAGCCTGATTCTCTGCTATGACATGAATACAGATTCTGCGCTGACATAAGGCCAGATTCTCTGTTACGGGACCTCTCTCCTCTGCCTGGGTGCCTGGGCCTAAATGTGTGACAGTGGCCTGTTCCAGTGGTGGGTGACGTGAAGCCTGATTCTCTGCTATGACATGAAGACAGATTCTGCGCTGACATAAGGCCAGATTCTCTGTTACGGGACCGCTCTTCTCTGTCTGGGTGCCTGGGCCTAAATGTGTGACAGTGGCCTGTTCCAGTGGTGGGTGACGTGAAGCCTGATTCTCTGCTATGACATGAAGACTGATTCTGTGCTGACATGAAGCCAGATTCTCTGCTATGGCATGAAGAGACTGATTCTCTGCTGACATGAAGCCAGATTCTTTGCTATGGCATGAAGAGACTGATTCTCTGCTGACGTGAAGCCAGATTCTCTGCTATGGGACCTCTGTCCAATTGATATTGGTTCATTTTTATTTTTTTAATTTTAATTTTAATTCATTTCCCTATCCACATTTGTTTGCAGGGGATTTACCTACATGTTGCTGCCTTTTGCAGCCCTCTAGCTCTTTCCTGGGCTGTTTTACAGCCTTTTTAGTGCCCAAAAGTTCGGGTCCCCATTGACTTCAATGGGGTTCAGGTTCGGGACGAAGTTCGGTTCGGGTTCGGATCCCGAACTCGAACATTTACGGGAAGTTCGGCCGAACTTCTCGAACCCGAACATCCAGGTGTTCGCTCAACTCTAGTCGCCAGCTGTCTGATTCTGACAATGGCGTGAAATTGACTGCTTTCGTTGCATCATTCTTCTGCTTTCATAGTCGGATGTGCCGTGAAACATTTAATGTACAGCGAGGGTAAATATGACCGGCGTCTGTATACTGCAGCGTGGGATTGGAAATTGTACTACGTCAATTATGGTGGAGTGAAATAGCTGCAAAATACTGGATCAAAGCATTCTCAGAAAAGCATTTTAAACCTTTAGCAGTTGAGAATTTTACAAAAACTCCCACCTATAATGTAATTTATTCAAATTCCATATTTAATGTAATGTAAAGTGACATCTAATATAATATGTGCATCTATACAAAAAGATTTGTTTATGGGGTTTTGTCATTGAGACATCCCTTTGTGACATCTCCGCAATTTAGACCTTGGTATTAGAATATTTTGTCCCCATGATTCCCTGTGCTGTTGTATTATCATTGGATATGATAAAGGGGTTGTCCCATCAGGGACATTTATGGCATTTAGACCTTGGTATTACAATACTTTGTCCCCATGATTTCCTGTATTGTTGAATTATCATTGGATATGATAAAGGGGTTGCCCCATGAGGGACATTTATGGCATATCACTAGGATACATCCGTTCGGTACCACATCTAATCTCCATGTGGGACCCCCAAGTGAAGAGAGTACAAGCTGCACATGCATGGCCACACTCTATACACTGCCATGTAAGCCCTGAATATAGGCGAGCGCGAGCCCTGCTGGTTTCAGAAGTTTCATAGATGTGAATGGAGGGGTGGCCACGTTTTTGTGACTTGCACTCCATTTACTGCTATGGGACATCCGAAAATAGCTGAGCGAGAGCAGAAAGTGAAAGGACGCTGCGTATGTGCAATATGATTTTGCCTCACTATATGTTGTCAGTCATTCCATGTAAAAAGTTATCAAACCTCAGCACGGCAAAGTGGAAACAGGTGCGGCGCCGTACCATTGTGTTACAATTTTGCTGAGATTATGTTTTCTGGTTCCGCTCGCCATGCTCGCACTGCAGTTTGCAATATTGTTGCTTGTGACAAATGGTTTTTCTTCCCGTCTAGGGAGCTTGTCATAAAATACAACCTGCCAGGTATCTAATATATTTACAATACCACTGCGCTCGCCAAACCGGCAGTAACGGCAGGCAGGGTGAGGTGGATATGTTAATCCATCTTAGAATAGGTATGTCTTCTTAATGTAGTATAATGTAGGCTCTGGATCTGTAATTTGATTTAAAAGTCATTTCACAAATGCAATAAAAGCTGAAGCGTCCTCGCTTTAGAAAGTCACGTGGCTCTATTTTTAGGCCTGGCACAAGGAACTGCCTATGCTTCACTCTTTGTGATTTTTGCCTGTCACATAGAAATAAAAAATGGCTTCGGTTTAGCCAGTTCAGCTATTTTCGACAACTTTATATGCACATCATACAGGGCCGCGGCATAAGACAGAGGAGCACTACAAAATTACACAGGAGAGCCCCCCTCGCATTTGCTGACAGTCGGAGAACTTGCCAACAGCGGCCGTAGATTAAATTCGACTTGAATAAAAAGTCCTGTAGGTTTCTCCTAAGTGAAGGCACGGGTTGCTTGGTGAAGCATTTCTTGGACTAACAATCAACCGTTGAAGTATGCAACCCCTGCTATTTTTTATACCAGAATGTAGTCACATTGGTTGGCCTAGTTAAAAGTTCTGATGAGTGGGGCCTCCGACCTCCTGGAAATTTCCCCTCTGATATTCGTAAATGTAAAAAAGGCCCAACGTTCCCTCTACTCTCCTTCGGCTGCACACATGGGATGAGAGCGTGTGCAGTGATTGGGAATGAGCATTTCTATGATTGTTCTTTCCTGATCATTACCCGCTTGTTAGTTGGCTGTAGGAGGATAAATGATCTTCACTACAATTATTTGATTCCATATAGTTTCCCTGTCATTCAGCAGCACATCCCTATTTACATAGAACAATATGTTGCCAGTGAATGGAGATTTTTATTTTTTTTGCTGCATAAAAGAGGTGATCACCCTACAAAAGAGCATTTGCACCTTCGCACTATATGAGCCTTCACATAAGAATGATCATCTTTGATGATGGCCTTGATGTTCAGCCTATGTAATATGGTCTTTAGGTGTTTTAAAGTGAATTTAAAGATTTAAGAAGAAGTAGGCTTAAAGAGGCTAAGTGATAAAAAAAATTACTAAGTATGATTAAGCATATTTATAAGGTAAAACAGAAAAATCACCTAAAGAATAGTAAAGGTAAATAATAATCAATCTCCTGGCCTGCAACACAAAGGGGGAGCTCCTATCACCAGCATATGGCCAACAACCCATGGTAATATAATAAAGGAATAGTAACCTACAACATCTTACCTGGATGATGTTCTCATTGGAGCTGAGTTCTTTGTCTTTGTGCAGAAAGGTTTTTACATTTCAGCCTCTCCTCCTAAGTCCAGTGTGCAGTATGCATATCCTGTGTGTTAACCACTCCGAAATGTGGCCTAGTGGTCATCTGCCACGGAACAATGGCTTTATATATGTCAACTTACTATCCCTAACTCACTACAGTACAAGAAATGTAAAAGATAATATAATCATTAAGAGGAAAGAACCAATCAGTATGGTATTAAAAAAACAAAAAACTTCTAACACATTAGGCTACTTTCACTCTATGCTTGCTGCATGCAGAGAGAAAGCTCCCCGCTCATAAATCTGACATATCCATAGGCATATAGTGACATCCATCAGCCTCATATGTTGGGAAATCCTACCGACATATACTGTACCATACTTCCAATGGATACTGCAAAATGCAGTATGAAGGCACACTTAGATGCCTGCCAAGGATGCCTACCAGATTTGCCACCGCTGGTTCCAGTTGCAGTCCAGGATGATAATACATGTATTTTTGTCATTAAGGTTGTTCCAGCCTTGACAACTTGGAGATAATGTGGACACAGTGTCCTTTGGGTTGCCCCAGCCTTGACATTATGGGCAAGTTATCCCTCTGTTGTGGTAGTAGGTAACCCTGCATTGTGGTGAGACAATTCACTAGTTCTTGGCTCTTCACATCACATTTTAAGCCTCCATTTAACATATCCTGGAAAAAGTTCCTAAAGTATACAAGTAGAAAGCTGACATACATTCGGATATGACATCCATAGGTTCAGCTAGTATGGCTATTTAATTTTTTATGGGATGCCTTTGTATAGAAAAGTGTAGTCTAAAGTATATTTCCACATACACAGGCCCGATCGAAGCCTAAAGCTCGGTTGTTTGCCCTCGGTTGGTTGAATGAAACCAGATGGATATGCTTGGGCATTTTCCAATAGGTTTTCCTGGCATATATGGCAAGCATAGGGCCATAATGTGATGTGAACAGGGCCTTATTTGACTTTTAAAGCACCAATTTAATATAAGATTTGCATATTTGGCAAAAAACTTGTTTAGCCCTACATTAAACTGTGGCCCCTGGTATATATCATGTTCCCTGCCAAAGAGGGATAGATAGTGGCCTCTGAAGTATTAATTCATGTAACTGAGGTTACTTAATGGAGTCTGTCAGCAGTTTTGGCCATGCTAACCTGTGTAGGTAGGGGCTGGAGAGAGCAATACAATCATACTTTTTGTGGAGTTTTGTGAATATGAAGTTTTATTCTATCAGATTCTGCTCCTGCATATGCCCAGGAGGCACTCTGAAGTGCTCTCCACATTAATCTGCTTCACAACCTCTCTCCTCCGCAGCTGTAGTGGTCTCCTGTTGGGATGCTATGTACTTCTGTTACTCTATTAGAGCAAAGGTGGGGGGAATAAAGCAGCTCAATGCAGAGCAGAATCTGACACTATAAAACTTCATATTCACACTACTCCTGGAAATAAAATCTCTGCAAAAGGTATGTTTGTGGTGCTTTCCCCAGCCCCTACCTAGTTCCTAGTAAAACTGCTGACAGACTCCTTTGAAAAACTGGCATATTCCCTTTAATGCTATTTTTATGGTGAGAGTGACATTGACGGAGTCAGAGTGTGAATGATGGAAGACTACATAGGGAATGAGGCATGCATTATCGTTTTTGCATTTTCCTTGGAAAATAAAAACTCGCCCTGCAATATATCTGTTAATTATTTTCCACCGCTCAGCTTATTGATTTACACATGTATGAACCGACATGAAAAATGAGAATAATTAACCACTTCATATGTTTCGTGAATTGCAAATCTACAGTCGTAGCCTCATAAATATTCAGGGGCCTCTATTGACTAATTGCTTGTTCTACAGACCTGTTATAGATAGATGCCGAAATTCCACCTCCACATGATTTAAGGTTAAAGATTCCTTCAATGAATCCTTGCACACCCATTGAATAATAGAAGCCCTTGTCTTTGTGCCTTCCTGGTGTCCACAACTTTATGTCGTCTTGATATAAGAAAAAGGCCATTTTAAGAACTAATAGCTGCCTATGGTGACTACTGTACACAGTATAAGCTGTGCGAATGCGCTCAAGGAGACGTAGTAATAGACTAAGAGTTCATAGGATTAAACTACATCATGAGACCATCTTCTGCTTAGAACCTTGCGCTCATCCCTTAAAAAATGAAATTAAAATGAAACAACAGGTATGAATAGTATTATATTGTGTAACAGCGGCTGCTGTCCGCCGATGTTCCTATGCTTACCACCGCAGTTCCGGGCTCCGTGTTCAGCGATAATCTGCTGCCGCTGTTCCCCATTCACCGCTAGCTGCTTGATCCCTGCCTGATTTCCTTGACTCTCCTGTTGCCGATCCGGACTACCTGACCTGTACCTGTGCCGCCTGCCCTGACCTATTGCTTGTTTGACTTTGCCTCTGCCTCATCCTTTGGTCCTACACTGTTGCTCCTGGGTACAACTCGGCCTGATGACTACGTCTTTACCTCTGGTACCTTGCTCTGGTACCTGCTGATCCGTCCGGACCAGCTGCCTCGTGTGCCAATCCTCCTCAAGAGGTAGCAACCTGGTGTTCCTCAGGAAAGTCTATCCCCACCATCTGGGGTACTGTGAAGAACGAGGGGTTCACTTATATAACGCCCTTAGACGAGGTAGGACACATGGCACAGTAGTCGGCAGCGTCATCTGTGACCACTCCGGAAGTTGACAAGCAGGGACCAGAGCACCAAGACCGCAGCTGTGTACCAAAGCAGCTGGAACCCAGCAGCAAGAGCAGGTAAATATATTTTCTTCCACAGGTTTGAGGAGCTGGGGGAGTCGGGGGGTCAGCCAGAAAGGCTACCAAAGCTGGACAACCTCTTTAAGTATATTGTGGAACTTAAGTCTGCAAACAAATGGCAGCAATTTGGGTCCCCTCACCACTACGCTTTGTCTGTATATAGAGGCTATCAGAAAAAAAGGGCTCCTATCTGGACAAAGGGCCCTGCCAAAAGAAAAAGCTTCAGTTACAACCATAGAATTAAAAATAAAACAACTAAGGGTGTCATAGCTACTATAAGACATCCCAACCAGGAAATGCTCCTGTTTTATGGGGATACACATAGGAGACAGAGGACGTATAACAGAGGGAGAGAGTACAACATAGAATACAAATAGGGGATTACTGCTAGTGAGTATGTGCTCATAATGAGGAGAAGACAGCAGATAGGTAGATTTACAAAATTGATTTTACAGAGAGAGAAAGAAGACCCAGTCAGTCGATGGTCATGTGTTGCTTAGGCAGGCAGCCATTGTTCTGAGTGCTACTGCAGCCATAGAATTCGATTTATTACATTCATTTCTGAATCTCCAACCTTCACAGGGAAGTCGGGACTTTTTTGATTCAGATCAAAATTATTAAGATAGGATGATTCAATTGAATCGGGAAATTCACCAATCTCTAGAATGGATCCAAAAATGATAAAGAAAAGACTGATCTGTACTCCTTTTGTATCCCTCTTGGGGAAGGGGACCTGCACAAAAAGGCCTTGTAGGATTTCAGCCTTATGTATACAAATTTGAAAGCATATGACAATATTTTAAAACATTTAGTTTTTAAAATTTTTTGTTCTACTGTAGAACTGATTAAAAAGAGAAAACTCATTTGGATGGCTCTCAAAAATTGAAGCCTGCTAAACAAAAAAACACATCAAACATTGACAAAAAGTGCTTGGCTAAGCAGTCCTCAGATGGTTAAATATCTATTATGTTTTTTATTGTTCCTGGTGCTCCGTGCTTTAGGGGGAAGGTAAATGTGCATCTCCAGAAGTAGAATTACATTCTGGTTAATGCTATTTACATGACAGCCCCTTTACTCATTATCCTCCCTATGGGTCTGATGCTTGATGTAGGTTTACAGCATTTTCCTTCAGACAATCCAACCCCTTCCAGCTCTTGACATAGCTCACAGTGGCTTACAGTATGGCTTAGTCGTCTGACCCTCACCTGGTCTCAGATCAGACAGCCCAAAAAGTCACCACTGATACAGTATGTTGAGTTATGCTGGATTCTAAGGGATAGTGGCGTCGCTAGGGGGGGGGGCGAGGGGGGGCAATTGCCCCCCCTATGTTGTCCTTTGCCCCCCCGGTTGCCCCCCGCTGATTCCCCTAGGTGAATACTAATGAGCGCTTCCATTATGGAAGCGCTCATTAGAACCGAGAGACCAGGAAGTGGTGAACGCTCTGTACTCACCACTTCCTGGTCCTCGGCTGTCGGCTGTGCAGGGCTGCGCACAGCGTGAGGGCGCTCTGTGACCTCACGCTGTGCGCGCCAGTTCAGAGCACAGAGTCGACTGAGGAGAGGCAGGCGGCGTCCAGGAGCAGGAGAGGTAAGTGTTTTTTTATTTTATAAAAAAATGTGGCTGCTGGGGGCATAAGGGGGCTAATGATGAGGCATATGGGGGCTAATGGAGAGGCATATGGGGGCTAATGGAGAGGCATATGGGGGCTAATGGAGAGGCATATGGGGGCTAATGATGAGGCATATGGGGGCTAATGATGAGGCATATGGGGGCTAATGGAGAGGCATATGGGGGCTAATGATGAGGCATATGGGGGCTAATGGAGAGGCATATGGGGGCTAATGATGAGGCATATGGGGGCTAATAGAGAGGCATATGGGGGCTAATGGAGAGGCATATGGGGGCTAATGATGAGGCATATGGGGGCTAATGATGAGGCATATGGGGGCTAATGGAGAGGCATATGGGGGCTAATGGAGAGGCATATGGGGGCTAATGATGAGGCATATGGGGGATAATGATGAGGCATATGGGGGCTAATGGTGAAACATATGGGGGCTAATGGAGAGGCATATGGGGGCTAATGGAGAGGCATATGGGGGCTAATGATGAGGCATATGGGGGCTAATGATGAGGCATATGGGGGCTAATGGAGAGGCATATGGGGGCTAATGATGAGGCATATGGGGGCTAATGGAGAGGCATATGGGGGCTAATGATGAGGCATATGGGGGCTAATAGAGAGGCATATGGGGGCTAATGGAGAGGCATATGGGGGCTAATGATGAGGCATATGGGGGCTAATGATGAGGCATATGGGGGCTAATGGAGAGGCATATGGGGGCTAATGGAGAGGCATATGGGGGCTAATGGAGAGGCATATGGGGGCTAATGGAGAGGCATATGGGGGCTAATGATGAGGCATATGGGGGCTAATGGAGAGGCATATGGGGGCTAATGGAGAGGCATATGGGGGCTAATGGAGAGGCATATGGGGGCTAATGGAGAGGCATATGGGGGCTAATGGAGAGGCATATGTGCGCTAATGATGAGGCATATGGGGGCTAATGATGAGGCATATGGGGGCTAATGATGAGGCATATGGGGGCTAATGATGAGGCATATGGGGGCTAATGATGAGGCATATGGGGGCTAATGATGAGGCATATGTGGGCTAATGATGAGGCATATGGGGGCTAATGATGAGGCATATGGGGGCTAATGATGAGGCATATGGGGGCTAATGATGAGGCATATGGGGGCTAATGATGAGGCATATGGGGGCTAATGATGAGGCATATGGGGGCTAATGATGAGGCATATGGGGGCTAATGATGAGGCATATGTGGGCTAATGATGAGGCATATGGGGGCTAATGATGAGGCATATGGGGGCTAATGATGAGGCATATGGGGGCTAATGATGAGGCATATGGGGGCTAATGATGAGGCATATGGGGGCTAATGATGAGGCATATGGGGGCTAATGATGAGAGGCATATGTGGGCTAATGATTAGAGGCATATGGGGGCTAATGATGAGAGGCATATGGGGGCTAATGATGAGAGGCATATGGGGGCTAATGATGAGAGGCATATGGGGGCTAATGATGAGAGGCATATGGGGGCTAATGAGAGGCATAATAACAGTGTCATCCACAGATGCCCCCATAACAGTGTGTCTTCACAGATCCACCATAACAGTACGCCTGCGCACTGACGAGAGACAGAAAGAAGGGGAAAGAATCCGCGGAAGCAAGCAGAGGACGGCACAGCAGACGACTGAACAGCTTCTTTTGTAAGTAAATCGTTTTATTATAAACGTATCCCTGCAGACCGCAATTCTCTCATATTTTGTAATCTTATTTATATATACTTATTTTGTTTTTGCCCCCCCCATTTTTGACTGTGGTATCTTTGTGCCCCCCCTATATATTGTTCCTAGAGTCGCCACTGCTAAGGGGAGATGTTTCTCCTGCCTATGATTGCCATCTACCTTTTCTGCTATACAACTTTGATAAAATAGAGAAAAAAAAAAATTATATATATATATATATATATATATATATATATATATATTAAAATACTACATACATAAACATAGTAATAAGTAATATTTATAATATATAACATTCACAATCACTGCCAGCATGGTATAGATGGTGTTGGCTTATATCAACAAGAGGGTGTAAGATGAACATGTGCCACTTTATGTCAGGTATCATGCTGTAATTGTATATGTTTGCAGTTTTTGTTGCACTTGTGCTGTTTCCTGCATCTAGAGATATGGCCATGCTTTTCCGATGTGGACATAGGCTGTAAGGGTCATAATTGGGTGGGAGCTCATGGTGCCTGTCCCAGTAACAAGCTTGGGGATGAAGAGGTGCAAGTGCACTGTGATGACCATGTGGGCAGGTCTGGATAGGGTGGGGTAGGCTCTGGTTGGGATTTCCTTATCAGATTCTACTAAAAAATTCCAGCATACTGCGTTGCTTTGTCTGGTATCATTCCGGGCTCATTAACAGTGATGGGCGGCAGAGGCAATATTCGAATTCACAATATTTGGCGAATATTTGGGTGAATATTCATCATATATTCGCGAATTAGAAAATTCGTGATCTCCAGTCATTATTGTCTTGATTGCAAAAATCAGCAATCAGAAAATTTGCAATAAAAATTTGCAATAAAAAATTTGTGATACAAAAATTCATGATCAACACTACTCCTAAAGTCAAAGATATTACAGCCTTCTCATTGGCCCACAAGCTAGAAGCAGTGAGGGTTCGGGTACTGATGGAAAAAAAAATCTAGAATATTCACGATTACGAAGAGATAGCACTATGTTCTAGATATCTGCGAATTCTCGAAGTGCCAATATTCGTGATAAAAATTTGCGATTAGAATATTCGCGATCAACACTACTCATTAACAGAAACCCATTATAGTCAGAGGGGGCCATAAGGTGCCACTCGTTTCCATCATATGACAGATCCATTGCTATTGTTTTTTTTATTTTTCATTTCCTAGAATAGAATACAGTTCTTGATTATTGTCCAAGTCATGTCTCAAGGCCTGTTTAAAGGGTCAAACATTGATATATAGGACAGCTATCTTACATCTGGTGGCATTAGAGGCAGAGTTTGTTAAGGACTCATTTGCCTACCGTCTTCCCAGAATTCCAGAGGGCCGTTGCCTGGCCTATAAGTCTCCTCACACTGATTAGACACTCTCCATAAGGAGATATAGTATCCTTCAAATCTTGAAATGGAATGGAGAGCTGGACAAAATGGTGTAGATGTGAACATAACCTTTGCCTGTGGGAGTGAATCAGCGGAAACTGGCTTTTACTCCCTGTACAGCTGTGTTAGGCTGGGACCTAAATCCGGACAGCTTGCCTGAGCCAAGAGGAGGCTTAACCCAGGGGAGCACCACCAATGAGCCCAGAGGAGGCTGAACCACCTAGTCATCAGGAGTGTGTGTGGATGCTGTAGAGATGGGCATCTGGCAGCGCCTCCTTCCTTGTGAAGTACTCTGAACGATAAGTGTTACAACCTCTGCAGAGGATAAGACTTTGCTGTTGACAGATAAAAACTCTTGATATATGGCCGGTTGCCATCACTGTACAATCCTCAGCTTATTGGAAATGTTGTTGATTTATTTCAACCAAAGGATCTTGTCCCCCGTCTTGTCTCTCTTTATGGTCAGTATACATTGGGGAAGGGGTTGAGAGGTTGGGGGGAGGGATATTCCAGAATTTGTAACAGAACCCTTCTATGACTCCCATGGGAAAGAAATAAAAAACACTGCCCTGAACATAGTGTCCATCACATGTAGTTGGCAGCTCTGTTCTCTCCCATACTGGATTGACCATATGGCAAATTGATTCATGAAGACGTAGGGTGTATCCATTTAAAGAAAATTACAATACAGGTTTATTTTTAATTTTTGTTCTACTTTTGAACTCAGAATATATTTTTGAACCCTTAACCCCATAGTGACCAGCCTGGTTTGGGCCTTACTGACCAAAAATTTGTATTTCTTTTTTCGTCGCCCTCCAAGAGCTATAACTTTTTAATTTTTCCGTCTATATAGCTATATGAGGGCTTTTTTTTGCACGTCAAGTTATCTTTCTCATTAACCTTTATTAACCCTTTCTGGGAGGGAGATAGAAAATAACAACGATACTGTCAATGAGTTTTTACATTATAAATTTTACGGCGTTCATATTTATAACATTATATATTTATTCTCTGGGTCAGTACGATTACAGTGATACCAAATACATATAGTTCTTCTTGCATTGTGCTACTTTTGTGCGATAAAGCCCCTTTTTAAAAAAAATAATGAAAATCTTCCCAAGACTCCTAACTTTTTTATTTTTCTTTCTATGGATTTGAGTGGGGACTTAATTTTTGCAGGAAGACTTGTAGTTCTTATTGGTATCATTTTGTGGTAAATAACACCTGATGATTGCTTGTTATTAAGTTTTTTGGGGGTGACTGAGAATAAATTAGTAATTCCTGCATTTTTTTTAATGGCGTTCACCATAGGGCATGATTTACATAATATTTGTGTAGTGCGGGTTTTTATGGACATGGAGATAGCAATCATGTGGGGGAGATTCTATTTTTGCAATTTTGTTCATTGAAAAGCGTATTTTCAATGGCAAAAAACAGCTTATTTTTAATTGGATTTATTTATTTATTTTATAATTTTTTCTATAACGCCAATCTTTCAAATGCTTCTAAAATACATTGCACTCTACCTATAGTGCAGTGCATTTTAATGTCAGTGCTATACTGACATTGACCAGCAGGCGAACACTGAGGGCATGCTTGGGCCCTACACCAAGTCCCAGACTCCCTATACAAACATCGGCACCCAGCGATCGCTTTTTTGGGGTGCTGATGGGAGACAGAGGGAGTCCGCTCACTCCTGCATTTTGGGCTGTTAGAGCACCAGCATGGTTCTCATGTGTGAGCCGAGCCTCCACTCTCCACTGCATGGGGGATCCATGTAATGCTTAGACCGGGCCGCCCTGAAAAGGTGGCGGCCCAGCCTAAGGTCCCTTAGTGTCCACCGTAAAAAGACATATGGGTGGTCACTAAGAGGTTACAGGGCATCTGTCAGCAGTTTTGTACCTATGACACTGGCTGACCTATTACATGTGCGATTGGCAACTGAAGGCATCTGTGTTGGTTCCATGTTCATATGAGTCCGCATTGCTGTGAAAAATAATGGTTTAATATATGAAAATTAACACTGGGGGTATTGCTGTTACACCTAGAGGCTCTTCTCTCTCTGAAACAGCCGCCCCCTCTGCACTTTGATTGGCCAGGTGTAATGACGTTTACACTGCCTGCCCCTGTCAATCAAAGTGCAGAGGGCGCGGCAGTTGTAGAAAGAGCTAAGCCTCTAAGTGTAATGGCAACGCCCCTGTTTCTCCTAGAGGCTCATTTGCATAATGCGGTACATATGAACATGGGACCAACACAGATGCCTTTACCTGCCAAGTTAAAATCTGCTGACAGATGCCCTTTAAAGACACAGCCAGTTTTGGCCGTTATGACATTTTTCCCCTTCTTTTGTCTGCACTATTAATTTGCCATCATTGGCCCAGCTGAATAAGGGCTTGTATTTTTGCAGGACAGGTTGTGTTTTTTAATGACAATAATTTGAGGCACCAATTTTGTTTTTGCATTATACATTTTGCTCCATGCACCGTGCAAGATAAATAACATGTTACCTTCATTCTAAAGGTCAATATATTTATGGAAGTACCAAACATGTAGACATTTCTTGAGGTTTACTACATTTGCACTCTAAAGCACATTTCATGAAAAAAAGTAGTTTTTAGGTTGGCACATTCCAAGAACCTTAAAGGGTTTGTGCAAGAATGGGAGGCGGGGGGGGGAGGATTACATAACTTCTTTCCGGCTCCCCGCTCCTTCTCCCCCCTGGTTTGACATTGCCTGCAGCCAATCACTGGCCTTGGTGGTGACTCATGGCAAATGGTCACATGACGCAAAGGGATCCGGTTTCTGCTTGTGCAGACAGTGATTGGCTGTGCTGATGTCAAACTGGATGTTTTCAGCGAGGGAGCCCAGTGGAGCAGCCCAGGCCTGGAAGAGAAGGAGAGGGGAGCCAACACCGGGAAGCAGGTAAGTAGGCTTCCCTTTACAAGTTCAGCCATTCTTCCACAACCCCTTCAACTTTTTTTTTTATTTGACCATTGATTTACCTGTATATAGCCATGTTTTTTTGCCGGATTTTTTGGAAATCTTTTGGGGTACACATAAATTATTGGTAAGCATTTTATTTATTTGGGGGGGTGGAAAAATAGTTGTCGTTGTATTGTGCTATTTTTTCCAGTGCATTCTTTATAGTTCAGATATCATGTTGACTTGATGTTACAATTCTAACAATACGTATAATATTTTTTTCAACTTTTGAACGTTACAACCAGAATTTTTTTTTTTTTTTTTTTGTAAACAATAACAATAATAATCTTTATCTATCTAGCGCCACCATATTCCACAGCGCATTACAAATTCAGAGGGTTCATGTACAAAACAAAAGACGTCGCAACGTTACTGGCTAATATACAACTGAAATGCTGGGGGTGAGGGCCCTGCTCGCAAGGGGTGACACAAAAGGTACTATTACTAATAATACCTTTTGTGTTAATAAACATTAATTAAACGTTAATTAATATCTATAGTATTAATAAACATTAGTCATTTTTTTTACAAACTTTAAACTTCTCAAATTTTAATTTTAGTCCTACTAGGGCACTTCTCAATGTGATCATTTGAGCTCTTCTATAATATTTTACTATACTCAGAATACGAAAGCAATATCTACAGTCACTGAGACTGATAGTACTCACCCAGTTCGAGGGATGCTGATGGGGAGCCCACTCCCTCTGTCAAATCACTTAGATTCTGACAGCTGCATCAAAGAGGTTAAACTGCTGGGATCAGAGGTAGCTCCAATCCCAGCAGTTGCAGCAAGATCATATCAGCTGACCTGCGGTGTGGATGGTGAGGGCTCAACTCCTAAGCCTGTGCCATAACTAATGTCAGGTTGCGCTAAACAACTTGAAATTCCGATGTGCAGTTAATCATTTTACAAGAAGGCGCTAAGTCTAGTTAAAAGATTATGTGTATCGTCAGATTGGTGGCTCAGTGGTTAGGGCCTCTATTGGAGCTTGTATGTTCTCCCATGTTTGTGTTTTCTGGTACTACAGGTTATTTGGCTTCCTATTAAACTGGCCCTCGCCTGTCTTTAGGAATTTCAATTTTGAGCCCCAGTATGGACTGGGTGAAGTGAAGATCTGTAGAGCACCGTGAAAAACGTGTCATCAACTATTTACCTCTTGTTATACTTTATAGCGAATAGGAGGCCATTACTCAGCATTTTTTGGCACTTTAATTGCCACTGATGATTCAACCTCCCATGCAGTCCACAGCTTCCTACTTCCCTCTGACAGTTCTCCCGTGAGTTTCAACTCTACCCAAATCTAACAAAACATTTCCAGAGTCTCCGTGAGAACTTGTAATTCAGCGCCCATAGATGCGTGAAGCCGTAGTGTTATATCAAACGGCAGATTGTTTATCTTTCCTAATAAGCTGTTTCCCAGTTATCTCCACAGGATCTTCACTTCTTTCCAGCCCTGTCGTTTATTATTCCAGAAAAATATGGCAGACAATTTTTTTTCTCCTTCTGTTTGCATGTCACATGCATTGTCAATGCTGTAGGCTTCCTCTGGGTCACTCCTTTTTCTTAACAGAGACCAGAGTTGCAGTACTTTCCAAGCAATGTCTCAACATCCTCGCCGTGCCAATATCATGTAGGAGGCAGCGCAAGTGTTAAAGGAATTAGACAGCAACCCACACTCCACGCAAGATCCAGGAAGCTGTTTTTGATGTTCTCATGAATACCGATCTCCCACTCCTTTCCATCTTCATATTATTAAGTAGAGAAAATGTAATTCTTATAAAGAGAGGTAATGGTAATAATGGTAATCTATACTTCTTCTCAAGTATCTCGGCTGAATTAGCTGTCCTTCATGTCATTGTCCAGCAGCTAATAAAAGCTAAATACTGCTGACTGAATGAATGCACGGACTTATGATCTTCTGATAAATTCAACACTCCTAGCCATTATATGGAGAGGTGGGCTACACCCATTATTATAGCATTGGTACATGGAGATATCAGCAACCCATTAGGAAACAAATGAAAAATGGAGATACTTGTCTTTCACTCATTTTTGAAACTTTTTGTCAAAATTCACAATACAATCAAATGTTTTAAGAAGTCACCAGTGTTTTCTTGCAGCTTACCAAGCACAGCACCACACATTGTATGGTGGCTGTGCTTGGTATCGCTCTCTGCCTCATTCACTTAAATGAGGCTGAGGTGCTCCTAGGCCACGTGACACATGAACGTGTCTTCACTGATCTAGGGAAAGCTGCAAGAAGTCGACTGTGCTACAGCAAGCGCCTCTGCCTACTCAAACAGCCGATCGGAGGGGGTCTCGGGTGTCAGACCCCCCCGATCAGATACTGGTGACCTATCCTGAAGATAAGTTATCAGTATAAAAATTTCAGAAAAGCCCCTTTAAGGTACATGCTATTTATTGAACATAAATCATTCACACTTTTGTTAATGTAGTGTACCAGGGATCCCTAGTGATCTCTTACTGTCAAAACTACTAAAACTCCAGTAGACCCTGTTGGCATCCATGAAGTCCATCAAGGCAATCCAGTATCCAACTAAATTGATCCAACATACGGTATCTGACATGGTTCCATTATAACCAGAAGTATGATGATGAGCAGAGTGTGACATGTGGTTAGGAATCTAGTAGTGTATGAAAGATTACTTTGTACACAGTTTAGGGCACATTCACACCTTCATTGAGGCTTAGTTCAGAGTCTCTGTGACAGATTCCATTTGAAATGCAAGAAAGAAAAGTTTTGTATGCAGGACTTAAATTATGGACTCCTAAATGGAACCCGAATGGCCAATGGCTTCCATTCAGCATCGTTCTGGTCAGCTGTGCCCTGTGAGAGATCTGAGGAGATCAGATAGACTTGCTGCACGTGAGCCTATCTGACAGGTTCTAGGTGTTTCCTTTCAGTTTGTTGTTGTGGGTGGGATCCCACCTCTCCACAGGTTCGGCTTGTTTGCTGGTTAGAGGCTCTATTTTTGTCTGCCTCTGACTTCTCACCATGCGGTTGATATGTCCTTCTGGAGTTCCTGCTGGTTGTTTGTGGATCCCTTGTTCCTCACTCTTCCCAAGCTAAGTTCCACTTTTGCTCTGTGTTGTTTGTGTCAGTCTAGGTCTCAGGGAGACGCTGGCCCCTTCACTGTGGAAGGTACCGGCAGTCTCATTCCCCGCTCACTGATCTAGGGTTTGCCATAGTATTAGCAGGGTCTAGGTACGAGTATATGTGTTCGTCCACCATCAGGGCTTGCACATACTGTCAGGAGTCAGGGAGAGACTCAGGGATTGCTAAGAGGTAACCATCTCTCCCTCACTAGCTTCTACGCCTAGACTGTTATCCTATGCTGTCTGTTTATCTGGTGTACCTGTTATCCACATTACCCCGTGGCATGTGTATGTTATGTTATTTTCATATTTCTGCTTCTAGAAAGTAACAGAACAGAAATAAATTGTGGTAATGTGAACGCTGCCTTAGACTGTTTTAAAATAACAAGAAATGTCACGCTCACCTTAAAAATCTTCCCCCTCTCCGTTTCCAATGCTTACTTGGTTACTTGCCGGTTTCTACTTCCTCTCAACATGGACATGTAACCCCTCAGCCAATCACTAGCTGCAGTGGTCAGTGATTGGCTTCAGTAGTCACATTTCCATGTCAAGCGTGTGCTGAAGTACAGAGTGGCAGGAGATTGATACGGTTAGTTTGACTTTTATGTTCTATTACATTCTCAGCTATTTTAAAAAGATTTTTCATGGCTTGAAAACACCTACACAGGTTAAGGTCCTACAACTAAGGCTAGAAGTTTTTCTCTGCACAGTTATCATTTGATTGTCGCAAAAAGCACCTGTCAGCTGGATCAACCGTATCAAACCAGGAGTGCTTCCGTGTAGAATTGAGTATGTCGATGAAAATTATACCTGTTTTTGGCATATTCGACCCCAAAAAAAAGACCTTTACTGTTTGTGAACATGATGGCTTTAATGCACTGGGGTGTGGGCAGCACTGGAAAGCTGAGGAGCACTTACCCTGAAACCCTATGCACTGAAACCCTCAAGGCTTTTTTTCCCCAGGAACGCCACAGCCAATATTCACAAGACAACTACCATCTTAATCGTCAGGATCAACCCTACCAGGCAGTATAGGTTCGATCCTGCTGGCATGAGCTCTTTAAGTTAAAAGGATTTCCCTATCATTGTACATTATGACATTTTTATAACATAATGCTGGTGGTGAAGTAAAATTATCATAGCCTTTTTTGAAAGTTCCTTCTTCAGCATAGATAAAAAATTCTCTCCAGTAAGAGGCGTGAGTCTACCAAGATCTCTATAAGAGGAGGTTGTGATCATTTAGAGTTTAAGAGGGGCTTGGATGATCTTCCAAAGTGTAATATTACATATTATGGGTTCTACTTACTGGAAAAGGTTGTTGATTTAAAGGGGTTATCTCACCTGGAACACAATATGCCACCATTGTCAGATAGTTTTGTGTCCCATCACTGGGACCAATACCTACCTCTAGAACAGGCATGTCCAAACTGCGGCACTCCAGCTGTTGCAAAACTACAACTCCCAGCATGCCCTTATAGCTGTAAGCTATCCAGGCATGCTGGGAGTTGTAGTTTTGCAACAGCTGGAGGGACGCAGTTTGGACATGCCTGCTCTACAAAGCTCCCAAAGAGAACAAGAGCTCTCTGCACTTGTGTGGCTGTCCTCTATTCAATTCTTTGAGACTTACGTAAATAGATGAACACTGGCTTGGTTATTTCCGGCAGTTCCATAGAAGTGAATGGAGTGGTGGCCGTGCTTGCACTGTGCTCTCGCCATTCATTTCTATGTGACTTCCAAAAATAGCGCGTTCACTCAACTGTTTTCGGCACTCCTATAGAGAAGAATGGAGGACAGCTGCATGGCGCACTTGGTGCCGAATTTTGGGCCCTCCCTTCTAGAGATAGGTAAAGGTGCCGGAGTTGGGACCTGCACCTATCTAATATTGGTGACATATCCTAGCAATATGCCACCAACGTTCCAGGTGAGACAACCCCTTTAAGAATTTATTCTGATTGCCATATTTGAAGTCATGGCAGAATTTTTTCCCCTAAGATAAGGAAATTTATCTCTTGGGAATTTTTGCCTTCTTTTGGATCAACATTGAACTTACCATGTTATCAATATGGATACTATTCCTACAAGGATTCCCCTGATGCAATTTATCATATGTTACTTCTTACTAGTGTTGAGCGCGAATATTCGAATCATGAATTTTAATCGCGAATATCACCACTTTGAGAATTCGCGAATATTTAGAATATAGTGCTATATATTTATATTTGCGAATAGTGTTGAATATTCTAATCGCAAATTTATCGCGAATATATTACATTGCCTATTTTTCGCAATCAAGTAAACAATGACTGGAGATCACAAATTCTCGAATTTGCTAATTTATGGCGAATATTCGGCCAAAAATTCACGAAATATCGCGAATTCGAATATTGCCTATGCCACTCATCACTACTTCTTACCAGTGTTTGACAGGAGTCTGTTAGGGAATTGGAGCAATTCTCTACTATAATAAAATAGTATATATCAAATATTAGTCAGATGTGACCTATAAAAATCTAAACTTCTGAAGGGTCTTTTTGATGGTCTTGATGTTACTGATGCTAGTATCAGATGAGCTTCCTTTAGTCTATGGGGGTAGTAATGTTCTTTTAAAGCAGACAGATTTCCGAGTATAGAGCGTTGCTATTAATCACTCAGGTCATATTCACATTTCAGATGCTCGCATTATCATTCTTGAAGGCTCCTTTTCTTAAAGACTATGTCATTTTTATCAGCTCTCCCGCTGCTCGGGCTAGGTCTTCACACACTTGAAGTCCTTGGAGAGAGATATAGTTGCATCTGTAAGCAGATGACTAGACAGAGGTTGTTCATCACTGCATTGCATGCTTGTGTGTGGTACTTGCTGATTAGATAGGCTATTTACCGGCCTGTCTGAAAACACCTTTTTAGCAAATGCTTCTGAGAATGTTTTCGTAAGGCAAAAGGACAGATTCTCCTGACATTTTTCTCTCTAAACGATTGTGTCTGGCTGGAAATAACACATTAGCATTTTTAATGTAAATCTTTCATAAATGAATCTACAACTACTGACCAAGAGTTGAATCTTCATAGGCCTGTATTGGCTAACATGAAATACCTTGGAAAGGACCACCCAAAATTGCATTGAAAAGTTGTTTTCAAGTGGAGTGGTTCCCTCAAAGAAGGTGGCAAGTATCCAAATATATGATAGAACTGAAGATTTGGTCTGAATATGGGATTGTCCTCGCAGAATGGTGGCCTTTTGGATAAGATTCACTGTATCTGTCTAATTGAAAGAGAAAAAAAACAATAGATTTCCCCCATGGGAAGTGTTTCGGCAGTGTCCCTCAAATGAACCTACAGTACAACCGTTTCATTAGAGATGAGCAAAGTTCGATTTGGCTGCTTTGCCGAATTTCACAAAGAAATTTGCTTTGTGACGAATTACTTTGTCACGAAGCGCATTTCTTTGTAAGTAGTGGGCGCAATGACGGGGAACGGCATTTGCGCCGCCCCCGTCATTGAACACCTAAGATGCCGCGTTCATCGCTGATCGGGGTTAAAATAGGTTATAAAAATACTCACTTTATCCATTTGAGCACGAAGAGGCTGCCGCAGCCATCTTGATTAAAGATCCTACGCAAAATCTTGTGCAGTGCGTGATGACGTCATCACTCTGGCCGGCGTGGTGACATCATACGTCACTGCGCACAAGATTTTCAGCAGGATCTTCAATCAAGATGGCTGTGGCAGTCTCTTTGCGCTCAAATGGGTGAGGTGAGTATAATTTTGTATTTATTTCTTTACCATTTCTGGCAAAATTGATTTATTACCACGAAGCACATAAAAATTCAGCATCGCTCATATCAAATTTTCCAGGAATTTTTGGATCGAAATCTACTTTGGATACTTCGATTCGCTCAACACTGAATCAAAGTTAATTAAATGGACTTCGATCCAAATTTCAGGAAAAATTCGATTAGTCACAAAGACAAATGTTTTTGCACTTCGTGGTAACGAATGAATTTTTCCTGAAATGGTGGTGAAACGCCTAGTTTGAGTTTGTGTGGTCTCTCCATGTTTCCCTGGGTTTCTTCCAGGTGCTCCAGTTTCTTCTAAAACATCAAAAACATATCAATAGGTTAATTTAGCTTGTGAGCCCCACTTCATGATGCGATAACTATCTCTATTCAGTGTTGTGCGATATGTTGGGGCTATATAAGTGAATATAGCAGCTGCTATGGAACCTAGAAGTTGAGAAGGTCTACAGAACAGACAAGAAACTCTGATGACTCTCTGCTGTCAAGATACTCTATGCAGGTTCTCCTATGAGCAGATCTGCTACATGACCCTTCTCCTATTTAATGCTTCAAGGGGTCTTCCAGTTCCATTTCTCAGCTGTACTTACTGTTCATGTTCTTGACAGCATCAGGGAAACAAGGAATCATCAGGGCAGAATTGGAGGAAGGGAGGCATATATGGGGTGGGAGTATGGGTACCTAGAATTTTGCTATTTTAATTTACATGTTCTGAGGATGGACATTCTTTTAGACGGGGTGCACAACGTTTCCAGGTTGGGGGCCACATAGCCAGACTGAACCAATGACGAGGGCCGAAATTAAAATTTAAAGGTGTATTAACAACTGAAATATTGTACTTATGGCATATTGAACACACATTATATACCATTAATGTCTAGTTACACTTCCAGGATTCCCATCTAATGGGAGAAATACATGAAAAATACATGTGAGCAGCCACAAGACATAGGCATACATGTCTGTTACTAGATGGTTGCGGGCCGCACAGAATGGTATCAAGGGCTGCATGTGGCCCCCGGGCCGCACTTTGTGCACCCCTGCTTTAGAGTCACCTCTCCTGACATGTCTGACATCCCCATGCAATAACAATTCTGGAGCATTTATTCTGCTCACTCTATCTTGTGCAGTTCTATATTATTCCTACTAAAAGTTATGAATGAATTGCCAGCAGTCTGCAATAAAAGTACAGCTGGATGTTACCAGTTGGAGGGGGGGCTGCACAGTCTGACACTGGCAGCATTGATTGGATAGTATAAGACTGTGCAGGGACACACCCCAACTGATAAGACCCAGCTGGACCTTTATTGCAGACTTTTTGCAATTTATTCTTAAACTTCTAGTAGGAATAATAGAGAAATGGCACAACATAGAGTCTTAGGAATAGATGCTCCATAATTGTTATTACATGGGGAATACAAGTACTGTAGTTATTAAAACAAATGCGTCAGAAGAGGTGGCAGGTTCTCTTTTAAGTAGCTTATGCTTTACATTCCTGACTTTACTAACGTACCCTATAATTTGTAACGAATCAGAGTAGTCACTAAGAACCTTGTCGCTTGATATCGCTATTTGCTTCAGGTAGGATATATCATTTTACCTGCAAACTGAAGCGTGGGAGGGAAGGTCTCAGAAGACGGATGCCCCAGGTGAGTAAAACTTTGTGAGGATTGTAATCTTTACATATTCATAGCTGCACTTCATAATTTTGGTTGAGTTTTACTTTAAAGTGCATCTGTCAGCAGGATTAACTATATTAAACCAGGCGCACTGTCTGGTAGGGTTCATTCTGCTGATTAAAATGATACCTTTCTTTTGAAAATCGGTTGTGGCGTTTATGAGAAAAAAAGACTTTTATTTTCTGCAAGTGAGGGCTTCAGTGCACCGAGGGGCGTGGCCAGCACTGGAAAGCTGAGGACAGATGGGTTAGGCTCCGCCCCTCACTGCACTCAAGCTCTCATTTGCAAAAAGAATAAAGTTTTATTTTTCTCAGGAATGGCACAACCAATTTTCACAAGACTGGTGTCATTTTAATCAGCAGGATAAACCCTACCGGGCAGTTTGCCTGGTTTAGTAGGCTTGTTCCTGCTGACAAGTGCCCTTTAAAGAGGTTTTCCAGGCTCTACAATTGATGGCCCATCTTTATGCCAGTGTATGATCTGTGACCTTCGTGACCTCACTGATCAGCTTGAACTCTCCTTTATCGTTCGTCGAAGCATGTCTGTGTATATCTGAATGTAGCCATGCCTGGTATTGTGGCTCTGCCCATTGAAATGACAATGGCAGTATCAGACTGTACTTCTACTGATGGATAGGGTTCCAGCCCTCGTTGGTCATGTATCAATGGCCTGTTCTATGGATAGCGTCTCTGAAAAAAATAATTTTTACTTTCATTTTTGAATCCACAATAAAATTCCCTGAACTGATTATAACTTGTAATCCATTACTTTTATCATTAAAAAAGCATAAGAAAACTTTTCATTAGATGCAAGAAAATTCTGTGCTTTCAGAAAAAAAAAAAAAAAAAAATAACATTTTCATGAAGGTACGGAAATTGAAAGTCCACAAATCTGCAGGATCAGATGCTTCCATCGAGTACGAAGCTTTAATGAAGCCGGTAATAATTTAGCAGTCATATCCGGTCTGCACATAAAAAATAAATACATAAAATCAGATTGGGCTTTGGCGCACCTCTCTCCGCCTGTTCGCTTTTAATAAACAGACCTTCATCTCGTACAGCGCTGTCAAAAAAGTAATGTTCCGGCTATAGTCATGTGACTAGCAACCGATGGAGAGCCTACGTTGTTATGGAAGAGCAACTTCCTGAGTCCTTTCCCAAGACGCTAGTTTCCATGGTTACTGTTGGCCACAGATTTATATTCAGATATAGTTCCTTTTTTTTTTTTACAGGGATCGTGTCCTGGTATTGATTTTTGTCTTCTGTTACTGTCTTCTTACAGGTAAATTTGATTCTTGCCATCCCGGTAAACGAGGATGAAAAATGTATATGTACATTAGAAGGATAAGCCTTTGGGCCCCTTCAGGCCAAGGGTTTGGGTGTGACTGTCTCCTCAGCATCCCCTATTGATACTGAACTTAAAATGGTCATTTTATTGTATAAAACAGGTCAAAATGAATTAATTTGGATCTGGATTTTGTACGTTTTGTAAGTCTCATGCTATTAGGTGGTAAGAACCTGTGATTTCCCATCTCCTGAGGAACTTCATTGTTAGCGTTTAAGTTAGAATTGGCCCAAGGATCAAGTAAAGATGAAGAAATTAACCAGCAGTAATGGTCAGTTCGCAGTGTTCGCCAGCGAACACATGCGGGCTGCCATCTATAGTAAGGTAGACTCACCCGTCCGGCGATGCACAGGTAAGCCCTTACCTGTGCCTGTTCCAGGAGCGGGTCTGAAATCAAATGCAGTCACCAGGAGCAGGCAGTTCCGAGAACAGCCGCCGGAGGCCTTCATCGGGCTGTTCTCGGCACTGCCTGCTCCCGGTGACTCCATTTGATTTCAGACCGGCTTACCTGTGCATCACCGGACGGTTGAGTCTACCTTACTTAAGATGGCAGCCCGCATGTGTTCGCTGGCGAACACTGCAAACTGATCATCACTGTTAACCAGCATTAGGACCTTCTGTCCAGTTAACTTTTTGGTCTGAAGCCCTCTTTCTTATTTGCATGGGGCACATAGTATATAAGTATGGGCAATCTATAAGGTATGCTTTTGCTTCCTGAGGCTGAGTCCAGAAAGTGATTTTCCTCTTGGTCTGAGGGCTAGAAGATGAGGTGTCTCATTGACTATTTGTGTTGTGGAGTCACCAGTTTGATTCTGGCCAACCTTATATTTTTAAGAACCTCAGGTATGGAAATGGTGTTTTGCCACCAGACATCTAAATCTTGAACGACTGAAGATTATAGGGCAGGTTTACTAATGCTGTCTGATATTAACTGTAGATAGTGTGAACCTAAAGGGGTTGTCTCACGTCACCAAATAGCATTTATCATGTAGACAAAATTAATATAAGGAACTTCCTAATCTATAGTGATTGTCCATATTGCTCCCTTTGCTGGCTTGATTCATTTTTCCATCACATTATACACTGCTTGTTTCCAGGGGTTACGGCCACCACCGACTAGAAGATAATTTTGGTCAGTTTGGTCTTCCTAATTAACATACTCAAGTTCCTTCATAGTCATCTCTAGTGATGAGCGGCAGGGGCAATATTCGAATTCGCGGTATTTCGCAAATATTTGGGCGAATATTCGCCATATATTCGAGAATTCGCGAATTCATGATCTCCAGGCATTATTTTCTTGATTGAGAAAATTCGCATAAAATATTCGCATGAACTGGTATTTTTAAAAAAAATCTAATATTTGCGATTACGAATATATTTTGCCATATTCTAAATATTCGCGAATTCTCGAAGTGCCGATATTCGCGATTAAAATTCGCAATTCGAATATTCGTGATCAACACTAGTCATCTCACATGGTCCTTATTCTCTCCTCCTTATATATGAGTGGGGCATAAGTTGATAGGCAGCTACAGCTACTCCAAGCAACTCGACTCTGGAGTAACATCCAAGTCAACTTTTATTGCAAGGATGGGGTGAAACTGAGGAACAGAAAGAAGATGCACTTACTGTACAGTACAAAGCTAAGCAACACAACCATATCCATGAAATACAGCTCCTACACAATCAGCATGTAAAAGTTCATAAATATACAATCCTTCAATGCTTCCTAATGGTCCAGCTGTACCAGCGATGGGTCAGGAGGGTGATCATGGATGATGCTATATCCTTCAGGTGATATTTCATGAGATATGAGAAGAGTTGATAATGTTACTAGAGTGAAAGAGGATAAAATGCAGTGGTCCACATGGGACATACAAGGACATAAATGCATAAATGGCCACTAGATGGAGCTAAAGCAACATGAATACTAGCACAGTAGATTTACGATATACCGTACATAGCTGCTGGAGGCATCAACCAAGAAAGAGAGGGAGGGACGATCAGTCGAAGCAGGTGAACCAAGGGTGCACAGAGTGGCTTGGGCCCACCTTTGGTGCACATGACTGTTCATTTACATATGGATAAAAAATTTCTCCAGAATGAAGCTACAGTTCTCTAAGTGAAAGCCATCATTACATTCACATGAGCCTGGTTTATCAGTGCATTTTATGGTGACAGATTCTCTTTAAGAAAGCCTGGGAAAGCATCTGAAGAAGGTCTCAGTCGCTGTGCCCTCACTGACATTTGACATTTTTGTGATAATTCCTTTAATTTCGGAATATATTTTACTCTGAGACACTTTAATCATTAAAGGAATATTTCCATCTTAAGGCTACTTTCACACTCGCGTTTGGTGAGGATCCGGCATGGACGGATCTGTTCAGATAATACAACCGTCTGCCTCCTTTCAGAACGGATCCGTTTGTATTATCTTTAACATAGCCAAGATGGATCCGTCTTGAACACCATTGAAAGTCAATGGAGGACAGATCCGTTTTCTATTGTGCCAGATTGTGTCAGTGAAAACGGATCCGTCCCCATTGACTTACATTTTGTGTCAGGATGTATCCGTTCGGCTCAGTTTCGTCAGACGGAATAGAGATGGAACGGAGGCAAACTGATGCATTCTGAGCGGATCCTTTTCCATTCAGAATGCATTAGGGAAAAACGGATACGTTTTAGATCGCTTGTGAGAGCCCTGAACGGATCTCACAAACGGAAAGACAAAACGCTAGTGTTAAAGTAGCCTTAGATATTTATGACAAATCTCCAGAATCAATATCTGATATATGTAGGTCCCACCTCTGAAACCCTAACCTTTCTCCAGAATGGGGGTGCACCGATCCCTGCCCCACCAGTGACATCCAGGCAAAGAATAAATAGAGAAGTGGCCGCCCATTTGTGTGCATCTCTCCAGTCACTTTTATGGGGGTTATCCATGCAAGCTTTCCTCCCATGACCCACGAATGGAGAAAGTCATATTTGTGGCCACTTGTTTTTTCATTCTCTGCTTGGATGTGGGCCTGTTACCAGGTGGGAAGGGGGTTGGGGGCGGACCACAGGGGTTTTGTATTACATTTCTAAGGCCTCTTTCACACTTGCGTTGTCCGGATCCGTTGTGTACTCCATTTGCCGGAGGTGCCCGCCGGATCCGTAACACCGCAAGTGAACTGAAAGCATTTGAAGACGGATCCGTCTTCAAAATGAGTTCAGTGTTACTATGGCAGCCAGGACGCTATTAAAGTCCTGGTTGCCATAGTAGTAGTGGGGAGCGGGGTAGCAGTATACTTACCGTCCGTGCGGCTCCAGAATGACGTCAGGGCGCGCCATGCGCATGGATGACGTGATCCATGCGATCACATCATCCATGCACGTGGGGTGCCCTGACGTCACTCTGAAGCGCCCTGGGAGCCGCACGGAAGGTAAGTATACTGCTCCCCCACTCCCCACTACACTTTACCATGGCAAACAGGACTTTAGCGTCCTGGCAGCCATGGTAACCATTCAGAAAAAGCTAAACGTCGGATCCGGTAATGCGCCGAAACGACGTTTAGCTTAAAGCCGGATCCGGATTAATGCCTTTCAATGGGCATTAATTCCGGATCCGGCCTTGCGGCAAGTGTTCAGGATTTTTGACCGGAGCAAAAAGCGCAGCATGCTGCGGTATTTTCTCCGGCCAAAAAACGTTCTGTTCCGGAACTGAAGACATCCTGATGCATCCTGAACGGATTTCTCTCCATTCAGAATGCATGGGGATAATCCTGATCAGGATTCTTCCGGCATAGAGCCCCGACGATGGAACTCTATGCCGGAACAAAACAACGCAAGTGTGAAAGAGCCCTAAGATGAGTATATCCCTTTTGATATTTTTGATTTTTTTTCTTCATATTATCTCATGAGCCATGCTTCACTTAGGTTGATCATACATTATCCAGAATGCAGCCAGATGCATATATGACTAAGGTTGAGTTGTACACTTGCACCACCTATTGAAATAGGCATGTTTAGCCTTCACTATACCTATTATACTGCATTCAATCGCCTGCCTATGCAATTGATAATACTGTTTTTGTTGCATGCCAGACTCTTATGACCCATGTCACATAATGGACAACAATCTCTCCTCATGATGTCCTCTCCCATCGTCGAAACCCTTCTCATCAGTGTTATCATGCAATCACAGTCTGGATAAATGAGAGCTCCTCTGAACAAGATATCGTAGGTGGAAAACAAAAGAGTAGCAAACATCTAATTTACTCATAATAATGGAAATGAGAGTCTATTTCAGATACTTTTAATACTTCTTTCACAAAATTGAGGTCAAACAAAAGGAATCACTGTCCCCTTCTTCCTTCCACTGCCCTTGTAAATTATTTAAAAATGCATTACCTCTTACAAGTCCTCTAAGTAACACAATTTCTATTGATGGGGAAACGTAACGGTGCTAGCCGGTGACATTTATTCGTCATGAATCATTGAAGAATTGCTAATGAAACCTCCATGAATTCTTGCATGTTATTTGCTTGTTTGTAAATGCCTAACTAGGGTTCTAGTACCAAAAAAGCTTGGTAGCTTAGAAGCTTGAGAACGACTAATCTGCTTGTGCAAATTAGATGTTATCACCATAATCAAAATCAATGCAGCCTATTAGAACATCTATGATACAGGGATGCCTCTTTAGCTACCATTAATGGGTATTTACAGGAGTATAATCTTAGCAGATATTCGGTACGGTGCATAATTACCAACATTTCTGCTGGTGAATTTGGGGCATTTAAGCCTCACTCACAAGCATGGCCAGAACCCGCTCACGACAGCCCACTTATGGTCTGGGTTTGCCTAAACCTCCACCTATTTTCAGGTTTGGACAAGTCAAGTGTATCAGTTTGGTAGAATCAAAGAATATGTGGGACTGTTGGCATCAATGTACAATGGATATAGTGGAAAGGCCACTTGACTCTTGTACTGTGCAGAGAAACACCATTGTTGATATGGTCTCAATCCACAAAACAAGGGGCATAGTTGGTGGGAAGACTGTTGAGGTACAAGTTTGAAAAATCAAAGTTTTGAAGAGTTTGGGGTAGATATTTGTCATAATATGCAAAAAAAATACTGGCCTACACGCTTTGCAGCATATAAGGGTTTTAGCCGATTTTGCTGATAGTGACTCTGAGTTTGAAGCAGACCATGCAACCCAAGTAAGGCAAAGCCTCAAGACCAGATTCATCGTCAGGAAAACCTGCACAGCTTCAAAGGTCCATGGTCTTTGGGGACCACATAGATCTGGGTAAACATACTTTAGATAAGATAATTAACATAAAAAATTGTATGTCAGATTCCCTGCCAGACATTAAAATGTATGTGCTTTTTTGGTGTTGGGTGTGTTTTTAATGGTGGAAGGTTGAGAACCATAAGAGGCATCTATTCCATGTTTGCGTTCCCATGTGTCTAAAGTTGTGACTGGTAACAGTAATCGTGGCAAAGCCTATTTAGCTATTCCACAAACACTGCTGTACTGTTAAACTGGCCTTTTACTGATGTGGGTATAGTAGAACGCTTAAAAAAAAAACTTTGCTTGGGTATTTCCTTCTGACTCTTGAGGAGACACTGGATTATAGGAATCCTAGTGGGCTTCTTGGCTGTCATTTTGCAGGACGTGGTGACATCACACATCAGCAAGTGCATGAGGTGGGTATGCTTTATTTTATTTATTTTTTCAACCACCATTTCTGTAAAAATTTGTTACTATGAAGCGCCAGGAAATTCGGATTCATGACTAATCAAATTTTTCTGGAAGTTCAGATCGTATTCCACTTCATTAACTTTGTTTCGATTGACACTACTGGTCAGGACATCTGGGATAAACTCTTCAGCAGTCTGGTACAATTCTCCTGAGTAGCTACCTCTTACCTGACTCACGTTTATACCTTCACACACTATGCACCATAGGAGCCATTTATTAAGACGGGTGTTTTCACGCCGGTCTTAAGTCCCTCTGTGCTACCGGAGGAAGTGCCAAACTTATGTTGAGTAGCAGGAATCTACATAAGTTTGGTTCTTTATCCGGTAGGCCGTGGCATAAATTTAAGCCATTTTCCACGCCAAAAACTGATGTGGAAATTGATACATGAGCTGGGATTGCCAGAGCAAAAGTCACAAATTTTATGACATATTTATGCCACAAAAGTGACGTAAATAGATTAGTATATGGCCCCCTATTGGCAGGAAACAGCCCATTCTTATAACCTCAGGCACCACCCAGTAAAAGTGCTCGGTTCCCTCCACCTCCCTTTAGGGGGCGTTGCTCTCCTCTCCCTACTTCCCGTATACTACTATACAACTCCCAGGGAGCTCCCCATCATAATAAAGCCACATGATAAAACATATATAAAAACTGCTCGCCCATTACATGGGGTCTTACAGCTGCAATTAATGGAAAAAATAGTCCTTATTGGGGTCTTTCTGTTATTTAAATAGCCCTAATGGGACATATGAGATCACCCGTTAAACAAGCATGAATCACACTGCTCCCTTCGTTCTTTTTTCTTTCACGACTAATGAGCTATGTCTCTCCATTTCTAATAATTACGAGATAAACTTTCAAATAATAACCTTTGGAGATAATCTAGTTTGACGCCAATTAAATAGACTACAGTATAACTGTGCATATGATGTAGAGGGATCAGGTGTCGGGATTGCAGCCTTCTGGGGTGACCGATCGGAGACAACAGAAGAATTCTTCTGATTTGGTCTCAGACCGTTTCTTTCATGTTCGCGTAAGAAAAAAAGTAAACATAAAACAAAAGTAAAACATAAAATAGAATTCTAGGCTGTCCAACCTCTAACTGAACGTGAAAAAAAAAACATTCTACAAAGATATCAAAGCAGTGCTGAATATCCAAAAAGACACAATAATGTCACAAAGGGCCACAGGGGTCGGCACGGTTTAGGTGGAAATTGCATCAGTATGTGGCCCTGTTGATTTTTAAACTGATTGTTCATATGTGAGGACCGGAGATCAAGTATGCCCTGACTGACTGGGGATTGATTACATGCACAAATTCCATGTTTCGCTTCATTCACATCTGCATCAGGAGCCTCCATAAATTCCATAAAAAATTCAGGAAAAAATAGCAGGCCGTTTTTGTGTCCAGTAAAATACAAGCTTTTCTAATAGAATCAAGATCTTGTTATAGTCAGTAGGTTCTGCTGTGCCTTTGTTTCCATTATTTGATAGAAATGTTCTTATCCTCTAAAGGAGCAGAACAACGGAAATAAAATTGCTAATGTGAACACAGCCTTACCCCTCCCCTGGGCTATGTATGTATACCTCAGTCTTCAGCCAAATATATAATCCAAGTCTTGTGTTAAAGCTAAAAAATCCAAGAATCTGAAATACCCACCATACAGCCTGTAATATAACCCTTAAATGTTGGTTCAGGAGAGAGATCTGCAGGTAACACCCGATTTATATCAGTTATATCACAGGCTGTATGGCAGAGAGCACCTCCTGGTCGTATTTTAAAGCTTAGATTGAAAAAAAAGGGTTTATTAGCCGTTGTGTGGTGAAGTGAGAAAATTACAGACTTTTTTTGGGGGGGGGTTTAATTTTCTTTTTATTTATTTATTTGATCTAACAGTATGTGCCATGATTACAGGGGAGGGACATAGAACTAGGCATCAAGGCTAGGGAGAGGGAAAAGTTCACCTCCTAGGAAGCTCCTAAACCTGGCCGTGACTCCTGTCAGTATTTATAGACCCTGGTGAGAAAATACATACTCCGGAACCTAGATCCTAGGAGCCCTGAAATGCCCTAGGCAGTGGCAGGGAATGAGACTACTGGTTCCTTCCCAGTTGAATGAACTAGCGTCTCCCTGAGACCTAGTAACAACAAGCACAGGGAAACAACCAAATACAAAGAGCAGTACAACTTATTTTATAGAAAATGGCTGAGCAGGAACACAGGTAAGGTCCACACACCAACTATTCCAAATCCAAACAGAGAATATCAACCGCATGGTATGAAGGTATGAGGTGTGAGACCAAACTAAGTAGGGAATGAAGTAATGACCATGGGCTGCAGCTGACAAGATGTGTGGTCATTACCACAACACAACACTGAGAATCAAGAGACGTGCAGTCAGTCTCTCCGATCAGTATGTCAGACAGAGAAGTGCCAGGCCCTGCACAGGGGAGTTGCAGAGGCCTAAATGTTTCTGGCACAGGCAGAGGTTGCAGCAGAGTAAGGGGCCGTGGCAGCAGGGGTCACTTCAAGAGGCCTGAGCTCCCAGGGTCAGCTAGCGGTTGTGTCGTGACCAGCAACCCAGCGGTTCTTGAATGGTTGACATCAGACACGCCCAGCCAAGTGTCGGTGGTTCGTCAGACACAACCTTTGTTGGCATGGCCTGGGAGCAGGCCCTGTGCCCTCACCTGTCCTCAACCTGCCTCTGTCCTTTTCTGTTTCCTCAGCCAGAGAAGTATTGTATGCTGTGGGCTTAGCTCCACTATGCAGTGAGGACGAGCTACTAGAAGACAGTCAGCAGCTACTGGCAAGCCAAGATGTGGAGGACACATCCGCCGCTTCCTCCACTAGCTGGGCAAGTAGTGATGAGGAGAGTGGCGTGGGAGCTGTTGTTGGGAGCGGTCAGGCTCCTGACCCAGAGACTGTTGAGGAGGACATCAGTGACGTACAGACAGTACTCGATGATGATGATGATGATTAGTGTTGAGCACGAATATTTGAAAAGCTAATTTCTTTTGCGAATATCGGCACTTTGAGAATTTGCGAATATTTAGAATATAATGCTATATGTTCATAATGACGAATATTTTTTTTTTTTTTAACACAGAACATATCAGGTGATCATCCCTCCCTTCTTCTAGCTTGTGAGCCAATGAGAAGGCTTTGCCACAGCTTAGCAACATCCCTAGCAACCAATAGAAAAGTTGTCTACCCCCATGCCGGTATTTCTCGCGCATTGCACGAATAATACATTGCCGATTTTCGCAATCAAGAATATAATCTCAAATTTGCGAATTCACGAATATATGATGAATATTCGACAAAATATTCGCAAAATATTGCAAATTCGAATATTGCCCCTGCTGCTCATCACTAATGATGATGTAGCTGATCACACTTGGGAGACGGGTGACGAAGGGGCTTTATCATCGGGAGAAGAGGATGGCAGCTTGCCAGTGAGGCAGTGGTGTAGCCAGCAAGTCGATAGCATGGCCGGGACTCAGCAGGATGGCAGCAGTGGGAGGTCGGTAGCCAAACGTGTCCAGGGTAGACCACCCGCTTTGCGGGAGCCTACCTGGCCGGGAAGTAGCGGTGCAGGGGCTCAAGGAGGCAGCAGCAGTAGCAGTCAGTCACTGTGTAGTGTTGCGGGTAAAATCATCTACTCGGCGGTGTGGCAGTTTTGTTTAAGCCGCCAGAGAAGGTGAACATGGCCATATATAGAATCTGTGGGCAGAAGGTGAAGCGTGGCCAGGGTGTCAATGTTGGCACCACAGCCCTGGGTCAACATATGCAGCGTCACCATAAAGTGGCCTGGGAGAACCGTTGCTCCAATGTGGTGGTCCAGACTGCTGCTGCAACCGCTGCATCACCCATTTCAGGCAGGCAAGGCTCCGCTACCTCAGCCAAAGGAAGCTGTTTGTCCTTCCCATCATCAACCGGTCCTGATGCTCCTGCTTCTCATCCTCCTACTCCTCGTCATCCATTCCGTCAGCAATTGATCACCGAAGCAATTGCCAAGAGACAACAGTATGCGTGTACTCATCCAACGGCGCAGAAGCTGAACGTGCTCCTGTCCAAGTTGCTGGTGCTGCAGTCCCCCCCTTTCCAAGTGGTGCACTCTGCACCTTTCAGAGAACTGATGGCTTGTGCCGAGCCGAGGTGGAGAGTCCCAAGCAGTCAATTCTTTCCCAAAAAGCCAGTGCCAGCCCTGCACACACATGTTAAACAGAAGATGGGCCAGTCCTTGAGCCTGTCAGTGTCTGCCAAAGTGCATGGCATGTGTGGAGCTGTAACTGCGGTCATAGACAATACATGTCCTTTACGGCCCACTGGGTGAATGTAGTTCCTGCACAGCCACACCAGCAACTTGGTCAGGTGACGCTGCTTCTGACTCCACATTCTCACGCAGTTGGTCCAGCGACAATGTCTTCCTCTGCCTACACATCCTCCACCGTGTCCTTAGCCTCCACTGCAGGGACAATTCACAGTGCCCCTCCAGCATACCACATGTGTAGGGCACAGCGGTGTCATGCTGTTCTGCACCTCGTTTGCCTGGGCCAGGAGTAGGCAACCTCCAGCTCCCAGCTGTTGTGAAACTACAATTCCCAGCATGCTCCATTCATTTCTATGAGAGTTCTTAGAAGAGCAGAGCAAGTATGCATACTGGGAGTTATAGTTTCACAACAGCTGGGAGCCGGAGGTTGCCTACCCCTGGCCCGGGCAAACTGAGTCACACTGGGGAAGAACTGCTTCGTGTCCTTCATAAAAAAATCGAATCTAGTCTCTCTGCCACAACTCAAAATCGAAACAATGGTGACCTACAACGGGAAGAACATGGTGTCTGCGCTGTGTCAAGGATGGCTGAGCCATGCGCCCTGCATTGCACATGTGTTCAATCTGGTTGTCAAGTGGTTCCTGGAGTCTTCCACCCATATGCAAGACATCATAAAAATGGCCAGGAAAATTTGCATGCACATCAGCCACTCGTACACCGCAAGGCACACCCTCCTTGAGCTGCAGTGGCAGAACGGCATCCCCCAACATAGGCTGATATGCGACATTTACACCCTTTGGAACTCCACCCTCCAGATTTTGGACCGACTGTACGAACAAAGAAAGGCCATAAACGATTTCTTGATGATCCAGGCGGACAGTAATTCTCCCCTGTGTAACTTCGATGTCAGCCAGTGGCAGCTCATGCGTGACACCTGCCATTTGCTCAGGCCCTTTAAGGAGGCTACGTTTTTTGTCAGTCGCAAGGACTACAGGATGAAAAATGTCATTCCACTGCTTCATGTCCTGTAACAGATGCTGGTAAATCTGGCTGGTCAGGGGACTGGAGACGTGGCGCCTACATCTCACGGCCACTTGAGCCCTGTGGGGGCTGAACTGGAGGAGGATGACATTGAAGCACAAGCAATGTGTATCGAACAGAGTGATTTTTATATACAGGTGACAGGAAAGGAGGAGCAGGAGCACCCAGAGGAGCTACAGGGCGATGAGGAAGATGAAGCAAAGGAACCAGATACACCATGGCAGTACGCAGTGGAGATGGAGACAGGGAGTCCCTTTGAGTCACTTGCACAATTGGCCCAATGCATGCTCAATTGTTTGTTTAGTGACAGCCGAAATGTCACCATTAGACAGAGAGATGACTTCTGGCTCTCCACCTTGTTGGTCCCTCGCTACTGGTCCAAAATGGGGGCCTTTTTTACAACCGCTGAGAGCGAGGACAAATAGAAATACTTTAGAGACATCCTATGTTGTCAGATGGCCACTGTCTATCTGCGCCATCATCCATCCTCTATCAGGTCTGACCGGGGGGCCCTCTGCACTCAAGTTCCACTGCCATGGCTGCTGGGGAGGGGTGGGGTGGCAGGAGCAGTATCAGCTCCATCAGCAGCAGCCTGAGTCTAGAGTAGCTGATGAGCAGCTTTCTTCACCCGCATAGTGAAGAAACTACTTACCAACCAAGAGCTAGACATAGAGCAGAACCTGAACCAGCAGTTGGTGGCATACTTGGACAGCACCCTGCCAGCCGTCATTAAAGATTCGCTAGACTACTGGGCAGCAAAACTGGATTTGTGGCTGCAACTGGCCGAGTTTGCCCTGGAAAAGCTGTCCTGTCCGGCCAGTAGTGTGGCATCACTCAAAATGTGGATAGTCTGACCTTTGTCAAGATGAATCAGGCGTGGATCAGCCAGGATTTCCACCCACCAATGCCTGATGCATCAGACTAGATCATCCATAGTGCCACGCCAACACTTTTACAAAAGAGACCGGTTTCTTCTGGCTACCTGCCTCAGCTACTATTCTGATGCTGCCACACGCCTGATGCCACACATCTGATGCCGAAGTGCTCCTTTCTTCACCCACCATCTTCAGCGTGTACTGGTATTGCCACCCACCTCCCCACTCTGTCACCGAGTCACTTTGTGGTCTCCTGATGCTGCTGCCACCTCCATACTATGTCACCTTGCCACTCTGTGGTCTCATGCTGCTGCCACCTCCACACTATGTCACCTTGCCACTCTGTGGTCTCCTCCTACTGCTGCCGCCACTTCCACACAATGTCACCTTGCCACTCTGTGGCATCCTAATGCTGCCGCCACCTCAACACTGTCATTGGGCCACTCTGTGGCCTCCTCTTGATGCAGCTGCCAACTCCAAACTCTGTCATTGGGCCACTTTCTGGTCTCCTTATGCTGCTTCCACCTCACCACTATGTCATAGAGCCACTCTGTGGACTTCTCATGCTGTTTCCACCTTCCTAACTTCATGACTGGCCACTATTTTGCCTTTCGGCCTGGCTGACATGATCATTTGTTTAACCCTATACTTGTATAAGGGTTTAATAGAACAGGTTCTGTAGACATCTATGTGGAAACAGCTGACGGGGTAAAAAGATGCACTTCTTCTTGGCGCTAACATTGACCTGTAAGGCTGAGTTCATACTTGAGTTATTTGGTCAGATTTTGCCCAAATAACTTAAGTGTGCAGTGATTCTAAGAGCGACGCCTGTCATCTGCTTGTCATACTGACTCACAGTATTGTTTCACTACCACAGCAGACTCCCTATGCGTGTTACTGCAAGGTACAGTGTTCTACACCACTATAAAGGCTCTCTGCAGCCAGGAAATAGCATTTTTTTAACGTGATTCGCCGCAAATAAATTATAATCGAACCAAATTATTTAAAAAAATTCTGTGAACTGGCTAAATCGAATTTTTGAAAAATTCGCTCCTCTCTATTAGTAAGCAGATAGAGTAAGCTCCTCAGCTTTCTGGAACAAGATTGGAACTCTGTCACGGAAGCAAGCCCTTGGAGGAGAAGAACGTATTTAAACATATGAACATATATTTTTTTCCGTGTACATTCCTTTATATTTTTTTTGCAGCCTGTATGCGGAGCCATTCACTCCAATGGGGCCGCAAAAAAATGCAAACGACTCCATGTGCAATCTATGTCTGTTACACAAGAAAATAGAACATGTCCTCCTATTGTCCGCATTCCGGACAAGTATTGGACTGTTCTATTATGGGCCGGCTATTCCGTCCAAAATGTGGAATGCACACGACCGGTATCCGTGTTTTGCAGATCTAAAATTTGCTGACCGCAAAACAACAGCTCTAGTAAATAGAATAGGATCTTCTATGTTCAAACACACATTTGCTGGAATAGATGAGTGCTTAGCCAGCAGAAATATTTCAGCACTCTTTGACACTTTTTTCTGCAGTGTGGCTTTGTACAGACTGTTCATACCCGTCCTCGCTTGTGCTCTTCCTAAAGTCCTTTAACTCATTCTAGACACACATTATTGAAAAAAGAGAAACCTTGTAGTTATGAATTTTATTGTGTAAAAAATTGCATTGCATTCCGAACTAATTGGAATAGATATAGATGTCTGGGACTCCAAATCCCGGCCAATCTTATTGTATACTTGACTTTGAAGACACTGACTTTAAACTTTGAACATGTAAGGTTGGGTACAGAAATCTTTAGATTATATTGTAAGCAAACCTTGGACCAAATCTCTCTGGTCAAAATCAGTAGACTTTGGACTACTGTATATCTTGGAGTATTGGTTTTAGCAGATCTAGGAATACCTTAGCTGGCGCAATGTTAACAAACCTTGAACAATGTTTCTAAGGTCTCTTTACACAGGCCAAGAATCGGCCAATCGCTAGCAAGCATTTATAGGAATACTTGTTACCGATTATCTGCAGGTGTCGCTGATTACCCAATGAACGCACAAAATTTCGTTCATCAGGTAATCGCATCTTTCATGCCGTCACCTAAAATGTTGTTGGTAGTGTTGATTGAGCACCAAAGTGCTCTGGTGCTCTGGCCGAACACATCGGGATGCTCGTGTGCTCGGTAGCACCCGCGTATAATGGAAGTCAATGGGAGAACCCGAGCATTAAACCAGGCACCCCCTGCTCTGAAGAGGGGAGGTCGCCTGGTTCATAGGAAAAGGTCAGAAATTGATGAAAACACCACCAAAATGGTTCGGGAACAGCATGGGGAGGATATCTGGATGCATCTTGGACTCGCAGGTCGCTGCTGGGAACGATGTTGTCCGAGTAGTATGCCAGGTTTACAGACTGACAATAATACGCACAAAACCGAAGATAAAATCGATTTCAGATAAAAAAAAAGTGTTAGGAAACATTCATTCCTGTATATTTACTTGTATATAAAGTGCAAGTGCTGCCAAACATTACAAGGAAGAGGCACTCCGATACAACCTGTATATCACATAAAGGAGGGCCTCATTTACATTGTTCAGGTAGTGGGACTCCTACACTCATAAAGCCTATGCACTAAGTGAAAGGGCTGCCAAAAATTACAAGGAACTGACACTCCAATAAACCATTTATTACACATAAAGGAGGGCATCATACCCTCTAAAGCATATGCGAGGGCCTTCAGGTGAGCTGACCCTGTAAAAGATTTGAGGTGAAGGCCTGCTGGTGAGCTGACCCTGTAAAACATTATATGCGAAGGGCATATACTGTATGTGAGGGCATTATATGCGACGGATAAGCATGTGTTGTTATGAAGGAAGAGGAGAAGGAGGAGAAAAGGAAGATTGAACCATATACCCTTGTTTGTAGTGGAAGAGGTGCATGGGAATACAGTGTATTCAGTACATTATAAACACATGTAAAGTGCCTTTATGTTCATCAGCATTCCTCTGGTGGAGTCGAGAAGTCATGGTAAATCCAGGCCTTGTTCATTTTATAAGAGTCAACCTGTCAGCATTTTCAGTTGACAGGCGGATGCGCTTATCTGTTATAATGCCAGCAGCAGCACTAAATACACGCTCAGACAAAACGCTGGCGGCAGGGCAGGCCAGCACCTCCTTGCGTAGAGCACCAGTTCGTGCCACATGTCCAACTTAGACATCCAATAGTTGTAAGGCACATAGGGATCACTGAGGACGCTGACACGGTTTTCTATGTACTCCTTCACCATCTTCCAAAACTTTTTCCTCCTTGTGACACTAGGTGCTGGTGAGGGTGCTGGCGGTGTGTCATGAAACTGTCCCAGGCTTTTGAGAGTGTTTCCCTGCCTCTGTTGGAACTGCTGTGTGTTCCATTCGTCTCCCCTCCTCGGTTGGCCAAGGAACTACAGACTCTGCCACCAGCGTTGTCAGATGTAGATATTTGGAGCAATTTTTTAACAAGGATCTTCTGGTATTGCACCGTTTTGCTCGTTCTCTATACCAGAGGAATGAGAGATGAGAAGTTCTCTTTGTAGCGGGTGTCGAGAAGGGTGAACAACCAGTAATCTGTGTTGTCTAAAATGCATATAACGCATAGGTTGCTGGAAAGGCAGCCTAACATGAAGTCAGCCATGTGTGCCAGAGTACCAACAGGAAGACTTTGCTGTCGTCATTAGGAAGATCACTCTCAATCTCCTCATTCTCTTCCTCCTCTTCTGCCCACCCACTCTGAACAGATGGAATTAATCCTCCATGGGTACTACCCTCTGTAGCGGAGGCTACTATGTCCTGCTCCTCCTCCCCTTAATCATCCAATTCGCGCTGAGAAGACGAACTGAGGGTGGTCTGGCTTTCACCCTTTGTAATGTCTTCCCCGATTTCCACCTCTTCCACATGCAAAGCGTCATCCTTAATTGTGAGCAGCGAGCGTTTGAGTAGACACAGAAGTGGGATGGTTACGCTGATAATAGCGTTATCGCCGCTCACCATCTGTGTTGATTCAACAAAGTTTCTTAAAACCTCACAGAGGTCAGACATCAATGCCCACTCCTCGCTTCTGATTAGCGGAAGCTGACTGGAAACGACCATGTTGCAGCTGGTATTCCACTACTCCCCTCTGCTGCTCGCAAAGCCTGGCCACCATGTGGAATGTCGAGTTCCAGCGCGTGCTTACGTCGCACAACAGCCGGTGAGCTGGCAATTTCAAGCGCTGCTGCAGCGTTGACAGACCGGCTGAAGATGTCTGACTTGCGGAAATGTGCACACACACGGTGCACCTTCAGCAGTGGCTCAGGCAAATTGGGGTAGGTTTTCAGAAACTGCTGAACCGCTAAGTTCAAGACATGGGCTAGGCATGGGATGTGTCTGAGCTTGCTGAGCTCCAAAGCCGCCACCAATTTACGGCCATTATCAGACACAACAATGCCTGGTTCTAGGTTGAGTGGCGAGAGACACAGCTCAGTTTAGTCCCTTATCCCCTGCCACAGCTCTGCGGCGGTGTGCTGTTTGTCACCTAAGCAGATTAGTTTAAGGACGGCCTGTTGCCGCTTTCCCACTGCAGTGATACACTGCTTTCAGCTACTGACTGATGTCTGACTGGTGCTGCAAGATAATAATTCAGAGGTGGAAGTAGAGGAGGAGGTGGAGGAGGAGCAGTGGGTGTTGCAGCCACTAACATAGGTGGTGGCAGAAATCCTGATGGAAGTAGGGCCCTCAATCCTTCGCGTCGGTAGCACCTGTGCCATCCCAGGGTATGACTCACTTCCGGCCTCCACAACGTTTACCCAGTGTGCAGTCAGGGAAATGTAGCGTCCCTGGCCAAATGCACTTGTCCATGTGTCCTTGGTTAAGTGGACCTTCCCAGTAACTGCGTTGGTCAGGACACGTGTGATGTTACGGGACATGGGAAAAAGCGAGCACGGCACACCTTGAAAAATATTGGCGGCTGGGGACAGAGTACCGCGGGACACCCGCCGCCATCAGACTGCGGAAAGCCTCAGTGTCCACAAGCCTAAATGGCAACATTTCCAGGGCCAGTAATTTGGAAAGCTGCGCTTTTAGTACTATGGTCTGTGGGTGGGTGGCTGGCTGGGTATTTTCACTTTTATTCAAAGGCCTGGCGTATAGACATCTGTACGCTGTGCTGAAACACAGAAGTGGATGTGCTAGCTGATGGTGCTTGCGAAGGTCCAGATGCATGGCGGGAGGTATCCGTGTTTGGTGTGGCCCGCCTTCTCACTTTTGGCACCCCACTGCCTCTTCCAGCCTGTTGCGTTGCTGCAGATCCCTCCCCCTCGCTTGGCTTGCCACCTTCCCAGGTTAGGTCAGTGACTTCATCGTCCAGCACCTCCTCTTCCACTTCCTCACTCTGGTCATCCTCCTGACTTGTTGACCTAACAACAGCCTCAGTTATTGACAACTGTGTCTCATCCTCATCATGAACCTCTTGAGACACTAATTGCAGTTGACTTATTGGCAACTGTGTCTCATCATCATCATCCACCTTGTGAAACACTAATTTCCGTTCCCCACCATCATCTTCTTCTGACTGTGGATGCTCCAGAGTTTTGGGAATCAGGGCACATGATCTCCTCATGTCCCACTTCAAACGGGCTTGGCGAGAGGCCCAAATTAAGGAATGGCGATGAAAAGAGCTCCTCGCAATATCCGAGTGTGGGATCACTTGTTTGCCAAGACTCTCCATGGTGGGTGGAAGGAGTATCAAGGTGAGTATTCTGTTGACCAGACTCTTGGCTACTGAGACAAGACTTTGTGGAAGACAGGGTGCTGCTTAACCGACTGGAAGCATTATCTGCTGCAATCCAACCCACCACCTGTTCGCACTTGTCTAACTTCAAGAGTGGTGTCCTGCGCCGCCCTGCAAACTGGGACATGAAGCTAGGTATCATGGATAAATGTGTGTTTCTTGTGCTCTGGCAGCAGGCACAGTTTCACCATGCCCAGGGACACGCCCTCTGCATGCACTATTAGCAGCATGGCCACTTCCCTGTCCCTTACTGCTCACCTTGCACATATTAAATGGTATATATGCTTGCAAGTATGTCAGACATTTTTAGGATGAGCACACATTAAACAGGAGGTAATGTCGCTGTCACCACTGCCTAATAAAAATTTACACTGAATGATTGTCACTGATATTTAGGATGCGCAAACCTTATACAGGAGATGTAGCGCAAGTAATGTCGCTGTCACCACCAGCTAATAAAAAAATTACACTGAATGAATGTCACTGATATTTAGGATGCGCACACGTTAAACAGGAGGTATAGCACAAGTAGTTTCGCTGTCACTAGCGGCTAATAAAAAATTACACTGAATGTCACAGATATTTAGGATGCACAAACCTTATACAGGAGATGTAGCACAGGTAATGTCGCTGCCACCAGCAGCAAAAAAATTAGCATCAGTTCCCTGTCTGCCAACAACTGTATGAGAGTCAATAAACGACTGACTGCACCACTAGGCTTCTGGCCTGGCTGGCGGTTTGAGGCTTATGAGAGTTAAAAGCGGGGAGTAGTCAAGGCTACTACTGTCTATAGTAGAATGTCCTCCTTCAAATATGGGAGATGATTGACTGAGAGTGAAACAACCCCGATCAAAAGTCTATTTTTGATGAAGCAAACAGGTTGTAATGTTTTCACTTTCCTGACCTTAACCCCATTACTTAGGATTGTGAGACATCTCAAGAAATGCCTCATATCAGGAGTCTGTTAAGGTTATTTCTATATTAATTCAATAAATAAAAACATTATGTCCCTCACAAAAACTTTTGTGCCACACACATGCCATCCAAAAAAAATGGCCAACAAGTTTCCTTAAAAATAATTGTGCCACATAAATGCCCCCCCCCCAAAAAAAATAATATAATAATAATAATGCCAAAAAGTGCCTCCGAAAACATTAAAATACTTAGTGTTAGTATCACACAAGTTCTCAAGACAGGATAACTCTGGTTTTGGTACAGTATATAAAATATCCATATAATACAGTACATCCAAATGAGGACACAGAAATTATTCTAGAATTGTGCATAATTTGTAATGTTGAATTGAAGATAGATAGGAAATAGATATATAGATCTCTTTCTGTGTGTGTGTATGTATTAGTACTGGTAAAAAAGTAAATCCAGCTCACCTTTCCTTTCTACCCCTGGTGCACGGACAGGTGCAGGTCCACCTTGATTTTCAACATAAAAAGGAAGGAGTCCAGCACGTAGTAATTCTTTCAAGTCGCTTTGGTCTTTATTTGTAATCGTATTTGTATTTGCTACGAATAAGAACTATATTGTTCGAAACGCGTCAACGAGAGGGTGAGGGATGATGATGTTCACTGGATGTATGTTTAAGGATTACAAATAAAGACCAAAGCGACTTGAAAGAATTAGTACGTGCTGGACTCCTTCCTATTTATGTGTGTATTAGTGTCTATCCCTTGAACTTCTCCCTGCAGCACTGCAAGAATTAACTCCCCTTTTTGCCTTGTGTTCAGCTGTTTGACTAATGAGCTCTCCTATATATGCTGGGCTGTTTTTTCCATCCCTGGGCTCAGCAATAGATACGTTTTGGTTTTACGTGCTTGCAAGTCCCTAAAAACAGAGGTATAACTGTTTTGTCCGTCTGTGTACCAACTTCTGCCTATTTCCTGGATCCTGGCTCTCTGATGCCTTACCTGGCCCATAACTGTTCAATGTACTGACCCTAAGCCGTCTACTCTGACCTCTGGACTGTCTTTCAGATTTCCCTGCACTCTCCCCCCCCTCCCCCTAGTGCTTGCCACTGGTGTCCCTGACCTCACTGGGTCAGCAGCAAACCACAACACAACTAATCCAAGAGACAGTGGCCTATTGGCCTCCTTACAGTGAAGACCAAATGCCTGTATAGGGGTTAAAGGGTGAAAACTAGGGGACCACCAAGATAACACTCTCAGGACTGGCTCAAAGTCAAACTAGTTAGTTGGTACAATAGGTCCACACTCATTGCCAGTGACAATAGATAGATAAATAGATTTGAGATAGATAGATAGATAGATAAGGAATGAATGAATGCAGATAGTCTTTGAGGTGCAGCCTCTGCCACTAGCTGCAGAGTTGAAAGTGATGTGAGAGAAGGAGTATCTTCTCCAGTACAGTCCTGTAGCAGCAACCATTTTGTAACTTGTAGAAAGAGCACCTTGAAAACTTGGTTTTCGAGATACCAGGGTGAAATAATTAACGACCCTGGTAAAATTCATTACTTTGTAGCTAAATTTCACTAATTATGATATTTTTCCCACAGTTGCATTTCAATTAGTCATTTTCATAAACTATTTTATCACCCAAGGTTGCAAGCCCCTCATCCTGGAGATCCCACCTTACTCATGGTCATCTGTTCAGATTAGGGTCTGCTGGTCACAAGAGATCTGTTTCCATGGATGACATTCTACAAGGGTGGGGGAGTATTCTTTTTTATTATAGAGGTTATAAGGGAATGTTTTTGTCTGTAGAAACTTCCATTCCCTAACTAAGTATGTTTGCGGAGGTCGTTTTAATCAGCGTTTTATTCAACATCGACGTGTGTTGAGGTTTTTGTGATTATTCATTGACAATAGCTTGTTTCAAAAGCCTTCTGATGTTGGAATTCAAATGGGAAGGGAATTAAATAAAATATTATATAATTTAAAAAAAATAATTGTAAAAAGTAAGATCAGGCAGACACTCAGTTACAAGAAGATGGCATTATAATGGATCTCCATCTGAAAAATGAACAGTCACATTAATATACTGTACAACCACAATTAAGTTGATTGCTACACAGTTAGAATAGCTTACTTAATCATAAATTCTTTATCAAATTCGAGTGTGCTTCCTGCCAGAGAGAAGAGCTTAGGTAATAGGTCCTGATTGAAACTTTATACATGTAGATATTTAATTTATAATAAACCGAGTAGAATTTGCTCTTTTTAGATTGAATTTGTTCTTCTGTAAATTATGCAGTGACTCTACTTTTGTATATTTTTTTCTTTTGTGCTCATTATTATCTATTTTTTAAAATGCCAGTATCTCTATATTCCTTTTATCATAGGGAGGGCAAAAAAATAATATTTCAGCCTTTAGTGACTGTCCAAGGTATATTTTTTCTTTAAAGGCTCTGCACATCTTCAGGAGAATTTTTTTTTGGGCTAAAAATCTTTTTTTTTTTCAATTGGTCTTTATTAAAAATATTCTGTCTAGCTGTGTGAATCGTACTTTCACTTACACTTGCCCGTCATCTAATAACTCTTATTTTTAAGTTAATTAGTAGCTCAAAAACACCTATTTAAGCCCCATTCCTATCAGCTAGAATGGGTGTTTATAAGGTCAGAGAGCAAAGTTAAGGTGCCTTTAGCTCAGCTGCTTGACAGAACACAGTAAAAATACAGATCCTGCTACTGGATAATCTGAATAGGCTCAACATTTTAATAAAGACTAATTGAAAAAACATGTGTACAATTCAATAATAAATAAAAATTGGCAAAAAGGTGTACATAGCCTTCAAATTCACCCCGATAACCCAGGACCTATGATAGGAAGCATCCTTACATTAAAAATGAAAGTCGATCAGCTCACCTCGCCAAGTGCACAGGATCTGGATGACTTAATCCATATGAAACCTATATGTAAAAAGTTGATCCAGCAATGTAGCTGACTAAAACTTGACCTTTATTGAGTCATATAAAAACAGCAAACATGTAATCTACAATACAGAAATAACACACTCCTCTGACGCATTTCTGTCCTGTACGGGCCCGTATGATAGATATAAAATAATCATGATTATTCATGATATAAACTATGATTAACGGCCCGTGCAGGACAGAAAGGGCATGTACAGGACAGTAAACAGAGGAAAATACAATGTATGTTTGCACAATTGTTTTCCTTTTTTCAGACAGTTTGTGTATTCTGATCTAGGTTAGGGGCCTACCACTATTTTACCAAGAAGACAACAGTGCTTCCTAATGTCTACTACCTCTGAACTATTATTAAGCCATATATCCTATTAAACCTTATTATTGATAAGTCCTGAATGTACAATGATAACAATAGATGGGCACATGACTTTTGTATACACAAAGGATGGGTTCTTGGATTATTTTCCTCCGCTGGGCCCAAGAAGCTTCAGTCTGACATTGACTTTAAAGGGGGGTTAGTTCAATTGGCCAAGCAACCACCTTACTTCTTGTCCAGGTGACCACAACTTCAGCATCTGTTTCTACCTAAGTCATTACTGAAATCATTTTAGTAAGTTTTATGTGCTGTAAAGCTGACTTCCTGTCCATACTACATAGGCTTTTATCTTAGATCCAGCCCACTAGGAACTGAGTAGCAGAAAAGAATACGAAAGAATCACAAAGCTTCAAAAATGCACAAATGAAGGCTAAACACAGACATGAGCTATTTGTCTAGGATTTGGTTTAGGAGGCTTAGTAAGATATTTTATAGAAAGTAGAGTAAGTCTAAATTGAAAAAAAAACTAAAACTTTAGGGGAGATGTATCAACCAAAGAAAAAATGGAGTAAAGTTGCCCAAGGTAATTTCTCATTTGAAAAATGAAACGGGTAACTTGATTGGTTTTCAGGAGCAACTGCTCCACACATAGCAGTTCTGATGCATCTACCCCATTGTTTCCCTAAGGACAATGAAAGCATAACATTAAGATTTTGTACCACAATGAAATCTAACAATCTATAGAATAGCTAGGGAATTGTTGTGTCTCTTTGTTTTTTCTCAACTCAGTTTTTTTCAAAGACACACGTTTACTGCATTTTAAAGTTGGTTATGTGCCTCCAAAAAAATCTAACCGAAGCCAACAGGTGAAGTAGCATAATACTTTTCTAGCCAGATTTGTAGTTTATCTTTTATTCACTTGTTGCAAAAATGCTGTTCTATCTAAATACCTTGGGCAAAGAAGTGGCTCTTTGGTGATTCATACCCTACCATAAGACTTAGCATGTGGGGCTCAAATTCCCAGTGCTAGGACATTGTTCGTACATCCTACTGATAGTCTGTCAATTTGTTGTGAGAAATGTTCCACTTTGAACAACCTCGGTTTCTTCATGATCTCCAAAATAGAGACAATGTAAAATATTGTAGTTTGATACCTTTTAATGTGTAAGTACAATAAATGATGTTATAAGGCAAGCATTTGAGACTCGCAGGTCTCTTCTTCAGGCCAGAAATTAAAAAATCTCTAAAGAAACATGGCTAATACGGTACCAAACTGTTTTTCTTTAAAATGTTCATTGATACTCAGATGATCACAAAATGTTTCTGTAAGGGGATCACCAGTGATCAGCAGTAATTTGTGAGGAAGCCCACCAGTAATTGTTCCATTTCCAGCAGTGTCACCACAGGGAAAATTAAGAATTATGCAGTAAGGGTAAGTTCACAGTTGTGTTTCTAAATCCAAAAGGCTCTTCAAGTAACCTGTTCCAGCATAAATGCTGGCTGTTGGCCAGGCAAAAACTGCTGCCTGCAGCAGTATTTGTCTGTCTGAAACCCGGCATTTATGATCCTATTATAGTCAATGGGAATCCGGCGATTAATACTAAATTTCAACAATGCCAGATCCGGTAAACTCCAGCAGGCTGTTCCCTGCTGGAGGAGGTTACCGGAGATGTGAACGAGCCCTTAGCAAGTAATCTGGAGCAAGACAAGTCTCTTTGCAACTGACATATGAAGATCCCGAAGAGAAGACATCCCACCCCTTTTTAGCTAAGAATTTCCTAATAGGGTATATGAAAGTGGGTTTTCTAATCGAGACAACTCCTTTAAGTTATTAATATTAAACCTTTTATACTAATAGGGGGTTGTTATAGTTGCTGCACATGGCCACTTCCTCTCTGAACGCCTGCTTCTGGCACTCCTAGGTTCCAGCAGCTCAGACCTGCTGACCTCTCTACTAAGGACCTGACGACCACTATGTTCTGGTGGTTCACCTGCAGTGGAGTCCAAATACCTGTAAAGGGGTTAAAGGCAAAAGACCACAGGAGCCACTTAGATATTTCCCTTATGAGTAGACCTAAGTTAAATCAGTTTCTTTCTCTTTGCAACAGGGTTGTTCTCATCTGGACATTTGTGGCATATTGATAGGGACCAAATATGGGACCCAATCCTAGGTCAAGAACAGGGCCCTGCCGTTAATGGAGAGCAAATTGAGCATGTGTGGCTCATTTCTTTTGGGAAGTCCAATGGCAGTGAATGGAGGGGTGGCCGTGCATACGTGGCTTTTACCATTCCCTGCTATTGGACTTCTGAAAATAGCTAGACTTGCTCGATTATTTTTGTAAGTCCCACAGTAGTGTATAGAGAGGACCTCGCACATGTGCATTGTGCTCTCCATTCATTGCAGGTCCTTGTTCATGAGATAAGAACTGGTGTGCCATAAATGTCCAATTAGGACAACTTCTTTAAAAGGGTTTTTCCAGGACTTTACTACTGATGATCTGGATGGCTCATCAGTATCTGACTGGTGGGGGTCCAACACCCAGGGCCTCTGCCGATCAGCTGTGTGAAAAGGCATCCAAGCTCACAGTAGCTTTCCAGCCTTCTCTTATCTTAGTCTAGGGCATGTGATGTCCCACTCATCATTCACATGGCCTAGGCGCAGCTCATCACCATTGAAATAACGGGCTGAGCTGCGATACCAAGCACAGCCGCTATCAAATGGATGACGCTGTGCTTGGGGAGCAGAGAGAAGGTTGTGGTTAGAGATGAGCGAATTTCATGTTAAGAAATTCGTTCACAATTCGTTTCATGGTAAAAGCAGAATTGCGTTACCACGGACCATAACACAATTCTATGATGGAATGCATAACAGAATGCCTTTAGAGACATTCCATTATTCATTCCATCATAATAGAAGTCTATGGGCTGCAAAACAGATCCGTCCTGGTTCCGTTATGCAGGAGAGGACTCCCCTCCATAACGGATATGGGACGGATCCGTTTTGCAGCCCATAGATTTCTATTATGATGGAATGAATAACGGAATGCCTCTAAAGGCATTCCGTTATGCATTCCATCATAGAATTGTGTTATGGTCTGTGGTAACGGAATCCATAACGCAATTCGGCTTTTACCGCGAAGCGTGAACGAATTTCAAAATATTCAATTCGCTCATCTCTAGTTGTCGTGCTACTGCAAGTTCTGGTGCCTTCTCAAACAGCTGATCGTCTTGGATTCTGGGTGTTGAATCCCCACTGATCGGATACTACTGATGAGTAGAAAAGTCTCTGAAAACCCTTTTAACTATTTCCCTCAACTTCAAAAATGTAATGTATTTTTAATATGACCCAAGGTTTTTATTATCTTATCCTTATGTTTAGGGTTTTCCTGGTAGTTTAATTCAGTCCACTGTATAATCATTATGCTCAGCTTCTCTGTGCACACATGTACCGCATTGCATAACACCCAAGGTCAATCCTGTGTAGCAATAATTCTGACAATAAATTGATAAAACTGTAACTGGCGGCATTCCCTGGAGTATTAGGAAGTACACTGCGCTCTTAAACAATCACTGTATCCCCGTATTTGCCATGCTAATCCTCCACATTTGCTCTAGTCTATCTTCAGTTATTACAACCGGTGAAACACTGCTATGTAATTTATCCAACAAGCCTTAGACGTTTTAGTCTAAGAAGGATTTTCTATTGACCAGTAAAGATTTGGAAGCTAAGTAGACCATTCATCATTTAAAGATTCTGTCAACTTTAGAAACAGGAAAAAAGCCATTGCTGTAGTTTTCATCTAATAGACAAAGAAGGAATTGGAAGATGGTGTTCAAAGGCTTGAGTAAGAAAAAAATCACATACTTTATTTAAGTCAACACCCTGCAGATAGCCAGAGAAGTGCTGAGATATAATGAGATGAACGAAGAGCCAACAATTTTCAACTCTACATTTTAAAGAGTCTCATTTTGTACGTTGAAATACATCCTCGTTTTAGTGCCCACGTTGTGGCTGCAACCAGGGTCTTTTGCCGTTCTGTAGAGCAGAACTTAGATTACCATAACTCCACGGAGATCCATGTATGGTTTAGTACAGTGTTCCTCAACTCCAGTCCTCAGGGCTGGTCATGATTTGAGAATATCCAGCAGAGTGAATACCTGTGTAAAGTCCTGATGCATTGACATTAATTATATCACCTGCTCAATACTAAGGAAATCCTGAAAACATGACCGGCTTGTGAGCCCCGAGGACTGGAATTGAGGAACACTGATTTATTTGAACTGTGGCTAGTTCAAGCTTTTGAGATTATAATGTAGACACCAAAATGGGACCATAAGAGGTTGTCCAATGCATAAAAAATGTTGTCTAATAGTGAGAGAGCACTCAATAATAACATATACTCACCTGTTTCAGCTGCATCTGGTGCTTCTCCTTCACAACTCCTATTTCTGTCTCAATTCTCTAGCCTATAAGACTCATTATGTCTACTTGGCACTCTCTGTAGGGAGAAATAGTACCTCCTGACAAAGATCTCTCACCTTAAGCTATTTCTCTCTGTTCTGCACTGATGAATGCAAACACTCGAAAACAGCTGACTGCAGATGAGGTGGTGGTTTAGCTTTAATCCTAAGTCATGTTTCGAGTGCTTTTTAAAAGATCTCATATTGACTTATAGGATCGCTACCTTACAGCTGGTGGCATTAGTGGCAGAGCTTTCTTTCCTTTTTGGAAAGAGGCTAATTTGCATGTTTATTTCCAGAGAATGTGTAGTGGTCTTAGCAATGATACCACCGAGACCAATGATTGGCCGAAACAGGTGAGTATATGTTATTTTATTATTTTAAAGCACGCATAGCCTGTAACTTAATTTTTTATGCACAAAAAAAATAATGGACAATGGTTTCCTTATAACTCCATTTATAATATAGAACAAAATTCCTAATTTGAAGGCAGATGGCTGAAGTCTGCAAATTATTTTAGGCAAATGTGCATCTAAAACTGCTGGCGTGTCAGCCGCTAAAGCCAGTGTGTAGGGTCATTGACTTCACCTTGTTCATTGTGGTTTTTAGTAGAGATGAGCAAAGTTATCAAACATTCGATTCAGCTGCTTCTCTGAATTTCACAAAGAAATTAAATTTATGATGAATTACTTTGTCACAAATCGTATTCCATTGAATGTAGTGGGCGCAATGACGGAGAACGGTGATCGTACCATCCCGGCCCCATCATTGAACCCCTCAGATGCTGCGTTCATAGCTGATTGCAGCAACATTGAGGCCTTTCAGGGGTTAATCAGTGTAAAACAAAATACTCGACTCATTAATCTGCGCGTGGAGAGGCCATCACAACTATCTTGATTGAAGAAACCATGTAAAATCTTGCGCACGGCCATGTGATGACTTGATCACTGATGACATCCTCGCTCCTGGCCAGCACACTGAGGGGTGATGTCACACATCACCGTGTGAGAGATTTTGCACGGTTTCTACAATCAGAATGGCCATGAAGGCCTCTCCACAAGGAAATGGATGAGGTGAGTATGTTTTTTTTGTTTTGTTTTTTACCGCCAATTCAGGAAAAATGTATTTGTAACCATGAAGCGCGAGGAAATTCGGCTTTGTGGTGAATTGAATTTCTCCTGAAATTCGGATTGAAGTCAATTTGTTTCACTTTAATTCGCTCAACACTAGTTTTCAGACTTCTAAGTTCTGCCTCTAAGAACATGGATTTAGGGGTTAGTTTTAGGGATGGGCGAATCGGCTTCGGATGAAACATCCGAAGACCATTTGCATAAAACTTTGTTCCAATACTGTACGGAGCAGGAGCTCCGTACAGTATTATAATGTATTGGCTTCGATAAGCCGAAGTTATTGCTTCACGAAGTCTTGCGAGACCTTGGGTAATGACTTCATAAATTTATTTGTACTGTAAAAAAAACATTTTCCGAACTCGGGTTCGTTTCCAAGTGGTACCTTGGAGTCAAACCCGAGTTTGGGAAATGTTTTTTGAAAGTACAAAATAATTTATGAAGTTAATAGAATATACAGTATATATTGGGGGGCACTCTGCTATCTGGTGTTGCACAGAATATTCATATACGTATTTATATATAACATTTATATATTTATTATCACAAAGACATACTAAATATAAAATAAAAAAAATTATAATAAAAATAATAAATAAAAATGGTTGAAAATGAATCAGATATATTGTTAATTGCAAAAGTTCATGTACATAATGATATTGTATTTGCTATTCGTGTTGGTTTGCAGTCTCACAACAACTAGATTAGTATATTGCAAGGGTGAAAACCTGCACTGAATCCAAATACTCAATTGGCATACAGATGTAGCAGGGTTAACACACAAACTCTTAACTCTAATTTCTTAACTCATCGAGGTATCTTGAAACAAAAGCCATTGAAAAGCAATTAAAGGCGTTTTCTTAACGCATTTCGTTTAGATAACACGTCTCATAAAGCATGAGTGTTACCTCTACTACATCTGTATTCATGAATCAGACCACTCACTGCCATTGGTCAATAAAAGGATAAAAATAAAATAAAAATAAAAATGTTATTATCAAATGTCAAATATCCACAATTTTCTGGTAATCCTCCTTTTGATGATCTTGCAGCTACCATGTAGTGGATCAATGTCCAATCTGGTATTTATATTTGCAGGTATATAGTTAATAGTCCCGCTAGGACGTGAATGAACGCTGTATAAAAAGAGATATTTAGTCTATGGAGAGAGTGATATTATGTCTCTTCTCTATTCATAACATTGTGTCACTTCTGTGTTGTTCAATTAAATTCAAAGTGGTTAATTCATCGTTTTATATTATTGTTAAGAGGTACACTGTGTTTAGACGGCAGCTAGGTTTGAATGGCGGCTGGAGCTCACCGGCCCGGCTGATGCGGCGTCCCACGTCATCCGGAACCTGTTGGTTGAATCGGCCGCCGGATGCTATTAAATATGCTGCTGCTCTTGGATCTCCTGGCTAGTAAATGTCAGCGTGGATTCATCCGATCTGGGCTGTTGTGCTATAGCATTTTGTTGAATTCAAATCCATGGTATTAGTAACCGCAATCTTTGTACCACATTCACTGATACACCGCTAAGAAACACCAGACGCGTTTCGGAGTAACAAACTCCTTCTTCAGTGGTGAGCAGTGTATGTTCACTTTCTGCAATTTAAAAAGTTATCCCTTAATTGGAAGAAGAGTGATGTCTTTAGTCCCCATACCTATGAAAACATGGATCGGAATGTATCTTCAGACATATCTTGTGTCTATCTATCACAGATACAAACAATTTTATATGTATATATATCTTATAAACATATACAATTTTTGTATCTGTGATAGATTGACACAAGATATGTCTAAAGATACATTCTGACTATTTAAATTTCAGAAAGTGAACATACACTGCTCACCACTGAAGAAGGAGTTTGTTACTCCGAAACGCGTCTGGTGTTTCGTAGCGGTGTATCAGTGAATGTGGTACAAAGATTGCGGTTACTAATACCATGGATTTGAATTCAACAAAAGCGCTAGAGCACAACAGCCCAGATCGGATGAATCCACGCTGACATTTACTAGCCAGGATATCCAAGAGCAGCCGCGTATTTAATAGCATCCGGTGGCCGATTCAACCAACAGGTTCCCGATCACGTGGGACGCCGCATGGGACGCCGCATCAGCCGGGCCGGTGAGCTCCAGCCGCCATTCAAACCTAGCTGCCGTCTGAACACAGTGTACCTCTTAACAATAATATAAAACAATGAATTAACCACTTTGAATTTAATTGAACAACACAGAAGTGACACAATGTTATGAATAGAGAAGAGACATAATATCACTCTCTCCATAGACTAAATATCTCTTTTTATACAGCGTTCATTCACGTCCTAGCCGGACTATTAACTATATACCTGCAAATATAAATACCAGATTGGACATTGATCCACTAAATGGTAGCTGCAAGATCATCAAAAGGAGGATTACCTGAAAATTGTGGATATTTGACATTTGATAATAACATTTTTATTTTATTTTTATCCTTTTATTGACCAATGGCAGTGAGTGGTCTGATTCATGAATACAGATGTAGAAGAGTTAACACACATGCATTATGAGACGTGTTATCTAAACGAAATGCGTTCAGCAAACGCCTTCAATTGCTTTTCAATGGCTTTTGTTTCACGATACCTCGATGAGTTAAGAAATTTGAGTTAAGAGTTTGTGTGTTAACCCTGCTACATCTGTATGCCAATTGAGTATTTGGATTCAGTGCAGATTTCCCCCCTTGCAATATACCAATCTAGTTGTTGTGAGACTGCAAACCAACACGAATAGCAAATACAATATCATTATGTACATGAACTTTTGCAATTAACAATATATCTGATTCATTTTCAACCATTTTTATTTATTATTTTTTATTTTTATTTTATTTCTATTTAGTGGTTTGTGATAATAAATATATTCATTTTATATATATAAATACGTATATGAATATTCTGTGCAACACCAGATAGCAGAGTGCCCCCCAATATATATATTCTATACCATAGCTTTAGACTGGTTGAGCCACTGTGACTTGATTAATTTATGAAGTTATTACCCGAAGTCTCGCGAGACTTTGCGAAGCAATAACTTTGGCTCATCGGAGCCAATACATAATAATACTGTACTGTATGGACTTTCTTTTCCTCGACTTGTTCGCAACTCCGCTCTATCTGGTATAGCAGCTCAGGTCTACTTTACTGAATATGGATGATCACTCTCCATCCACAAACTGTGCCTCAATATAAAATATATTCAATATACAATTTTATTCCACTAATTTTATTTTATGTGAAATAAAAAAACACTCGATGTAAATGTTATCATTACATTACATTTTTTTTTGTTTGTGCAATTTTTTCCCTTTTCATATCTATTCCTGTATAGTGGTTTCCTGGACTCATTGCTTGCTTCTGGTTTGTCTTTGTTGTTGTACCTAATTTCCCTCTTGCATAACAAATATTCTTCGAACGATGATATGGAAAAATGAATCGGAGTCCGCGCTAATAGTGATTGTACTTAGCTGTAGATGTCAGCCCTCAGGGGCGTTATTAGCTGTCAGACACGGTGAATGGATTACGGAGAATCAGGAGCTGCTGTCAGACTCGATTAGTGACACCTGTAGGCAATTATGTGATCACCTCACCCGTTACTGCTCGCTAGGCTATTGATTCTGTCCCATTGGCCGCCACTGCTCTCATTATTCACCTATTTATGACCTTCGCTTGGTTCTTTCTGACTAATTCTCTTAGAACTACCTGCCCCATGATTGCTTACTAATGTCTGGGGTGACCTTGGTCTGTTTCCAATGCTCCTTTCTTGGGCATAATCTATTCACGTCGGATAATATTAATATAAAGTATTATATATGTAGTGCCAACAGAATATGCCTCTGTCTATTTAGTCAAATGTCCTGCCTATGTTCTTGAATGTTCCTTTAGGCCAGGAGGAATATATCTACTAAACAGGATTGGGTTCCACACTTGCAAAGCTGTGATATTGCCTTGATGGTCCAGTAGATGGATATTCATTACAATGCGCTCCACCCCTCTAACTCGCTAGTGGTGAGCTTGTCCTAACAGACCCATAATCTGGAAAGAGCGTGGCCAAAGCTATATCAATGTTGTTTAATGATGTCCTATACTTTGCTCTTTGTCTGTAGGCACCACATTCAGTCATCATGTATAGGTTTTTTTTCAAATTGCACAAATAATATTGTTGCAAATAGTGATGAGCGAAGTATTCAAAAATATGATTTGGCTGCTTTGCCGAATTTTACCCAAAAATTTGCTTTGTGACAAATTACTTCATCATCAAGCGCATTTCACAATGAGCGGCAATTGTGCCGCCCCCCATCATTGTACCACTCAGATGCCATGTTCATCGCTGATCGCGGCATCTGGCAGTAATAACACAGTGTAAAATAAATAAAAAATAAAAAATGTAATCATACTTACCTCATCCATCTAATCACATCAAGCCGTCATCAAGCTGTGATGACGTCATCAGGTAGGCCGGCGTGGTGACATCATACGTCACCGCGCATTGGATTTCGTGCGAGATCTTTAATCCAGGTGGCGGCGGCCGGATCGTCACGATCAAATGGATGAGGTAAGTATGATTTTTTTATTTTTTTTTAACACCATTCAAGGAAAATCGATTTACTACCAACGAAGCACGAGGAAATTCTGCTTCACGGCAAATCGAATTTTCCCAGAAATTTGGATCAAGTGGACTTCGATTCGCTCACCACTATTTACAAGCATCAACATGATAACCACCATCCTTGGTATCTGTCTGGCTATGTTTTTGCATCATACCCTGCCCATATCAATCTTGATATTGATTACGTTTTCCGTTAAATTTGACGCTAGATATAGAAGTGCCTGTTGATGGGAAGTAAGGGCAGTCCATGCTCTATACTAAATTAAACTGCTACAAAATGATACAGTATCTAAAATTCCAATTTTTTATTCTCTTGAAGCTGCCACTAGAGGGAACTCAGCAGAGACCGCACCTTTCAATCGAAGACAGTGGCAGCGATCAGCTGATCACCCCAGTATTCTGCTCCTTGCTCCCCCAGCAAACAGCTTATTTTGCAAGTAGGAGCTATGACCAGCCAGGCATTTCTCCTGCAGTGACCTCATGTAGGAGATATTATTATATGCCAGCCTTTCAGAACAATGTAGGAGGATCCTTAACAGGGCACTAGAGCATGTAGACGGTTGCTTTTGTCTTAAGACAAATCCAATAATGGGAGCTGTATATATCCATGAGAAGTTAGCTCCCCCTGTTGGTGTCTACAGGCACCTAGGATTTATTTTTATTTTTTTAACTATCACTGTATAAGTAGAAGCAGGGGAATCTTTTCACAAAAAAGAAGCTAGAATCTGTATAAATAGGTATTATTACACAAATTGACGTATAAATTTGGAATGGTAGACATTAACTACCTTAAATAAAGGAAAATGTGTCAGGCTGGCCATGGATCTTACAGGGAAATTTCCTGGTGGGAAAACTGCCCAAGCCCCCTCTCTACCACTGGCCATGTACATATTGATCAGATGCTTTCAGTAGTAATTAACACTGGGAGCATTAGGTACCTATCTACCTACCCTGCTTTTCACTCTCATATGCCACAGGCCACTGTATAAGGCAGTGTAGAAATAGTGCAGCAACACAGACGTATCAGGCCACTAGCTGGAAAAGGCCTGTGCCCTGCACCAGAGGAGGCAGCTTGGAATAGCACTGGGGAGCATAATACTGGGGCACTTTAGGGATTATTACTAGGAAAAGTCCAGGCAACATGCAGAAGGTAGGGCTGGCTTAAGCTCACCTCCTAAGCCCTTGATCCACATCTTAATTAGAGACAACTGTAAAAGGACAGAACGTGGCAGATGGTGCTGGTCACCAGAAATGAACAACTTCTGGCCCAGTATATTGGGCTACACTGTGGTATTTGGTTCTACTGGGACAGTATTTTGTGCAGCACTATGGTATTGCTGACCTCGACTACTTGTGTCGGCCCCATCTACTTATGTTGGCCCTGTCTACTTGTGTTACAACATGGAGCCACTTTTATTAATTTATTTTTTCCAGGGCCACTTTTTCCCAGTCCACCAATTTTATTGACTTTTATTGGCCTTCATTCTTATGTTCTATAGATATTTCTCCACATTTCACAACCTACAGTACATGTGTCTTATTAGATAGAACCCAATATATCTCATGCTCCTGCCTTAGGCCTAGTTCACATGTCAGTGTTTGGTCAGTGATTTCCATCAGTGATTGTGGGCCATAACCAGGAGTTAATCCTACACAGAGATAAGGTATAAAGGTAAGATTTGCTCCTGTTCTTCACATCTCAGCTGTATCTGGCTTTGGCTCACAATCATTGATGGAAATGATTGACCAAACACTGACCATGTGAATAAGACCTTAGACATTGAGGTAATGATGAATTCAAGTCCTCTTGTCAATGAATGAAGACATTACCTGAGCATATGGGATGTATGGAACACCATATCTACAGCCGGCCTATCTTAGCTAACCATCTCATTTCAGGTTTAGCTATTTTAATTTGCATCGAGGCAGCATAATTACTGTCACCTTCCAATTGCTTCTGCACACTGCTTGCGGGCTGTATTTACGGCTGTTAAGACAAGTCTGCTCATGTGTAAAGTGGCAGTCAAAATAATAAATTATTGAAGGTAGCATACATCGACAAGGTCTTCTCCTGCATGCTGATTAATTGCAGCCTCCATGCTACGCGGACTAGCTTCTCCATGACTGTGCCAAGGGGCCCACTACAATGACACTCTTGGCAAGTGGTCAAAATTGGTTGAGGTTTCCAATAGAGAGAGAGAGGCATTAACCTGTTAATCACTGGATGCCTTACATACATAGTGTATACTCTTGGGCAAATTTAATGGCCTCTGATCAAGCAGGTGCAGACCATTTCTGTGATTACCTGGTTCCATAGAGAGAATCCAGGTTCTTCATCTCCCACCCCTCAAAGAACACACACACACTCCAAAAACATACATCAGAACAACTGAAAGAAAATGAGTATTCCATTTAAACCCTGTATTTTTTGAGTGAATCTGTCACCACACCCAAGGTCTAGCAAATGTAATACAACATCAATACCACTGTTCTCGCTTATTCCCATCCAGCATTGAACTGGCCCACCAAAGTACTAGAGGATCCTCCGGTGGGCCAAGGCCTTCTTACCATAGTGGGCCCTAAAGGTTCAGAAGAATAAATAAAAAAAACACTTGGAGAAACCTTATTAAGACAATAACTTGTCTCTAGGGTCTACTTCTTTGAATCAAAATCTATTAGACTTTATTGATGGTATGGGGGTTGGGCCCTGAGAATAATTTCTTCTGGTGGGCCCAAGGAACCTCAGTTTGACACTGGTCTATTAGTCAAGTTATAAGTCTATAATCACCCCCTGTTCCCCAAATTGTTGTTGGAATACATTTTGAGGTCTTCTCAGCATGCTCACATAATGGAGAGGTTTTCTGAGTGCATGCTCATGAGTCCTCAATGTATTCCAGAACCAGTTTGAGGACGCAGAGCATGTGAACAAGGGGTGAATATGGACATATAACTTTAATGGGCTTGTGTCATCAGTGACCTCCCTATGCAACTGTTTGCATAGACACATAGTTGTGGTTCAAACAAAACAGCCAAGGAAGGGCTGGCCACAGAAAGGAGCGGACCTTATGTGCAACAAGAACAATGGTGATGTCTACAAAAAACAGTATGACAAAAACTGTATGTGCTATGTGGTATGAAAAAGATAATGCAACACAATTTGAGAAGCTCAACAACTTAAAAAAAAAAAAAAAAGACCTTACAGCCCATAACCCATAACGAGGGCAAAAACCTTTCTGGTCATTAAGGAGTTAAAAGTTACATGTTATTACGGTTCGAAAAGAAGAATAAAATGATGTAGTGTATACCGATTGTATATGATGAGATTCTTAAAGGAGGCAATTCTAAGAATAACTTATTCAATTAGGACCTTCATGATGGACCTCAGTGGGATATGGACGCGGTGACATACACTACAGATTGAAGAACAGAATGGATTGTTAATGTGATTTCTACCAGTGAACCAATGTAGCATATTCCATTAGGGTTCCTCAGCAGGTGAATCCAAAAAGTCTGCAATGATGCAGCTCGTGTCCTGGTACTGCATCCATTCAGACGGATGATTTTATTAAGATTTTTGTTCTTCACTGAATCATATGATGCAAAAAATATATTATATCTGGGCTCTAAAAGATGACAATGAGGAAGGAGCAAATGTGTTCTGTAAGATTATTTTTTGCAAGAAGTGTAAGAACTGAATAAATAAATTCACTGCAAATAATCTTGAAAGGGTATGTCCACCTATACGTATGTGTGTGTATATATTATCTACATAAACAGTTGAGTACGTTTGTACTGTTTTTACATTACATTACTTAACTCTAGGAGTCACTGTGTACATACATTACATTACTTATCCTGTACTGTTACATCCTGTATTATACACCAGAGCTGTACTCACTATTCTGCTGGTGGAGTCACTGTGTACATACATTACTTATCCTGTACTGTTCCTGAGTTACATCCTGTATTGTACTCCAGAGCTGCACTCACTATTCTGCTGATGGAGTCACTGTGTACATACATTACATTACTTATCCTGTACTGATCTGAGTTACATCCTGTATTATACCCCAGAGCTGCACTCACTATTCTGCTGGTGCAGTCACTGTGTACATACATTACATTACTTATCCTGTACTGATCCTGAGTTACATCCTGTATTATACTCCAGAGCTGTACTCACTATTCTGCTGGTGGAGTCACTGTGTACATACATTACTTATCCTGTACTGTTCCTGAGTTACATCCTGTATTGTACTCCAGAGCTGCACTCACTATTCTGCTGATGGAGTCACTGTGTACATACATTACATTACTTATCCTGTACTGATCTGAGTTACATCCTGTATTATACCCCAGAGCTGCACTCACTATTCTGCTGGTGCAGTCACTGTGTACATACATTACATTACTTATCCTGTACTGATCCTGAGTTACATCCTGTATTATACTCCAGAGCTGTACTCACTATTCTGCTGGTGGAGTCACTGTGTACATACATTACTTATCCTGTACTGTTCCTGAGTTACATCCTGTATTGTACTCCAGAGCTGCACTCACTATTCTGCTGGTAGAGTCACTGTGTACATACATTACTTATCCTATACTGACCCTGAGTTACATCCTGTATTATACACTAGAGCTGCACTCACTATTCTGCTGATGGAGTCACTGTGTACATACATTACATTACTTATCCTGTACTGATCTGAGTTACATCCTGTATTATACCCCAGAGCTGCACTCACTATTCTGCTGGTGCAGTCACTGTGTACATACATTACATTACTTATCCTGTACTGATCCTGAGTTACATCCTGTATTATACTCCAGAGCTGTACTCACTATTCTGCTGGTGGAGTCACTGTGTACATACATTACTTATCCTGTACTGTTCCTGAGTTACATCCTGTATTGTACTCCAGAGCTGCACTCACTATTCTGCTGGTAGAGTCACTGTGTACATACATTACTTATCCTATACTGACCCTGAGTTACATCCTGTATTATACACTAGAGCTGCACTCACTATTCTGCTGATGCAGTCACTGTGTACATACATTACATTACTTATCCTGTACTGATCCTGAGTTACATCCTGTATTATACTCCAGAGCTGCACTCACTATTCTGCTGGAGGAGTCACTGTGTACATACATTACTTATCCTATACTGACCCTGAGTTACATCCTGTATTATACTCCAGAGCTGCACTCACTATTCTGCTGGTGGAGTCACTGTGTACATACATTACATTACTTATCCTGTACTGATCCTGAGTTACATCCTGTATTATACTTCAGAGCTGCACTCACTATTCTGCTGGAGGAGTCACTGTGTACATACATTACTTATCCTGTACTGATCCCGAGTTACATTCTATATTATACTCCACAGCTGCACTCACTATTCTGCTGGTGGAGTCACTGTGTACATATGGATGTAGCAGGGTTAACACACATGCTTTATGAGACATATTATCTAAACTAAATGCAACTAAATGCGTTAAGCAATTGCTTTTCAATGGCTTTTGTTTCAAGATAATGCGATGAGTTAAGAAATTTGAGTTAAGAGTTTGTGTGTTACACCTTCTACATCTGTACATTACTTATCGTGTACTGATCCTGAGTTACATCCTGTATTAGGCCTCTTTCACACTTGCGTTGTCCGGATCCGGCGTGTACTCCACTTGCCGGAATTACACTCCGGATCCGGAAAAACGCAAGTGTACTGAAAGCATTTGAAGACGGATCCGTCTTCAAAATGCTTTCAGTGTTACTATGGCAGCCAGGACGCTATTAAAGTCCTGGTTGCCATAGTAGTAGTGGGGAGCGGGGGAGCGGTATACTTACAGTCCGTGCGGCTCCCGGGGCGCTCCAGAATGACGTCAGAGCGCCCCATGCGCATGGATGACGTGTCCAATGCGATCACATGATCCATGCGCTTGGGGCACCCTGACGTCACTCTGGAGCGCCCCGGGAGCCGCACGGAAGGTAAGTATGCCGCTCCCCCGCTCCCCACTACACTTTACCATGGCTGCCAGGACTTTAGCGTCCTTGCAGCCATGGTAACCATTCAGAAAAAGCTAAATGTCGGCTCCGGCAATGCGCCGAAACGACGTTTAGCTTAAAGCCGGATCCGGATCAATGCCTTTCAATGGGCATTAATTCCGGATCCGGCCTTGCGGCAAGTGTTCCAGATTTTTGGCCGGAGCAAAAAGCGCAGCATGCTGCGGTATTTTCTACGGCCAAAAAAACGTTCCGGTCCGGAACTGAAGACATCCTGATGCATCCTGAACGGATTTCACTCCATTCAGAATGCATTGGGATAAAACTGATCAGGATTCTTCCGGCATAGAGCCCCGACGACGGAACTCTGTGCCGGAAGACAAGAACGCAGGTGTGAAAGAGCCCTTATACTCCAGAGCTGCACTCACTATTCTGCTGGAGGGGTCACTGTGTACATACATTACGTTACTTATCCTGTACTGATCCTGAGTTACGTCCTGTATTATACTCCAGAGCTGGACTCACTATTCTGCTGGTGGAGTCACTGTGTACATACATTACATTACTTATCCTGTACTGATCCTGAGTTACATCCTGTATTATACTCCAGAGCTGGACTCACTATTTTGCTGGTGGAGTCACTGTGTACATGCATTACTTATCCTATACTGATCCTGAGTTACATCCTGTATTATACTCCAGAGCTGTACTCACTATTCTGCTGGTAGAGTCACTGTGTACATACATTACTTATCCTATACTGACCCTGAGTTACATCCTGTATTATACTCCAGTGCTGCACTCACTATTCTGCTGGTGGTGTCACTGTTTACATACATTACATTACTTATCCTGTACTGATCCTGAGTTACATCCTGTATTATACTCCAGAGCTGCACTCTCAATTCTGCTGGTGGTGTCACTGTTTACATACATTACATTACTTATCCTGTACTGATCCTGAGTTACATCTTGCATTATGTTCCAGAGCTGCACTCACTATTCTACGTGTGGAGTCCAAACCAAAAGAATGCTGCAATATTTTTGCCTTGAAGCCTGCAGAATCGTGAATGCAGCTCTGAAGTAAAAAACTGGCTTTAGCTTACAATAAGCGCAGTGATTGAATAAATGTATTATATAAGAAAGCTTTAAAACTATGTCCAAAAGTGTACATCCCCTTGAAAATGATTTCCCATGTTAACCAATCCTCCTCTAACTAGCGATATCCTGATTTTTCAGATCTGTAGGTAACACAACATTATGTTAATAGAATAATAACATGTAAAGTGTATTTTAGAATGGAGATTTTGAGCTCGTATCCTTCCACATATGTACCAATGACTAGATAATGGTATTCCAGCCCATGGGAATGTTATCCACTGTATGTAGACATGTCTGATTATGGCCTCATACACACAACCATGTGCAAACCGGCCATGTGCATGCCACATTTTCCTAATAGAAGAGCAAGGATAGGATACTTTGTATCCATTACGTAATCGCTGCATGGATGAAGATGGTACACGGATTACATCACTATATACTGACCCATAGAAATGAATGGGTCAGTGTATAATCGGGTTCAGACCCAAAAATGTCATGTGAGTGATGCCTGTGACTGTGTAGGGGATGCAGCTCCCTATGTAAGTATGTGCGTACTTGTGTGGACAGAGGCATAAGCAGGGATGGAGAACATCCTCTTAAAATATTCCCTTTAAATGTTGAAGATCTGTATTATGCTTGAAGTCCATAATGAATTCTATTAATATTTCTTCTTCTCTCTTTTTGCTACTTACCGTACACTTGGCACCTGGTTACCTATTAAAGGTAAGTCAGACATTTCCTTTCCATGTTTTGAATATACTGTACATACTGTATATTGTATTCTTTTTTGTCTCATGTTATTTTTCGCCCCCATAACTTAACATAAATATGTGGGGCGTATTCAATCCAATTCTAAGGGGAGGTCCAGCCATAAATCCGTCCCTGGCTCCATCTGTGTAGTCAATCCATTTCCAGCAGCTGCAGCACGGACCATTTATTTCTAACAATGATCTGCCGCCACGCTTTATTAAAGGGGTAATGTGATGTGGTGAGAGATACGGCTTATAGAAATGTCTGATATACCAAGCGACGGTCGGTGCTAGGAAATATGAGTGATATGAAAATGCAAGTGTCAATTTGGGGGAACTTTCATGGAAATATTCATTTTTACATTGTACTTAATTCAAGATAAGATTAAGTCCTAAACATTACAGGTCACCGAGAAGGACAACCCTGCCACTTATGGTTCTTACACGGAAATGATTATGTGATGCTACAGTAAAATGTTGTAGGAATCTCAAAATGCAGAATATGTGTACAGGTGGAGAACACGATGGTCGCGTCCCAGGGTCATCGAACATCCTTGAGGCTATGGGTTCTGGACATTCCCACAGGGAAACCTCAGGTTAATAAAATTAGGGTAGTCTGCTCTAGTAATGGCTGTGCATAGATGGACTAAAGAGTGGATAGGAATCCAAGTTGGCTGAGACAGTTCATAAGTGGTAGACAGGCAGAGGTCATTTGGACATTGGCCAAATCCAGTGGCCATTGGTGACACAGACATATAAAAGGCTGCGCCGGCAAAACCTGTTATGTGGTCCTGCTAGTGCCTGATGAAGGGCTTATGTTAGCCTGAAACGTTGCAAGCAACTTGTGTGCCCGGCTGAAATATTATGAAATAAATTACTACGTATTATCATCATCATCACGGAGTGCTGTCTAAAAATGTGTGTGACATTTACAGTTCTTGAGGGGGAGCTATAGAACGCAACGCGGACGTGCACCCAACTTGGCCAGTCTCAGAAAGAGTGCTGTGGTCTATTATTTTTTAAAAATATAAAAGGCTGAGGTTCGATGCATATACTGTACTCACTACCCGTAGAGATGTCGATAAGTAATCCAGGAAAATTGTTACAGCCAAATATCGGAATTATAGAATGCCTTTACCTCCTCTACACCAAGCTTTGTTGAAGTACCAATGGTAGTTGGGGTTCCTTGGGAATTAAAATATTTATGGGGCTTCCTCTTGGTACTACAACTGGAGATCCTTCTTCAGGATCAATTGGAGCTGTCGATCTCTTTCAAGCTACTGTGTGGGGCTATGGTTTCTGGTGTTTGGAGATCCAAGTTACTGAAAGATTTCGACTTTTATTATGTCCTTGAGTGGGATACTGTAGATACCTTAACTGACAGCTGAAATTTTCATTTTTGTAGGTACCGTAGTTAGACTTTAGAGCGGTCCATTGGATAAATCTTGATTGTCAGGAAAGTTTATGCTGAGAACAACTGCTTTCCAGAAGAGCTATAAAATAAAAACCAGGCCCCGTTTTTATGCTTTAAAGTATCCATGACATACACTAGCCCATCCCCATTTTTTTTTTCCTGTCCTCCCATTTCGAGGTGGTCTTAATGTGTCTATGCTTAGATCCTCACAAGACATTTCATGAATGGCCATGTGTGTAACATATAGAGAATTATTCAATTTACTGACATATAATGAAATTACAGTCTGTTTCCTATGGCCTTCAAGTCATTATTACTGAGAACAGAATCGCCCCCATTCTCGAGATGAGATGGACAAAGAAGATTTTTACTCTAAGCACCTTTTTGTAAGTTTCCGTTATCATTTTCTGCATCTGAATCCCCGGAATGAGTCATTTGCAGCTGTTCGACATGCTTTTTCTTTCCTCTTATACTGTCGGCACTTGAATTGCTTTCTGCCATTATAGTTATTACTGACATGAAATGACCCTTAACAAATGTATGTCTTATGCATATCATTTGTCATTGGGATTCTGTGCTTTAAAAAACCCTCAAATGAATGAAAATCTTCATAAAGAAAGCAGCCACATTGATAATTACGGGGTTATTTTATGGGAGAAGCTCTTCATTGTAAAGGACATAGAAGATTCTTTGGAATTATGTCTTTTAACCAGTGATATACTGTACATACAAGAGAGGGGTTATCATAGCCAATATCAACATAGGTCTTCCATTAGCAGGTTTATGTTACGGCAATAGATTTGACTTGGTTTTCACCATATAACCCTTATACAGGGATCTGGATTTTGCTGCAGGGGAATTTTGATGACAGCTGACACACCGAGGTCAGGAGACAGGGCACAGAACAGCAAGGGATCAGGCAAAACCATAATCAAGCATGGGCCATGGTCAGGGCAGGCGGAGTAAATGCAATCGAACAGTCCAAGGTCAGGGCAGGCAGCTTAGGGTCAGTACAGAGATAAGGAAGAGTTCAGGTAAGGCAGAGAAGGGTAAAATTCAGAAAATGGGAAGAAGTCAGTAGACAGACACCTTTGCAAAGAACTAGCAAGCTTGACAACCTATTGCTCAGGCACCTTCTCATAGAGGAAGGTGCCTTAAGTACCCAAAGTTGGCCAGCCATCTCCTGGTGGAACTTGGGTGCATGATGGCCTTTTAAGAGCTGGGGGTAGTGTGCATGTGCCCTAAGGGCAGAGAAGGCACAGCCTGTGTGCATGGAGGGAGCTACCCCAGTAGCCATGCCCTCCTGGAAGTAGAAGACTGGGTCCATGTTGCTGGGAGCATGGAGCTGGGAAGGCGAGCAGAGCAACAGCAGCCTTGCACTGCCGCTGTAACAGTCTACAGAAACAAAAAGTCAGCTCACCAGTAGGCTTAGTGGAAGTACACAGATGGTCTGTACAGAAGAGAAATATATGGCTATTACGTAGCTACGTTGTAGGCTATAAGGACTAGGTCTGAACTACATAAGCAAAGCTGATTGTGTTCACCACTGTGGACTTAATATTAATATATTTATTTGAAATCTACTGTACTTCAGTGCTTTTCTTCTCTTCTGTACCGGGATTACAGAAGGGCAACATGCCCTTTCAATGACTTTTGGACCAATTACCTGTTATTTAATTATTCAGTTCCTCTGGAGAAAAGCATCCAGCACTGATGTTTGATAACCGATAGAAAATAGATGGGACAAACCATGGTGGTATCATAAAAGCCACAATGGCAGACACTCCATTAGACACTAACTGTATCCAGTACATAAAAACAAGTGTTGTTCATATGGATCACTGCCTCAGGACCTCCTGAATGGTAGTCTTCAATGATCAATGATATTATCACCAAGTGTATTTATTGAATGTTTTTGTGTTTTTGGCTGTTATTCATTTTATCTGACATCTTGTGAGCATATACCTGAAGAAGATTCCTTCTCCGGATGGAAACACATTATACATTTTATTCAATAAATACGCTTTGAGGAAGTATTAATGAATGTTAAAGACTCTCATTCATGAGGTCCTGAGGCAGTGCTCTGTATGAAGAGCTGTTTGGACTACATTTGATGACCCACCCTGGATCCATTTTGGAGTATTGTTTGGGGAAGCTATTGGTTAGCTGATGTCATGGACTTTGTACTCTGTGGATGATTGCATGTGTTGAATATTGCTGTGCCTGAGCACACACAAGAACACAAGTGATCTGCTCTTTACCTTCCTGTGTCTAAGAAATTGTCAGAATTGTCCTACCCTGTTAAATTTTTTTGTTTTGTTTTGTTTGATTTTTGTTCCTTTCTTTAACTGTATCTGTGGCTAGAAGTTGTATATGCTGGATTCTTCTCAAGGACCTATTCCTCAAGGTAAAACAAGATGTAATCTGATGGTTTCTCAGGAAAAATATGATTTACCAGCCACATTTTTTAACCCTGTAGGGGATAGAGTATACAGTGAGGAACAGAAGTATTTGAGCATCCTGCGATTTTGCAAGTTCTCCCACTTAGAAATCATGGAGGGGTCTGAAATTCACATTATGCACACTCCCATCTCTCTCTCTCACTCTGCTGTACATGTTCTGAATCCAAGGAGCAGTAGAAAGACAGCTATTCCACTGTTACTTTGTCCATTGTGCGTCCAGGACGCACCTACAATGTGAACACCTTTTTGTTGTATAGAACTTTGAATCCTGGCACAGTTTGGTCTTCTCTACTTGCTGCCCCTTACATAATAAAATCAGATTTCCCTTGCAGAATATCCAAGTGATCTCAAACCCATGGGGAAGGAGGTCACCTGACCAACCTGTCCATGACTGTATGCTTGTTCTCGTCCCTCTATCTCTAGGGCACATGCTCCAAATCCAAGGACCAGGGCATGCTCCATAAAAACGTACCTAGTCTGCTGTCTCATTGCCCATTACTATATATCTACAAATATGCAGTAGTCCACATACAGCAAATTTAATTCTTCGCATGCGCCATTATATCAACCATGTCCTGCTTAGTAAAAATCTATCTAGTTTACTGTCTTCCTGTCCATTGCAGTATATATTGGCTTCAGCAGTAGGCCCTATACAGCAAATCGAATACTGTGCATGCACTGATATATCGTCCTGAACGCACAATGGACAAAGCAACAGTGGACTAGCTGTGTTTCTACTGCTCCTTGGATTCAGAACAAGTACAGCAGAGTGAGAGACAGATGGGAGCGTGCATAATGATGGGTTGGTCTTGTTACTGCTCAGGGTGTGACTTGATTGTTTTTTGTTTGGGGCAGCAAGTAGACCAAGACCGGCCTGTGCCACAATTGAACATTGGAAAACATACAAGTGTTTACACTGATATGCAATGTATGTCTAATGCAAATAAAGTTATAGGAAAGTGGCCAACTCCTTTAATGAAAACATTATTTCACAGGAAGATCTACATAAACTGTACTATTCTTAAAATATTTTGTACAAATTTGAGGTTTTGTACTATTTTCCCAATTTATGTCTGAGTTTAGTGTGTTGTGAGATAAATGGCAGATGAGCAGAATTTCTTGACCACACTGGAGATACACAGTACAGAAGACTTTAGATTAGTTTTATAGTGTGAACTGTTCAAAGTTTTAGTTTCTTTCTTTTCCCAAGTCTGGCATCCATCCCAAATTATGTCATGTAAATGCTAAAAGAAATTTTAAAAAACAGTATCCTTTCACCATCACCCATGTGAAGAGTATGAAGTGCTGATTGATTACATGGAGAGTGTCACTCCGGCTTTCTTATAAAGTCAGGACGATTTGCATCACTCTGCTCTGTAGTTCCTTAGCTACCAGCATATAACTACTTTTGTCTAATGTTACGTCTATTGTAAAGACTTCAAAATCGCATCTCCTCCCGCTATTTCTACTTGCATGTAGCTTGATTTTCATTTCTAGAGCTGACTGGGACTTGTAAGGATTTGACAATCAGCTCACAAAAGTTTGTATGGACCTTGTTTTTTACCTCTAAGTTGTAGAATTAGGTGCTAACATTACTAGGGAAGATCTAAACAATTTTTACTTTTCATTGTAATCACTGATGGACAAAGCATCAAATCATTTTGGCTTGTTGGTCACCAATATAGGCTTAATCTGGTGGGTTACACCACAAAATGTTTATGCTCTAGAGATCCAACGATGTACAAATATGATTGGCATGGGTCGGAGTGTGAGACCCCACAAATCTTTAGAACAAGGGGAGAGAAGAGTAATCTTATCACATTCTCTCTCCTTGATGCACGAGACGGGTGTGAGACAGGCCCATAGACTTTCTATTAAGTCTGTCTCACTTTCTGTCCTGCAGAGAGGAGAGAGAATGCGCTAACCAAGCACTTCTTTCCTCTCGTTCTAGATAGAAATAAGCAAATTCCTTAAAAGTTCGATTCGGCTGATTCTACAAATTTCACAAAAAAAATTTGCTTTGTGGTGAATTACTTCATAGTGGGTGCAATGACAGAGAGCTGCGATAGCACCGCCCCCGTCATTGTACCCCTCAGATGTCGCATTCATAAATGATCGCGGCATCTCAGTGTAAAATTAACAATAAAAAAAATTAAATCAAACTCACCGCCTCCATTTGCTCGAAGATCTTGGCCGAAAACCTGTGCGGCTTGAGATTACGTCATCACGCTGGCTGACGTGATGATGTATGTATTCTCGTGCCGCACGGGATTTTGGATGAGATCTTTAAGCAAGATGGAGGCTGGCGGCCCGTCACGAGCAAATGGAGGAGGTAAGTTTGGATTTTTTTGTTTTTTATACTATTTCCGGTTAAATCGATTCGCCGACACGACGCACGAGGAAATTCGGCTTCTAGGCGAATTTAGTTTATCCTGAAATTCGGATCGAATTCCACTTCTAGAGATTTGTAACACAATTTGTACTTGTACCAGGTGCCTGTCCTTTTTTGTTTACTGACCTTGACAAGCTTTGACCTCACTCATTGTTTGTACTCAATTTTGACTTCTATCTCCCTCAGTTCTGATCCAGGCTAGCTTTTATCCATATACGTGCCTCTTCCTTCAGTGCTATACCTAACAGGGTTCTACAGGAAATTTAAAGAATTACACTCTGTTAATGCAAATCATTGAGCTAATGACAATTATTGTAGCGAATAGATGATGTTACTGAATGTAGGACCTCCACATCTATTAACTCGCTAGAACAGTATGGGTTTTCTAAATTAGACCCTTTGCCTAGAGAAAAGATAGGAACATCCAAATTCTATATTAAATTATAAACATCATTAAATAATAAAAAAATATATATGTTCATTCTTGTTGCTTTATGATGAACCTGAGTTGTTGCTGGACGATCAGACAGTTTCTCTGCTCTCGCTCAACAGGAGGTTGACTTAGAAGACAACATGGCCATGCTCCATTAACGGGAATGTGGGAAATGATGCTGCACCATATTTTAAGACAGCATGGGGGTGGGGAATCATTTAGGATCTGCAATGTTTCTTTTCAAGCTATTTCTGAGTATTGATAATTCAGGGCCTATTTAATCTATGGTGTACATTCAATCAAAAAGGTGGGAAACTATCCAACAGGGAGCCCGGGAGGTAGAATATATTGGCGGTTGATAAATGCTTTTAGGTTCAGTGGTGTGGAAAACGAGGGTCTTACTCTATCCTGAGATTAAAAGAAAGTAATAAAAGGCACAAAACGGTCTGCCATATCTTGAATCACATTTTACCATTGATGGCGAGGGTAAAGGGAGTGACATCACACACATGTCAATAATAAAGGTATTATGGACTCAGGCATATGGGGATGATATGAGATAATGTCAGCCAGCATGGATTCTAAAGGGGGATTTTCAGGATTACTCAGTTACCAAGCTTTAGGAGAAGGGATTTAAGATGGGATATAAAAGCAGAGGTTACTAATATAACACAGTATTTTCTTCAAGTTTATGAACTGTTATATTGTCTGACATGTTGGAGATATTAACTTTGAATGTCATTCTATGCAGAGCTTTTAAAAAGTCCTCATTTTTTGAAGACTAAACAGATTCATTTCTCTGTAGACCCATTTCCCCCCTCTTGGTTCCCATCCTTGGCCCACTCCACGGAATATCACCCTGAAATCTCCCATATGGTTGACTTCTCCAAGAGTATAAAATGTCTCCTCATGTGTCGGGCACCCCACATGGAATATACTTATCCCGGTCCCTGCTCATGGTGCCGCTCCTGGTCCCCGCACCGCCACTGCTGCTTCTCCATGCACACAAATTAAAACATCCAGTGTCGGGGGGGAGCAACCAGTGTCAGGCGGGGACGGGGAAGAGCCTCCATAGTGTCACCAGAGATGCTAGGGAGGCTCCCTGCCTGCCATTGGCTGCTCTCCCCTGACACCGGATGTTTTCATCCGTGTGTAGGGAGAAGCAGCAGTGGCGGTGCGGGGACCAGGAGCGGCGCCGGGAGCGGGGACCGGGGTAAGTATATTCCATGTGGGTTGCCCGGCACATGAGGGACATTTTATACTCTTGGAGAACACCTTTAACACATATTTTCATGACGAGAACTTAGTTGTGTCCCCATAGAAATCACCTAAATTGTGGAATAGTGTGTATAAATGTGTATAACAAAGGAACAGCAGAACTGTATTGAATTCAGAGGGGGACTAAAGTTCCCCAAAAGGACATCAAACCTTAGACAATCTGCAGCCCTCCAATCATTTGGCCTATAACCATGACAAGGGAGAGCCACTATAACCTACTAAAAACTAGCATAGAAGAACTTACTGTAGGACCAGCACAACTATAGAAATCCCTGCCACATGAGGTTGCAAATTAATGTACAGGGGTCACAATGTCTTTCTTGTAAACCTTATGCACCAAGTCATGCATTGTATATAGAGCATGATGGGTCAAAAACTGCCAAATTAATGATTTTGCATCTTCCAAAATTGAGATCAATGTGCACTTGACTGATAATATGCAGAAATGCCCTTGTCTTCAGCTCTTCAATTACACTACTAAACTTCCACAGCAAATGTCTCTAATACCAGGTACACACAGGACTAAAGTCACATTTCCATTAGTCCATGACAAGAAGAATCTCCACCCATTACTTACACTTATAATATGAGAACACTGAACATTGAAAAATTTTCACTTTGTAGGAGCCCACCACATGATGTACAAGGGACTCACACACCCTCCTCATGTAATAGGGAGAGGTGTGGCCCCCAAAACATCACTTGGGATCCTGTGAAGTGAGTAGCTTCAGTGTTCTATGAACAGAATTGTGGACTACTGCAATAAGAAATGGATAGAAATTCTTCCTTTCATGGACTACTGGAAACGTGAGTTGTCTTTTTGAACTAAAGCCTTGTGTTTGTCTGAATTTAGAGACATTTTCTGTGATTTTGAATCTTGCATATCAATGATTGTTCATATAAAAGTTGAAAGTATTGCCAACAGTTATGAGTGGTCAAGCATTGGCGGTTCCTTGAACCATCAATGTTAAACCAGTAAATTCCTCTAGATTTCAGTAGTAATGTATAAGTTGTGGGCGCTTTCCATGGAAAAGGTAGGTTCCACCAATAAACATCACTGAGACATGTAAGAATGTGTAATTATTGGGGCTCTTAGACCCCTACTGATCAGTAGTGCAAAGAGGATTCAGTGTTCACCCATACAGCTTTACCTTTGGTTTGGATTTCCCACACTGTACTTGGAAGCCTTTCAAGTAGTGGAGCAGGGCTACATGCAAATTGAAGCTCAAATGCCAAGAATGGGAGAAGACAAAAGACCATGGGAGAAGACAAGGTTTATGCAGGCCTATCCTCATCGATCAGCTGTTCTGTGGCAGCTCCGGTATTGAAAGTCGACATTGGAACTACACAGCTTCGTCTATGGTGTAGTGGACAGGGCTGGTTGTTGTAGCATTGCTCCCATTGAAGTAAATGCTGCTGTAACCAGCTCAGTTCATTAAATAGTGGTCGGAGATGTGTAGTTCCATCACCAACTTCCCATGCCTGAGCTACTGCAGAGCAGGTGATCATCGAGAGGGCAGTGTGTTGGACCTTAGATGACCAGACAGCGATGGCCGATCCTGAACGGCTCCTTTAATAATAAAAAGATCTGACATCCAAAAACTTTACCTAAATCGTAGAAGGTATTTTTGGTTTAGAACCTTAAGGGACTAACTGACATTATCCATATAAATGGACATCTGCAAGGTCAAGAGCTGTCTCCTCCTGAACGCATTTGCAGTACAGTACTTCACTGATAGTGGCAAACTGTCCCTGACTAATTTTTTTTATCAATTGGCATGACCACTTCTGAAAACCCACCTCCATACCTATCCCTTACATGCTTAATATGATAATCAGTAAAATCAAGGTATACATACTTGCTCAGAAATCCAGTCCTTAGTACAAGTCTATAGTGCAGCAGGCTTATCCCACAGACTGAATTGTAGCTTAAAAAGCAGAATTTTTTATTGCTTGGTGTTGACTGAAAGTCGCACATCTCTAATCCTATTTCCATAATTATACCGCAATCCTGTAGACAGAAAGTAATCCTTTGTCTCAGCCAATATATTTCATTTTTATGACTCCAGTAATTTTTTTTTCATGCTGGCTGCTTAGGGGGAAAAAAATAATCAAAGCCTCAATCAAGCAAAGTCTTAACAATCTTCTCCAAAAAATAGCAACAGTGATAATAACACTACAGATTGTACATGGAAGAGTATTACAACCTTGGTGTCTTGCTGCAAGGAAGAGATCTTCTAAGAGCTTACTAAAGCTAATCACATTTGGATAGGTAATTTAATAAGGAGGCCAGCGGGCCTTGATCTTGGATTTTCTTTTAAAACTTTTAAGAAAATCAACATTTGTAGTATCATGACCCCATGGGTTGAGTTGCTATGTGACTAGAGTTATGAAGAAGCCCCTCAGATTTACATGTTTATAAGCAGGTGGTTCTAAATGCTGTGAATACTATTTTCTAGTAGGCATAAGGAGTCTTATAGGCCATACAATGTGCCTTCTCTGGGTTCTGGGGGAAAAAAAATATTAATTCAATTTAGCTCTCTATCCAAAAAGAAAAGAAAGCTGAGCCTCTGATGCTATCAGATAAGGAAGGAAGTTATCCTATAAGTCAATGCTTGACCTTTCAAGGGAAAGGTCACCCCCTACCTATCAGCTGTTTGAAGGGAAGGAGCTGTCCAATAGAAGTGAATGGGACGGCTTGTAATTAAACTGCTCACCGCTGCAATGTCGACGACAAGCAGGTAAACAATGAAGAGAAGACTGCGCTCACATGGAGTACAACCTTCTCTTTAACCAGCTGATCGGCGGCGGTGCTGCGTGTTAATTCTGAGGATAGGTCGTCAATATTAAAATCCCGGAGAAACCCTTTAAAACATAGCTTATATAATAGCTAAGCCAGTACCTCATCTGCCAATAGCTGTTTCAACGTGCTTGCCCCTCAACACTGCAGAGCAGAGAATACTGGCTTAAATGAGTGAGAGGCCTTTGCCAGGATTTGGGGGGGTACTATTTATCCTTTTGAAGATTGCCCATTTGGCATAAAGAGCCTTATGGTCCAGGCAATGATCCTCTGGGAAAAAAGATATGCAAATGCGTTATCTTTCCTAAAACCGAAGAAAGCTGAGGCTCTGATGCTTCTAGTGGTTCTGGTCAGGGTTTCGACTGGCCTACCAGGGTACCAAATGGACTTTGAAGGTCCAGCAGAAGATAGCTCCATTTAGAGTTACTACAGTCTTTTTCGTAGAAGATTTTATTGATAATATTTCCTGTATGTCTGGTGATAACAACAAAGATTATGAAATAATTATAAGCAGACAGGCACATATTTTGTTGGGAAGATGGGTCCTTAAAATAATTTTCTCTGTGGACCCAAAGAAACCCATGTCCATACTGCTTTTAGAATATGTAATTATTATTATTTGAGTTTATAGGGTTTTTATTTGGATTTGATGAAGAATTAATTTTCCATATAACTTGCTTTCTACAGTTTGTTTGGGATATCCAAATTCGGACTGGGTTTCCTTGGCACCACCAAAGGAAACTATTTTGAGAGCTACTCTCCATCTATATGGAACACGTGCCTGTCCATTTATGCTTGGGTCATAAGATCTATTTGGTTATTTTAGAATCATCATGTTAGAAATATCATAGAACCAAGTGGCAAGTACTTGGCCCCAAAGTTGGCTTCAAATATGGTTGTCTTCTGCTGGATCATTTGGGATGTATTTCATTAAGGGTCAATTGATATCTTAGAGATGGGCCCACAATAGGATCCTCTAGTACTCTAGTAGGTCAACCCAACCCTGGCCATACTTTCTTAATTTAGTAAAAAAAAAAAGAAAGGCTTTTATGGCATGATGTTATTACTAACTTCAAAAAAGTGATGGCTTATCGGGTCTCTCTCTCTCTGACTCTATCTCCCTCTCTGTATCTGAATTCTGAACGTGTAGAATCGATTAGCTCATCTCTAGTCTGTTCTTTTACGCTATTATTTTTCATTGATTTATTGTACTGTATATTTTTAAAATCCTGGCTTTCTTTTTGTTCCCTGTCATCTTGTTGTTTAATAGTACAGCGGTCTACAATATAAAATAGAAAAAAGGTATGGTGTCTCGACAAACCTGTGCAGGGACGTCAAATAAGGTGCCTATTTTCTTTTTCTTTACGTCTCTAGATTTTTTTTCCCTCTGGGTTGATGTTTCACTATTAAATTCTACCAGGATCATCTGATGTGTTTTGAATTGCAGGCTGCCTCAGGGCAGAATTATAACAAGGCCAAGATTTCACAGGGAACAAGATCAATATTTAAAGCCTTAGCATTTGGAAAAGCTGTTGCAGCTTCTGAAGAGACATTCTGAGGAATCGGTTGATGCTACCTAATGGGTCCTTGGCCCTCAAATCACAATGAAAATCAGACATTGCACAGATTGCAGCCACAGGCTCAGCCGTTTCACCAGAATATAAATCAGTCCAATTAATTTTAGGTAACCTAGCTGTTTATTTTATTACAATAGTTATTGCTGGTTATATTATATACTATTTTATAGTGTTAAAATTATTATTTCATTCTAATTTGAATAATTTATTTGTTTTTCTACTTAATTTTTTTTTTGTGTATTTTTTTTAGATTTTTCTATTTTATTTTCTCTTTAATAACTTCCTGCACGATGTCTGTGAAGGTTCTCATTCATCAAGGTCATGGTTAGAGATGAACGAATTTCTGGTTATGAAATTCGTTCACGCTTCGTTTACTGGTAAAAGGTGAATTGATTTATAGATTCTGTTACCACGGACCATAACGCAATTCTATGACGGAATGCATAACGGAATTCCATCATAATAGAAGTCTATGGGCTGCAAAACGGATCCGTTCTGTTTCTGTTATGCAGGAGAGAACTCCCCTATTATGACGGAATGAATAATATTGACGTGTGAGTCACTAGTATTTAATGACGGAGATTGTTTGTACAAGTTATTCTAATTGGCAAAGCCCTTCAGATGACTATCGAAACATATAAAAAAATATATATATATATATATATATTTGCTTTGAGTTATTACTATTTGAATTATTTTTATATAAACATTATTATCAATGTATTATCAATATATTGTGCAATATTGAAATACATTTATTCTATAATTATTTAGCAATAAATAATGGTCAATAATAGCCAACAATTTTTCTTGGTTTATTTATTAATTTTTTACCTTTTCATGTAAGTTTCCTAGTAACTATGCTTTCACTACATTTTTTTTTTATTTCTTCTTAGGATCTGTTCACATTTACATTAGCGGCTTATTTTTTTTATAAATGCCATCAGATTTAATGGAAAGCGCAGAGTTTCAAAGCTGTGTCATGTGACCAACAGTCTGATTCTTCAAATAACACAGCATCTTATGTGTGGACAGGAAGTCAGTTTCACTATGTATTCCTATGGGAGCCTTAATGTCAGTCTCATAGAAATTAATAGGGAAGTACATAACTGATTTCCAGTCCTATGTCATTTGGAGATCAGACTGCTGGTCACATGACTCAGCTAAGGATCGGAAGGGAGGTTATAACTCAGAAATACAGTCACTGGTGAGAACATTTTTGTGGGAGTTTTATGTTTTGAGTATATGATCTATTAGTATTTTAACACATTTAGGGAGCTTTTGAAGTACCGTATTTTTCGCCCTATAAGACGCACCTAGGTTTTTGAGGAGGAAAATAAGAAAAAAAATTTTTAACCAAAAGTTGTGCTTTTGGTGTGTTTTGAACTAATGGTGGTCTGTGCATGACACTATTATGGGGGATCTGTGGATGGCACTGTTATGGGGGCATCTGTGGATGGCACTGTTATGAGGACATCTGTGGATGGCACTGTTATGGGGGCATCTGTGGATGGCACTGTTATGGGGGCATCTGTGGATGGCACTGTTATGGGGTCATATGTGGATGGCACTGTTATGGGGGCATCTGTGGATGAGAGCAATCCGTTCAGGATGCATCAGGATGTCTTCAGTTCAGTCATTTTGACTGATCAGGCAAAAGATAAAACCGTGGCATGCTACGGTTTTATCTCCAGCGAAAAAAACTGAAGACTTGCCGGAATGCCGGATCCGGCATTTTTCCCCATAGGAATGTATTAGTGCCGGATCCGGTAAAAATGTGAAAAAGATACAAGACGGATCCGTCTGTCCACATGACAAGTGGAGAGACGGATCCGTTCTTGCAATGCATTTGTGAGACGGATCCGCATCCGGATGCGTCTCACAAATGCTTTCAATCACATGCAGATCGGCGGATCCGGCGGACAGTTCCGACGATGGAACTGCTTGCCGGATCACACTGCCGCAATTGTGAAAGTAGCCTTACTACTAACTTCTCGGCAGTCAGGAGGTCGGGCGGGCGCTCGCAGCGTAGCTCACTACGTCATGCACCTGCGCCGCCTGCTTCACTCATAAAGTGGGCGGAGCAGTCGCATGACAAAGTGAGCTACGCTGCGAGCGCCCGCCCGGCCTCCTGACTGCCAAGAAGTTAGTAGTAAGTAGTACAGCGCTGGATTTAAGATGATTTGAATACTTTAACAATACCCACAAGTTAAATATGATTATACTACAGTGAGCGGGGCCCGGTGTAGTAGAATACAGTGACTGCACCGGGCCCCGCTGCCATTACAGAACCAGATGCCAGCCCCCAGCCCCTCCTCCCTCTCAGCCGATACACCCGACGGTCGCACCATTCACCCCATAAGACGCACTGCTATTTTTATTCACTTTTGGGGGGGGGGGGAGTGCGTCTTATAGGGTGAAAAATATGGTAAGTCAGACAACCCCTACCAATTCATGAATCATGGAATAAATTAATTACAATATCAGAACATGTTAGCAAAACACTTGACAGGCTGCAATTCACAACACAACCATTGGGTGGCCACACATAGACACATTAGCCCAGATTTCCTACTGTGTCTGCACCAAAAATGTGTCTAAAAAGTGGCGCAATTTGGCTCATCTATGTTTTCTACTAGAGGCGAGTGAAGTTTTATAAAATTCGATCCGGCTGCTTTTTTACAAAAAAAAAATCTGCTTCGTAACTAATTACTACAAGACGAAGCGCATTTGTTTGTAAGTAGTGGGTGCAATGACAGGGAGCGGCGATTGCGCCACTCTCCATTATTGTACCCCTCAGATGCCGTGTTCATAGCTGATCGTGGCATCTGATAGGACTAATAGAGTGTAAAATGTAAAAAAAATAATATATAATAATCGTCATACATACCTGATCCATTTGCTTGTGATGAGACAGCTGCCGCCATCTTGCTTGAAGGTCAGGCGCAAAATCTCCACCAGCCCGAGATGACATCACTCCTTCCGGCATGGTGATGTCATACATCACCGCACATGGGATTTCGGCAGAAATCTTCAAGCAAGATGGCAGCTGAGTGCCCGTCTGCACAGCCTGTCTAAGCTAACGCCATCTTTAGGATTAGTGAATCTGGGCCATTGTGGATAGGCATCACGTGACTGAATACCTCAAAAAATCATGATATTTACAATGGATTACAAAGTGAATAAGTATGTATGGGTTATTGGGGGTCATAACTATATTGTATATGCTCTGCATAAGAATTGCGCTGTTTGGATATTACTATCTATAGATACTTCACAATAATTATCCATCTGCAGTGACACAATGATAAAAATAATAACTTCCCGAAAGCAAGGACGACTATAGACGATGACCTTGTAGTCATGAAGACGGTACATATGCCGTCCTATAATGCATTGCTACATCCTTTCTGATTCATTCACATTCCATATGCGGGCTATTTCACAATGTTCATAGCACTGAACAGGGGATGGAACGTGGAAGATAATTGAATCTTCACAAAGTCTGAGGTTCTGAAGAGCAGCTGCCACAAGATGTAATTTTTTAAATTCCTTTACAACAGCTAGATGCATAGACGATGTAAGACATGGGTGAATCTCAACACGTTGACAATGAAGCTTTCATCACTGCTATATAAAAAGAGAAATCTGACCCACTGATACCTTTCACAATGAAGACTGTTTACCTTTCACTGATATTTTGATTTAACTCATGTTTAGGAGGAAAACGTGGCTCCAGAGATGGATGGTAACCCTTATATGACATTTCCAATATGTAGAGTGCCAAAGTGTCTGTGAAGATGAAGCTCATAATACGTAATCGTCATAACACATTTATATTTTTACATTTTTTTTCAAATTGATTTTAAAATGTTGAAATTCTGATGTATAAATGTCATGGCAGCGGGTGTGGACCCAAGTGTAAAGTAACAGATTTGAGGTTGAGCTGCTCCTTTTCCTGGCAGTCCCCTAGTAGTCACTCTTTAATCCCAGTAAAGTGATCTAGACTACACTGCAGTTGAACTACCAGACTGTATCCTGCCATTGTCTCTGCATGATTGACAGCTGATCCATAGGGACTAGAGACACCAGTACAGGGCACATAGGTGCTAGGCAAAATTGTAGCAAGGGACAGGCCGAGGTCAGGACTGGCAGAGTATGTACTATACGGTAAACGCTCTGAGGTCAGGGGGCAGGCAGTAAAGGGTCAGTATGGAGGTCAGGCACTGGAAGGTCAGAATCCTGTAAACAGGCAGAAAGTTGGTACATAAGCAGACAACAGAACAGACACCTTTACTGGCACACCAAGATGCTCAGGCATCCTCCTACATAGAAAGCTGCATAAATCAACCCAACATTAGGGTTCTCAAGCGCTGGTCCTTAAAGATCCGTAAGAGGCGTACATCTTACAGGTAGGAGAGGAGAGGCTTTGCCAACAAGCAAGCCTCAATTTGCATAGAGGGACAGAGAAGACCTGACAGCCAAACCTTCTTGGAAGAAGACAGTGGAAGACAGGTCTGTGCCACCAGGTGAGATACGCAGGACAATAGCAGTTGCGAGCTGCGCTGTAAGACTAAATTTGAACCTTTAAATTCTAATTTGGAAAACTTCCTGCACCGTCTGCAACATGTGGATAAAACTTATACAATCTCATCCACTTGCCCTGTGCTGCAATCTGCTGTGGATATTATCTTCAGAAATCTATATGTAAAATTCACCTGAAATCCACCCTTACACGTCTAGTCATCAATTCCCACTTAAAGAAATAAAAAAATTGTATATCAATATAAATAAAGCAGACAACCCCTTTAATGGGTTCCAGATGGTTTCAGCTACCTGGTTTAGGCTTGACACACAGGAAATGGCAGGGGATGACAGCTCAGCCAATCACTGGCCTCGGCAGTGATTCACTTCAGCCATTAGGTGGTGTTGAGACTGGAGTCTGGAGCAAGAAGACGCAGGCATTCATGAGCGACAGAACTCATTCAGTGAGGATCAGTGGGGGGTATTGACTCTTTATTGAATTTTTTTTTTAAAACCTTTCTGAACACTTTGCTAAAATGTTTATAATTTAATATGAAGGAAGGTATTCTCTGGGGTCTGCTATATGCACTGTGCCCTCATGAATGATACAGTACATCGCAGATACTGCGGAAACCTGTGAGAATCAAAGATGGAGGAGCTACATGTACATTAGTCAGTGATTGATGTATTGTAAGGCATAATGTCCTCCCTATTGCAATTTATCAAGAATACAAGAAGTCACCTTGGACTTCAGAGACACCTTGTGCATTGATGTGGTCATAACATTCTTTGATGACCTCTAACATTCTTACACTTTCCTCTAGATGGTCCATCATCTCATAAATACTGTATGATTATGTAATAATTTACTTTTACTGTACACCGGCAGAATAATTTAATATAGTAATAAAGCTGAGCTGAGTGACATCCCGCTTGCTAAGAAGCACTGCACAATTAGCAGGGAGTTCTCGTTGATCTCTCCGAGGAGGTTCTTCTCTGTAAGGTCAGACACCCTAATTAGCTCTCCCAGCTTTTCGATGACAGGGCTAATATTGCATTTTATCTTGTGTTCTGTCTGAAGACATCTCTCAGAAGCCATTTCTTTGATAGACACTTTCCCGCAAATTCATTTTTACCACAGGCTTGGACAGATTTGATGAAAACGATGCATATAGCAGGAGCTGGTTCACCTTACAGGCATGTGCTATCTGCCACGAGGACAGGGCGCTGGTCATGCATTCAGTCAAGCTCTGTCTTCACTTCATGATTATGGCTGGTGAATGTCAATGAATATTTCATGAAGAAATGTTAGTTATTATGACGTGGCATTAATAAAGCTAAGACCAAGACCGGTGAGGTTGTTATAAGTTCTAGGGCATTTAACAATTGATATGAAGATGTAGCTTCTATTAGATGGAGTTCTGCTATCCCTCAAAATGGGGAATCCTGATCACATTTTTATGGTGATTGGGTTATGATCAGACCAGTATGACAATGGACAGTAGGATTATCCCAACAAACAGAACCTCAGAGTCACACACAATACCCTTTAGTGATGAGCGGCAAGGGCTATATTCAAATTTGCGATATTTCACAAATATTTTGTAGAATGTTCGTCATATATTCGCAAATTTCGAGAATTTAAGATAATTTTATTGAATGCGATAAATCGGCAATGTAAAAATCACGTAATGCTAATTCGTAGCGCAAAATACAGGCGTGGTTCACTTTGGCTACATTTTTCAAGCTGGTATAACTTTCCTGAGACTGAAGAAAATGGTTGGCACGGCAGAACATTACAATAGCGTAATATGCAGATAGAGACAAGTGCTCCAATATATTCGCGATTGCACTAATCGGCAGTGATTAGAATATTTTTTCGCACTACGTGCAACTTCACATTTTAGCAGGTCTGACTACAGATTACTGATTGGTGCACTAAGTATTGTTGTGAACTTGACATTGCTTCCTTCTCATTGGCCCACAAGCATGAAGCAGAGAGGAATCATGTGTTCAGATGGAAATAAAATGCCGAATATTCGATATAACGAATATATAGCACTATATTCTAAATATTCGTGAATTCTCGAAGTGGAGATATTTGCGATTAAAATTTGCTATTTGAATATTCGTGCTCAACACTAATCCCCTTTAGACCTCCAAGATAGACACTCAAAAGGGACCTGCAACCTGAAAAGACAACAAACATGAACATTGAACACACAGTAAACAAACATTAACAGGGTTTTCCAGGAGTGTGGACTATTGCTAACCTCACTGATCCCCCGCCACTGCCATTCCGATGTTGATCCAGTCTGCACTTCCTGCTTGAAACACAGGAAATGGCAAATGATTTGCACTCAGCCACTCATTGGTGACCCACCTCTGAAAGTGATCCAGTGTGTCAAGCTGGGAGCAGGAGAGTAATAGGGATCAGACTAGTGTCGAAACAGATCAGAGTAACAGAGGATTAGTAAAGTGAGTAATACATTTTTTATTTTACCTAATTACATATTTTTTTATTTTTTATTTTGTTTTCCGAGATGTCAATACTGATGACTTATCATAGTAACATAGTACATAAGGCCGAAAAAAGACATTTGTCCATCCAGTTCGGCCTGTCATCCTGCAAGTGGATCCAGAGGAAGGGAAAACAAAAAAAACTGTGAGGTAGAAGCCAATTTTCCCCACTTTAGGGGAATAAAAAATTCCTTCCCGACTCCAATCAGGCAATCAGAATAACTCCCTGGATCAACGACCCCTCTCTAGTAGCCATAGCCTGTAATATTATTACGCTCCAGAAATACATCCAGGCCCCTCTTGAATTCCTTTATTGTACTCACCATCACCACCTCCTCAGGCAGAGAGTTCCATAGTCTCACTGCTCTTACCGTAAAGAATCCTCTTCTATGTTTGCGTTCAAACCTTCTTTCCTCCAGACGCAGAGGATGTCCCCTCATCACAGTCACAGTCCTGGGGATAAATAGATGATGGGAGAGATCTCTGTACTGACCCTGATATATTTATACATAGTAATATAGTTGATGGCAGCATGTCCTTTCAGGGTTCTTTAATCATAATGGGTCCATAAAAATGTACAAGATAAGTGCCAAAGAAAGTGCAACATTTCGACTACATGGTAGTCTTTCTCAAGCAAAGACTACCAAGACTACTAAAGACTACCATGTAGTCGAAACGTTGCACTTTCTTTGAAGCTTTTCTTGTACATTTTTATGGACCCGTTATGATTAAAGAACCCTGGAAAGGACATGCTGCCATCGACTATATTTAAAGTATCTATGGAGCGACCATTGTGGATCTGAGGTTGCGGGATTGGCTGGTGCATTCCTGGGGAGTCTGTTTGGTAAGTTGGTGCTGCTTTCAATTTGCTTTTTTTCTATCCTCTGGATAGGTAATCAGTATCTGAATGGCGGGAGTCTGACACTCGGGACCCCCACCGACCAACTGTTTGAGAAGGTAGCAGAGCTCGCACTAGTGCCACAGTCTTCTTTCTGCTTTCCCTAGGCCAGTGACAACACGTTCATCAATCAAGTGGCCTAGGTGCAGATCAGCCCCATTGAAGTGAAGTTGTGATACCAAGAACAGCCACTATACAATGTACGGCGCTGTAATTGATGAGCACAGAGAAGGCCACGGTGCTCACAGGAGCACCACTGCTTTCTCAAACAGCTGATCAACGGGGGTCCCGGGTGTTGGACCCTCACCGAGGATAGGTCATCAGTATTAAAATCTCAGAAAACACTTTTAACTCATACTGTTCCTTTCAAAAATGCTTCCACCAGAATACAACTTTAAATAAGCCCCTTTTTGCTAAAATCAAGCGGGGCATATGTTCTTTTTAGTGACTAGCCCTATGTTATTGGTAATGCAGATGTATGGTATACAGAGGGACACGGAGTCACTGGTTGTATGAAGTTTTGCCTAACAGCTACCTATAGACAACTAGGGACCTCCTGATTGAAGTCATGAGGTCATCAAGCATGAAGTGCCCCTGGAGTGGTGACTGTTGGGTACTTGAACTCAGTGGAGCAGTGATGACACATTTGCAACTCTAATTGCCCAGTCCATCATGACCAAAACATCTTGGGCTTTACTACCCCTGTAGTTACCTCTCTTGAGCACTAAACACTGGACAGCAGATTCCTTACAGATTACAGCTGATTGCCAAGGTAAGTGATACCCTCAGGTCAGCTCCTCATCCAGGGACCCTTCTAGATGTATACTAAAATAGACAACACCTGTTTGCTTCTGCATCAGAGGCCCAGTCAGGAGCCTTTGTCAGGAGCCTCCATCACACATTTGGTCTCTTTTGATGCCCTTTTTCCTATTAAAATGACATTTATACTGTAAGTCAAGAAGTCATGATGGCAACTGGCAGTGTCCTTCATGTGATGTATGCTGCACTGCCCTTTAGTTTATAGTATGTTTATGACCAAAATCACTATGCATATGTGAAGAAAGATTAACACATAAGTTGCTAAGATGCTAACTCAACAATGAAAACCAATCTAGTCGATCAGTTATTACTAGAGATGAGCAAATAGATGAAAAATTCTATTTGAGCTTTATTTGTCCAAAGTGGTCGACCGATGGGGGTCCAAATCAATTCTTTCCATCTCAAAAGTGCTCCATTTGGCATGAAAATTGGCATATGGCACGCTAAGGTTTTCTAGGACCCTTAGATTTTTCTAAAAAATTTTTTTTTTATTATTTCTGTCTCTCTCTCTTTCTTTCATTCTTCCTGTCTCTCTACTCAAAATGTGTCCAAATTGGATCACCAGAAATTCGGATTCAGATGCAATTCAAATTTTTGCAAAGTTTGGGTCGAATTCGATTAGTTTAGAATTGATGCCCTCTTCACTAGTTATGACTATGGCAAAAAGGACACTGCAAATAAATAGTAGAATCTAATACGAATAAGAAAATTCCAATGGAAAAAAAAAAATGCAATTGATAAAATTGTTCCTGATCCTATAGTTTGTATATATTTATTCAATATCAAAATCAAATGCATATTTATAATTTCACTATAATTTAATATAATAAAAAAGATACTAAACTATAACTAATAAAATAAAACAAATGCATCAAGTCTGACAATTTCTTAGCTCATATCACACCAAAGCGCCGCTATGTTTCAAACCTGGCTGTTGTCAGTGGTGCGAGAGTTATTTTATCCAATCTTGCAGCCCGTCGCTTCCTGAAATGACAATATCTGAAAATTAAAATACAGCAGCTTCCTCCGCAGGCTCCTGGTGTTAAAAGATGCGTAAATCTCTCCCAATGAAACTTTATTCCTAGCGATTGAATTATATTTTATTAAAACACTTGTTTACATTATTTTCAGACACCAGCCACATAACTGACATCCCATATAGGTAAAATATGTTGATCCGTTAGAGAGCAGGACAGATTTTATGTAGTTGTCGGCTTTCTTGTAGACACCATTAATATTTATTTGTTTTAGGGAGGTGAATAAATGACTTGCTTTGCATGCTAAAACATAGCTGGAGATAAAGTGATACTCAAGAAACAAATCATTTTTCAACAGAAGTCAAAGACAGACTGAAAGCGATGTGGTGGTACAATTTTTGAAGACCAGGATAGAAAATATATAACAGTAATAGAGGGGCTTCTGGGACCTGGACCAAATTCTTCACCTTTCAGTCCATGATGTCACATGATACCTTGTGATGTAATAAAGTTTATGAGATTCAATTTCTAATCTACGAAAATGACCTCCAAACTGTGTCTCTGAAGCAAAATTACAACTTCCAGCATGCCCTGATCTCCGCAGGCAAAAACTACATCATGGAGGCCACTGATCTAAGATGTAATAAGGAACAGAGGTAGTCTTAAACGAATGGAAGTATTCAAAGCGGAATGCAATCCGAATTTTCTCGTGCTTCGCGGTAATGAATCATTTTTCCTAAAATGGCAGTTAGAGTTGTCTTAGAAAGAATTGAAAAAAAAAAAATACCTACCTCATCCACTTGTTTGTGCAGAGGTAGTCCTCTTCTGTCTTGAGTGGAAAAGACCTGCGCTGAGCGTTGTAACGTCACCACGAGCTCCCAGCATGATCATGCTGGGAGCACACGGTGATGTCATCATTCTTAGTGCAGGTCCTTCGGCAGGTCTTTTCCACTCAAGAGCCAGCAAGTGGATGGGGTGAGTACATTTTTTTTTAAACCCAAAAAGCCATATTACGCTAGCATATTACTGTTTTTAACAGCCGTTAGCTCTTCTGTCTAAACGGCCATTAAAAATGGTCCCATTGATTGATAGGCTGATTTGTAACAAATCAAATTTGTTGTTGACAAAGTTGACAAATCTAATTTTTCTAAACTTTGCTCATCTATAAACAGAGGCATAACCTGAAGATCTTTTGCCAAATTGTTTTTTGATTTTTATTTTCCGCAGTTTTTTGCGGTAACTTTATTCACAGCGGTTTTCCCCCAGATATTAGCTGTAAGTCTATAAAGCAGTATATATATATATATATATATATATATAGCAAACAAATAAAGTAGCAGCACACCACTAAATGCACTAAGACTGAGTGAACAGGTGAATGTGTGAACAGGGTCAAATACATGACGCCAATACTTACTGATAAACAGTGAAGAAGCTCTTAGCGCAAATTATTGATCAAAAATATGTCAGGCCCACCTACCAGACGACAAGGTAGCTTCTTATCAGGTGGGACCTACTCTAACACAGAGTGTCCAGCTCCATTGTTACTCTGATTAAAAACACCAAGGGGTGGGGGATGGGCGGGTAGCTTGCACCTGCGATTTGTCTCTGGAGGTGCTGTTCTGTTTTTTTGTTTTATATACAGTACAGACCAAAAGTTTGGACACACCTTCTCATTCAAAGAGTTTTCTTTATTTTCATGACTATGAAAATTGTAGATTCACACTGAAGGCATCAAAACTTAACACATGTGGAATGATATACATAACAAACAAGTGTGAAACAACTGAAAATATGTCATATTCTAGGTTCTTCAAAGTAGCCACCTTTTGCTTTGATTACTGCTTTGCACACTCTTGGCATTCTCTTGATGAGCTTCAAGAGGTAGTCCCCTGAAATGGTTTTCACTTCACAGGTGTGCCCTGTCAGGTTTAATAAGTGGGATTTCTTGCCTTATAAATAGGGTTGGGACCATCAGTGGCGTTGAGGAGAAGTCAGGTGGATACACAGCTGATAGTCCTACTGAATAGACTGTTAGAATTTGCATTATGGCAAGAAAAAAGCAGCTAAGTAAAGAAAAACGAGTGGCCATCATTACTTTAGAAAATGAAGGTCAGTCAGTCAGCCGAAAAATTGGGAAAACTTTGAAAGTAAGGGCTATTTGACCATGAAGGAGAGTGATGGGGTGCTGCGCCAGATGACCTGGCCTCCACAGTCACCGGACCTGAACCCAATCGAGATGGTTTGGGGTGAGCTGGACCGCAGAGTGAAGGCAAAAGGGCCAACAAGTGCTAAGCATCTCTGGGAACTCCTTCAAGACTGTTGGAAGACCATTTCAGGGGACTACCTCTTGAAGCTCATCAAGAGAATGCCAAGAGTGTGCAAAGCAGTAATCAAAGCAAAAGGTGGCTACTTTGAAGAACCTAGAATATGACATATTTTCAGTTGTTTCACACTTGTTTGTTATGTATATAATTCCACATGTGTTAATTCATAGTTTTGATGCCTTCATAGTCATGAAAATAAAGAAAACTCTTTGAATGAGAAGGTGTGTCCAAACTTTTGGTCTGTACTATATATATATATATATATATATATATATATATATAAATATATATATGCCAGATCATCCTGTGATTATAAAAAAAAACACAATGCACATGCTGAAAAATGCAACTACAAATACAATATACAATATATATACATATATAATATATACAGTGATACCTCGGTTCACGAACGCTTCTGTTCACGAACAACTCGTTTCACGAACAGAAAAGTTCATAAAAATATGCTCCGGTTCACGAACTCCGCCTCGGTTCACGAACAGGAGCCGCGGCCATTTTAATGCTATTTCCAGGCTGTCACATGGTCGTGACTTCCTGTAGGAAGACCGTGGAGAGAAGAAGAGACACAGAAAGAAGTACTGTGAGTACTCTGCAAACATTTTAAGTGATTTTTTGATTTTTGGTGTGCTTTTTAGCACATTCAGTACTGTACAGTTCACTGGACACCCAATATGGCTCCCAAGAAGCATAGTGGAAAGAAGAAAGTGCGGAGCAGCAATGAAGGTGACAAGAACAGCAATGCAGGTGACAATGTGCAAAGTGGAAATGCAAGTGACAATGTGCAAAGTGGAAATGCAAGTGACAAGAATGTGCAGCGCAAGCATGGTGGCAAAAAGAAAGTGCAGAGCAGTAGTAAAGGTGACAGCAAGGTTGTGAAGAAAATAACCATTGAGCTATACTATACTGTACTAATGTGTATTGTAATTTGTTTCATATTTTTGTGCTTCAAAAAAACCCAAAAAAAGGTCAGCACGGATTAACCGGATTTACATTGAACCCTAAGGGAAAATGTGCCTCGGTTCGCGACCAATTCGGTTCGCGACCAGAGTCAGTTCACGAATTAAGTTTGTGAACCGAGGTATCACTGTATACATATACATATATATATAAATATATATATTTGTAGTTGCATTTTTCAGCATGTGCATTGTGTTTATTTATTTTTTTATCACAGCAGTGATTTGGCAATGATGTTTTTTGGCTCATTTTATGGTGTTTTTGTTGCATAAACATCTATTTTTTTTTTTTTTTTTACCCTGCTTGAAAAAGATCAGGTGTCAACGTTTCTCGTGTTATAGAAGTTATTTTGGTTTTGTTTTTTAATTAGAGATCTACAGAGGAGGTGACAACATGTGGAGTGTATAGTGTCCAGTTTAAAAACATGGCTTGCAAAAAATGTATGTACTTAAAAGACAATAATTGTACAATGGAATGGAAAAGAAAAGCCATACAACACAAGTAAAAACTAAATAAAATAATTGCTGGTGCTTGGGACATCACCAGGAGTCCAATGCACCAGAAAAAGAAATGTACACCAGCTATAGAGATTTGTTGTAGATTTGTGGTTTAATGTGCCCCAGTTTTCTGGCGGCAGAGGTTCATTCTTCCTCCTATCCTCTACCAACTTTTTGTGAAAGTAGCGAGAGAGATAAAAAAGTCCAAAACTCTCAATTTTCTGTGCAAATGGGACATATGCCAAAAATGATGACGTTTGTATGCCAAAAAAACTTGCTTACAAAGATTATGCATTCCTTTTGTAGAGTGTTCAGGAGAAGGAAGTAGGCCCGTAGATAATGAAATGGAGAGCTCTGATGAGGAACAGACCTAAAGTTGTCTAGACATTACTGTTGGCTGAATCTAACAATTTTTAGCCAGCCAACAAGTCCATGTGTTTGGTGGCTTCCTGACCTTCCCCTAATGGCAGATGCTCAGGTAGAAAAGAATAAGCCAGCTGTATTTCTACAAATATTTTTATCCCCAAGGGAGATAAGCAGCTGCTAGAAGTGTCCCTATTCAGAATACATGCATGCTGAGTGTGTAGTGCTCTGGAGTAGGTATACTTTGAAGTCTGGCCATTTGTGAACATTTGCCTATTTCCCCAATGCAAAGTTATACACTTCTTGCTTTGTTTCACTTGAAAGGGTTAACTTCCACTGTTTAATACTGTGTAACAGCATTTTGTTTGTATGTTGTGATATATATCTTGTTAATTTGCAATGTATTTGCAAGACTCTGTGGAAAGGGTTAATGAATACTAAGAGACTTTTGGAACTTTTAATGAGAAGCTGGTAATTTTTGACAGCTGTCATAGGGTTTAAAGAATAGCATGTTTTAGAGGGAAAAAGCTAGACTTGTTTTCCACCATAACCAGACAGACTGACCTTTTTAATGTCTGGTTTAGCAATGTTGTTATGTTTGGAAACTTGTTTTTGTCTGGAAAACCTGCTGTGACATTGACATTGGGTATCATTGAAACTCTAATGTAAGACTATGCCAGACAGGAGTGGTAACTTTGTAATTGTTTGTGCTGAGTTTCTCCACTCCACACCTCCCACTAGAAGTTCCAGTCTAGCTAAAAATTGTATTTAGGGCGAGCAGTCACAGCCCCTAGTCTTCTGCAGGGACCAGTGCTTGGACAGGGAGACTCTGCCAGACTTCATGAGAGACCAGAAGAAGATGACACTGAGATGGGGACACTGAGCCACAGATCATGGGTCACCAGAACTGTGACCAAGGTGCCAACCAGACTATTGAGCTACAGACCATGGGCTTCGAGCCTTTGACCATAGTACCAGCCTTCTGAGAGAGAGAGTGACATTTAGTTCAGGACTTTTCTCAGCATCAAACCCTTCTTCCTCTGCCAGGGAGGAGATTAGAGAAGCCATCCCTATGCCTTGCCTGTATTGTTTTGCACCTGAATTAATCCAGTAAAGAAGCAAACTGGTTAACTGCAGACCCTGACTCTCTGGACATATTTCCCATTGGGTTGCACAACGCCTAACCATCGCTTCCAGAGAGCAGCAACACGTATTGACACATCAACGATGTTTAGGGGACCCAGCGTAGCATTGAGGCCATCCCAAACCAGGCCACTGCAAGTGTACAGGTGTGCATTTGTATGGGAAGGGGGGTCTCAGAGGATATAGTGATTGGCTGACAACTACCTCAGATATAGTGCTGGCTTCATGACAGAATGAAGGAACCATAGGAATCCTAATTTTTCCTTTTCTTTTTACTGAGTGATGTTGGTCATGGGAGGGATGAATACTCAATTTTCTGTTGTGAAGCTTCATGAGTATTCATAATACTGCTAATGTGTCTATACAGTACGTCAAATATAACGAAGATGCTCATAAGAACATACAGAAAGGAGTATATAAAGAGTGGTTATACAGGAGGAATCACTCTTTAGTACAAAGATTATTTTATTTTTTTTTCCCAACCTGTTTCTTATTGGTGATACCATTTTATCAAGAAGTAAGAACAAAAGCCATGAAGATGGCTTTAGAATGTAATAATCACTGTACATATATAACCTTAAGGGATGAACAGAGATATAAAACATGGATCTATGAGTCTAGAACTTAACGTCAAACATTAAACAGCAAAGCAACTACTTCAGAGATATCTATGGTCCTGATTTTTATTCAATATTTCTACATCTACGTCAGACTCAAGGTACCTGCAGAGCAGGACTGGCTCATTTCATGTTTCACATGTAAAGTCTCAGACTGTGGTACATCTAAAGCAGCTCTGTTGAGGTCCTCCACACTATAAAATTCAGATGTTCATTTGAAAGTAGGAAACATGTTGACTGATGGACAAATAAATCTATACTGAAATCATTGATATTGTTGACATTCAGTTAGAATTTTCAAAAATAATGTTTTTGGAAATTTCAAGGTCTTTTATACTGGAAGGAACTTTCTATGTTTCGCAATGTTGCAGGTTTTGTGCTAATGCACTTCAAAGAGATATTGAGGAGAATAGACAACAAAAAGGCAAACTGTTCATCATACTGGAATAGACATACATTTTCAGACCTATAACAACTGGTATACCACCCTCATGGACAAGAATATAACTACTGTAATAATATTTCTCTGTGTAAGGATATAACTGCTATAACACTACTCCTATGTGCAAGAATATAGCTACTATAATACTGCTCCTATGTACAAGAATATAACTACTATAATACTGCTCCTATGTACAAGAATATAACTACTATAATACTGCTCCTATGTACAAAAATATAACTACTATAATACTGCCTCCTATGTACAGGAATATAACTACTATATAACTGCTCCTATTTACAAAAATATGACTACAATAATACTGCCTCCAGTGTAAAATAATATACCTACTATAATACTGCCTCCTATGTACAATAATATAACTACTATAATACTGCCTCCTATGTAAAAGAATAAAACTACTATTATACTGCTCCTTTGTACAAGAATACAACTACTATAATACTGCTCCTATGTACAAGAATATAACTACTATAATACTGCTCCTGTGTACAAGAATATAACTACTATAATAATGCTCCTATGTACAAGAATATAACTACTATAATACTGCTCCTGTGTACAAGAATATAACTACTATAATACTGCTCCTATGTACAAGAATATAACTACTATAATACTGCTCCTGTGTACAAGAATATAACTACTATAATACTGCCTCCTATGTACAAGAATATAACTACTATAATACTGCTCCTATGTACAAGAATATAACTACTATAATACTGCTCCTATGTACAAAAATATAACTACTATAATACTGTTCCTATGTACAAGAATATAACTACTATAATACTGCTCCTATGTACAAGAATATAACTACTATAATACTGCTCCTGTGTAAAAGAATATAACTACTATAATACTGCTCCTATGTACAAGAATATAACTACTATAATACTGCTCCTATGTACAAGAATAGAACTACTATAATCCTGCTCCTATATACAAGAATATAACTACTATAATACTGCTCCTATGTACAAGAATAGAACTACTATAATACTGCTCCTATGTACAAGAATATAACTACTATAATACTGCTCCTATGTACAAGAATATAACTACTATAATACTGCCTCCTATGTACAAGAATATAACTACTATAATACTGCTCCTATGTACAAGAATATAACTTCTATAATACTGCCTCCTATGTACAAGAATATAACTACTATAATACTGCCTCCTATGTACAAGAATATAACTACTATAATACTGCTCCTATGTACAAGAATATAACTACTATAATACAGCTCCTATGTACAAGAATATAACTACTATAATACTGCCTCCTATGTACAAGAATATAATTACTATAATACAGCTCCTATGTACAAGAATATAACTGCTATAATACTGCTCCTACAGTATGTACAAGAATATAACTACTATAATACTGCCTCCAATGTTGAGTTTATAACTGCTATAATACTATCCCAATAAGCAGAAATATGGCTACTATAACGCTGCCCCCTACAGACAATATAATTATTGTAATAATAACTAGTGATGAGCGGCAGGCAGGGCAGCTGCCCCGATCCCAGTTGCTACTAGGGGGCCCAAAGCAGCTGCCTCTTGAGCCCCGCTGGCCACTGCCCACAAATTCGTACTTTGTACTCACCGCTTCCTGGTCCTCGGCTGTCGGCAGTTCAGGACTGCGCACAACGTAAGGCAAGGGGCTCTGTGACGTCATGCTGTGCGCAGCCTTCACAGCACAGCCGACAGCAGGAGGCTGCAGATCAGGCTGGATGAGAAGAGCACTTGCTTGCTCCTCCTCCAGACCTCCCCTGCCCATTGTGTACGCCGTGCGCCGTGACGTCACGTGGAGGCACTGCAATGCTAGGGTGAGACGAACCCGGTCTCCTTCCTGAACTGCAAAGTGGTGCCCACTTCCAGCTCTGATCCCAGCTGCCCAGAGCACTGATCCTGAGCCTGCTGGAGTCTTCAGAACTGTAAGGTTTTACAGTAATTCACTGTAAGCTATATTATATATATTACTTGTTTTATGTGAGTAAGGGTGGTTGGAGAAGGGGGAGGGAGGGGTGGATGGAGGGGTTAGTACTACAGTACTATCTGCACATTGTAAAAAAAAAAAAGTAATCTGCAAAATACTATATATTTGTGTCAGAAGTTGTGCTTTTTTAATTTTTTGAATAATGATACAGCCATTTTATTTGATACTTTTGTGCTGATTCTTTTTTTTTTTCTCATATATATATATATAAGCTAACTATCTATCTAATGTAATTACACAGCAAAGCACAGAGCACAGCAATGAAACTGCCCTCTCTGACTCAGAACTGCAAAAAAAAACAGCAGAAAATGGCTGCTGGGCAGGTTCTTATATAGTAAGGGGTAGGCAAATTCCCTATTGGTTGCTAAGGATGTTGCTAATCTTAGACAAAGATATTGCAGCCTTCTCATTGGCCCACAAGCAAGAAGGGAGGTTACTGATGAAAAAAATCTAGAATATACTAAATTACGAATATAAAGCACTTTATTCTAAATATTCGTGAATTCTCGAAGTGGGGAAATTCGCGATTCGTATATTCGCGATCAACACTAATTATGATCCCTCCTTTAGGTTGCATGTTTAATGTTCTTATCTAACCAGCAGTAATACAGGTATTTTCATAACTCAGTTAAATTCCTAAACCATCGTAATAATGGAACTGTCATCCTCCAATGTTGTTGACAGTTGACGAGACAATAAATGGTGATACCGGTGACAGCTGTTTACTTTTCACTTCCTATTAATCATCTCTCTGTCTCATGTTGAATTTATGGTCCATTATCTGTTAATTAGACATTGAGAAACAACAAGACAAGTCTTCAATTAGTGGAGATGTGTGATAATGGTGCAATAACATGCGGATACCAGTGTGTATTAGATGTTAACTGTGTTAGGCGAATAATAACTGAATTACTTGATAATCTGAAGTATAGTAAGTCTTTAGATATTGATGAACTTACTTCCCGATAGGATATCAATATACGATTGGTGGGGGTCTACCGCACCTCCCGTCAATCAACTGTTGTAAAGGGCTTTGGTGCTTGGACAAGGGCTGAGGCCTCTTTGCAGTATGCCAAGCACCATACATTGTATAGTAGCTGTGCTTGTTATTGCAGCTCAATCCCATTCACTTTATTGAGACTGAACTGCAGAAAGTTCTTGTGACCAAGCAATATGATGTCACTGGCCAAGGAAGAGGCTCATTGGCGAAGGTGCCGAGAGTCAGACTTCCATCAGCCAAATATACATGACCTATGCTGGAAATACATCACCAATATGTAAGTCCTGTAAAACTTTTTTAACAGTCCAAGGCTGAGTTCACATCAGCGTTCAGCCTTTCTGTTTTTTTGCTCCATTAAAGAAGCAGAAGAATGGAAAGGATGGATTTGTCACATAACTGAGCCGAACGGAGCCTACGTAGACTATAATGGGGTGCGTTAGGTTTCCGCTCAGAGGAAGATTTTTGAAACGGAGACAAAAGTCCTGCATGCACAACTTTTGTCTCCTCTTCAAAAATCTTCCTTTGAGCGGAAACCTAACTGACCAAATTATAGTCTATGAGGTCCGTAGGCTCCATTTATCTCAGTTATGTGCCAAATCCGTCCTTTCAGTTCTCCTGCTCCTTTAACGGCTGGGGAGTTTCGATAACTATTGAGCATAGACTGTAATACATTTGTAAGCAACTGCAATATAAAAACGAATACAGTACTTACTCATTGGACCCACTAACCATGGAACTTCCACCACTACTGTTCATTTGAATCCCTCTGGTCTTTGTTTTGCCTGTCTCCAGTAAAGATGTGTCTGTACATAGACAGGATCACTGCCGCCATTCATTGGCTTCAGCAGTCTCAAGCCATGTATCATTAAAGCTAGTGACTGATCATAGCTGACATGTCTATTCTGGCACATCAATGTTGCAACCAGGTAAAGCAAAACTGGAGGGAGGCTGAGGAGCAGTGGTGCTAGAAGTGGCAGGGGTCCAATAGATTTTTTTTTTATGGCTACCCAATCATCTACGTAGATATTGACTTTCCTAATTAGTAATATATATGTAACAAAGTGCTTGGCTTGTTCGGATGTCCACAAAATGTACAAAAGTCATCTGTCTGTTGCTTCTATATGTTTTTCTCCTTCCAAACTCTGTGACCTGTCTGTCATTACGAATTATGGACCCTCCTAATTTGACCTTTCTCTTCATTGCTCCGGCTATTTTTAGTATTGTAAGATTGCACCCAGAGCATGAGCTTTCCGGATCAGTCCCAGCAAATACACAGACTTTTATTTCATCTCCAGGCATGACCCCTTTTCTGTATCCATGCACCACTGTCTAACGTTCCATTTAACACTGGTATCTTAAATCTGCCTCATCAGATCATGGTATGCGTTCTGAGACTCGATTATGAAGCAGACTTTCCTTTTCAGTGTTTAGCTCTTGCTAAATACCCCCTCCAGATATTGTGATGATGGAATCATTTAGGAAAAGCTTTTGAGATATCGAAGTGCTTCACTGCCTTTCACCCGAGCGGTGGCCGCAGTTGGCATACAGTACCCTGCGGGTGGTCAGCTCTTGAGTAATCTTTTCCGTGTGGAGCATTCAGTGACCATAAAAACATGATGTTTAATAAATGCTGTCAATTAACTCAGGCACTTAGGGAACCACTTTGAGTGGGCCAGAATAGCAAAGGTGGACTTGGGAGATATTCAGCGTATGGCAGCCATTGACAAGAACAATTGTTTCACATTTCAAAAATGTAAGAGCTGTTTTTGCAGAGATCTTAAAATACAGATGAAGCAGTTATTGAAGAGCAATTTTATTGCAAATGTAGTCTTAGTGTAAAAAAATATTTATTGCCTTTTGGGTCTTGATTGCTGCAACAGCATAATTCTAAATTCAAACATATTCTAACTTCTACTCCCAACCAGGCTAGACATTTCTCACTTCTACTTCAATGCTGTGTGACGGAAGACAAGTAGTGATTAAACTAAAAATTAAAAAGCTCCCTCTCCAGAATGTAAACTTTCTTTTCAGAAGATCTGTCACCAGACAGACCCTGTTGCATCTTTAAACTACTGGAAGCCGATGTATACACTGAAATGACCTACCGAACCTTAACTGAGAGCCGATGGAAGAAAGTTGCACAAGACACAAGTGTGACTGTAAGGAGTTTATCTATCCCACTAACTTACACAAAAAAAAAACAACAGTCTTACCAGGGCCACCTTTTGGAAGTGGCTCCCTTTGAGTCAAAGTCTGATTTTTTAACAAGCCTTGGGAGATGACAAGGGGAAATAGGATACTTGACTGGTTTACCTTGTCATGTCTTAAAGATTGTTAATAAGTCATATGTTGACTTCCAAAAGGGTGGCACTAGCAAGACTGTCCTCTGTCCCTGGGAGATACCTCTTTGTATATTATTTTTCTATGGAGCATTACCACTAAGTACCCATATACAGCTGGGCTCCTTAAGGACACCCAGTATCTCCCTCCCCTATGATTTGCTCATACTATCTTATGGTCACCTTCTACTCAGGTTGCAAATTTAGAGCAACTCACACCCCAGCACTGGTGATCTAGAGTAAGGTTGCCTTTCAATGGCAGGGGATCTCACACAGTTTGATCAAAATGTTCATTAAAAGCCTCAAATTAATTAATATAGTAAACATACAGTAGAAGTAATGCAATGTAACATAATATAGATATTATACAGTATGTCTGAATATATCATTGCACTTGTAGGGTGCTGAGACATCTTTGCATTGGTTTTCTATTTTAATGATAGGCCGTCAATTTTGTAGAGTTAGAGAACCCATAGAACAAGAGTCCCCCTATTAAATGGATAGGAAAGAAGAGTTAGATTGGTGAGGGTTCAACCTCTGAGACCTATGTCACCCTGTTGAATGGGGAGTGGGTTGAGCATGTGCACCACTGCTCCATTCATCTCTATGGGACTGTTGAACATAGCCAGGTGCAGCACTCAACAATCTCCAGCAGTCCCATAGACTTTGAATGGAGTGGTGGTGTGCATCTTCGACCAGTGCTGTATTCAAATGGTGGACAAGGGACCTCAGTTCTCGTAATTGGTAGGTCATACATCAACAAATGGTTATATCTTATATAATGGAGGATCCATGGGGATCAAAGTGTTAGGATCTCCCTATCCTGTGTGCTCTGTTCAAATGGTGGACAAGGGACCTCAGTTCTAGTGATTGGTGGGTCATATCTCAACAAACAATTATCTTCTATATAATGGGTCCCAGTGGTAGGACCCCTAATGATCTGGTAGTTATCCCCTATCCTCAGGATACAGTAACTTGTACCCACCGGAATACCACTCACTCCCCTCTTCTAAAATTCCCATCCCCAGCTATTCCTTGGTTGAACTTGATGGACTTATGGCTTTTTTACACCGTATTTAGCAAGTAACTATTTAACTCATAGTGAAGCGTTAGAATTCTGCAGCTGTTTCTGAGACCCCTCCAGCCGCAAAATCCCCCGTAAACTACTGTTTGCTTAAAATAATCTGTCTCAGCCGGGAATAAAGTATGTTACATTAAGGGAGAGAGGCAGGACTATGCAGGCAGCGGTATCTGTTTGTACTGTGACTGTATCGGCAATGCTATCAGTATGAGTTAGGAACATGTACCAGCTGCCAAGCTTACATTCATCAATTAAAACATTAAAGAGCATGTAGAGAAATATCCCCACCATGTATTGTTTCTGCATAGGAGATGAAAACTTGCAATAAATCACTGTGTACTTTTTTCATTGCAGGGTATCATGGGAAATAAACTTTTATGTTTGCAGAATAAGGTCTCTGTGTAATAAGTGTCACTTAAATTATTTTGTAGGCTAGCGCTGAGGAAAATGGACTTTATAGTTTATGGGTTTATTGATGCCTCGGTTTCTCTCTCTCACCCTCTCCTTTCTTGCTATCCCTCTCTCTCATCTTTATTTACCTCTCTTCCTCTCTCTCTCCTGTCTCTTGCTGTCCTTCTCTCCCCAAATTCACCTGAAAATTCGGATATGGCTGCAACGCAAATATTTACAAAATTCAGGTCCTAATAGATTCAAATCAACTTGCTCATTTTTAAAGATGATCCTTTTTAAAGGTCCATTTTATTATTATTTTTAAATCCATTATCATGATGGTCTTTAGTGCATGGGTCAATAAAATGAAATCTGAAAGATCTATATTATTACCCTAAATTTGAGTAAGCAATGGCATGAACTTTTTCATTGACTCTTTCAATGGCTTTTGTGACATGATATCTCAGCCAAGTTTAGAATTTGTCCATCTCTATCCTTTATTCGGACCAGAATTTGTACCACCATTGATATGGTACAGAAGGTTTGTCTCCTAATTTTTGGTAATAGAATAACTATAGTCTGGGTCCCATAAGAATAACTTTATTTCAATGCAGGGGCAGGTATTAGAGCTCATCTCTAGTGATGAGCGAACACAAACTGCAAAGTTCAGGTTCGTATCGAACTTTGCGAGACCAGACCCAAACCCAGACTTTTTCACCGGGTTCAGTGTTCCGGTGATTTTATTATTTTCCATTATAACATGGTTATAGCGGAAAATAATAGCATTCCTAAGACAGAATGCAAAAGAATATTGCAGTTTAGCGGTAAAAAAACCAAAAAAAACTCATCTCATCCACTTGATTGCGCTGCCTTCTATCTTCTTTAAGTAGGACCTGCAAAAGGACCTGCGTTGACGTCACCACGTGGTGAGAGCCGTGACGTCATCGCAGGTCCTTTGGCAGGTCCTGCTGAATGAAGATAGAAGACGCTGCTGCAGCATGATCAAGTGGATGAGGTGAGTTGCTTTTTTTTTGTTTGTTTTTTTACTCCTAAATGGTCATATTTTTTGCCATATTCTTTTGCATTCTATCTTAAGAATGCTATTATTTTCCTATATATCCATGTTATAACGGAAAATAATAAAGTGAAGTTCGGGTCCCCATTGACTTCAATAGAGTTCGGGTTCGGGGTCAAGTTTGGGTCCCAAACCAGATCTTTGACCTGAAGTTTGGTTGAACACAAACTTCCACGGGTTCACTCATCCCTACTCATCTCCAATGAAGAAAATGGGGCTGAGCTGTAATACCACACCCGACCTGCAGAACAGTGTGTTACTGTTTTTGCAATGAAAGCTGCAATGTTTTTCTAATCTTGCATGATCCCTTTAATGGGTTTCTAAAGACACCAAAAGTCTACTTTTCACTGTACGTTCTGGATTTCTGTTTGTAAGCTTAATATTTATCCTAACTCGCCATGACATTGGTGGAAAGTAGCAGGAGAAAACTGTCAGATCAGTTTGTCTCCACTCTAGGAGGATAAAGCCGGCCGCCTTGAACTTCCTGCATTAACATCTGGTGGTATAAACATGTATAAACTCCTACGTGATCCTCTGTTCAGATGAGTTACGCCTGGTTGTCCATATGGTCTGCTAGAGAGTTAACAGCCGAGGGTGTTAAGACTATTAGGGAGTTTAAACCTCTTTGGGTTCATGGAATTTATGGAGGGTTGTGTCAGCAGAGATACATTTCTGAACCGGAGCCAGAGGACATGGATATCTCAATAAAATTGCAGATTTTTTTTTATCATTATGAGGGGAGAACGGAGCAAGAATCTTTAAATTTGTATACTATAAACTGAGTGAAAGGGAATTTAAAGAAAAATTACTTAGAGTATTTTTTTAAAATTTTACTTTACATTGTATTTAGATTTGAAATTTAAAATATAATCCGGAAAATGGGAGATGACAGGCCACAGATTATTAAACATTTAAGATCATGGGGCAGACATATTGGAGGGGTTAGGATGGGTTTACAGAGTTTCTGTGGAGGTTTTTGATGCAGTTTGAGCCAATGCAAGAAATGGATTGGAAGAAAATGAAAAAAAAAAAAAAAGCATAAAAGAAAGACTTCTTCTTGCTGCTAGATCCTCTTCTGGCTTTGACTCAAAAAACTGTCAAAAATCTACGTGTGAACTAACTCTTATACACAATTAGAAAAACATACAGTAGCTGCTTACTTCCAGAAAAGGCACCACACCTGTCCATGAGGTCTGTGTATGGTATTGCAGCTGTTCTCCATTGTCTGACCTCCAATACCATACACAACCTTTGGACGAAAGACGCCTATTTTCCTAAAAACAGCACCACCCTGTCCATGGACTGAGTCTGTATTGCAGCACTGCAAGTCAATAAAGTTGAGCCTCTTCCGTCTGTATGCAATACCAGATACAGAGTGGAGCTTTTACTGAAACAAAAATAAAAAATCACATTTTAAGAAGTCTATCAAGAAGTACACCAATGTTTTTGAAACCAGAGAACATCCTGGGTAAAAAAAAATTCCTGTAAACACACATGTGCCACTCTGCAAAAAAAATTTGGGTTAAAAAATTCAACTGTCTCAATATTGTTTTGATCCGAGGAGTCGTATTATTGATTATGCTTGCTCAGTGACATCAATTGTACTCAAATCAGTGCTATAATGTCTTATCAGCATTTTTATTGTTGATTAATTTTCCTTATGCGGAAATTTTTTTATGCTCCTGGTAGAAAAATATCTGGAGGGAAAGAGCAGAACTCCAAAATCTCCTCCAAGAGCTAAATTTCAACACCATAGTTGGGACTGGTTGTTGGTCTTCTCCCCCTGCCCCATAACTGCAGCACTAGGTAGACCGCCATGCACAGTCTTAGGGCTCATGCACATGGCCGTTGTTTTTGTCCGCTTCCTATCCGCTTTTTTTGCAGAGCGGATGAGAACCATTTGCTTCAATGGGGCAGCAAAAGATGCAGACAGCACCCTGCATGCTGTCTGCATCTGTATGTTCATTCCATGGCACCTGCAAAAAAATAGAACTTGTCCTAGTCTTGACTGCTTTAGCCACAAGGATAGGACTGCTCTATAGAGGGCTGGAAGTTCTGTTCCGCAAAATGCGGAACGCACACGGCCAGTATCCATGTTTTGCAGATCCTAAATTTGAAGATTGCAAATATAGCAACAGTTCTTTGCTGTTATAGCAAAGGATTGGAGCCCCCTCCCTCTTTCTAACCACACAGATGCCATGGTCACTACCTGAAGGGTTGAGTAATGGGGTCAGAGTTATCCCTAATTCTGGTCATTGTGGCAGGGTGTCAGTAGTTTTGCACAACTGGAACCTAATGCATATGGAACATGATCGGCTTATGAACCTGCCCTATGCTTCAACTGCATTCAATTGCTGTAAATGTATGAATTTAGGGTATAAACAGGTTATCTGGGATTTTGATATTGATACCTTATCCTCAGGATAGGTCACCAGTATTAGACAGGCAGGGTTCCAACTTCGGGAACCCCCACCAATCAGTTATATGAAGAGGCCATGGTGCACTTAGGCCTTATTTTAGGCCATGTGACATCACGTTTATCGGTCACATGGCCTAGGCACAGCTCAATCCCATTCATGGGGCTGAGATGCAAAACCAAGAACAACCGTGGCAGTGGCGTTCACAGGAGCTCTGGTAAGTGCCATAGGTTCTTCAAATATCTGATTGGTGGGGTTAGTGGGAGTCAAATCCCACCAATTTTATATTCATGACTAGTGATGGGCAAAGCTTACAAAAATTCTATTTGGTTACTTCGCTGAATTTCACAAAAAAAATTGCTTTGTGATGAATTACTTCATCACAAAGTGCATTTCTTTATAAGTAGTCGGGGCAATGATGGGGAATGGTGATTGTGCCACCACCCGTCATTGAATCCTTCAGATGCCGCATTCATTGCTGATCGTGGCATCTGAGATGAAAAATTAGGGCTTTCAGAGGTTAATCAGTAAAAAATAATAATACCTTATCCATTTGAGTGTGAAGAGGCCGACGTGGCCATCTTGATTGAAGATCCTGCAAGAGACCTTATGTGGTTCTTGATGACATCTTCACGCTGGCCATGGTGGTGATGTCATATGTCACTGCAAACGAGATTTCATGCAGGATCTTTAATCAAGTCGTCCATGGCCACCTCTTCGCAATTTTACTTATGTATGTTCATTTTATTGTACAATTTTATATATGTATCTCTGCAAGAAAAAAAATTGGTTTAAATTGAAATAACCCCTTTAAAGAATTAAACTAATTAATGATGTTCAGAAATATTAAGGTGGGGGTTATCAGAGTGACTTTTTAGTATATTAGGGGACATTTATCTCAAGGGGGATTTTTAAAGTCAGTTTTGCAGGATTCTGTGTTGCTGAAATTTGCACCAAAATGATCAGATATTGTGTTGTATGTTTTTTGTTGAATTTGGTGCCCTTAACACCTTTGTCATGAGATGTTACTCCACTTTCTCTCTTTCTCTGCAACCTCTTTACTGAAGTAATGTTTGTGAAAATGGAGGTTGATGCACCTAAAAGGGCCGCTAAAGAATTTTTTTATTTATGTTAATCCAGAGGGGTTGAATTCCCATTTTCCCAAGATTTTATAACCAGTAGGTTTATATTCTGTCTTGTGAGATTTAGTCTAGAGATATTCTTAACAGGTTTTTCTTTTTTCATTTCATGGTCCTCCTTCCTCCGCTATAAACCTCTACTCAGTACTACAAACCAGTCTAGATGATGACATGGCAGCTGGGAATTGTGTTCCTGTTCTTATTAGAGACCCCTTTTTCTGCTTAAGACATTTATGAATGCAACTTCTTGCCCTCGGCATGGTTACCAATCAAAGAAAATCATGGTTAAGTGACGCCGAAACATAAGGATCTCAGTTTTGACTGTAATAAACACATTTTGCCTCTATCCCATAGGCTTTTGATCTGCCTTAAGCAACCATCTAAGATGTTACAAAGGCAACCTAACTTCAATTGCACCAGTTCCTTGGGTGTATGGATCGGGGAATTGGTGCTTAGAGCAATGTAAATAGCTGTTGCTGAATGGGTATAATAGGATTGTGTCATGGAGGTGACTGTTTCAGAATATGTTCTTCGTTTTTACAGTGACTGCTCTTCTGCACTAATCTAATTTCTTCTGGTCTTCACCGTTATCTAATATTGTTTGGTGAGCAATAATCTTATCACTTTCGACACTGTATCATGCTCTTCTTGCTTTGAAAAATTTGTCCCTTTGATAAGTGACTCAAATTTACAGTACACAGAGGAAAAAAAGTGCTGTATCCATTAAGTGACATAAACAATGACCCAAGCAAGGCGAGGTTACCATGCTACGAGAAGGCTTTGCTAGATGTCTCCTAATATTGCATATTTATCATACTGAGACAAGAAGAACCTAAGTAATCGCATGGCACAACTATATCGTCCATGTGAAAAGCACATGCCTCCTTCTTAATCAATGATTGCATCATCTTCAATAGTAATGAAGTAAAGAAAGGTTCCCACATTTAAACAGGGGAAGAAATAGTTCTCCTTGTGCCCAAGACAAGTTATTTCAAAATGTACTCAGCTGCTTGACCAAGCATGGTCTAATAAGCTCCGTGTCACAACTGTTGGATGGACAGACATTCACATAATTACTCAAGTAGCACTATAGAGAACTGCTAATTAGAAGCTAGTAATCAGCAGCTTGATCAGGGAAAACACCTGGTTGTCCAAAGAAAATGCAGAGCTTTTCTTTTTATATGGATAGAGTGCTGCTATTCAATTGCACCCTAGGTATTTGCCTGATGGACCTAAATCTTTGGACCTCTGAGCCAACTCTTACCTGTACACCTGCTTTCATTCATATAAATTGATATGTTTTCCAGCTTGAAGTGCATATTACAGGACTTATGATAGCAAGAGCACCTATCAGCTGACCCAACCCTATTGAACCAGGCATATTCGTAGGGTCAACCCTGCTGATTAATATTATGCCTGTCTTGACAATCAGCTGCAGCGTTCGCAAGAAAAAAACTGACAAACTTTTATTCTTTGTGTAAATTAGGGCTTGGGTGCACTGAGGGTTGGAACCTAGCCTTTCTGTCCACCCCAGCTTTCCAGTGCTGGCCATGCCCCTTTGTGCACTGAAGCTCTCATTTACATAAATAATAAAGTTTGTTTTTTTCTCAGGAGCGCCATAATTGATTTTTATAAGACAGGTATCATATTAATATGCAGAATCCTCCCTACCAGGCAGTATGACTGGCTTAACAGAGTTGATCTAGCTTGGATTCTAGATCCGAAGTCTCTCCGCTCAAAACTTCAGTTTATTGCTGTATGGAGATCCGTCTCTGTACAACAATTAAAATGCACGGCCTCCGACGAAGCGAAGTCAGTTATTCCCGAAGTCTCACAAGACTTCGATGAATAACTTCGGTATTTGAGTTTGAAACTGAAAAAACATTTTAAAACTTTGATCAGAACTTGGATTGGTACCTCGGAACTGAAGACGAAGTTCGGATCCAAGTTTTAATAACTGACTTTGATTCGTCGGAGGCCATACATTTTAATGTTGTACGGAGACGAATCTCCATACAGCCATAAACTGAAGTTTTGAATGAAGCGACTTCGGAGCTAGAATCCAAAGCTCGCTTCGCTCATCCTTATTAGCAACCTATATGTAAATATTATATATATATATATATATATATATATATATATATATATATCTCTTTATATATTTATTTATTTTATGTTTATTTATTTCTTAATATGCGCGGATGGTTTTCTGGGTATCATTTTTTTAACTCCCTCCGTGTATTTTACTTTCCTTTACACTGCCAGATGCCTGGGCAGATTATCATTAACCGCCTCCGGACCGCCTAACGCAGGATCGCGTTCCGGAGGCGGCAGCCCTGCGCACAGTCACGCATATATGCGTCATCTCGCGAGACGCGAGATTTCCTGTGAATGCGCGCACACAGGCGCGCGCGTTCACAGGATCGGAAGGTAAGTGAGTGGATCTCCAGCCTGCCAGCGGCGATCGTTCGCTGGCAGGCTGGAGATGCGATTTTTTTAACCCCTAACAGGTATATTAGACGCTGTTTTGATAACAGCGTCTAATATACCTGCTACCTGGTCCTCTGGTGGTCCCTTTTGTTTGGATCGACCACCAGAGGACACAGGTAGCTCAGTAATAAGTAGCACCAAGCACCACACTACACTACACCCCCCCTGTCACTTATTAACCCCTTATTAACCCCTGATCACCCCTGATCACCCCATATAGACTCCCTGATCACCCCCCTGTCATTGATAACCCCCTGTCATTGATCACCCCCCTGTAAGGCTGCATTCAGATGTCCGTATGTTTTTTACGGATCCACAGATACATGGATCGGATCCGCAAAACACATACGGACATCTGAATGGAGCCTTATAGGGGGGTGATCAATGACAGGGGGGTGATCACCCCATATAGACTCCCTGATCACCCCCCTGTCATTGATCACCCCCCTGTCATTGATCACCCCCTTGTAACGCTCCATTCAGACGTCTGTATGATTTTTACGGATCCACTGATACATGGATCGGATCCGCAAAACACATACGGACATCTGAATGGAGCCTTATAGGGGGGTGATCAATGACAGGGGGGTGATCACCCCATATAGACTCCCTGATCACCCCCCTGTCATTGATCACCCCCCTGTAAGGCTCCATTCAGAAATTTTTTGGGCCCAAGTTAGCGGAAATTATAATTTTTTTCTTACAAAGTCTCATATTCCACTAACTTGTGTCAAAAAATAAAATCTCACATGAACTCACCATACCCCTCACGGAATCCAAATGCGTAAATTTTTTTAGACATTTATGTAACGGACCGTTTCAGCAGACAAGGGGTTAAAATTTGTTTAGGCGATGTGCCCCTTTCTGAGAGACAGGCCCAGCTACTGCAGAACACCAATGTCCCGAACTGGAAACAAAGTAGCACTCCAAACTGGAACCTCACAAATAGCTGCTAGCAGACGAACAGGGATCAGCTTACACTTCTGGCAATCGATCTTCTAACAGCATACAGTGAATCCCCCCAATAATGAGACAAGGCTCCGTGTTGAGGGTCAAGCAGTGGTCTGACTGTACTTCACGTACAGCCTCTTTTATTCATAAACCACAAACATAGTACTGCCCACAGGGGTTTGAAATACAACCAATCAGAAATTTACAACACATACAATGTAACTACAGCAACCAATCGTTCACACCCCCAGAGGACCAGAATGAAGACTGTGACATAGGACAAATACAACATATCCCCACAATGCATCATGGTCTCCTCCTCTCTGTCCCGGAGACAACCTGAGGAGAAATCCAATTATCTCTGAGGACAAAGGGAGATCGCCAATACACATGTGAGGACAACAGAACAGACATCACCATTTAAACACACAATGGGACAATGGCACAATAGAAACACACCCAGCATTTTCCTCCCAAGCTGACAAGTTACACTTATTATAAATTGTTACAACTTTGTGAGTTTACATTGGCCATACATATAACTTACATCAATTTAAACAGTATAACTTGGGGACAAACCTATCCAAAATTCACTTGAATAGGTTCAGGGGTTTAAAAGTTAGTATATGGCCCATAATCCAGGAGCAAGAGGCCAGCAGCCAGTCCTCTCCAAAACCCAGTGGCGAGGTTGGTTTCGCCACACATCTCCCCCCCCCCCCCCGCCAGGGAAGACTAACCAGATACCTGACCTCACGCCGGTCGGTACCTGAGTTAGTCTGGCAGCCCACCCACAACCAAATACTGGACCTGTTGACTTTAGTAGCCTGTCTCTGTCCAGTGAGTCCACCAAGGTTATGTTGGAAGCTGGTACTCCCGGTCTCTGTGTTGCTCCCTGGCTTGGAATGGAGGTTGCTTTGTGGGCAGGTATCAGCGGTACTCTGCCCTGGTGCCAGCGCTACCACGGAAGAAGCCTGGTTGGAGCCTGGTTGTTGGAGGGGGAGACCGACTGTCTCTACCCCCTGTGCTGTAAGTGCAGAGACCACGGTCCCATCTGCACTGTTGTGGGGCTTACTTTCTCCCCCTGGTGCGTTAAGCTGCCGCTGGGGAGAGGGGGTAACAAGCTCCTCTCCCATACATACTTCCAGCCGCTGGGGAGGGCGACCGACCGTCTCCGCTCCCAATACAGTGTCCTGTTGCTGGGGAAAGGAGACTGGGCTCTCTATTCCCTGCTGGACACTCTGCCGCTGGGGGACAGGACCGACTGTCTCTGCCCCCTGTAACTCCGCCTGCCGCTGGGGAAAGGAGACTGGGCTCTCTATTCCCTGCTGGACACTCTGCCGCTGGGGAATGGAGACTGGGCTCCCAATTCCCAAAAAATCACTCTGCTGCTGGGGGGCAGGAACAACTACCTCTGCCCCCTGTAACTCAGCCTGCTGCTGGGGAGGGAGGACGCTGCTCTCCTCTCCCTGCATTTCACACTGCCTTCCCGGCATATCACTCTGCTGCTGGGGGGCAGGAACAACTACCTCTGCCCCCTGTAACTCAGCCTGCCGCTGGGGAGGGAGGACGCTGCTCTCCTCTCCCTGCACTTCACACTGCCTTCCCGGCATATCACTCTGCTGCTGGGGGGCAGGAACAACTACCTCTGCCCCCTGTAACTCGGCCTGCCGCTGGGGAGGGAGGACGCTGCTCTCCTCTCCCTGCACTTCACACTGCCGCTGGGGAATGGAGACTGGGCTCCCAATTCCCTGCAGGACCGGTGGAGAGACCTCGGTCCCATCTCTACCGGCCACCTGGGGTCCTTCCCAGTAACACTCTACAATATCTGCCCAGCTGAATGGGTCTGGATCTGGGTCTGTCACCTTACCGTCCTGCTGAGCCTTCTCAATGGAGTGGAAGAGATCTCGGTAGTCCTGCTCCAGTTCCCACTCCAGGGTTGCTAGGTGAGCCAGGTCTTGCTCTACCTCATGGGGGTCATCCCACTCATGCCTAGCCTCCCTCTCATAGAAAATGTCCTGAAGTCTGGACTGTGCAGGGCTCCCGAAGTCAGGCTCTGCAAAGGACTCCCATAACAAGCCAGGACCATCAAACGCCTCTCCCTCTGGCTTGTCATGTTTGGCTGTCCAGTGTATATACTGTGCCATATACCACCAAAGCGCCTGGTAGGCATCCTCCAGCCATAGCTCCTGCCATACCCGGTGCTCTAGATCCTTCACCCATTCCTCCAGGGGCTGCTCTCCCAGGAAGGGCATCCGCAGGGCCACTTGCTTCTGCAACCGCTGCTCTTCACTGGGGAGACTCTCACCCCACTGGTATTGTACACTATTCAGGGCCTGGTACCAGATGCCTTTCCTTAATGCATCCCGGCCATCCAGGTCCTCCTCCTCGTATAACACTGCTGGTTCCATCCTGTTGCTTTTAGGGTCGCTGTACTGGGACATGCGTTGCCTTTAAATTGTAGAATCCAAAGAAATGGTGTCTCCTGTAGCTGTCCTTCTGGCTGTAGGAACGATCCCGCTGCTTGCCACCAATGTAACGGACCGTTTCAGCAGACAAGGGGTTAAAATCCGTTTAGGCGATGTGCCCCTTTCTGAGAGACAGGCCCAGCTACTGCAGAACACCAATGTCCCGAACTGGATACAAAGTAGCACTCCAAACTGGAACCTCACAAATAGCTGCTAGCAGACGAACAGGGATCAGCTTACACTTCTGGCAATCGGTCTTCTAACAGCATACAGCGAATCCCCCCAATAACGAGACAAGGCTCCGTGTTAGGGTCAAGCAGTGGTCTGACTGTACTTCACGTACAGCCTCTTTTATTCATAAACCACAAACATAGTACTGCCCACAGGGGTTTGAAATACAACCAATCAGTAATTTACAACACATACAATGTAACTACAGCAACCAATCGTTCACACCCCCAGAGGACCAGAATGAAGACTGTGACATAGGACAAATACAACATATCCCCACAATGCATCATGGTCTCCTCCTCTCTGTCCCGGAGACAACCTGAGGAGCAATCCAATTATCTCTGAGGACAAAGGGAGATCGCCAATACACATGTGAGGACAACAGAACAGACATCACCATTTAAACACACAATGGGACAATGGCACAATAGAAACACACCCAGCATTTTCCTCCCAAGCTGACAAGTTACACTTATTATAAATTGTTACAACTTTGTGAGTTTACATTGGCCATACATATAACTTACATCAATTTAAACAGTAGAACTTGGGGACAAACCTATCCAAAATTCACTTGAATAGGTTCAGGGGTTTAAAAGTTAGTATATGGCCCATAATCCAGGAGCAAGAGGCCAGCAGCCAGTCCTCTCCAAAACCCAGTGGCGAGGTTGGTTTCGCCACAATTTATATTCCAGACTTCTTCTCAAGCTTTAGGGCCCCTAGAATGCCAGGGCAGTATAAATACCCCACATGTGACCCCATTTCGGAAAGAAGACACCCCAAGGTATTCCGTGAGGGGCATATTGAGTCCATGAAAGATTGAAATTTTTGTCCCAAGTTAGCGGAAAGGGAGACTTTGTTAGAAAAAAAATAAAAATATCAATTTCCGCTAACTTGTGCCAAAAAAAAAAAAAAATTCTATGAACTCGCCATGCACCTCATTGAATACCTTGGGGTGTCTTCTTTCCAAAATGGGGTCACATGTGGGGTATTTATACTGCCCTGGCATTCTAAGGGCCCTAAAGCGTGAGAAGAAGTCTGGGATCCAAATGTCTAAAAATGCCCTCATAAAAGGAATGTGGGCCCCTTTGCGCATCTAGGCTGCAAAAAATTGTCACACATCTGGTATTGCCGTACTCAGGAGAAGTTGGGCAATGTGTTTTGGGGTGTCATTTTACATATACCCATGCTGGGTGAGAGAAATATCTTGGTCAAATGCCAACTTTGTATAAAAAATGGAAAAGTTGTCTTTTGACGAGATATTTCTCTCACCCAGCATGAGTATATGTAAAAAGACACCCCAAAACACATTGCCCAACTTCTCCTGAATACGGCGATACCACATGTGTGACACTTTTTTGCAGCCTAGGTGGGCAAAGGGGCCCACATTCCAAAGAGCACCTTTCGGATTTCACAGGTCATTTACCTACTTACCACACATTAGGGCCCCTAGAATGCCAGGGCAGTATAACTACCCCACAAGTGACCCCATTTTGGAAAGAAGACACCCCAAGGTATTCCGTGAGGGGCATGGCGAGTTCCTAGAATTTTTTATTTTTTGTCACAAGTTAGCGGAAAATGATGATTTTTAAAATTTATTTTTTTCCTTACAAAGTCTCATATTCCACTAACTTGTGACAAAAAATAAAAACTTCCATGAACTCACTATGCCCATCACGAAATACCTTGGGGTGTCTTCTTTCCAAAATGGGGTCACTTGTGGGGTAGTTATACTGCCCTGGCATTTAAGGGGCCGAATGCGTGAGAAGTGGTTTGAAATCAAAATCTGTAAAAAATGGCCGGTGAAATCCGAAAGGTGCTCTTTGGAATGTGGGCCCCTTTGCCCACCTAGGCTGCAAAAAAGTGTCACACATCTGGTATCCCCGTACTCAGGAGAAGTTGGGCAATAAACGGTTAAAGTAGTGTAGGTCAGAAGTGTAAAAAGTGGCCTGGTCATTAAGGGTGTTTAAGCTAGGGGGGCTGAGGGGGTTAATAAGCGTTCATATGAACGCTCTTTAGCGATAATCGGCCTGTGTAAAGGTGTTGCCGAACGCTTCCTTTCTGACAATCGTTTGCTACAATGGACCATGTAAAGAGGTCTTTTCTCTCTGTTAGAGCCAGGGAAGGCCCCCCCGTAGTGACTCAATTAGAGCATCGATTATTAACTAATCAATGCAATGCTCTTCTATGGCCATCTTTATATACGCCTTTCAAGAGAACAATAGAGCTGTCATACTGTCATCCCAATTTTATGCCTACTATTATACTAGCAGATAACATCTTCGCATCACATCAGTAGTAAACTGACAGTGGATTACTGACTGATGCTGGATATGTATATTTTGTATTTAATTTTGGTGGCATACTGCTGGCAAAATGAAAAAGAAAAAACTGCCAAAAATTCAAAAAATAAAAGTTGTTTTCTATGAATATTAAGTTTAAAAAAAATGCCCCTTTCTGACGAAAGTGCCCCTTTAATCTGTAGTCTCAGATAATAACATGTTTTCTGCGGCATTTTTTGTGCTGTCCTTTTACAAAAATGCTGAAGAATAATTTTGCTATATTTTGCAACGTAATGTGTGAACCTTCCCCATAGCAATTAGATAGTTAGAGAACCCCCTAAGTATCTCGACAGTGGTTTTAACCCTTTGTGATTCTTGAGTGCCAGTAGAAAACAAGTATTACAAATGCTGAATTGGGTTTTGTAATGTGTTTTTCTCTCCTGCAATGTCCAGCCCATGTTTGGTAGAGCTATTATTTAGGATTCCTTTCCTGTGACTCGCCACAAAGCAGGAGACCCAGACCTTCAGAGAAACGTGTTGAAGGAAAGACATTCGCCTTCACCTACTGTGGAGTTTCTGAATGGTATGAGCTAATGAGGGTGGTCTGGGACTGGAGAGAATCCGAGACTATCTTTGCCGCGGCCATCTATTATTAATTGAAGTTCAATAAATGTTGATAAATTATGTATTTATTCAATGAAAAACTCTTCTACATGGGTCATCAAGTCTATAAGCTCTGTGCTCTCTGAGGCTCAGTCTAACGTGAAGTCTGTTAACTTGTCAGTTACAATTACCCAGATAACAATGGTTTGGTTACTGCAGCATGTGGCCTGTCATATATTAAATATATATGAAGAGTTGAAGAACACAAGTCACACTGTGCAAGTAGACTGGAACTCAAAGATTATGTTCATTGAGACATGTTTACTTTTTTTTTGCCTGTGTCTCAATTGCATTGTATGTGGCCCTTTTTTGGCACAATGACCCAACTTATTTTCGACCGATTTGTTAACAGAATGCACCGAAACAATTTTTTCTCGCATGAAAGTGGATGTGCCATTGCCATGTCTACCTTTTGCAAGGTTAAGCTAGTTTTTCGGTGCACATTTTTGTTCCAATGTATACATTGTTGGCTTTGGTATAACAATGTGTCTAATTGTGTGACTTGTTCCCTGTTCACCAAATATTTTACACATGTGGGATAAATGTGGCACATCATGTGTTTGCCTAAGGTTCCTAAAAATTTGACAGCATTAGTAAATGTAGGCCGATGTTCTCAAAAGGGTTTTCTCATTACAACAACGTTGATGAGGATTAGTGTCTGATCGTTGGGAACCAACTGCTGGGGTCCTTCACCGGTCACGAGAATGGGGGCTGTGTTCCCCTGTTTGAATGGAGCAGCAGACAAGCGTGCATGTCCACTGTTTTGTTCAGTTCTATGTATCCAAATACAAGTCTATGGCTATCTGTGACAGCCCTATAGACTTGATTGAGACAACATGTCCACTGCTCCATTCGAATGGGAGAACATGGCCTCACCGTTCTCATGGTCAGTTGACCCTGTTGGTGGGAGCCCACCAATGACACACAGCTCCTATACTTGGATGGGGGATATGTTGCTGTAATGAGACAACCCCTTTAAATTGATAAAATAAGGATAATTTATGGGGGAATTATTAGGAGATAGAATTAAAGTCTGCCATGAAGACAATACTGCCATGTAAAATCAGGATAACTCAATGAGCTGGAAAACCGTGAGCCCCAATAGCAAATAAAAATAGTTATTGTCATGACATTGTCAAAAAGGCTACCCTTTTTGAACTTCCCATTGCATTTTTTCCTGTTACTTATATAGTACCAACATATTCTTTAACACCTTATTTAGGTTGTTACCATTCATAACAGTTCCTACACTCCATGGGGCACAAAGCCTCCTTTTTCCAACATGCCTCATAGGAAGTCAAAATACTACATCACCTGTGATGCTAATTACATGACACACTTTAGATTAATATTAAGTTACTATGATCAAATTATTTTCAATCTTTTCGAGGGGTACCATCATTTTATCCAGGCCAGTTTTTTTTATTTTTTTATTATTCTGTTGAACTACAATTCAAAAGCAATATTTGATTTTCATTAGCTAAGTTCCCTTAAATTTGTATTCATTATTACTTTTGTCAGTCTCAAGTTATTTCAGTGACCATTGTGGGTTTTTCTTTCTTTCACGGAAGGGTACCAATTATATATATACTGTTTTCAAGACGTTTGCTGCAAACCAGTTCTCCTCAGAAGATGGTGGCCCAATAATGAGGGCTCAAAGTTTCTAATTTAGGGAGAATTTAGAGGGAGGACAATACGTCCATTGTTTTATCCATGGCCTCCCGATTGTCTCACATTAGTCTGGAATGGAGAAAGGGCTTGAGTTCACAGGCTGTACATCAATTCTTCAGATTCATAGGGAAAATGGGAATTGAACTATCCACACTTGTTTATTACTTGCCCCCAAATCATTGTATATTTGACAAGTCATTGTAGTTTGCTGTCAAATAAATAAGAAAGAAATGGACTCATTCAGTAAAGACAAGGTTTGAAATCTGTGCCAAGGCTATTGTCACTATAATCATTAGAGACCGGCATGTTACACTCACACATACAAGGCCTCGCCTCAAAAGCAACCAATATGATTAATGGGAACCATTAAAGGCAGAAAAACTACAATGGTGTTAGTTAGTTTTTTCTGTGTGTGTATGTGTGCATCATTTCCTTCTGTACTATCACTGTGTTATATTTTGTATTATTCTCAAAAATGTTAATTCAAATAGCAATAGTAGTGTATAATATTAAAATAATAATTTCAACGTGATTTTCAATATTTATACATTTAAAAAGAAAACATTGAGATAAGATAAAAAATTTTAAGGGTTGAATAAAAGTTAGGGGTTAACTTAGATATGCAATTTTTTTTCTATAAAATATATACAATAATAATGATGTATACAAAAATGTGCATGATGTAGTTGTTTTACACCTTTCCTATTATTATTATTATTATTATTATTATTATTATTTATCCCTTTTGTGTCAGGATTGATCTGTGTTTGTCTTGGTTTGTTAATGCAAGTAAATTACAGAGTTATCTTTCATTAAACTGGTATTCCAAGAATTTAATATTGATGGTTTATTAGTAATCGTTTATCCTCAGGATAGGCCATCAATATCTTATCAGTGGGGTCCAAAACCCAGCACTCCCACCGATGAACTTTTAACTTGTAGCTCCAGTGCTGTAATCATACAGCTCTGTCTGCTTCTCTTACTCGCCTTTCCCCGATCCAGCAATGATCTGCCACTTCCTGCAATGGCCTCTCATTTCCCAGCTGTAGGCCATTCTGATGACTCTGGGACCAGCATTGTATTTGAGGTGTTATTTGGCATAGCACTGTTGTACATTGATATTGGTATTTTTTTATTTTATTTGAGCTGGATAACTTTTATCCTGACCTTAAAATTGCCTCTGGATTCTGCCTTCATGTTTCTCCTTTAGGTTTGTTACCTGGTACTTGTATTCCAATCTCCTAGTATTGACCCCTTGCCCAATTTCTGACTATATTCTCAACTGGTTCTCTGGTTTGTTACATCTTGACCACTCTCCAAGTGACAACCCCCATCATCGTTCCTGACTCTGCCTCTATCTTAGACAAGCTGTACAAGTGCTGACTGCTCTGGGGCCATAGCCTGTAAATCTATACCTGAGGGGTTATCCAATTTCAAGAAACCCCCCCACATGTGCCGGGCCCCTCACCTGCAATATACTTACCCATCTCCTCGTTCCCAGCGTCGCTCCTGGTCCCCGCACTGCCGCTGCTGCTGCTTCTCCCTGCACACGGATGAAAACATCTGGTGTCGGGGGGGGCAGCCAATGGCAGACAGCGACAGGGACGAGCCCCCCTAGCGTCACCCGCAATGCTAGGGAGGCTTGTCCCCGTCCCCGCCTGCCATTGGCTGCTCCCCCCCAACACCAGTCGCCTATGATCCCCGCAATGCCGGGAGCGGGGTAAGTATATTACAGGTGAGGGGCCCGGCACATGTGGGGGAGTTTTTTTATTTTATTGGATAACCCCTTTAAGGGTGACCTTCTTATAGTCTACACCTCAGTTTATCTAGCATCAAATCAACCACGATTCTAAGATGCACTTCTCCAGTAAGAATCATAACTGAGTTTTGCATTCTTTTTCTCCAATCCAAACTTGCTAATTTGTTAAGAGATTAGTGAAAGGAAGACGTCTAGTAGATGACTCAACCAGAGCCACTGTTTATTGCCTTTTTGAGTAATCATAATAAAAAGCAAGCAATGTGGGTGTCATTTTGTAGTGGCCACAAATAGTTGTCACTTTTCTTAAAGGGCATCTGTCAGCAGATCTGTCCCTAGGACACTGGCTGACCTGTTACAGGTTTGCTTGGCAGCTGAAGACATCTGTGTTGGTCCCATGTTCATATGTGTCCTCATTGCTGAGAAAAATGATGTTTTAATATATGCAAAGGAGCCTCTAGGAGCAACAGGGGCGTTGCTGTTACACCTAGAGGCTCTGCTCTCTCTGCAACTGCCTCACCCTCTGCACTTTAATTGACAGGATCATTTTTCTCAGCAATGAGGACACATATGAACATGGGACCAACTCAGATGTCTTCAGCTGCCAAGCGCACATGTAACAGGTCAGCCAGTGTCATAGGTACAAATCTGCTGACAGATGCCCTTAAAGACCCTTTTAAATGGGCAGTTATTGACAATGAAACATTCATTCCTGATAATTGCCTACCATTTGGGAAATCATCCACTCTTCTGGGATTGCTCACCTCACAGAGAAATACTGTTTGCCTGCAGCAGATTCTTGTCTACACAGGACGATCTGTTGGTGGCAAATGAATGCTCGTTCGATAAATGAATGCTTGCTCTTTCATTGGGTGATCAGTAGTTCCCAATAAAATAGTAAATCCCAATAATTGCCTGATTATTGGCCATGTTCCGAAATTTTCAGAAAAAAAAAAGTTGGATTCAGGCACGTTTTTTGAAAGAGAATGAATTCAATGTACAGTACAGACCAAAAGTTTGGACACACCTTCTCATTCAAAGAGTTTTCTTTATTTTCATGACTATGAAGGCATCAAAACTATGAATTAACACATGTGGAATTATATACATAACAAACAAGTGTGAAACAACTGAAAATATGTCATATTCTAGGTTCTTCAAAGTAGCCACCTTTTGCTTTGATTACTGCTTTGCACACTCTTGGCATTCTCTTGATGAGCTTCAAGATGTAGTCCCCTGAAATGGTCTTCCAACAGTCTTGAAGGAGTTCCCAGAGATACTTAGCACTTGTTGGCCCTTTTGCCTTCACTCTGCGGTCCAGCTCACCCCAAACCATCTTGATTGGGTTCAGGTCCGGTGACTGTGGAGGCCAGGTCATCTGGCGCAGCACCCCATCACTCTCCTTGATGGTCAAATAGCCCTTACTTTCAAAGTTTTCCCAATTTTTCGGCTGACTAACTGACCTTCATTTCTTAAAGTAATGATGGCCACTCGTTTTTCTTTACTTAGCTGCTTTTTTCTTGCCATAATACAAATTCTAACAGTCTATTCAGTAGGACTATCAGCTGTGTATCCACCTGACTTCTCCTCAAAGCAACTGATGGTCCCAACCCCATTTATAAGGCAAGAAATCCCACTTATTAAACCTGACAGGGCACACCTGTGAAGTGAAAACCATTTCAGGGGACTACCTCTTGAAGCTCATCAAGAGAATGTCAAGAGTGTGCAAAGCAGTAATCAAAGCAAAAGGTGGCTACTTTGAAGAACCTAGAATATGACATATTTTCAGTTGTTTCACACTTGTTTGTTATGTATATAATTCCACATGTGTTAATTCATAGTTTTGATGCCTTCAGTGTGAATCTACAATTTTCATAGTCATGAAAATAAAGAAAACTCTTTGAATGAGAAGGTGTGTCCAAACTTTTGGTCTGTACTGTATATTTGAGTACCCTCCATGTACTGTATATTCAAATACACTCAATAGTTTCGGGTAGAACTGATTCGTACACAAATCAAATCACATGGGCGATTCATGTGAATAGGACACAAAGCAAATTTTGATGTGTCATCTCTATTAGACATAATTGTGATAGACAGTTGTTCTTGTCTGGTAGAAGACACTCAAAACAAGTAGATCATTGATTTAGATGTCCAGTCGAGGAACATGAAAAAAGCAAATGTTATGCGGAAATTGAGTTTCATTCTTGAATCTCAAAGGTTAAATTTGTTGCTCCTTCAGGCACTAGAAATCTTGTTCCTATATAAAAGAGTACAAAAGTTAATAATTGCAGCTCTGTCGACTCTTGTTTGTGGGGGTAGAGGGGACACCTACCACTTTTCCCCATCCACATCCCATCTGCGGAAATTAATCCTTCCTCTTGTTTTCCGAACCTGGAAGCAGCAGTCAGACAGATGTAATTAGTCTAAAACTGAAGTAGAAAACACACTGTAATATCCATGGAGTATTCTACCTGCAGACACATTTCCTCGTAACACATATTGGATTTATCACCCTTCTCTCTGCATCAAAAACCCTGTCAGGACTCAAGTGGCTTAAACCTCCCAGACTATAGCTTTCTGAGATGTAACTTGCCTAACAATGCTCTCATAAAGCCACAAGTATATGCATACTTAATTGCAGCTGACAAGAAAGGCATGGTTTCAAATAGTGGAATTGAGGCTCTTCAGTTGATTGTCCTTCGCCGTTCCTGTGCACGAGGAAATAGTCTAGTGTTGAATGAATTTTACTAAATATCTTAGGAACTGGCTTAAAAACTACATAACATATGCCTAAAATCGACATATGTTAGGAAATTCCATATATAGAGATTCCTCCATGGTCAGGAGTGGTCTACCCATGACTACGTACCAAAGGCCACCGGGTCATTCAGCTAGAAGTGGTTGCTTGGACTTAAGTTCTTGTGTGGTCATGGATGGACACAGACAACTGTGCAAAACCAGTACAGTATATGGACCACCGAAGTACTGTACCCAATGTACCTACTTTACACCCTCTCTAAAACAGTTTTTGTTACTGTAATTCTTCTGAACAATGTCAGATAATTTATGTAAAGGTCCCCCATAAACATAAGAGTAAATCTGACCAAACCTGCTGTTTTTGGCAGGACCAGATGATTATGGCATGTTACTGTATGAATATGAGGGCTTCCCAATAGATGATCCCAGAGTAATGAAGGATTGGGCATGCTAAATTTCAATGCTTAATCCTTTTGTCTACAGTGAGATAGTTAGTGGTGCTTATATCGAGCATGCAAGTGTATAGGGCAGTTTTGAGCAATAGCTGTTGGTCGGACAGCTATTGAAGGTCTATAGATATCTTAAACTGGTTGCTCACCTTTATGATGTTTTTATCACACCTCAGCATGGCTTTATCTATGATCATACTCGTCGCTGGGTTCTGGCTTCTTTGCTGCCCCAGTGGATCTGCAGGTAACCTCTAAGGCCAATCACTGGTTTCAGTGGAGACATGTCACTCATACTGCTGTGGTCAGTCACTGGTCGCGAGCCCCATGTCAAACTGAATGTTGATATGGAGAGACCCGAGATCTGCAGAACCAGCGGGGCAGCGATGGAATCAGAACCCGAATGTGGGGATCAGGAAAGTATGGTCACCGTGGGTCTGGTTAGGGTGTGCAGTCTTCAAAAAAACATCATAAAAGTGTACAGCTTCTTTAAGGCAATGAAGGGTTTATGGTATCAACACTGGTGGTCTAGGGCAGTAAAGAGGGTTGATGATAACACCCCTGGTGCGCTAGGACAGCGAAATGGCTTATGATAAGATGTCTTGTAGAAATATTACCACGATATGGGCACTATATTATCATTATTACTTGGGTTGTGTAACTTTTCACTGCATCAGGTTAATATGTAGGTACTATACAGTATAGTAGTATTTTGTAGGGGTTATGTATTGGTATTGTTTAAGTACAGACACTATTTTTGTATTGTATTACTGCATTAGTTGTATAAAATGTCAGAATTGCTATTGTAAACAATAAAATTACCACAGAATTATATTTTAATTTGGTATTTTTCTGCGTGCGAGTTGAAGAAATCCTAAGGTGCCTCGGCCTGATAGAAATCTGACAACTAATTAGCGCAAAACACTCACTTTTTCAGGTAGTGTTTGTGCCTGGCGTATTATAGTAGATATGGTCTTTAAGCTTCACACATACCATTCCCATAGTGTATCTGGTATATTATGAAAGGAAGCTTAGCTTGCACTGTAAGTAATACTCGGTGGCAGTATACAGCATGGGTAAGTCTTGCCTTCCTATACAGAGAGCTCTTAAAACGTAAGTCATGAAATAAGTTTTCTAGTCTATTTATATTGATGGCCTATACTCAGGATTGGCCATGAATATCTGATTGGTGAGTAGTGTTGAGCACGAATATTCGAATAGCAAATTTTTATTGCGAATATCGCCACTTCGAGAATTTGCGAATATTTAGAATATAGTGCTATGGATTCGTTATATCGAATATTCAGCATTTTTTTCCATCTGAACACATGAGTCCTCTCTGCTTCTTGCTTGTGGGCCAGTGAGAAGGAAGCAATGTCAAGTTCACAACAATACTTAGTGCACAAATCAGTAATCTGTAGTCAGACCTGTTAAAATGTGAGGTTGCACGTAGTGCGATAAAATATTCTAATCACTGCCGATTAGCGCAATCGCGAATATATTGAAGCACTTGACTCTATCTGCATATAAAGCTATTCTAATGTTCTGCCGTGCCAACCATTTTCTCCAGTCTCAGGAAAGTTATACTAGCTTGAAAAATGTAGCCAAAGTGACCCAAGCCTGTATTTCACGTTACGAATTCGCATTACGCGATTTTTACATTGCCGATTTATCGCATTCAATAAAATAAGCTTGAATTCTCGAAATTTGCAAATATATGACGAACATTCTACAAAATATTCGTGAAATATTGCGAATTCGAATATAGCCCCTGATGCTCATCACTATTGGTGAGGGTCCAACACCCCACATTCTGCCGTTCAGCTGTATGAAAGTAGCTCCAGCGCCGGAAGTTGGTGCTGGAACTACAGCTCCATCCATTGTGTAGTTTATGGAGCTGGTTACTGCAGCACTGCCACCACTGAAGTCCATAGTGTTGATGGATAGGCCATCAATATAAAAGGACCCCAAAACCATTTAAGAAATAACATCTACCTATTTCTCAGTGCCGTATAGGGAATACATTCATACCCCCCCCTCCCCCCAATGAATATCACAATCCAATTTCCATCATTAGTGCATCTGCAACATATTTTATAAATTGCCTCAGAACTAAAGACAAATGGTTCTAGTCAAAGCTCCATACCAGTTATGGCCTGTGCTATGAGTGCTCAAATTTTGTAAGACTAAATTCTATTTTTTGACATTGATAAATACACTGCAACTAGTAAACCACACCAAAGCTATTTTGAAAAGTGCTTACATTTCATAAGAGTCTTCAAAAATATCTAGATTCGATAATATAGACCATGTAGTCCGTTGGTTATGTACTCAATATGGCTCTTAACCTCAGGCATCCACATACAGTACCCACAGTACCCACTGGGGTTGCCTTCAAATTAAATAAGCAGTGAATTACTCACCATAAATCCATGCGGAAAAGTGTAAACTTGGTTGAATTGATCTAATTTGACCCCAAAGACTGATGATGATAGGTTTTCTTTCACCTAGGGTAAAGATTCAGATCTCTGCCTAAACCCTGTATCTAAATAGCCTGGTCAAGACAGAATAGCATGTTGGCCCCTATCTCTGGCACAGAGGAGCAGGACATGTGGCTCTCCAAACATAACGCCTACCTAGATGTGGCCCTGTTGTCATGGATATTTGGAAAAAAATCCTGATTGGTTTACAGCTCTACTATATGAGTTTGCTGCAAATTATAAATTACACATGGCAAGTGTTGATCCTGGAGCAAATTCTGCATTGGGTCCCAGGACCTTCAAGTTACACCTCTGACTACTATTCATTCGTTGGTTATGTTCTTGTCTACGGTTCAGTTAATTACAGAGATGAGTGAATTGATTCTAAAATTCAGAAATTTGCCCCAAATTTTTTAAAAAAATTGATTCTACTGAAAATGAATTCTGAGTTTTCTGATTCAAGAGAATCAAAGAAGGGAGAGAAAGAGAGAGCAAGATAACTTTTCAAGGGAAATCAGGTCAAATTTATTTGGACTTGAATTTGATGGTCAATTAAGCCAAATCTGACCCAATTGGATTTTAAGAAATTCCATCATCTCATCTGTCAATATGGATAGGCCCTTCCTGATTTTTCTATGGAGCTATTTAAATTATGTCTCTGTCAGTCACATTCAGACCTCCAGTATATACATTGTCAATTTTGTCACAAAACTGGAAAAACCATCAATTGGCTGCTCTGAACAGCTCTGATCTTTTTCCTCAGAAGACCTCATTGAAAAATGAAAGAATCTGCTTCCAAAACTGATGACACTCCTGTCAAGACCACAGACCTGGTCAGATTCCTCTAGACACCAGCCAATCAGCTACTTCAGAAGGTACAGGTTCTCAAAGTAACACTGTGGCCTCCTCACAGCTTTTCCTAGGCCACGTGACATCACATTCATTGGTCACATGGCCTAGACACAGCTCAGCCCCATTGATGTGAATGGGCCTAAGCTGCAATACCAAGCACAACCATTATACAATGTATAGAACTGTGTTTGGTGAGCAGAGAGAAGGCCGTGGCACTACAGCTGATCACCGGAGGTCCCAGAAGTTGGACCGCCACTGATCAGACCCTGATGACCGATATTGGAAAGCTACTTTAAGGTGGCACTGGATCTTCTACATGCCAGTACAGCTGTATATCCTCTGTCATATATTAATCAGGCATGCTGGTCCCTTTTCCTTCTAGGCATTGTGAAATGGCAAGTGTTAAAATATTAGCCATGCAGGTCTCATTTCTCAAGAAATCAAAGTGTCTAGCAAAGTCTTGAGTAAACCTAGTTTTAATCAAAGTGTGATGCATGGATTTGGGAGGATTAGAAATTTCTCTAAAAAAATGTTTTGTGATTAATTTTGCAATCAAGTAAATGAACAGGGTTAGAGGCGGGGGCACAGACGATGCCCCACTAACTGTGATTATCCTAATACCTGTATTCAAAACAAGCTCCAACACAGCAGCAATACCTAAGCACTGCTAATTTGTAGCACATTGCATGTAGCATACTACAAGTCAGCTACCAAGGAGTGCGGAGACGTCAAGCACTGGCCTTAAGTTTTCCCCCCTAAGCTGAGGCTTAATAATTAAATCACTCATTATATTGCAGATGGAGTGTTCACATTCTCGGCTGCAGAGGTATAAAAGTAAATTAAGCAAACACCTTCTACATAATCCCGGATGAGGATGCATATTGAAAACTGATCTGAAGGTATAAAGTACTGTATGTCAATCTTACTTTGCTTTTAGCTGTGCGAAAAATATCAGGACAGGCTTGGGAAGTTGCCCTTAAAGTACATTTACCCCATTGAGAAAATTAAAAACATAATAAAAGCAATTATAAAAAATATCTTATTACAATATGTATTATAACACTAACTATAACACTGCTCCTACAGTATGTGCAAGAATATGCAAGCCCCTTATTTAGAAGAATATAACTATTATACACTGAGTATTACGGGTGTCAGCTCGTTCAGCTCATAGCTCCAACCGACGTACAGCTGGAGATCAATTGCGGCGCTCTATATCAGTCTGGCTCCTGCGGGTGCAGGTACCCATGAATTTCTGTTACTCTGGCTCCCCCTGCTGTTTCTTGGTGGTATTGCGTTTACTTTGGCTATGACTTCTGGATCTGGTATTGTGACTACGTTTTCTGGCTTCTGGTCATTTGATATTGTATGGCTTTCCTTTTCTGTCATTTTTGGTACTTTATTGACCAACTTGTACCGTATCACTACTCTTATTGTGTCTGTCAGTTTTTTCCCTGTTTGTCGCTCTCTCAAATACGTAGTACAGGGACCATCGACCAGTTGTGGGGTCACAGTCTAGGGTGATCATGCAAGTAGGCAAGGATAGTGAGTTTGGGGAGTTTTAGAGCTACAACATCCCTGTGTGTGCGTGCTACATGGCCGTCATTTCCTGAGAAATACTACCTCCTATATAAAATAATATAACTGCCATTATACTACTGTCTATATACAAGAATATTACTACTATAATACTGCCCCTATGTACAAGTATATAATTACTATAATACTGCCTCCTTTGTACAAGAATATATCTACTATAATACTGCCTCCTATGTACAAGAATATAACTACTATAATACTGCTCCTATGTACAAGAATATAACTACTATAATACTGCCTCCTATGTACAAGTATATAACTACTATAATACTGCTCCTATGTACAAGAATATAACTACTATAATACTGCTCCTAAGTACAAGAATATAACTACTATAATACTGCTCCTAAGTACAAGAATATAACTACTATAATACTGCTCCTATGTACAAGAATATAACTACTATAATACTGCTCCTATGTACAAGAATATAACTACTATAATACTGCTCCTAAGTACAAGAATATAACTACTATAATACTGCCCCTATGTACAAGTATATAACTACTATAAAACTGCTCCTATGTACGAGAATATAACTACTATAATACTGCTCCTATGTACAAGAATATAACTACTATAATATTGCTCCTATGTACAAGAATATAACTACTATAATACTGCTCCTATGTACAAGTATATAACTACTATAATACTGCTCCTATGTACAAGAATATAACTACTATAATACTGCTCCTAAGTACAAGAATATAACTACTATAATACTGCTCCTAAGTACAAGAATATAACTACTATAATACTGCTCCTATGTACAAGAATATAACTACTATAATACTGCTCCTATGTACAAGAATATAACTACTATAATACTGCTCCTAAGTGCAAGAATATAACTACTATAATACTGCTCCTAAGTACAAGAATATAACTACTATAATACTGCTCCTATGTACAAGAATATAACTACTATAATACTGCCTCCTATGTACAAGAATATAACTACTATAATACTGCTCCTATGTACAAGAATATAACTACTATAATACTGCTCCTATGTACAATAATATAACTACTATAATACTGCCTCCTATGTACAAGTATATAACTACTATAATACTGCCTCCTATGTACAAGAATATAACTACTATAAAACTGCTCCTATGTACGAGAATATAACTACTATAATACTGCTCCTATGTACAAGAATATAACTACTATAATATTGCTCCTATGTACAAGAATATAACTACTATAATACTGCTCCTATGTACAAGTATATAACTACTATAATACTGCTCCTATGTACAAGAATATAACTACTATAATACTGCTCCTAAGTACAAGAATATAACTACTATAATACTGCTCCTAAGTGCAAGAATATAACTACTATAATACTGCTCCTAAGTACAAGAATATAACTACTATAATACTGCTCCTATGTACAATAATATAACTACTATAATACTGCTCCTATGTACAAGAATATAACTACTATGGGGCGGAGTTTGGCCGCTGAGCTGCATGGCTGCTGGTGACTGAGCTCCTCTTCCTAATCGGCACAAATCCCCTTAAATAGCACTTTTCAGAAGCTAAAAATGGGCAAAACGGGGAGAGAACGCCCCAGGGAACCTGTCGACCCACCTGTGAACCGCTCCAAACAGCCTGACATGGAGCAATTTCTGAGGAAAGCTGCCAAGGGCACCGCTGCAGGGACGCCTAAGATGGCGCCGGCTCCCTCACTCCACTCCGATGCGGAAGACTGCTCAGAAGCGGGAAGTATTTCGGATGCTTCCGAATATAAAAACAGACGGCGGGGATCAAATCTTTCAAAAGCGATCCTGCGCGAAGTTATGGATTCTGCTCTGGCTCCCCTGAAGCAGGACTTGGCGGAAATAAAGACCGATCTCCGTTCCATCGGCCAGAGAGTTGCGGCGCTGGAAAATTCGCAAGATGCGATTATTCGCTTTAGTGAGGAAACATGCTCTACCCTGGGTGCGCATAAAGATCTCATTAACGATGCCCTCCTGCGAATCGAAGACCAGGAAAATCGCAGCCGCAGACGTAATATTCGCATCTGAGGTATACCTGAAATATTTGCACCGGAAGCGCTCGAAAAAATCGCGAAAGAAATATTCGCAAATCTTTTGAATCCAGAAAGAGCAGCAAATATTGTTATTGAACGCATACACCGCGCTCTTCGTCCCAAGCCAAAAGCTTCAGATCCTCCGAGAGATGTTATCTGCGGTATCCTCAGCTTTGTGGACACTGCGGCTCTTTTGAAGGCCAGTAGAGAGACGGACCGTCTAGAATATGAAGGCTCGCAGCTGCAGTTCTTTCAAGACCTGGCACCTTCCACGCTGACAAAGAGACGTACTCTGCGTCCACTTCTAGAAGCTCTTAGATCCTCTGGGACCCAGTTTCGCTGGATGTTCCCCTTTGGCTTGGCCGTCATCAAAAACGGAAGGCAGATTACCATACGCACACCACAGGACCTGTCCGGAGCCTGGGTCTCACTGGGTATAGCCCCGATTGAAATCCCGTCCTGGATGCCAGCGGACCAGGGAGACCCTATACCCTCGCCTCCGACTGCAGAAACCTGGTCCCTTGTACCGGCCGGGAAGAAAGCCCAATCCAGCCTGGGTTCTCAAGCTTCCACTGCTGCGGGACGCTCTCCTCATCGCTGAAGCCTTCCTGCTGTGAAGGTTGCCATCTTTTACCGGCCATAGTTCCGGTGTTCTCCTGAAGATTTCTTCTGTTTTCTGTTCAGGACATGCATCAGGGCCGCCCAGTTTTTTGATAAGGCCTTTCTGGGTGTGATCAGGCCTTTGTTCACCTCCCTGTGGACCTTACCTTCCTGAGTTTTATTCACCTCTCCCCTCCCACCCCTTCTGCATAGTGGATTTGTTTGCCAATGTTTCCCTCATTGACTTCCTTGTTACCTAATGGCCTTTTCTTGGCCTATTCCGGCTCTGCGAGACCCCCCGCCTGATGGATCCCGGCACCAGTCCGTGATGAGAAAGGATCCTCTGGTTCACAGGCGCTCCGTGGAGCTCTTAGAATTGCACTACGTGATTTTGAATAATTGTTTGCCGTTTTGTCTATCTTCTTTTGCCCTCATGTGTTTCCCCTCTTGTGTCCTCCTTTCCCACCCTAATGTTCTTGCTTGGTTCGCTCAGACCTTGATTGCTATGTGCTTTCCCACTGACTTAAAATGGCTTCTCTTGTAGTTTCAACCCTTAATGTCCGGGGCCTGAACGAGCCGCGCAAAAGATCCCAGGTGATTTCCTTGCTACAAAAAGACAAAGTCTCGATTGCCTTTTTTCAAGAGACGCATTTTCGGGCAGGTAAGATTCCCAATCTTCCTTCCAAAAAGTTCACTCAGTGGTTCCACAGTGCGCAGACCTCCGCTAGCCGGGGTGTCAGTATTGCCATTCACAAGCAGGTGCCCTTTGCGGTTGCAGCCTCCTCCTCGGATCCTGATGGCCGGTACTTATTTGTGAAGGGCTCTATAGCAGGCACACCGGTTACACTGGCCAATATTTACGCGCCTAATAGGGGACAAATTGCATGGCTGGTTCAGACCCTCTCTGCGCTTGCTGCATTCAAACATGGTATGGTAATTCTGGGGGGAGATTTTAATGTGACTCTAGACCCACTCTTGGACTCCTCCTTGGGGAGATCGGCAATCACTCATGTCCGTCTTAGACGCCTGAGAGTGGCTCTGCGTAAATTAGGTGTTATTGACACCTGGCGTACCCTGAACCCTACAGGTCGTGATTATTCATTCTACTCCCATGCCAAGTCCTCACACCACAGATTAGACTGTCTTTCTCTCCTTTGAGCATGTCAAACAAATTGTAAACACCTGAATAGGCAGAATCACGTTGTCAGACCATGCCCCCGTCTTTCTGACGGTATCGCTGTCCACCCTCCCTACACGGGAATGGAACTGGCGTCTCAATGAAACCATCATCCAGGACCAGGTGTCATCTGAGAAAATAGTCACCTCCCTCCAGGAGTTTTTCAGTACTAACTCCGCAGGTCCCTCCCCTCCTTCCCCTGCTGTAATCTGGGAAACCCACAAGGCGGTAATCCGTGGAGAGCTTATCGCTCTCGGCTCCCATATTAAAAAACAAAGAGCCCTGGCCATGTCTACCCTCCTATCCCGTATCGCCACGCTCGAGCTCAGCCATAAGCAATCCCAAGCGATAAGCCTCGCGGAGGAGCTTTCGGTCACGCGATCTCAACTAAAAGATATGTTAAACATTACCTCGGCTAAATTGCTCTTACGTGCGCGCTTTAAGTCATATGCACACGGTGACAGAGGGAACAAGCTTATGGCGGCGCTAACTAAACAACAATTTTCTGACTCCTTCATCCCAGCAATTAAAGATGCTGCGGGCAATCATCTTAAATCCACTCCTGACATAGCCAAAGCATTTTGTGCTTTTTACGAAGACCTCTACAACCTCCCGGCCCCTCCTGGATCATCTCCCTGTTCCATCGCGGAGGCTTCGAATAAATTCCTTTCCTCCCTTCAGCTTCCCTCCATATCCCCAGACCAGTCCTCCCAACTAGTAGCTCCCATCTCCGGCCCAGAAGTCCTTAAAGTTCTAGCCACTATCCCCTCCGGACGTAGTCCTGGCCCTGATGGTTTCACCATCTCCTATTATAAAACTTTTAAATCTGTTCTAGTTCCTCACTTTAGCTCTTTATGCAATTACCTCCTGGAGGGTGGCCACCTCCCCCCCCAATCACTCACAGCCCATATCACCATTATTCATAAGGAGAATAAAGACCCGTTGCAATGCGGTAGCTACCGCCCTATCTCCCTACTAAATACGGACATTAAATGGTGGGCTAAGATCCTGGCCCAACGGATTCAAAAAGTTTTCCCGGATGTTATTCACAAGGAACAAGTTGGCTTTGTCTCTGGCAGACAGGGCAATGAGAATACCGTTCGCCTCCTTCATCTTATGAACTGGGCACGGACTACTTCAACTCCTCTAGCTCTTTTGAGCACTGATGCAGAGAAGGCTTTTGACAGAGTGAGCTGGCAGTATATGTCACTGGCTTTGTCGAAATTTGGCTTTCCTGATCAACTTATTTCAGCTATTCTCTCTCTATATTCGGCCCCCTCTGCCAGGGTCAAAGTCAACGGCACTCTTTCACCCGCCTTTGCCATTACTAATGGCACTCGGCAGGGTTGCCCTCTCTCCCCCTCGTTATTCGTGATAGTCATGGAAACTCTCCTGTGCAAAATCAGGCAAGATCCCGATATTAAAGGTCTTCAGAAAGCTTCCCACACCCACCTTACGGCTGCGTTTGCAGACGATCTCCTTATTATGACCACCAACCCGGAGAAATCTTTCCCCCGGTTGCACTCTATTTTTGAAGAATTCGGTTGGGTCTCCAATTTCAAAATCAATTATAGCAAATCCCTTGCCCTGAATGTCACCTGTAGACCCGCGCTTGTTGCTTATTTGCTATCTCAATAAAAAGAGATTTGGTTAAGAATATAACTACTATAATACTGCCTCCTATGTACAAGAATATAACTACTATAATACTGCTCCTAAGTACAAGAATATAACTACTATAATACTGCTCCTATGTACAATAATATAACGACTATAATACTGCTCCTATGTATAAGAATATAACTACTATAATACTGCCCCCTATGTAGAAGAATATAACTACTATAATACTGCTCTTATGTACAAGTATATAATCACTATAATACTACTCCTATGTACAAGAATATAACTACTATAATACTGCCTCATATGTACAAGAATATAACTGCTATAATACTGCTCCTTTGTACAAGAATATAACTACTATAATACTGCTCCTATGTACAAGTATATAACTACTATAATACTGCTCCTATGTACAAGAATATAACTACTATAATACTGCTCCTATGTACAAGAATATAACTACTATAATACTGCCTCCTATGTACAAGAATATAACTACTATAATACTGCCTCCTATGTACAAGAATATAACTACTATAATACTGCTCCTATGTACAAGAATATAACTACTATAATTCTGCTCCTATGTACAAGAATATAACTACTATAATACTGCTCCTATGTATAAGAATATAACTACTATAATACTGCTCCTATGTACAATAATATAACGACTATAATACTGCTCCTATGTATAAGAATATAACTACTATAATACTGCCCCCTATGTAGAAGAATATAACTACTATAATACTGCTCTTATGTACAAGTATATAATCACTATAATACTACTCCTATGTACAAGAATATAACTACTATAATACTGCCTCATATGTACAAGAATATAACTGCTATAATACTGCTCCTTTGTACAAGAATATAACTACTATAATACTGCTCCTATGTACAAGTATATAACTACTATAATACTGCTCCTATGTACAAGAATATAACTACTATAATACTGCTCCTATGTACAAGAATATAACTACTATAATACTGCCTCCTATGTACAAGAATATAACTACTATAATACTGCCTCCTATGTACAAGAATATAACTACTATAATACTGCTCCTATGTACAAGAATATAACTACTATAATTCTGCTCCTATGTACAAGAATATAACTACTATAATACTGCTCCTATGTATAAGAATATAACTACTATAATACTGCTCCTACGTACAAGAATATAACTACTATAATACTGCTCTTATGTACAAGAATATAACTGCTATAATACTGCTCCTATGTACAAGATAATAACTACTATAATGCTGCCTCCTATGTACAAGAATATAATTACTATAATACTGCCTCCTATGTACAAGATTATAACTACTATAATACTTAATGATATGTTTAGCGGAGTGCGATATTAGAATCCACGATCTCCGCTGGTATAACAGGTAAATCCGCAGTAACGCTGAACAGTAAGGCAATGTTCCCAATCCTCCCAATAACCGGACGAGACACAGTCTGGGAGTCAACTGACTTTACTAGGTACAGCACACATGTTTAAAACCCCTCAACAGCCTCATTTACATACAATAGGGTGAATAGATTACTATAATACAAGGAAAGGTGGGGGCAGACAATAGCAAGGGCTGATGGGAGGTTGAGGGGGGTGTATGGACAGCCGAACCTAAAATAATATAAAAGAGTCCATCTGTTACAGCCCAATATACATAGCAAAACAGATATAGCATACAGCACAACCTACAGACAACCTTTCTTACATTATAGTCCAGAAGTGGCTAGGTTTGCCACAATGCTCCCCCAGAACCAAGCCGGCATACACAGTCTGATCCCAACGGATCGGCTTGGGGATGTCCGGGAGAGTACTCACAGATCACTTTTCAAGTTCAGTTTGTCTGGATAACCCGTCGGCGTTACCGTTTTGTTTCCCTGGGCGGTAGTGGATGGTAAAGTCAAACGGCTGCAGCGCCAAACTCCAGCGCAGCAGCCTGGCATTGTCTCCAGCCACACGGTTTAGCCACACCAACGGGTTGTGATCTGTGAGTAAGGAAAAAGGTTGTCCATACAAATACGGCTGTAACTTTTTGAGGGCCCACACCACGGCCAGGCACTCCTTCTCAATGGCGGCATAGCTTACTTCTCGTGGCAATAACTTTCGGCTCAAGTAAGCTACGGGGTGTTCTCCGCCATCGGCTCCAACCTGGCTCAGCACTGCTCCCAATCCAAACATTGAAGCGTCTGTGTGAACAAGAAATCTTTTAGTTGGATCAGGAGCAGCAAGTACGGGAGCATTAGTTAGAGCAGTCTTCAGTTGTTGGAATGCCTGATCACACTCTGGGGCCCAGACCACCTGTCGAGGCAGATTCTTACGTGTCAAGTCAGTCAGGGGTTTGGCCAGGGCGCTATAATTGGGCACGAATTTTCTATAGTACCCTGCGGTACCCAGAAACGCTAGCACTTGGGTTTTTGTCCTAGGGGTGGGCCATTTAGCTACAGCTTCCACTTTAGCTGGTTCCGGTTTCTGTTGCCCGCTTCCCACCCGGTGGCCCAAGTACTGCACTTCGGCCATCCCTATATGACACTTGCTGGGTTTCAGTGTTAACCCTGCCTCTCCAATACGATCTAGGATGGCCCCTATGTGTTGTAGGTGCTCTGCCCAGGTCTGGCTGAATATAGCGATGTCGTCTAAGTAGGCACAGGCGTATTCCTGGAATCCGTCCAGTAACCGATCTACCATCCGCTGAAAAGTTGCCGGAGCGTTTTTCATCCCGAATGGCATGACCCGAAATTGATACAGGCCAAACGGGGTGACAAACGCCGACTTGGGGATGGCATCCTCGGCTAGTGGAATCTGCCAGTATCCCTTACATAAATCTATGGTAGTGAGATACTGGCCCCGTGCCATCTTATCCAGCAGCTCGTCTATCCGAGGCATCGGATAGGCATCAGACACCGTTTTGTCATTTAGCCTCCGGTAGTCGACACAGAAACGTGTCGTGCCGTCCTTCTTGGGTACCAGCACTACCGGCGATGCCCAGGGGCTATCAGAAGGTTCGATAACCCCTAGCTGCAACATCTCGTCAATTTCAGTTTTCATATGTGTCCTGACTGCTTCAGGGACGCGATATGGAGTCTGCCGCATAGGTAGCTGTCCCGGGGTTTCGACTCGGTGGGTGGCTAGCGGAGTGTACCCAGGCAAATTGGAGAAGGTAGCCCCTTTAGCTATAATCAGCTCTTGTACCTGGGCACGCTCCTGAGGGCTTAGCCGCTCCCCCAGCTGAACCCCCTTGGAGGGCTCTGTCTGGTCTTCCTGTTCTAATAGGTCAGGTAGGGTCAGATTCTCCTGATCCTCAGAGGCTGAGGCGCATATCGCCGCCACGTCCTCTATCCTCTCATGGTAGGGTTTGAGCATGTTTATATGGAGCATGCGTCTCTTCCCTACCCCTGAGCAGGGGCCAATCACATAGGTGGTGTCACATCTCTGCTTCACCACCTGGTATGGGCCTTGCCAGATGGCCTGCAGCTTGTCTGTGCGGACGGGTTTTAGAATCAAAACCTTCTGCCCCACTTGAAAGCTGCGGTCTCTGGCTCCCCTATCGTACCAGCGGCGCTGGCGTTGCTGGGCCGCCCGGAGGTTGGTGCGCACAGTCTGAGTCAGCGCCTCCAGACGGTCCCGGAACTCCAGTACGTAAGATACGATAGGGGTTCCATCTGGGCTACTCTCACCCTCCCAATGCTCCCTAATTAGGTCTAACGGCCCTCGTACCCTCCTTCCAAACAGTAATTCAAACGGAAAAAACCCTGTCGATTCTTGGGGTACCTCCCTGTATGCGAAGAGCAGGTGGGGTAAAAACCGCTCCCAGTCTTTGTGCGCTTCTCCAAACGTACGGAGCATTTGTTTCAGCGTACCATTAAATCTTTCGCATAGGCCATTGGACTGGGGGTGGTAGGCCGAATTTATTATTGGCTTAATGCCACATATCCTCCACAGTTGTTGGGTGACCTCGGCAGTGAATTGGGTGCCCCTATCGGATATTATTTCTTGGGGAAATCCTACCCGGGAAAATATCTTCATTAAAGCCTCGGCCACCGTTTCAGCATGGATATTAGTGAGGGCTACGGCCTCAGGGTATCGTGTGGCATAGTCCACTACTGTTAAGATAAACCTTTTCCCAGAGGGACTGGGTTTGGGTAAGGGCCCCACTATGTCGACGGCCACCCTACTGAAAGGTTCTGAAATAATAGGGAGGGGACATAATTTAGCTTTGTGGCGGTCACCTCGCTTGCCTACTCGCTGGCAGATATCACAGGAGGTGCAGTACTGCCTCACATCTTTAGAAATCCCTGGCCAGAAAAATGCATGGGTTAACCTATATCGGGTACGGGTCATCCCTAGATGCCCAGACAAGGGAATATCGTGCGCAATCCTAAGTAGCTCTTGCCGATATTTCTGGGGAACCACTAACTGTTTGGTGGTCACTGTGACTGACCCCCCCACTCCTCTTTCAGCAATCTGGTACAGTAGCCCCTTCTCCCACGTGTACCGCTCCCCCTCTAACCCAGCCTGGTCGGTGTGTACTCTGTCCCTATATATCTGTAGCGTGGGGTCTGACTTTACCTCTGCCTCAAATGTAGTTGGGGTATCCCAGGACATACGTGTCGTGTGGGGGTCATGGTCTCGTACCTGAGCCTCAGAGTGTGCTAGTGGAGCCGTGATGCGAGCCTGCTGCCGTGTGGTCACTGGATGAGCTTCCTGGTGTGGAGCCTGGGGCACAAAAGCAGAGGTCATCTGGTCCAAGTCATTCCCCAGTACAACATCTGCTGGTAGATTTTGCATGAGGCCCACTTCCACAACCCCCTCTCCCACACCCCAATCCAAATGCACTTTAGCAGTGGGTAGTCGGTACACTGCTCCCCCTGCCACCCTTACGGCCACTGATCCGCCAGTGTGAGCGGAACCTGGAACCAGATGGGGTGCGATCAAGGTGAGCGTGGCTCCGGAATCTCGGAGCCCTTGTACTTCCTTCCCTTCCAGGGTCACCAGCTGGCGATGATGCTGTCTGTTGTCGGTGGCTCGAACGGACATCACCTCGTGTAATACCCCTAGAGGTTCCTCGGCTTGCACACTCCACATCTGTTGGGCAGCTGGCTCCCGCTGATAATGGAGGGCAGCAGCCCTTGGTGCCGGATTCAGTCGAGCTTGGTTCCAGGCGGGTCTGCCTCGATTTTGGGTGCACTCACGGGCCATATGCCCCCACTGTTTGCAGGTGTGGCACTGGATATTGGCACGTCCATTATACCTGGAGGGTGGTGGTAGGTTCCCTGGGGACGGGCGAAAAGGAGATGCAGGGGGAGCGTGGGGGGGTGGAATGCTGGGTGACCCCGCGGGTCGCAGGTAACTTTTGGGGAGGGTTACCTGATGCCTTCTCGCATCAAAATGCTGATCGGCTAAGCGTGCCGCTTCTGTTAGGGTGAGAGGCTTCCTGTCCCGCACCCATTCTTGTGTCTCTGGAGACAAACCGTTGAAGAATTGCTCCAACAGCATTAACTGCCGCAATTCTTCCATAGTAGTGGCTTGGCTGGCTTGTATCCACCCTTGTGATGCTTGGTCCAGCTTGTGTGCCCACTCAGCATGAGAATCTTTCTCTGGTTTTCGCAGGTTTCTAAATTTCCGCCGGTATGCTTCTGGGGTAATGGCATACCTCTCTAATATCGCTCGCTTTACTTTTTCATAATCTTTGCTGTCCTCGCTGGGTACAGCGCGATATGCTTCCGCTGCCCGCCCTGCTAGCTTGCCTGCCAGCAAGGGGACCCATACTGCCCGTTCCAAGTCATGTAAATCACACAGCCTTTCAAAATCCTGTAAAAACCCATCAATCTCATCCTTCTCCTCGCAAAATACTTTAAAGGCATGATAGAGAATTTTGGGTTTTACCTGGCTGTAGAGTGACCCAGTGGTGGATTCCGCTCGGGACGGTGCATGCTGTGGGCTGTGTGCCATCACGTACTCCTGCACATTGGCCATTACCATTTGCATCATGGCCTCTGATATAGGCTGTGGCAGAAATTCCAGCCTGGTTCTCATTTCCCTCTGGTAGAGTGTCTCCTCCATGGCTGCTGGGGGTGTAGCGCTGCGGGCTCTGTCTCCCTCTATCAGCTCGGCAATTAGTATGTCCTTGGGTTTGTTGCTGGCTACTTTACCCCTGGCTTCCAATAGCTCTTTCAATGTCCGCCGTTTCAAAGCAGCATAATCAATCTCCATTCACCTCGTTGTTCGTTCCTTTGTTCCATACGAATTGCCCTTCACTTTCCTTGTTCGGTAGTTTCAATTTACACGAACACCGCTTTTCGGCTGTAAGGTTGGATCCCGTCGCTTGCCACCAATTGTAGCGGAGTGCGATATTAGAATCCACGATCTCCGCTGGTATAACAGGTAAATCCACAGTCAGCGCTGAACAGTAAGGCAATGTTCCCAATAACCGGACGAGACACAGTCTGGGAGTCAACTGACTTTACTAGGCACAGCACACATGTTTCAAACCCCTCAACAGCCTCATTTACATACAATAGGGTGAGTAGATTACTATAATACAAGGAAAGGTGGGGGCAGACAATAGCAAGGGCTGATGGGAGGTTGAGGGGGGTGTATGGACAGCCGAACCTAAAATAATATAAAAGAGTCCATCTGTTACAGCCCAATATACATAGCAAAACAGATATAGCATACAGCACAACCTACAGACAACCTTTCTTACATTATAGTCCAGAAGTGGCTAGGTTTGCCACAATATGTACAATTATATCATAACCTTTATACAAAAGAATATAACTGCTCTAATACTGCCTCCTAAAGATTTTTTTTCTGCTGATATGTTACTCCATGGGCTGAATCTGAGGCATAAGATTTCTTTTATAGGGAAGCCAGCTGGATTTGATAATTTTATATATATATATATATATATATATATATATATATATAATAGTAAACAGCTCTGCTATGCTTTTGGACAGATACAACTTGTTGGCAGCGCTGCTGTTTGTACTGGTGCTATAAAAATATTGGTAAATGATAAAAAATGTCCTCTATGCTCCAACAGGTTTGTGCAATATGCTCCAATAATCTACAGCAACATTTTTTTTCCCACCCGCCAGTGTTTAAACCGACTGGATGTGGAAGCTCTGCATTAAGCTTTTACAGCCCGTGGTGCCATTAGTTGGGCTAAAAGGTGGTGGACATTTCTGCTTGAGGAAATATCTAACTTTCAGTTTTCTAAATATAATTATATATCTGCAAACATCTCTGCCTGTGCTCAATATTCCATCCGCACAAGTCACCTGCCTGAGCGCTTGTTTCTGGAGCGGAAATGGATTAACCCTTTTTTGATGGCGCCAAACAGCGATTAATTGCAATTGTTAGATACTGAGTTTGCTTGACTTCATTTTGAAGTAGGATGAGATGACGGGTTTGCTAAGGTCTGGATATAGAACATGTTCACATCATCTTGACTTATGAACAGTGGTTGCTGGTCCAGAAAATAGAATCTGTATGGTTAAAAAAAAACAGCTAATGATATATTGAGGTTTTGATTCATTTTCAACAAAACAATTCTTCCAACCGGAGGCATTCAAAAAAAACAAAAAAAAAACTATGGTCTGCTAGAAAAAAGGAAGCTAAACAAATATTGCAATTTTTTATTTTTTTGTCTGATATTGTATCACATATAAAACAATAAAGGTGCAACAAATTTTAGACGGGAGATGCTGAGGTTATTTACGTAGAATGTACTAGTGTAACATCGAAAAGTTGAAAAAAAGACTTAAGTCTATCATACAGTGTTGATCCAGAAGAAGGTAAAAACCCAGCAAAGAACCATTTGGTCTTTAATGGTTATATGACACCAACATCTTCTGCAGCGTGATCAGATTTAGTTTCCTATCTCAGACACACACTCTAGAGCCAATTTCGTAGAAAGACTTTTAACCTGTCAATATGTTTTTGAAGTGTGGAAGAAAGTTGAAGAATCTGGATTAAACATGTGCGAACACAAGAAGAACATATAAACTACATGCAGATATTGTCCTTTGTTGGGTTCAACCCAGGGTATCAGTGCTGCAAGCCTTCTTAAACCAGATGTTTTCTCTCTAAACCTTTGTAGATAGCAAGAGGGCCTTTGGAGACCTGGGAAGAGTTCTCACAAAGCCAGGAGTTTCAAAACCAGCGTCAAATACATTTTGAGGCATAGCACCCACATAATCAACCAAGCACCAGTCCCAGACACAATGTCCCAGCATATCCCTTTAAATTGTTTTATAAAACTTCCAGATAAATCATTTTTATGAATTAAATGAGCACACGTTGTCAGGATCAATCAGGGCAGTCCATAAAAAGGGTTCATAGCAACAGCCCAAGGTAGATAAGGGCATAATGTCAACTTTCTTGGCCATTAAAGGGCCAGGAAATCTCATGACGATATGATAATTCAGATATAAATGTCATATCACCATGAATGTCAGATAGGTGTGGTTCCCACCTCTGTGACCTTCTCCTATCTCCAGAATGGGCCCCGGTAGTGAGGGAGAGCGCATCACGTTAGCGCGGCCACCCTCCATTCATCGCTATGAGAGTTCCGAAAATAGCCAAGCCAGAACTCAGCTATTTTTGGCAGTCCCATACCGGTGAACAGAGAGCTGGCCGTGCATGCATGGTGTGCTCTCCTTCATTTGTATGGTATTTCCGAAAGTAGCTGAGCGTACTTGTTTAGCTATTTTTGGATTCCCTATAGAAGTGAATGTAGAGTATGCTGCGCATGAGCAGTAAACTCTCCTTAACTTCGGGGACCCCATTGTGGGGATAGGTGTGGGTCTTAGAGGTCGGACCCACTCCTGTTTGACATTGATAGCATATCCCAACGATGTGCCATCAATGTCTGAGATGGTTAAGACTTAAGAGGTTTATATCCACTTCCCTTTTGGTTTAGGTCAGTTTTTTTTAATGTTTTTTTAAGCCAAGTACCCCTGCTCAAAGAAATTACATAAAATTATCCTCATGCAAGGCTGTGGTCAGTATAGTACCCCCAGAGAAAGGGAATGTACCTTCTGGTTCAGGGTATTGAAAAGGTCAATGTCAATATCCATGGTGGTCTAAGTTAATAAAGATGTTGGATGATGGTCACATTCCTGTTCTCTACGGCAGTGACACCATTAACGTCTGCACCCCTGGGGGTCTTGAGCAGTAAATGGGTTAATGTCCGCATCTCTGATGCTCTGGGGCAATGAAAGTAGTAATACCTGGTGGTCTAGAACAATGAAAACTTTTAATTGAAAATCCAGTATGCTGAAATATTTGATCAAAAAGAAAAGATGTTTCAAAAATAGAAGAAGCATTAACATCTCCATAATTCCCTGCAGCAGCCGTTCAAATGCTTACTGGGGCACCGGTGGCCTTCACTTTCGAGTCCCAGCTCGACATAAAGGAAATCGCAGCAGATGCCTGCTCAGCCAATTGCCAAATGCAGTGTTGTCCTTCCTCACCCAGGGACTGCCTGAGTGGGCATCTCCTGCCATTTCCTTTGTGTCAAGCCAGGACCTGGAAGCAGAGATCAGCAGGGATCCAGTAAGCTTTGGAATGGCAGAGACAAGGGATAAGTAAGGTGAGTAATTATTTATGTAGTCTGTCCATTGTCTAAAAATATAGCATATCAAACAACTCCATTAATGCTTCACACCTTCAGTCCAGTAGGAAAATCACCATTCTGATTATAGGCATCCGAACAATGATGAGATAGGGAGGAATGCTCAGCTGAACCAACCATAACAACATGGTGAGATTTCCAGATCCTTACTGCTTTTACAGGATTATTAAAGTGTTTTTCCTCTAGACATGTAGAGGCCCCTTTATCACAGTTACAAGCCATGGTATGAAAAGCTCATTAGAAAGTAGTCTAAGGGTGAAATATAAATTTGGACCTCTCTCAGTGCAAACTTCGGACATGACTCTGGGAGATACATATGGCTATGGAAAACATCATCTATGGCAGGCATCCTCAAACTGCGGCCCTCTAGCTGTTGCAAAACTACAACTCCTAGCATGCCCGAGCAGCCTACAGGTATCAGCCTACAGCAGGGCATTGTGGGAGTTGTAGTTTTGCAACAGCTGGAGGGCCGCAGTTTGAGGATGCCTGATCTATGGTGTATGGGTCTCCTATGTGAAAAAAAACTACACTACAGTATCTGAAACCCATGAGCGAATCCATGAGGAACATTTCCTTATTTGAAGAATATAATCATACATAGTAAATTATGGGTAGAAAGTCAACACTGGTATAATTAAAGGGGTTAGCCCACCTGGGATATTGATGGACTATCACTAGGCTATGCCATCAGTGTCCGGATGGGTGTGGGTCTCACCTCTAGGAAGCACTCCTACAATTTCTCCAGAACGGAGCCCCCAAAGTGAAGGAGAGAAAACCGTACATGAGCGGCGTGCTCTCCATTTATCATTGTGGGAGTTTTGTAAATAGCCGAGCAAGCTGGCTTGTCTGTTTTTAGAAATCCCATAGTAGTGAATGGAGAGTGTACCCTGCTAGCTCAGCCCTGCTCCATTCATTGTTATGGGACTGTTGGCGGAAAAAGCCATGCCGGTGCGTGTCTTTTTTCAAAACTCACATATCGGTGAATGGAGGGGTCCATGCATGGGCAGCTACTCTCTGTTGACTTCAGGGACACATTCTGGAGGTAGTTGTGGATACAAGGCATGCGACCTGCACCTGTCTTACATTAAGATACGCAATCAATGCCTGAAATAGGCCAACCCCTTTAAGAGAGAACTTAAAAGGGAAAAAAATGAAAAGGTGAGCTGCCATTAGTCAAGTTTGGACAGGTAGAGATATGACCTGTCTGATCTGGAAGTTAAATTATTTTAGAGTACAGTAGGTCCCTGCTCATCTTAAGGAGACAAGCAGTGTCAGAAGACTTAGCTGCAATGCTCCATGGGAAAATAATATGCAAAGAGGTAGATGTATCTGCCACAGAAAGAGAATTGTCTTACTGGTGACCCCTATCAGTAGTGTCTCGACATTGCGACCATCCTTGGAACATTACAAGAGAAAATATCCAAGCCATATATCCAAGACATTTGTTTTAGGGTACTTGCTATCTGATCCGCATTTTTTGTGGATCGGATGCAGGCCCATTTATTTCAATGGGGCTGCATATATTTGTCCAACAAAAAAGATAGAACATTTTTTGTTCGTGTCCGTTTTGTGGACAAGGATAGGACATTTCTACAAAGTTAAAAAAAAAAATGGCGGCTTGCGCACAGCTGGGATCTATGTTTTGCAGATAAGCGGTATGCGGACCTCAAAACACATACGGTTGTGTTCATGAGGTCCTAGGGGGATACTGACTAAGTTTTCTCGATAGAAAGTTTCTCTTTCCAGTCTTTGCTGTTTGTATCATTGCTTATAGGTTTTGGTCATGATTATGGCCTAAGGGACACAATTTGGGCTTCATTTTCATGTTGTTGTTTTTTTATATAAATAGTTACAATTTTACATGCACTTACTGAAAAAATAGCTGCTTGTAACATGTTTCGTATGGTGGAGCGCCATAATTGTCTTAAGCCAGCTGTAGACATCACTTATTAGACCTGCCCATGGAAAATGATGCCACCCAGTATATACAGCACAGTGTTTCTGGCATACAGCCTTCCTGCCTCATCAGCAGAGATAAGATGTCATATCAGATTCATGTGGATAATATTCCGCTGTGGTTGGATATATGTTTGCATTCACTCATTAGCTTTGTCTCTAATGACTTAGTGTTATCGGATTCAGATTGGAAATTCCAATGATGTGTCTGTGTCTTGTCATTCCTATCCAGCAAAAGCATAAAAAATTTAAATAATAGAAGTTTGTGTCTCCTTCAATTGACGTTACTAAAGATTTTTCTCTACTTTATTAAGTGGCGATGTAGACAGTGGCTTGTAATTTGGTCTGGTGGGGGTAAGAACATTTTGGAGATTCACCACCCTCTTCTTTATCACGTAGGTTTCTTAGATTTCTTTAGAAACTCCAAAATCAGACAACTGGTTTCCTATAAAAATTGGCATTTTCTTGGTCATTCTGATCCTTACACTTAACTGCTCTTGACTTTACAAGTTATACAAAATCTATGTATATATTACTATACTATTATTATTTTACACAGTGAGATAGTTACAGTAGATGCATACAAAAACATTCATAACACATGTACTACCTTATGATTCTACTTCTTTGGCAAGAGGGACCAGGTGCCTCCATGGCATTGGCCCACTGGTACACCATTTTAGATAGTTTAAGTGATAGTTTATAGTTTAAGTGTAAAGTTAGCCATACATTTTAGCTGTCAGCCTAACACTCGTTTAGCCAAAAACTCACTCTCTTGACTGATATAGATGCATGCTTGGGTCATTCATGTATTCTGAATGCAGAAAAAGGAGAGAGCTACTGCCAGACACCTCTGATGGCAGCTTATGTCCCAGTGAACAACAGAATTAGTCATGTTGAAATCCAACAGCCCGATTCTTATGTCCCCTCAAGCAAGAGTCTGGAGGTCCCCATAAACATCTGATGGTCCTAACCCAAATACTACCCAAATTAGTGGGTTCAGCCAATCTAATATACATGGCCATGAGAGCGGTATTAAATAATCTCCAGATGTTCTAAAAAGGGAAGGTAAATCTATACAATGTGGTACAGGTACATACAAAAGTGCAAATAATGCAACTTTCCCCCCTTAAAGGGCTTCTGTCACCCCACTAAACTCATGATTTTTTTTTTGTCCCCTTAAAATCCTTATGCTGCGATTTCTCAATATATAGGGCTATTACTCAGTTTGGTTCAGTAGTTATATAAAAAAACTGACTTTTATAATATGCAAATTACCTCTCTAGCAGCCGGTAGGACGGCTACCTGCTGCTAGCAGCCGCATCCTCCATTCATAATGACTCCCCCTCCTCATGTTGATTGACAGGGCCAGCGAACGCGCTCGTTCTCTGCTGGCCCTGTCTGCGTTTTAAATCTCGCGCCGGTCTTCAGTTGGCGCAGGCGCACTGAGTGGAGGGCGATCGCTCGGCCGCTCCATCCTCAGTGCGCCTGCGTCGGGGGTACATGTGACGTCATCGGAGCAGGCGCACTGAGGATGGAGCGGCCTAGCGAGAGTCCTCCCCTCAGTGCGCCTGCGCCGACTCAAGACAGGTACGGCGCCGGCGCCAGATTTTGAATGCAGACAGGGCCAGCCTGAGAACGAGAGCGTCTGCTGGTCCTGTCAATCAACATGAGGAGGGGGCGTCATTATGAATGGAGGATGCGGCTGCTACCAGCAGGTAGCCACCCTACCTGCTGCTAGAGAGGTAATTTGCATATTATAAAAGTCAGTTTTTTTAAATAACTACTGAACCAAACTGAGTAATAGCCCTATATATTGAGAAATCGCAGCATAAGGATTTTAAGGAGACAAAAAAATATATATGAGTTTAGTGGAGTGACAGAAGCCCTTTAAGCATTAATTCGATGCAACAATGTAAAGAAGAGGAAATACTGATGAGTTAACTTGCAGTCCTGGATTTAGGGCCCAGATGGTAGACTGTAAAGTGGTTAATCAGGAAGTTCTAAGTAGATGTCACCATTTGTTGCTAGAGGAGACAGGAGTTCTTAAGAGAAGCAGAATTTAAACTAAAGGTTTGGGTTAACACGTACTAAGGATGTAACTTCTCATGTTGGTGTTCTTCTACCCTGCAGACTTGGACTACCTTCACACCTTTAAGCCCCTTTAGTTAGAGGGGAGTTGAGTTTCATAAAGTAGGCATCAGCAGCTTGATACTGAATATCATAAGGGGAAACAACTTTGATTCTCCCCCTTTCTAACCATTAGAATTCGGGTTTGGGAGAAAGCTCTGTGAGTAGAGAGTTGCCCATGGTCCTAGGATAGGGAGTGCAATATTATCTCCTACTGTAAAAAAAATCTGCAATAATTAGGACAAGTTCCTCACAGAAAGTCTTTACAACCACCAGTAAAGAGGGGTTATTTGCAACTTAATAAAATAAACGTATAATTTTAATGTAAATATTTGTAAATTTGTCACTTTGAGGCCTTCCCGTATCCAAGCAAAGCTTTTCCAGTAATCCTAAAATATATAATTGTGAATAGACTTAGGACATTTCAGTCATTAAAAGGTGAAATAATGAAGAAGACAGAGTTCTGGCGTCCAAAACTATGAGACCGTTGTCATAACACTGCATTATATTTGACAAATGTTCTCTGGAGGAATCATGGTGTGCTATGGGCAGTGGACGTGTGGATTGGGCGTGATGTTGTGGACAGCAGGGAGAACACATTGTAGCTGACACTAATATATTAATCCAGTATTGATCCTTTTCTGGTAATTTAGTTGACGGGTACCAGGAACTGTATTGGAAAATAATGTTTTACATTTTGTACTTAAGATGTGGAAGGAATTTAATCAAATCTAATTTCCAGTAAGAAGAAAACTTCCCAACCCATCTATTTATTTGAAACTGTTTTGGATATTTTGGTTACTGCATGTACTTATGTAATTGGTACCGAGGCACCATCATATACACTCACCTAAAGAATTATTAGGAACACCTGTTCTATTTCTCATTAATGCAATTATCTAGTCAACCAATCACATGGCAGTTGCTTAATGCATTTAGGGGGGTGGTCCTGGTCAAGACAATCTCCTGAACTCCAAACTGAATGTCAGAATGGGAAAGAAAGGTGATTTAAGCAATTTGGAGCGTGGCATGGTTGTTGGTGCCAGACGGGCCGGTCTGAGTATTTCCCAATCTGCTCAGTTACTGGGATTTTCACGCACAACCATTTCTAGGGTTTACAAAGAATGGTGTGAAAAGGGAAAAACATCCAGTATGCGGCAGTCCTGTGGGCAAAAATGCCTTATGGACGCTAGAGGTCAGAGGAGAATGGGCCGACTGATTCAAACTGATAGAAGAGCAACGTTGACTGAAATAACCACTCGTTACAACCGAGGTATGCAGCAAAGCATTTGTGAAGCCACAACACGCACAACCTTGAGGCGGATGGGCTACAACAGCAGAAGACCCCACCGGGTACCACTCATCTCCACTACAAATAGGAAAAAGAGGCTACAATTTGCACAAGCTCACCAAAATTGGACTGTTGAAGACTGGAAAAATGTTGCCTGGTCTGATGAGTCTCGATTTCTGTTGAAACATTCAAATGGTAGAGTCCGAATTTGGCGTAAACAGAATGAGAACATGTATCCATCCTCTGATGGCTACTTCCAGCAGGATAGTGCACCATGTCACAAAGCTTGAATCATTTCAAATTGGTTTCTTGAACATGACAATCAGTTCACTGTACTAAAATGGCCCCCACAGTCACCAGATCTCAACCCAATAGAGCATCTTTGGGATGTGGTGGAACGGGAGCTTCGTGCCCTGGATGTGCATCCCTCAAATCTCCATCAACTGCAAGATGCTATCCTATCGATATGGGCCAACATTTCAAAAGAATGCTATCAGCACCTTGTTGAATTAATGCCACATAGAATTAAGGCAGTTCTGAAGGCAAAAGGGGGTCCAACACCGTATTAGTATGGTGTTCCTAATAATTCTTTAGGTGAGTGTATATCATGACAAATGCCGACAACTGTTTGATGGTTCACAGGTACTGAATAGGTCAGAGGAGGTTAAACAGTTTGCTCAAATCAAGGAAGAATTTGTATGTACAGATAAAGATTTTGTATATTATATTCAGGTTAGGCGTTTTATATAAACCAGTTCACTGGGATCCAATCTGAAGCCACTGATTTGTTTACATGACGGATAGAGGCTAAAGGTAATACAAGGGACTTTGATAACACATGACACAGTTATGAGAAATGGGCAACACAATTGGATAATTAAACTCAAGATAAGGTGGTGCTTGAAAGTTTGTGAACTAATCAAAATGTTTTCAATCAATGGGAGGACAATCTGGTGTGCGTGGGCAACCTGTTTTATTTAAAGATCCAAGACCTATCAAAGTGTAATCTTCACACCACAGGTTTGTGGAGTGTATCATGGCAGGAACAAATAAGATTTATGAGGACCTCAGAAGAAGAATTGTTGATGCTCATCAGGTTGGAAAAGGTTACAAAACCATCTCTAAAGAGCTTAGACTCCATCAATCCACAGTCAGACAGATGTGTATCAATAGAGGAAATTCAAGACCATTATTACCCTAGCCAGGCATTATGATGTTTTTACTGCCTGGCCCTATCAATTAAAGTGCAGTGGTCACGGCCTTTGCAGAGAGAGCTGAGCTTCTAGGTGTAACAGCATTTTTCTCAGCAATGCAGGCACATATGAATATGGGACCAACACAGACTACCTCAGCTGCCAAGCGCACATGCAACAGGTCAGCCAGTTTCATAGGTACATATCTGTTGACAGATGCCCTTTGAACATAATTTTTATAAACCATACGAAAATGGGCTAACTTTTCAGTGCAGGGTTAAATCAAAGTCATATTTGTATGGTTGTTCTTAAAATATTATTTTTAAAGGGGTTGCCTTAGAGTGACAACCCTTGTCTATATGCCGTATTAGGGCATATGGACATCATAATAGAGTGGAGTAAGGGGTTACTACGATTTCTGATGTTATGTATGTTGCAAGACACAGCTTATCTTGTCCATAGGAGCCGACCACCTGGGGTAAGAAAAGCAGGACCAGCAGTCATCAACTGATATGAGAGATAGATTCATTTTAAAAAGAGGAGGTCTTCCCAAAACAGCCTGTTTAAGAGTTAATATGTATGGTAATTTTGTACAGGCAACCGGCTCCACCTCACTAGACAAGAGGCTTATCCTTCCTAATATGTTCTCTTTTTTGCTTTGGTAAGTAGATTTTGTGGTTGTGCTCTCTGCTTCAACCGTCAATGGCAGTGTCTGATTTGATTAATGTAATCCTGGGTCATTCCTGACGAGGGTCACTAATCAATTATCAATAGGCCACCTAGCTGCTTTCGGGAAATAATGATTTACTGCACTTACTGCAGCTTTTAAACAGCGCTCTTCTAAAGTTACTCCACTTAGATGGTTTTGGTTTTGTATCTTGTGTAGTTTGTGTAGCGACTAAATGTTCCTACTGTTCTCAAGCAAAATAATATCAAAGTCCTCTCTACAAAGGAGCATCTTATTTTTATTTATACAAAGGCAGTTTACCCTGGCAGCTTAATGCCCAGCTATTGAAGTTTCCCACACTCCCAGGTAATTCTGTGATGCTGTCCTGTTTTTTATTGTCAGCACGCTAATTACAGTGACTGTCGTTAACTATAATATGAAGTAATAAAGCCATCCTCGCACTAAGGCGCTTTGTATTAGTGTTAAACATAAGCTATTTAATGCACAGTGCTTGTACAAGGCAACCTTACAAATTACATAGATTTTCAACTTCAGTTGTGGAACCTGTAACCCTTTCTTATAGACGACTTCAAGGGAGAATTCAGTGGTATGAAGAATGGTAGTAGAATGAGAATTGATAAGTAACACGTTCCTCTGGTGACAATGAAAATCTTTGCAGATGAAGCCTTTCGCTTTAAAGCTGCATACCTTTCCTTCCTAATTCACTATGTGGCTACTACCAAACTGTAGCCTGGTCCCCAGTCATTATTCCTAAAAGCTTGGTAGCTCATTTTATACTGTACATATCACTCCAACCTCCTCCCTTGTTGATACAGTTCTCTCAAAGTTGCTTGGATAAATGCAGAGGCTGCTGTAATCACATGACCTAAGTTACAGAATTCCTTCTATGGATTTATAACGAGCCGTCCATTCCCTGTTTGGGTAAAATATTTATGATCTATTTATTTTTCTATCTGCAAATATGTAGTACAGGAGTTCAATAATTCAACTTTACTCCTACTGTGGCCAGTGGTGCACCTAACCTTTTTGCTGCCTGAGGCAAAAAATGAAATGGTGCCCCCCCCCCCTCTTGCCAAATTCTCAGCCTAACCCCATCCCTCCAGCCCTGCTGTTAAAGACTTACTTGGAAAACATTAAATACAGCTCGACAAAACAAATACAGCATCCCATACCTCTTACATCCAGTGATGTTTCCTCTGATGTGGACGCTCTATTTACTCATCTTTTCCATTCAGACCAGATTGCCCTGATATCTCGTTTCTTGGAACACAGACATCTAAGATTTCTCACTTTTAAATCATCCTCCTCTTCCCAGGTCCCAACATTGTCATTCTGCTGTTACCACCAATACCATGCCCGCTGTGGTCCTTAATGCAGTCAGATACTACACTGTAGAAATAACATTACCATACAGATAATCCCCCCATAGTCATAGTTGCCATCCTGTATTAATGAGTGCTTTCATTGTGGAGGGAAAAAAGTGTGCCTTATAGGGCGAAACAAAATAACATAACACCTGTTCATAAGACACACCTAGGTTTTAGACAACGACAATTAGAAATAAGCATTTTTTTATTAGACCTAGAATGTTAATAAAACCCCCAATTAGACCTCAGATCAGACTCCCAATGTTAATAAGACCCAAATAAGAACTCAGATCCTACCTCAGCTCAGACCTCAATGTGAATGACCCCCAACCAGACTTCAGATCTGACCCCAACGTTAATAAGATCAACAATCAAACCCCAATGTGAATGACCCCCAACCAGACCTCAGATCTGACCCCAACGTTAATAAGATCCACAATCAGACCTCAGCTCAGACCCCAATGTGAATGACCCCAATCAGACCTCAGAGAAGAGCCCCAATATAAATAAGACCTCAGATGAGACCCCCATACCTCAGATCTGACCCCCATGCCTCAGATCAGTCCCCCATACCTCAGATCATCCCCAATACCTCATATCAGCCCCCAGCCTCAGATCACATAAAATAAAAAAAATCCACTTACCTCTCCTGCTCCGGACACCGCGGTCTCCCAGGATACAGCTCTCTATTTTCTTTCTGCTGACGGCAGAGGACCGGGAACCGGTGAGTACAGAGCCTTCATCACTTCCCATAATGGAAGCACTCATTCGTATTTGTCCCATAAGGTTAAAAAAGTGCTTCTTTTGGGGTGAAAAATATGGTGTGTGTGTGTGTGTGTGTGTATATACAGTATTCTGCAATTGTGCGCTTTACAGTCCTAATGTAGATACTAAACTATAGTAGTCACATACAATAGTACATTATTATACCCTCGTGGCTTCTATACAGAAATTCTAGGATAAAAACATTTCACTCTGCTGGTGCTGTACCTCTTTATAAATGCTCAGCAATAAGTAATGGATAGTCATATAGGCCACCACTCTAGTAAGTGATATACAGTAAACACATTTAACCTATACATATTTACACCTGACAACTACCTAATTGGTGATGATTTGTAACCTTCATGCTGTCAGGTCTGGATGCAGTGGGAGAGGGGTGCCAGGAGTTTTTTACTTTCTCAGCACACAGAGGAAAGATAAAGGGGTGAATATGTTCCCTGCCTTGTTTCAGGGGGAGTTTCTAGCCTTTGCTCCTGGGAGTCCTGTGTGGCCACCAGCAGTGCAGCACACCAAGCAAAAGGTAAATTAGGAGTGAGGAATGTATTATGTCGGGAGCTGAAACTAAGGGCTCATGCACATGACCGTATGTATTTTGTGGTCTGGAAAAAAACGAATCCGCAAAATAAATGGATGATATCCGTGTGCATTCCGTATTTTGCAAAACGGAACAGCTTGCCCTTCCTAGAACAGTACTATCCTTGTCCGTAATGTAGACAATAATAGGACATGTTCTATTTTTTTGCGGAACGGAAATACGGACATACTGAAACGGACTGCACACGGAGTAACTTCCGTTTTTTTTGCAGAGCCATTAAAGTGAATGGTTCCGCATACGGTCTGCAAAAAAAAAAAACGGAACGGACAGGGAAAGAAAATACGTTTGTGTGCATGAGCCCTAAAGCAGCGCCCAGTTCACTGTGCAACAGACCAAGGCTTCTGCAGGTAGTGTTTCACAACAAGCACCTTGGGAACATGATGAGAGGGGGAGCAAAGGCTTTGCTCCGCACTTGCTGTTGGGCATGTCCACCTGATGCTCCCAGCCTGATCATGTGATGTCTGCACACTGGAAGCGTCAGGTCCTTATATTTCACTACTGCTGCACCTGGAATGTCCTGCGCCCTTTGGGAGCCATACGCTCTCTGTCATTACACTGTATTGGATTCCTCCTGCAGTCAGGGAATGGCACCCCCCACACACACTTTCTCCTTGATGGCGCTGCCTGAGGCACCCGCCTTACATGGCCTCATCATTGATGATGGCCCCTGACTGTGCCCCATAGGAAATGAATGGGATATGCAATCCATAAGTGAATAAAGCTATCAATCAGTATAGAGCACTCATCACTTAAATCATAGATTAGAAACTTGAACTTAAGCACTTAGTTACCTATTCTCAGAGGTTTCGACCAGGAAGTCACCTTATCTGTGGACAGCTGTCAGGAGGGTGTCAGGACCTATCGCTGACCTTGTTGTACCTGGGGTTAGAAGCTTGTCTACTCACTCGGTTTCAAGAGATCGCTCCATGACCAAGTGGTGGGAATGAATTCTGGTCCAGGTTTTCCTGCTTAGGTTTGCGATCGTTTTAAGAATCTGTAGCTTTTCCTTTCAGCTGTTCTTCGTCAGCTACTCCCAGCTACTATATATTCTCCCTTTCTGCTTCCCTTGTTGCCAGATATAGACCTTCCTTCCTTCCAGATCTTCTATTCTGACCTCTGGTGGAGTTGGAGTTGCTGTGGAGCTGTTGAAACAGTTGGAACTGGTGCTTTCGGATCTCCAGTTCTCTCCTGTTTGTTGTCTTCCTTCGGGCATTGTATGTGGTGTTTGTGTTGTTTGTCCTTTCCCTGTTGTTACCCTAGGTATCAGTAGTGAGGACTACTACTCCCACCGCCCTATTCACTACCTAGGGCTTCTTTCAGGGTAAGCCAGGGAGGAGGCACGTGACCGGCATACGGTTAAGCAACCCGTCTATGGACGTCAGGGCAGCCAGGTGCCAGTGCTAGGTGAGTTAGGGGTCACCACTCCTCCCTCTCCCTAGTGAAATGGTACTCTCCTTCCCTCCCCTCTGCGCCGCACTTCTGTTACCTGCCATATCAGACGTGATAACAGCTTGTTGTAGAGTAAGAGAGTAAAATTAGTTTTTTATTCCTTTAAATTCCTTCTATGCTCAGGAGTCCAGTGGGTGGTTCTATTAATTGACAGCCTTCCCTGTATAACTGTGCACTCTGAGTAGGGCCTCCCACTGGACTCCTATTCAAAGAAAAAAATGGGTATTGAGATGAATAAATACTAAATATATTGTGCCATAACACTATATGGTTGTCAGTTTATGATCCCATATAGCCATTGGCCAGACACCCTGGGAACTACCAATAACTACTCAATTACTGCACCCTTGAATAAAAATAAAATGGACAATTGACTGGAGTTGCTCTTTAATACGATCCTTTTAACCGACGTAGTGCTGGGTAATCTACTGAAACTCCTGGCAGCGCTCCTTGGCAGATATGCTGTAAAGCTCGAGAAAAAAGTTTGTGTCAGGAGACTATTTTCAACTCAAATCAGCACATATCCAACAAATGAAGTCAGTCAAACGATGGAGCGATGTTGCAGTGAATTTTCCCCTCACAGCAGGGACCACATAGAGGAGCTGAGAAATCCTTTGTATTGGCCTCTATTACCCACCTGCTGAGAGCGAATCAAACAACACCCACCTTTTCTTATTTTTTAGGCTCCTTTTTTTGGATAAAAGGCCAGTTTGAGCTGAATTTTCTCTCCAGAGAGCCAACTGACACAAACTGCAGATTCACTGAAACCCGAGTTAAAAGCCGAGTCTATCACAGACTTGTGCTTCAACGTCTTCTCTCTTGGCTACTGATTGCTGGTCCTCAATTCTAGAAATTCAAAAGTTCTTTGGTGTGGGTAAAGAGGTGAATAGAAAAGTTTTAACATTCCCAGTAAAGTAATTACTGCCAGAACAAGCTGGTATTTATCTGCTCGATGTGTCTCTGTGACTCCTGTCTTCCAGTTGATTCATCTCATTCCACTTCTCGGCTTTCAGGTCTTCAGTTTGACTACACATTCTTCTATGTCATAGGTCATAGCCAATAATACTATGGAACATTGCTGCGAAAAAGTTAGATGTTTGGTCAGATCAAAATTTATCAAGACTTCTGACAGAAGGTAGCCACCACTATAGCTATCATTCCATCACACTTCCAGCCATTAGAATGTGGTCGACCATACATGACCAGATAATGGATTTTAAAAGACTTGTCGAGATGCACAAATAGACATCATATGGTTCCTATTAAAACCCAAAGAGGCCCTACCCCGCTGAGAGAGCCCTGCCTATATGTATTCCATTTGAAGGCACTTTTTGTTGGTTCACCTTCTGCAGAAGAACTGTTATATGGAACGATCCCTTGATTTCTGGTCAAGTGTTCTCCTCCTGATAAAAGAAAATGATCTTTAGGTAACTACAGTCAATGTCCAACCCGTCAAAAAGCCTTGAAATGTGACTAGGGATATTAACTAATGTTGAGCGAACAGTTCGAGCATAGTTCGGGTCCGTACCGAATTTTGGGGTGTTCGTGACACGGACCCGAACTTTTTCGTAAAAGTTCGGGTTCGGGTTCGTCGTTCGGCATGTATTTTGGCGCATTTTGAAAGGCTGCAAAGCAGCCAATCAACATGCATCATACTACTTGCCCTAAGATGCCATCGCAGCCATGCCTACTATTGGCAAGGCTGTGATTGGCCAAGTGCAGCATGTGACTCAGCCTCTTTATAAGCTTGTGCGCACGTCGGGACGTGCTCACTCCCGATGTGAATAGAACAGGGATAGACGCAGCTGATGCTAGGGCGAGAATAGGCAGGGATAATTGAATAACTGGAAGCAAATTTCTCTCCTCCACCTGTGATTCATCTGAACAACTGCAGCTGAGCTGCTTTTTTGATAGGGATTGGCTATTTTTAGAGTGGCCAGAGTGATTTTTCCATCCACATGTACCTGGGCTGACCGCCGGCCGCCATTTTGCGACTTGTAGTGCTGCAGCAGAAGCTGCCACAGTGTGCATTCCAAAGCTCCAAACAAGTCAGACATCTACACCTGGGATTCAGACCAATAGCGATTTAGCAGCACAGTCCAAGGCTATTTTTTTTAAAGGTTGTGCAGACCATTTTGTGGCACATGTTACTGGGCTGATAGGCGGCGGCCATCTTGGGACTAGTGCTGCAGCACAATCTCTCCCAACGTCCATTAATCACTTGTAATAGTGGTCTGTGCCATAGAAATCCTACATCAGGGACTTGGGTGTGCTTGTGTCACCCCTACTAATACCAGTCCACCTGTAATCCATACAGTGAAAAGCCATAAAGTATTCCAGTGAGGGAATTTTTTTTTAATTTAAAAAAGGCCAAGTTAGTTTATCTGGCGTTCAATATACTAGATACAGTTAGGCCTGCGTTTCATACATCTGGAATTAGCAAACTAATGTGCTGGGGTTGGGAAAACATATATGTACCCATACTAGAATCTGTCAAAGAAAGCGGTACTCACATATAACAGTCATTCCATCTGTAATCCATACAGTCAAAAGACTGAAAGTATTCCAGTGAGGGAATTTTTTTTATTTAAAAAAGGCCAAGTTAGTTTATCTGGCGTTCAATATACTAGATACAGTTAGGCCTGCGTTTCATACATCTGGAATTAGCAAACTAATGTGCTGGGGTTGGGAAAACATATATGTACCCATACTAGAATCTGTCAAAGAAAGAGGTACTCACATATAACAGTCATTCCATCTGTAATCCATACAGTCAAAAGACTGAAAGTATTACAGTGAGGGAATTTTTTTTATTTAAAAAAGGCCAAGTTAGTTTATCTGGCGTTCAATATACTAGATACAGTTAGGCCTGCGTTTCATACATCTGGAATTAGCAAACTAATGTGCTGGGGTTGGGAAAACATATATGTACCCATACTAGAATCTGTCAAAGAAAGCGGTACTCACATATAACAGTCATTCCATCTGTAATCCATACAGTCAAAAGACTGAAAGTATTCCAGTGAGGGAATTTTTTTTTTATTTAAAAAAGGCCAAGTTAGTTTATCTGGCGTTCAATATACTAGATACAGTTAGGCCTGCGTTTCATACATCTGGAATTAGCAAACTAATGTGCTGGGGTTGGGAAAACATATATGTACCCATACTAGAATCTGTCAAAGAAAGCGGTACTCACATATAACAGTCATTCCATCTGTAATCCATACAGTCAAAAGACTGAAAGTATTCCAGTGAGGGGATTTTGCTTATAAAAAATAATATATTTCATTGTGGTGCGAGTTGAATCGCAACAATGAAGAAAAATACTATTAAGGGACGAGGACGCGGTCGTGGTGGTGTCCGTGGAGCCTCTGTTGCTGGTAGAGGACGTGGCCGTTCGGCCCCAGGCGCACACAGTAGGGAACGAACTCCCTCAACTAGCCGGCAGAATGTACCGCAATATCTCGTGGGGCCCAATGACGCTCTTAGGATGGTAAGGCCTGAGCAGGTACAGGCATTAATCGATTGGGTGGCCGACAGTGCTTCCAGCACGTTCACCACATGGTCTTCCACCCAGTCTTCTGCGGAAAGCGCACAGGTGGCACCTGAAAACCAAGCCCATCAGTCTGTCACATCACCCCCAAGCATATCAGGGAAACGGTCTGAGCCACAAGTTATGCAGCAGTCTCTTCTTCTGTTTGAAGACTCTGTTTCCAGGGTTTCCCAGGGGCGTCCACCTAGCCCTTCCCCAGTGGAGGAAGACATACCATGCACTGACGCACAACCACTTATGTCTCCAGATGAAGAGGACATGGGAATACCACCACAGCAGAGTCACCGACTCTCTGATGATGACGAAACACAGGTGCCCACTGCCGCGTCTTTTTGCAGTGTGCAGACTGAACAGGAGGAGGTCAGGGAGGGAGACTGGGTGGAAGATGATGCAGAGGACGATGAGGTCTTAGACCCCACATGGACTGAAGGTCGTGGCGATGACTTTCACAGTTCAGAGGAAGAGGTAGTGGTGAGACCGAGACAACAGCGAAGCCAAAGAGGGAGCAGGGGGCCAAAGCAGACGAGCCGCCGCCCCCAGAGTTCGCCTGCTACTGGACATCACCAACAGGGACCCAGCCCCACAAAGGCAGCTTCAAAGAGTTCCCTGGCATGGCACTTCTTTAAACAATGTCCTACCGACAAGACCCGAGTGACTTGCACGCTCTGCCATCAGAGCCTGAGGCGAGGCATTAACGTTCTGAACCTCAGCACAACCTGCATGACCAGGCATCTACATGCAAAGCATGAACTGCAGTGGGGTACACACCTTAAAAACCAGGCACTCGCTGAGGCTCCCCCTGCTCCCTCTACCGCTGCTGCCTCGGCTTCCGCCTCGAGAGGAATGTTGCCACCTGCCGAGCAGCAAACAGAGGATGTGCCACCGACACCACCACCACCGCCACCGTCAACTAGCGTCTCCACTATATCACACAGCAGCGTTCAGCTCTCAATATCTCAAACCTTAGAGAGGAAGCGCAAATTCCCCCCGAGTCACCCTCGAGCCCTTGGCCTGAACGCCAGCATTTCTAAACTGCTGGCCTTTGAAATGCTGTCATTCCGGCTGGTGGACACAGACAGCTTCAAACAGCTGATGGCCATGGCTGTCCCGCAGTATGTGGTTCCCAGCCGCCACTACTTCTCCAAGACAGCCGTGCCTTCCCTGCACATGCAAGTGTCCGATAAAATCAAGTGTGCACTGCGCAACGCCATTTGTGGCAAGGTCCACCTAACCACAGATACGTGGACCAGTAAGCACGGCCAGGGACGCTATATCTCACTAACTGCACACTGGATGAATGTAGTGGCGGCTGGGCCCCCGGCGGACAGTTCCTTGGCGCACGTCCTTCCGCCCCCTAGGATCGCAGGGCATCATTCTCTGCCTCCTGTAGCCTCCTCCTCCTACTCGGCTTCCTCCTCCACTGCTTCCACCAGCTCATCCGGTCAGCCACACACCTTCACCACCAACTTCAGCACAGCCCGGGGTAAACGTCAGCAGGCCATTCTGAAACTCATATGTTTGGGGGACAGGCCCCACAGCGCAAAGGAGTTGTGGCGGGGTATTGAACAACAGACCGACGAGTGGTTTCTGCCGGTGGGCCTCAAGCCAGGCCTGGTGGTATGCGATAATGGGCGAAATCTCGTGGCAGCTCTGGGACTAGCCAGTTTGACGCACATCCCTTGCCTGGCGCATGTGCTGAACTTGGTGGTGCAGAGGTTCATTCACCACTACCCCAACATGTCAGAGCTGCTGCATAAAGTGCGGGCCGTCTGTGCGCGCTTCCGCCGTTCACATCCTGCCGCTGCTCGCCTGTCTGCGCTACAGCGGAACTTCGGCCTTCCCGCTCACCGCCTCATATGCGACGTGCCCACCCGGTGGAACTCCACCTTGCACATGCTGGAGAGACTGTGCGAGCAGCAGCAGGCCATAGTGGAGTTTCAGCTGCAGCACGCTCGCGTCAGTCGTACTGCCGAACAGCACCACTTCACCACCAATGATTGGGCCTCCATGCGAGACCTGTGTGCCCTGCTGCGCTGTTTCGAGTACTCCACCAACATGGCCAGTGGCGATGACACTGTTATCAGCGTTACAATACCACTTCTATGTCTCCTTGAGAAAACACTTAGGGCAATGATGTTAGAGGAGGTGGCCCAGGTGGAGGAGGAGGAGGAGGATGAGGGCTCGTTTCTAACACTTTCGGGCCAGTCTGTTCGAAGTGGCTCAGAGGGAGGTTTGTTTAAGCAGCAGAGGACAGGTTCACAAGTCGCCAGCCAAGGCACTGTACTGGAGGACGAGGAGGATGAGGAGGAGGAGGTGGAGGGGGACGAGGATGACGCAAGTTCACAGCGGGGTGGCAGCCCAGGCCCATCACTGGTGCGTGGCTGGGGGGATACGGTGGACGATGACGATACGCCTCCCACAGAGGACAGCTTGTCCTTACCCATGGGTAGCCTGGCCCACATGAGCGAATATATGCTCCAATGCCTGCGCAACGACAGCAGAGTTGCCCACGTTTTAACGTGTGCAGACTACTGGGTGGCCACCCTGCTGGATCCCCGGTATAAAGACAATGTGCCCACTTTAATTCCTGAACTGGAGCGCGACCGTAAGATGCGCGAGTACAAGCGCACGCTGATAGAGGCGCTCTTGAGAGCATTCCCACATGTCACAGGGGAACAGGTGGAAGGTGAAGGCAGAGGAGTGGCAAGAGGTCGCCAACGCAGCTGTGTCACGGCCAGCTCATCTGAGGGCAGGGTTAGCATGGCAGAAATGTGGAAAAGTTTTGTCTCCACGCCACAGCTATCTGCACCGACACCTGATACGGAACGTGTTAGCAGGAGGCAGCATTTCACTAACATGGTTGAACAGTATGTCTGCACACCCCTCCACATCCTGACGGATGGTTCGGCCCCATTCAACTACTGGGTTTCGAAATTGTCCACGTGGCCAGAGTTAGCATGTTATGCCTTGGAGGTGCTTTCCTGCCCGGCGGCCAGCGTTTTATCTGAACGCGTATTCAGCACGGCAGGGGGCGTCATTACTGACAAGCGCAGCCGCCTGTCCACAGCCAACGTGGACAAGCTGACCTTCATAAAGATGAACCAGGCATGGATCCCACAGGACCTGTCCCTCCCTTGTGCAGAGTAGTCCTTATTAACTGCCTAAAACATGTCTTGTTGTGCTACGGGCCACTTCTTTATTTGATACAAATTTTATGAAACCCACAGTTGAATGAAACTCTTCTCTGTCTGGGCGCCGGGGCCTAACCAGATGAAAGTGGCCGGTTAAACTAACGGGTGACATGAAGCCATAACCTCTGCCATGCTACCTCTGTCTTCTGTCTGGGTGCTGAGGCCTAAGTCAAATAAAGCGGTCTTCTGCTGTGCTGGGGGATATGAAGCTAATCTCTGACCTCTCTCCTCTGTCTGGGTCCAAAGGCCTAAATCACTAAAAGAGGCCTTCTCCTGTGGTGTGTGATATGATGCCAGAATATGTGCTGTGGGGCCTCTCTCCTCTTCCTGGGTGCAGGGGTCAAATAAACTAAATTGTGGCCTACTCCTGTGGTGGTTGATATGATGCCTGATTCTCTGATGTGGAACCTCTCTCCTCTGTTTGGGTGAAGGGGTCAAAGTAACTAAATGGTGGCTTCTCCTGTGGTGGCTGATATGATGCCAGAATATGTGCTGTGGTGCCTCTCTCCTCTTCCTGGGTGCGGGGGTCAAAGTAACTCAATGGTGGCTTCTCCTGTGGTGGCTGATATGATGCCAGAATATGTGCTGTGGTGCCTCTCTCCTCTTCCTGGGTGCGGGGGTCAAAGTAACTCAATGGTGGCTTCTCCTGTGGTGGCTGATATGATGCCAGAATATGTGCTGTGGTGCCTCTCTCCTCTTCCTGGGTGCAGGGGTCAAAGTAACTAAATGGTGGCTTCTCCTGTGGTGGTTGATATGATGCCTGATTCTCTGCTGTGAAACCTCTCTCCTCCATCTGGGTGTAGAGGTCAAAGTCTTTCAAAGTCGCCTTCTCCTGTGCTGATTGATATAAAGCTGATGGTTGTGCCATCTGACATGGTTGCCAGGGTCTGATTCAATGGGGGCCTACTCCTGTGGTGGGTGATCTAAATGCCTGATTCTCTGCTGTGAAACCTCTCTCCTCCGTCTGGGTGTAGGGGTCAAAGTCTTTCAAAGTCGCCTTCTCCTGTGCTGATTGATATGAAGCTGATGGTTGTGCCATCTGACATGGTTGCCGGGGTCCCATTAAATTGGGGCCTACTCCTGTGGTGGGTGATCTAAATGCCTGATTCTCTGCTTTGAAACCTCTCTCCTCCGTCCGGGTGTAGGGGTCAAAGTCTGTCAAAGTCGCCTTCTCCTGTGCTGATTGATATAAAGCTTATGCTTGTGCCATCTGACATGGTTGCCGGGGTCTGATTCAATGGTGGCCTACTCCTGTGGTGGGTGATCTAAATGCCTGATTCTCTGCTGTGTAACCTCTCTCCTCCGTCTGGGTGTAGGGGTCAAAGTAACTAAATGGTGGCCTACTCCTGTGGTGGGTGATATGATGCCTGGTTCTCTGCTGTGGGACCTCTCTCCTTTGTCTGGGTGCTGTGGTCAAAATAATAGTAAGTGACCTTCTCCATTGGTGGGTGACTTGAAGCCTGATTCTGTGCTATGGGACCTCACTCCAATTAATATTGTTTAATTTTTATTTATTTTATGTTAACTCATCATTTCCCTATCTACATTTGTTTGCAGGGGATTTAACTACATTTTGCTGCCTTTTGCAGCCCTCTAGCCCTTTCCGGGTGTGTTTTACAGCCTTTTTAGTGCCCAAAAGTTCGGGTCCCCATTGACTTCTATGGGGTTCAGGTTCGGGATGAAGTTCGGGTCGAGTTCGGATCCCGAACCCGAACATTTTTCGAAAGTTCGGCCGAACTCGTCGAACCCGAACATCCAGGTGTTCGCTCAACTCTAATATTAACCAAAGATGTCTGGTTTGGCTCATATCCTTAGTCATGTTTCAAGGCTCTTTTATGGGTTGGACTTTGGCATATAGGATAAACCCTTATAAGTGTCACAAGATGGTTTTCTTCCTCCTGGAGGAGAGTTAATTTGCATATTTACCCATGGAACATTGCCTGTAAAGCTCAGTTACTCAGTTGGACTGTTACCCCAAAAAGCTAGTGAGAAGTTATTTCTACTCAGATTAGTTTAACCGTTCCCATCTAACGTACCAGGGTGTAAGATATTGTAATTACTTAAAGTTTTACAGCACTCAGGAATATATTGTATCATTCATATTGATATGGAAGTGCTTCCTTTACGGCACTGCTGTAATATACGGTATATATGAAGAATTGGACCCAGCTGCAGAATCCATACATCAGACCCAGTACAATGGCACTGACTGTTTATTCCTCTTCTACATCAGTATTCCAACCAGTGATGGCAGCAGAAGTTTGATTTTATTTTTCAAACATAATAGCGTAATACTGAGTCCTATACGACAAATAACCCTGCATCAAAGCAAATTGCTCCCAAAACACTACCTGGAAAATGATGTGATGTGATATAATCTCTTTTGGCTTCTCGTTCAGACCTTCATCTATCCCTCTATACTACAACCACCATTTTAATTATATTGTAGATTTGTCCGTGCTAGAAATGTCACTTATAGTTATGGCCAGTGTTGAACCAGGGTGTCTAGGGCCTACCTGTGAAATTCGTTGTGGGTGCCCACTGTACAGCTTCATACGAATACTACTTCACACAACAGCAGGCAGTAGGAAGACGCTCAAGATGATTGATTATGGGGTCCCTGCAGTGACTGAGAAGGCTAATCCCTGGGGAAAGAGGACACCGGCTGGCCGGCCTCTGTACGTAGATGTTATCTGAGCCCCCGATCCATCTTTAATAATAAACTGGGGGGTTTGTCCCGTCCCGTTTTATATATGAATGTACTGCAGACTGATTCAGAGGCTCTCCGCTGAATATCTGTAAGAACCGCAGTGTACTGTGCCATGTGCCTCGTGTGCAGGGAGACTGGAGGCCCACCATTGTCCAGGAATCACCTCAGGAATCACCTGGTCCCCCTTTGGGCCAATCAGCGACTGGTTAGGACTATTACATGTGGTGGACAGAGGTAGAAGAATATCTATCTATCTATCTATCTATCTATCTATCTATTATCTATCTATCTATTATCTATCTATCTATCTATCTATCTATCTATCTATCTATCTATCTATCTATCTATCCCGTATCTATCTTTCCAATTTCTATCTAGCCCATATCTATCTATCTATCTATCTATCTATCTATCTATCTATCTATCTATCTATCTATCTATGTATCCCATATCTATCTATGAAATTTAAATTAAAAAAAGCTTTATTGGCACGTCCAAGTAAAACATTTAGCATTGCCAAAGCAAAATAAATTATAGGTGTTGTGGAGGGGGGTTTGCTGTGGGAATTAAAGGGGGTGGATGTTGGGTTAAAGGGGCAGTATAGGGGTATAATAGTCCATGGAATCCCATCTTCCTCTCAGTTGGTGATAGGTGGAGATATATTGGGCAGCGATGTCCACAGTGGACTCCTCTTCCCCCAGTAGGATGTGGAGTTTCCTCTGCTCATCTATGGAGGTGAAATTTGGGATGTGAGTGGAGAGTCTCTGAAAGTAAGTAGCCCTCACGGGCAGTGGCAAGCATAGGGTGTTTGGTACCCGGGGCGGGTCCTTTCTCTGGCACCCCCCCCCCCAATACTTGACCACAAATCTCTTACATCCAGGGACATCTCCTGTCATGTAGACCTTCTCTTTCCTCTTCTCCTCCGTTAGACCGCCATGACAAATTCTTTCAGCCGCATCTCGTCTCTACAGAGCTTGTTACACAGATGCATTAGATTTCTCAGTTTTTCCATCAACCTCCCCCCATCCTAGTGTTCCCACAGTGTCATCCTGCTGTCACCCCCAATACTGTGCCCGTTGTGCCCCCCAATGCCCCAGGTACTACACTGCTGAAAAAAATAGTGACCTCAGTAGACATAATTGGGGTCATTTATCAAACTGGTGTAAAGTACAACTGGATTTCCAAAAGAGCTGTCAAATATGAAAGGTGGAATCTGATTGGCTGCTACGGGCAACTAAGCCAGTTCTACTTTACACCAGTTTGATAAATTACCCCAAATGTCCCTATAGTGTCCTCAGCAGTTATAATGTCCCCTAGAGTGCCCCCAGTAATAATAACACCCTATATTGTGCTCCAGGTAATAATCCCTGTATAGTATCCCCAGAAATAAAAGAATTGCCTCCCCAATAGCAATGCCCCCCAAGCTGCCCCCATATATAATTCCCCCCCACTGCCCCATAGTAATTTGCCCCCACACTGCCCCATACAGTAATTTTCCCCAAACTGCCCCCACACAGTAATTTCCCCCACACTGCCCCCACGAGGAGTTTCCCCCACACTGCCCACACGAGGAGTTTCCCCCACACTGCCCCCACACAGTAATTTCCCCTACACTGCCCCCCACAGAGTAATTTCTCCCACACAGTAGCTGCCCCCACACAGTAGTTTTCCCCACACTGCCCCCACACAGTATTTTCCTCCACACTGCGCCCACACAGTAGTTTCCCCCACACTGCCCTCACACAGTAGTTTCACCCACACTGTCCCCACACATTAGTTTCCCTCACACTGCCCCCATACAGTAATTTCTCCCACACTGCCCCCACGAGGAGTTTCCCCCACACTGACCCCATGAGTAGTTTCTCCCACACTGCCCCCACACAGTAATTTCCCCCACACAGTAGTTTCCCCCACACTGCCCCCACACAGTAGTTTTCCCCACACTGCCCCCACACAGTAGTTTCCTCCACACTGCGCCCACACAGTAGTTTCCCCCACACAGTAGTTTCCCCCACACTGACCCCACACAGTAGTTTCTCCCAAACAGTAGTTTCCTTCACACTGCCCCCACACAGTAGTTTCCCCCACACTGCCCCAACACAGTAATTCCCCCCACACTGCCCCCCACACAGTAGTTTCCCCCACACTGCCCCCACACAGTGGTTTCCCCCACACTGCCCCCACACAGTAGTTTCCCCCACACTGCCCCCACACAGTAGTTTCCCCCACACTGCCCCCACACAGTAATTTCCTCCACACTGCCCCCACACTGCCCCCACACAGTAGTTTCGCCCGACACTGCCCCCACACAGTAGTTTCGCCCACACAGTAGTTTCCCCCACACAGTAGTTTACAGCAAACTGCCCCCACACAGTTATTTCCCCCACAATGCTCCCACAAAGTAGTTTCCCCCACACTGCCTCCCACACAGTAGTTTCCCCCACACTGCCCCCACACAGTAATTTCCCCCACTCTGCCCCCACACAGTATTTTCCCCCACACAGTATTTTCCCCCAAACTGCCTCCCACACAGTAATTTCCCCCACTCTGCCCCCACACAGTAGTTTCCTCCACACTGCACCCACACAGTAGTTTCCCACACACAGTAGTTTCCCCCACACTTCCCCCCACAGTAATTTCCCCCACACAGCAATTTCCCCCACACTGCCCCATATAGTAATTTGCCCCACACAGTAGTTTCCCCACATTGCCCCTTATAGTAATTCCCCCCATAGTAATCCCTCCCATAATAATTTGCCCCCACATAGTAATCTCTCCCATAATAATTTGCCCCCACACAGTATCCCGCTATAATACTCCCCCCCATGTCCTCCTGTGTGTCTCCCTCCCCTATGTCCCCCAAAGTTGGCACATAAAATAAAATAAAAAAAAGAAAAGGACAAAAAAGGAGTGAAGATGAAGAGATTGGGCTGAGTCCACTATGAGAACTGTCACTTCTTGGACTGCTGATTGCATCACTTGCATTATCTATTGTTCCATGGAAGAGAATGGAGCTGTGGACATGCATGCACATCGCTGCCCAGTCCTGACAAATCTGCTGCGCTGTATAAAATGTAAAGCTTAATAGATCTAAGTGGCTTTCCCATTTGATGGGTTAATTAGTGCTGTGTTTGCAATAAAATAATTGCGGAATCCCTAGTCTCTTTGTCTTGACATAATGGGCTGCAGTCAGTCACTATATCATTTTAGACATTGAAATATGTAATTAAATGACCATTGTAACATGATGGAGACTTGTAATAATCAATAGGCTGCCATCTGCTGAGTCCTACACTTTAGACATTCACCCATAATAGATGTTGCTGGATCCATATTTATTTTTTTAATCTATAGAAAAATATTAATTTGAGCCGTGACATGTCGGATTTACTGGAATACACATACATCATTCTATACAGAGAGTCTTCTCACCATACCATGTCTGTGAAGGACATGGATAATATGGATGGACATGGATGCTGTTCCAGATAGGATGGATGTTAGTGATTCAATGTTCATGGACTGGTTATGCACACTACTCAGCAGTGTGTTAATAGCCTTTCATAAGCTTGATGCAAACTTATCCAGTGCTCATGGGCTTGAAACTAGTCATTCAGACAACATATGTTTAGACCTGGTCATTCCAGAGTTCAAAACACTTGGTCAGTTTGGTGTTCTTCAACTTGGTCATAGCCCATTCAGCATTCTTGAAGTTGATTCTCTACTACGCACTGCTTTTAAGCAGTCTTTGGATTTATGCTGCTCTTGGCTTGATCTTGGATCTTTAGGATCCTTGGGATTGGCACTAGGCCATGCAGTGCTCTTAGGCATCTTGCTATTCCATTGAATTTTCTTTGATTTGGCAGTGGTCAATTCAGTGCTCTTGGCTTAATGTTGGCTTATGTTCTCCAGAACTTATAGTGATCTGTTCCATGTTCTTGGACATATTACTAGAATGTGCAATTGGTCCAGCCTGTGCTCTTAGGCTTCAGCTAGTCCATTCAGTGCTTTTCAACTTAATACTGCTCCATCCAGTGCTCTTGGTCTTCGGGCTGCTTCATTCAGCGCTCTTGGACTTTAGTTTGTTCATTGCAGTGCTCTTGGGCTTCAAGTTACTTCATTCAGTGCTCTTGGGATTTAAGGCACTTAGATTAGTTGCTCCTGAATTTCTACCACTATATTCCGTGTTCATGAGCTTCATACTTCCCCGGCAGGGGCTATTTTCAAATTTGTGATATTTCACAAATATTTGGGTGAATATTATATTATATTATCATATATTTGCGAATTCGAGATTGCTTTCTTGATTGCAAAAAATCAGCAATGTAATATTCGCTTAATGCGCAAAATACATTTTTCAAGCTGCTTGAGGTTTCCTGAGACTGGAGAAAATGGTTGGCACGGCAGAACATTACAATAGCTTTATATGCAGTTAGAGTGCTCCAATATATTTGCGATTGCGCTACTCGGCACTAATGATGCACATATTTTTGCGCAATACGTGAAACTTCACATTTTAGCAGGTCTGGATGTATGTATGAACAGAAGAACCTATCACACTACCTAACACGCTGCACTGCAACAGCTACACTATATCAGGATCTAACCTACACTGACTGTCTCCCACTAACTATCTGTATTATATATATATATATGAGCTATCTAACTAACTAACTATCTATCTAATGTAGTGTGGAAAGCACAGAGCAAAGCAATGTCACTGCTGTCTCTCTCAGAACTTTAAAAAAAACTGTAGAAAATGGCTGCTGGGGAGGTTCTTGTATAGTAAGTGGTAGGCAACTTTCCTGTTGGTTGCTAGGGATGTTGCCTAAGCTCAGACAAAGACATTGCAGCCTTCTCATTGGCCCACAAGCAAGAAGGGAGGTTACTGATGAAAAAAAAATCGAGAATATTAGAAATTACGAATATATATCACTATATTCTAAATATTTGCAAATTCTCGAAGTGCTGAAATTCGCAATTTGAATATTCCAACACTAGTGATATTATTGTTCTTGAGCTTTATGCTGGTGTATTCAGTGGTACTGAGCTTGATGTGACTCATTTCGGCCATATTGAGCTTCATGCTGCTTCCCTTAGGCTGGGTTCAGACCTGAGCGTCTTTGATATGCGCGTTTAACGCGCGTTTTTGACGCGCGTTTTTGACGAGCGTTTTTTGCAATAGTAAACGCGCGTTTGACGCGCGTTTGTGTGATTGACTGCAATGTCCTATGGCCACAAACGCGCGTCAAAACGCCCCAAAGAAGCTCAAGTACTTGTTTGAGCGTAGGGCGTTTTTACAGCGCGTTTTTCAGCTCTGTAAAACGCTCAAGTGAGAACCAGGGCCATAGGGAAGCATTGGTTTTCATGTGTTGAGCGTTTTACAGCGCGTTTGAACGCGCTGTAAAACGCTCAAGTGTGAACCCAGCCTTAGTGATCTTCAGCTTTATGCTGGTGTGTTTTTTCTCCTGGGCTTGGAGCTGGTTAATTCAGTGCTCTTGGCTTGGCATTGGTCCATTTAGTGCTCTTGGGCATCATCTTACTCCATTAGGTGCTCATGGCTGTTGGGACAAGCACTGGTTCATTCAGTGCTAAGAGTATTTGATCGTCGTAGTTCATTACTTAAGGAACAGACATTGGTCACTTAAGAAAGCTTAAAGAATACCAAAGAGCTTTCAACACTTATTTATCTCTTCTCTGTTTTATTCCGCAGGATTGGTCCCTTAACTCACAAATTGTAGAATCCAAAACTTGTTTTCTAAATAGTTCTGGTCCACTAAAGTCTGAAGTATCAGTTATACCGATTTGTGAGATTAGATAAAGTGAAAAATGAATAATACATTGATTATTAACATGAACCTACGATTATAAACAACTTTCCATATATCAATAGCTGATGAAGGCTGGACGGGCCAAAACGCGTCCTTCTGTTTGGATATACCTATATGGAATAAAAAGCATATGAATTCAAAATAACGAGCGTCCGCTGGGAATCTGTTCCTATACACAGTACACACAGAAAAAAAGGAGATTGGCTCCTGTATTTTTCTGTAGCACAAATTTAGAAGCAACAGAAGAATGGTGGACATTATACAGCAGTTCTGAGGAGTGTAGATGTGAATCCAGACCTAGGATAAGATAGAAAACTAACTCTAGCCTTCAGCAACATCTCTGTGTGTCTCTCAGGAGATGGATTTCATCAGTGATTTCAGAGTGAGTAAACAGTTCAGTGGGCTAGGGGTAGAAGAAAGGAGTATTTTAAGTGAGGAAAGGGGCATGTTTGTCTAATAATATATATTACAAAGTTTCTTACCTTCACTTGTACTATTGATTTATTAAAAGTTATTTCGTACATGGAGGCATACTACGATCTTTGCCTATTTCTGACTGAGCAAGCTCAATCTATGGATGTATGAGAGGGCTGCACTAAAGTCTATATCAGCTTGTTGAGTGCTACTTAAAGAGACACATCACATCTTTAGTTGTCAAGTGTCACTAGTCCTTTTTGGGCCTGTGTGTGATTATTTTCTTACTTTCTGTCTTTTGCTCTTTTTTTGCTATTAAGAAGGATTTAGCCAAAGCTTAAATCCTCTCAGCTCTATTTTTTTTTACCTTAATGAAAACAGCAAGTTTTTAGACCTCTCTCTTTGCTTGATCCTGATAAATCCTCTAATCATTTTCCCTTCTACATTGTACATCTAAAGTGCACAACGCCTGCTTCAAATTTAATGTTACAAGCTTGATAAAAAAAGCTACAACTTGCTATAAATTTGGAAAATCAAAAAGCACATTTCTGAAGTTATAAGTATAGAAAGGATGAAAATAATATGGCTGAATGAAGACATTACAAACACAAGTAAGCTCTATTTAGGAGATGGCACACATTGCAATTCCTTGAAAAACCATTCTTAACACAACACTAAAAATATTCATAAAAGGCATATCAATGTGTTATATTAAAAAACTGTCCCATCAAATCCCAGTAATTTACTCATCAGTAGGGGACAAGTTTTTTAGTAGTTACGGTATATTCTTGTACATAGGAGCATTATTATAGTAGTTATATTCTTGTACATAGGAGCAGTATTATAGTAGTTATATTCTTGTACATAGGAGCAGTATTATAGTAGTTATATACTTGTACATAGTAGGCAGTATTATAGTAGTTATATTCTTGTACATAGGAGCAGTTTTATAGTAGTAATATTCTTATACATAGGAGGCAGTATTATAGTAGTTATATTCTTGTACATAGGAGCAGTATTATAGTAGTTGTATTCTTGTACATAGGAGGCAGTATTATAGTAGTTATATTCTTGTACATAGGAGCAGTATTATAGTAGTTATATTCTTGTACATAAAAGGTAGTATTATAGTAGTTATATTCTTGTACATAAAAGGCAGTATTATAGTAGTTATATTCTTGTACATAAAAGGCAGTATTATAGTAGTTATATTCTTGTATATAGGAACAGTTTTATAGTAGTGATATTCTTGTACATAGGAACTACATTATAGTAGTTATATTCCTGTACATAGGAGGCAGTATTATAGTAATTATATTCTCGTACATAGGAGGCAGTATTATAGTAGTTCTATTCTTGTACATAGGAAGAAGTATTATAGTAGTTATATTCTTGTACATAGGAGAAAGTATTATAGTAGTTATATTCTTGTATATAGGAGCAGTATTATAGTATATATATTCTTGCATATAGGAGGAGTATTATAGTAGATATATTCTTGTACATAGGAGGCAGTATTATAGTAGCTATATTCTTGTACATAGGAGGCAGTATTATAGTAGATATATTCTTGTACATAGGAGGCAGTATTATAGTAGCTATATTCTTGTACATAGGAGCAGTATTATAGTAGTTATATTCTTGTACATAGGAGCAGTATTATAGTAGTTATATTCTTGTACATAGGAGCAGTATTATAGTAGTTATATTCTTGTACATAGGAGCAGTAATATAGTAGTTATATTCTTGTACATAGGAGCAGTATTATAGTAGTTATATTCTTGTACATAGGAGGCAGTATTATAGTAATTATAATCTTGTACATAGGAGCAGTATTATAGCAGTTATATTATTGTACATAGGAGGCAGTATTACAGTAGTTATATTCTTGTACATAGGAGCAGTATTATAGTAGATATATTCCTGTACATAGGAGGCAGTATTATAGTAGCTATATTCTTGTACATAGGAGCAGTATTATGGTAGTTATATTCTTGTACATAGGAGCAGTATTATAGTAGTTATATTCTTGTACATAGGAGGCAGTCTTATAGTAGTTATATTCTTGTACATAGGAGTCAGTATTATAGTAATTATAATCTTGTACATAGGAGCAGTATTATAGTAGTTATATTCTTGTACATAGGAGCAGTATTATAGTAGTTATATTCTTGTACATAAGAGGCAGTATTATAGTAGTTATATTCTTGTACATAGGAGCAGTCTTATAGTAGTTATATTCTTGTACATAGGAGTCAGTATTATAGTAATTATAGTCTTGTACATAGGAGCAGTATTATAGTAGTTATATTCTTGTACATAGGAGCAGTATTATAATAGTTATATTCTTGTACATTGCAGGCAGTATTATAGTAGTTATATTCTTGTACATAGGAGCAGTATTATAGTAGTTATATTCTTGTACATAGGAGCAGTCTTATAGTAGTTATATTCTTGTACATAGGAGTCAGTATTATAGTAATTATAATCTTGTACATAGGAGCAGTATTATAGTAGTTATATTCTTGTACATAGGAGCAGTATTATAGTAGTTATATTCTTGTACATAAGAGGCAGTATTATAGTAGTTATATTCTTGTACATAGGAGCAGTATTATAGTAATTATATTCTTGTACATAGGAGCAGTATTATAATAGTTATATTCTTGTACATAGGAGGCAGTATTATAGTAGTTATATTCTTGTACATAGGAGCAGTATTATAGTAATTATATTCTTGTACATAGGAGCAGTATTATAATAGTTATATTCTTGTACATGGGAGCAGTATTACAGTAGTTATATTTTTGGACATAGGAAAGTTACATTCATTGCCTATTTGATTGTGATTGCAGGTGATGGACAAAATCTTTTGGTGCCAAAGGCAGTGGTTTTGTAATATTGTCTTTTTTCCCCTAGTGTAGGATAATTGTTGGGTGGCGAAATTTGTCTCTTTTTGCAATGAAGAGAATTCAGTGCCCCTGACACCTACAGTACGGTCAATGGCTCGGACACAGTATCCATTTAGCTGTACATGTTGTTTTAGCTTTTTGAAGTCCATGGTTTTAGCCCCCTCCATGTTCGGTTAAATGTGTTCTGGTTAGGTTATTACGACAATGGATGCAAGATAACAGGAAAAACTGTATAGGCTCAAATCAGTTGATATTTCCAATCCTCACTCTTCTCTACAAATTACACTAAATGTATCACTTATGTCTTATAACATATCCCAGACATATCAAATTTTTATAGATCCTGACATGTGTTTATTATATTCAGTTATGAACCAGCAGTCCTCTATAGCTCATGTAACATCAGCTTCAGGTGATGCATTCATTTATGGTATTATGAAGCCAAAAATAAGGAATATATTACACAGCTGGAACTATTTTTATTCTTAGCTCTTCTTTTAAAGAATCAATTATACTTTGAATTCTCCAGTGAATTTTTTCATTTTCTCTGTGGGATATTTTTGAAATTTCGATTAGCTAAAAGCTGTAGACTTCTTATTATTCCTACTGTAGTGTTGTGTTTTTTTAAACCAGACTCATCATCAGTGGAGCGGGACATTCGGGGAAGCAGTGATTATTTTAAGAATGGTAATCAAAAGAAATACCATCAAGACCATGAGTGTACGGCCCGTGACCCTAAAAATTTCCATTGAAATTGAAACAATAAGAGCATTGTATGAATGTAGTTTCTCTTTTTTTAGGAACAGAAAAACAAGTTCATGGAAAATGAGCATTCATAATGAAGCAAAGCAAAAAGTCATCTCCATGTAATTGTCCAAAATGGTCAGGAAATGATGTGGCGTGCATGTATAAAGAGTGACGATGTGCCTATGTCAAGTAGATTTAAAATTTCCTATGCTAAAAAAAAAAATATTCTAAAGAGAAGTTTTATAATCATGCATACCTACTAGCTGTACTGTACATGTACTACGACAACGTTTCTCAACTTTTTTCCTAAAACTGCCCATATAAATTATAAAGAAAAAGCTCTTTGAGATGATTGATAACCCAAAATTGCAGTCATATGTGGCCTCTTAGATGAATATATAAAAAAAAAAACTGATTCCTAAGAAGCTGATACCTTTTGATGGCTGAGAAGATTATGACAAAATTGAAAGCTTTCAAGACTCAGGTCTCTTCATCAGACATGATATAACACAGTAACTGAGGACTTACATATTTATACACAAAAGCACATAGTAATAGTCAAGTAAATGAGACAAGTGGTGTAAAGCAGATCTCTGAGTGGAGGAGTAAACAAACATTTGTAGCAGTAAATTTTGTAGCAGCTATAGATAAGCAGTTCTCAAGTCTTAAGGTGGCTTTAGGCTACTTTCACACTGCCGTTCAGAGCGGGTCCGTCTGATGTCTGCTCAGACGGATCCGCTCCTATAATGCAGACGTTTGTATCCGTTCAGAACGGATCCGTCTGCATTATAGTTTAAAAAAAATTCTAAGTGTGAAAGTAGCCTGAACGGATCCGTCCAGACTTTACATTGAAAGTCAATTGGGGACGGATCCGTTTGAAGATTGAGCCATATGGTGTCATCTTCAAGCGGATCCGTCCCCATTGACTTCCATTGTAAGTCTGGACGGATCCGCTTGCCTCCGCATGGCCAGGCGGACCCCCGAACGCTGCAAGCAGCGTTCAGGTGTCCGCCTGCTGAGCGGAGCGGAGGCTGAACGCTGCCAGACTGATGCATTCTGAGCGGATCCGCGTCCACTCAGAATGCATTAGGGCTGGACGGCTGCGTTCGGGGCCGCTTGTGAGCCCCTTCAAACGGAGCTCACGAGCGGACACCCGAACGCAGGTGTGAAAGTAGCCTTAGACACACCAATAGTCGTCCAGGTTATCAGTAATGACTTTTCCTGCGAACGGTCACTCCCGATAATCTGGCCGTCTAAGTGTGCTGCCAATCACCTGATGAACGAGCGTTTCACTCATTTATCGGGTCATCCTATTGTTCATGTAGGCACCACCGATCATGGCTTCTGAGCAGCTGATCGTGTGGTCTAAACAATGACCTACTGCTCAGAAGCCATGATTCCGTATCAGGACGAGGAATCACTAAAGTCATCCCTCATCCTCATACAGATAAGGAGATCTCTGCATGTAAATGTATGGTCTCCTTCACTGAAGAAGCAGCCGACTTTCGGGAAGGAACGCTTCCTTCCATCTTTTACACACCAACTATTGGTCTGATTGGACAAATATTGATCAGATAATCTGTTGGTGTAATACAGGCCTTTTTGTGCCCTGATAAAGTCCAAGAATGTGATGAACCCAGGAGGTCTGAGTGGAAAATTCCTTAGGAGATCTAGAAGGACGCAAATCCAGGCAACATATGAATTCCTGATCTGAGTGTGTCAAAGGACGTCATCAGCTTGTACTCCCAGACTCCCCTGTCCCTCTGAGATTTGACACTCCCTTTTTATATCATAATGGTGTCTTGGTCATGGCTATAAAAATATTTTGGTACAGGTGAGAGTTTTCACTTACAGTACATTCAGCCCCCCAGAAGTTTATTTGATACATATAATCAAGTAGACAACATTTGGCATGGCACGGGTAAAGGTACTTGGGATCTTGTTAGTGGTCAATATGTATAGACAGGTCTTTGTCCATATTTTGTCTGGTTGCACGAGAATGTTTCTGTTGCCGTTGGAGAGAACAGTGATGTTTTTGAGAATAGGGGACTGCCTACAGCACAAGAAGGTGGGGTGGGGTTGGTCTGGAAATATGAATTTCAATCAGTTATCTTTTTGTAGAATTGGATGAAGTTTCCGAGTAACCGTCCTCAGAATCTCCAGATTTGGGTTGTACAGTCGTGGCCAAAAGTTTTGAGAATAACACAAATATTAGTTTTCACAAAGTTTGCTGCTAAACTGCTTTTAGCTTTGTTTCTGTTGTTTCTGTGATGTAGTGAAATATAATTACACGCACTTCATACGTTTCAAAGGCTTTTATCGACAATTACATGACATTTATGCAAAGAGTCAGTATTTGCAGTGTTGGCCCTTTTTTTTCAGAACCTCTGCAATTCGATGGGGCATGCTCTCAATCAACTTCTGGGCCAATTCCTGACTGATAGCAACCCATTCTTTCATAATCAATTCTTGGAGTTTGTCAGAATTAGTGGGTTTTTGTTTGTCCACCCGCCTCTTGAGGATTGACCACAAGTTCTCAATAAGATTAAGATCTGGGGAGTTTCCAGGCCATGGACCCAAAATGTCAACGTTTTGGTCCCCGAGCCACTTAGTTATCACTTTTGCCTTATGGTACGGTGCTCCATCGTGCAGGAAAATGCATTGTTCTTCACCAAACTGTTGTTGGATTGTTGGAAGAAGTTGCTGTTGGAGGGTGTTCTGGTACCATTCTTTATTCATGGCTGGGTTTTTGGGCAAAATTGTGAGTGAGCCCACTCCCTTGGATGAGAAGCAACCCCACACATGAATGGTCTCAGGATGCTTTACTGTTGGTATGACACAGGACTGATGGTAGCGCTCACCTTTTCTTCTCCGGACAAGCCTTTTTCCAGATGCCCCAAACAATCGGAAAGAGGCTTCATCGGAGAATATGAGTTTGCCCCAGTCCTCAGCAGTCCATTCAGCAAACTTTCTGCAGAAGATCATTCTGTCCCTGATGGTTTTTTTTGGAGAGAAGTGGCTTCTTTGCTGCCCTTCTTGACACCAGGCCATCTTCCAGAAGTCTTCGCCTCACTGTGTGTGCAGACGTGCTCACACCTGCCTGCTGCCATTCCTGAGCAAGCTATGCACTGGTGGCACTCCGATCCCGTAGCTGAATCCTCTTTAGGAGACGATCCTGGTGCTTGCTGGACTTTCTTGGACGCCCTGAAGCCTTCTTAACAAGAATTGAACCTCTTTCCTTGAAGTTCTTGATTATCTTATAAATTGTTGATTGAGGTGCAATCTTAGTAGCCACAATATCCTTGCCTGTGAAGCCATTTTTATGCAACGCACTGATGGCTGCACGCGTTTCTTTGCAGGTCACCATGGTTAACAATGGAAGAACAATTATTTCAAGCATCACCCTCCTTTTAACATGTCAAGTCTGCCATTTTAACCCAATCAGCCTGACATAATGATCTCCAGCCTTGTGCTCGTCAACATTCTCACCTGAGTTAACAAGACGATTACTGAAATGATCTCAGCAGGTCCTTTAATGACAGCAATGAAATTCAGTGGAAAGTTTTTTTTGGGATTAAGTTAATTTTCATGGCAAAGAAGGACTATGCAATTCATCTGATCACTCTTCATAACATTCTGGAGTATATGAAAATTGCTATTATAAAAACTTAAGCAGCAGCTTTTCCAATTTCCAATATTTATGTAATTCTCAAAACTTTTGGCCACGACTGTAGGTGACTACTAGAGGTACCTAATGGTTTTCTTGTTTTGTATCATAGGGGCTAACTTTTTGGTAACCTTTTCAGTTAGCCATTAAAATGTTGAAATACTAAAAGATCTCTTATTTATATCTTCTTTTTTCTGGCTAACAAATATATTTTTGTGCCTTTTAGGGACTTTGAAATGGTCTAGAAGGGATATTGATTCAAAGAGCTTGTATTTAAGAATTTTTTTCTGTATTTTAAATAATCTAATGGCATGGTCATATTAAGGTTTTTTTTCGGGTCTCCTCCACAAAAACTATTGATTGTTTGTGGCTCCACTGACAATAGCACCCACTCAAGACTCTAGTCTTGTCTCATTCTGTTGCTGTCATTCTCAATTTCCATTGTATGTGGGCCCCTATAGAGGTGGTGGGCCCCAGTCTGGTGTTCCATCACCAGACATAATCTAGATCTGGTTTTGATACCAAAGTGTTCTGTACTTGTACAAGTGATAGATCATTTCAAGCTCGAATGGGTTAAGCAACAACGAGTCTACTGTTCAAAACATTCTTATGCAGAATTATACTGTATTGTACATAAAGCTCTGAAAATAGAATTTTTGCTGGCACAGTAAGTGTCTATTAAAAGTGCCGTGGACATGACTTCACTGTGTTTCAGCTTGTATCCATTAGGAATGAATGATTAGAATAGTTCAGCACTAAAACATTGGTTTTATGAAATGTCAAAAAAAAAAAAAAAATGCTCAGTGGATCCTAGAACTAGATAATGCATTGCTTTGTTACAGTTTTATGATTACACCATTTAAAAATTTTATAGAATTTAACACTTTTTTGTTACACAAATTGTTTTAATTGAATGAACTTTTTTGTAGTGCAAACATATATCTTGAGATTCTTGACTATGATGAACACAACCAGCTATGAACCCTTTTAGATGCCCTCACTTACTGATGACATTGGGACAAACCTTGCCCAACTACTTGATCCCAGACTAAAACTAGAACAAAATGTCAACAGGAAAGTGCTGTATCACTTTGTTTCTTTGGATTAAAGGGGTTACCCCATGATTAATGTAAAAAATTAAAATCAGATATCACAAACTTAGAACCAGCCCTGTACCTCACATGGATCCAGAGATCTCCAAATTCATTGCTCCAGTTGCTCTGCTAGATTTATTTCAAGCTGGCAGCTTAGAGGGGAAGGGAACTTTCTCAGGGAGCTTGTCCTTCCTACTGCGGCTGGTGGCAGTTGAAGGATGAAACTAGTGAGCACGTGCTTCCATCTCAGTGTGCAGGACAGAGACATTAGAAAAAGAGCAAACAGCATGTGGTGTTATACTGATAGATTGCAGTGAATAAATCATGTATTTTTTTCCCCCTACAGAAAGGGGGTGATTCAAATTTTTATATTTTTTTAAATTTAGTATATTTGTTTATTTTTTTCCCTTTTTTTAATGTTTGTGTAGCCAGTGTTTAAGGCTCCAAAACTCACACGTTTTTATTTTTTCTTAAATATTACCATGTTCCATTCAGAAGCATGGTAATATGTAAATTGCTCATTTCTTATTTTGGCCTGCCACCCATTGGCCAACATAAGAACTGCAGCTCTAATACCCTGGGTCTCTTCAGAGAGACCCATCGTATTGAAGTAAATTGCCGGCATCCCCATTGGCCGCAGGGTATGCCGATAAGTAGTGTTGAACGTGAATATTCAAAAAGCTATTTTTTCCCCGCGAATATCAGCACTTCGAGAATTCGTGAATATTTAGAATATAGTGCTATATATTCGTAATGACGAATATTCGTTGTTGTTTTTTTTGTTTTTTTTAACACAGTACATATCAGGTGATCATCCCCCCCTTCTTCTAGCTTGTGGGCCAATGAGAAGGCTTTTTCACAGCTTAGCAACATCCCTAGCAACCAATAGAAAAGTTGCCTACCCCACGCCGGTATTTTGCACGCATTGTGCGAATAATACATTGCCGATTATCGCAATCAAGAATATTATCTCGAATTCACGAATACATGACGAATATTCTACAAAATATTCACGAAATATCACAAATTTGAGTATTGCCCCTGCCACTCATCACTGCCGATAAGGACCCGGAAGCACGCACTTCCAGGTTTTTGAACGTTTAGATGCCGTGATCACACTTGATCAAGGCATTTCAAGGCTCTAATGACCGCGATTGGCATTATTGCCAGTTGCGGTCATTAGTCATAGGTCTCTGCTGTTTGAAACAGCAGAGACCCACCAGCCATGGTGCCCGCTGTGGGTTCAAGTAGGCGTCATGTTTACCTATTGCTCCAGCGCCATACTTGAACTGGCAGAAGACACTGTGTTTTCCTAGTGTTGCTGCAAATTTATTGATGCGGATGATGGGAGTCACACTTGCTGGACCACCATTGACTGGCCATTTTAACATGTATAAGCAACTGCACATCGCTTTGCATTCTTCAGTAAAACGGATTCTGATCTTGAGAATACGCCAGCACTGGATTGGGTTCTTCGGGACCATTAGATAAAATTATTTTTGAGGTCCAACCCCCATACTATCAATAATGTCTAAAAGGCTTTGAATCAAAGAAATAGACTGTAATGGAAAGTAATTTGCTGCCAAGGCAGTCAATTTAGTTTTTTTCTTCTGGACCTCTGGGGCCAACTATGGTATCAGCACCATAGCTAAATGATACACTGCTCATTCCCATGGTTATGCCCACCCTATACAATCCAGCAGCGGTGGTCGTGCTTACACACCATAGGAAAAAGTGCCAGCCTCTCTGGTGGCCGGGACCGCAGGAGTGTGCCTAAGCCTGTAATGTGCGAGCATGACCACACCTGGATTGTAAGATGGACACGAACAGCAAAGGAAGCAATATGGACAATCACAATACATTAGTAAGTGCCTTGTATTAGCCTTGTCTACATGATAAATGCCATTTGCTGAAGTGAGACAACCCCTTTACCAAGATTTGCAGGAAGCGTCATCCATCCTTGCTGAGATGACGTCCCTGTAGGTATGTAGTCAAGTGCACAGCATCACTTCCATTCTTCTGTATAATGGATTCCATACTTGGGGTTTGCCCTTCAACTCTGCTGTCCTTATCACCTAGGAACAAGAGGTCATAAATCACTACGGATATTACCATGTCTGGAAGAAATGACTGAATCCTAATGTAAGCACATCACCCACGTCTCCCGTATTGTATCAGGTGTTAAGTCTTTAATGGCTTCTGGTTTTTTCTTTCCCCCTTCTGTTTCTTTCCCATAAAAGATTGTTAAGCTTTTATTCTGGAAATCTTTTCAGTTAGAATACAAAATACCGCCATAAGAAAATAAAAGCATTTACAAGAGTGAAATATCATACAAATAATAGGCCGAGCTTTCATCCGGAGAATTCACAGAACGCAGAAAGGGCAAAGGAGGAATCTCATTTGACATGTCCTGTTGCTATAGCGATGCAGTGCATTTTTGGGGCCTACTTCTTTGTCAACCAAATTTCAGCCTCGAAAGAGATTGTAATGGAATAGTTAATTTTTTTTTTGTTAACCCTAAAAGTGCAATCTACCCTACATTCCTCTCCAGATATCTATCTATTTATCTATCTAATATCTATCTATTGTCTATCATCTTATATCTATATATTATCTATTATCTATCTATCTATCTATCTATTATCTATCTATCTATCTATCTATCTATCTATCTATCTATCTATCTATCTATCTATCATCTATCTATCTATCTATCTATCTATTATCTATCTATTATCTATCTATCTATCTATCATCTATCTATCTATCTATCTATTATCTATCTATTATCTATCTATCTATTATCTATCTATCTATTATCTATCTCATATCTATCTATCTCATATCTATCTATCTATTATCTATCTATCTATTATCTATCTATTAATCTATCTATCTATCTATCTATCTATCTATCTAATATCTATCTCTCTGTCTATCTATCTAATATCTATCTATCTATCTCTGTAATAGAGTTGAATGAATCGAATCCAAAGAAGTGGAATTCCATCCAAATTTCAGGATAAATTCAATTTGCCTCAAAGCCGAATTTCCTTGTGCTTTGTGATAGCGAATCGATTTAACCTGAAATAGTGATAAAAAATTAACAAAAATATATTTAAAAAATATCATACTTACCACGTCCGTTTGCTAGCAACTGGCCGGCCGCTGCCATCTTGATTGAAGATCTCGGCCGAAATCCAGTGCATGGTGACGTATGACGTCACCACGCCGGTCAGAGTGACAACGTCATCTCGGGCTGCGAAAGATTTCACAAAAGATCTTCAAGCAAGATGATGGTGGCCGGCCAGTCGCAAGCAAATGGAGGCAGTAAGTATGAATGAATTTTTTTTTCCTGTTAATTTTACACTGTTTTTACTTCAGATGCCACGATCATGTATGAATGCGGCATCTGAGGGATACAATGATGGGGAGCGGCGCCATCTCACGTCATCCATGCGCATGGGGCGCTCTGACGTCATTCTGGAGCGCCCCGGGAGCCGCACGGACTGTAAGTATACCGCACCCCCGCTCCCCACTACTACTATGGCAACCAGGACTTTAATAGCGTCCTGGGTGCCATAGTAACACTGAACGCATTTTGAAGACGGATTCGGCGGGCACCTCCTGCAAATGGAGTACACAACGGATCCGGACAACGCAAGTGTGAAAGAGGCCTAAGACTCTGTTCCTATCTCTGAAGTAAAAGATGAATGTTTACCAAAGCAAGCAATTTTGGAAAGCTCAAATTATGTGTATGGGGGCCTCATAGACCCTCCCAGTGGCAGATATTATTTTAACAAACCCAATCATTTGTTCCCATAGGCAATAATCCACTGTCAGATCCGTGTCCTCACAGAAAATCCATGTAGACTCTGTAGAGCAGGGTGATATAGCAAGGGTTCCTCTGGCAGCTATCTGGTGTATGGCCCACTTAACTGATGAGAGAGTGATGACAATCCACTGACCTCTGTACCCACCCCACACATTGAGCAGGTTTATGTTACTTTTTATTCAGTGTTTTGATGCTTTGGGTATGTTTCTTAGCAAGTGAAGGGCAGGACTTAGCTCATCCCTAGGTAAGGAATACCACTGTTGGTAGCAATGAGTCACACAGTATGTGTCCTTTCCTGTTCTCTTTGCTCGGCATATCCCAAGATGCATAGGGTGAGATAACCAGCACAAAAAAAAAATCAAGATTTTCCGATACTCTGTCAGAAGATGTTTTTGCTATTTGTGTCTATATGTCACCACCCAGTGGTTGTTATTTGAATTGCAGCCTCTCAATGGTTTTGTTTGCATGTCTCGATGATATATTGCAATTTTATCATGAGAAAATGAAATCCTTAATGAAATTTGCAGAAAGATAAAGGTGCACATGTGTGAAGGTGTTATGGCAGCCATGTGGACTGTCAAACAGATACTCAGAACCTGACAGAAGAGGTGCCTCGGCTTCCAGGATGTGCGTACATTAAGAAGATGACGATTTGCTCTGTATAGAAAAGTAAGACAGCACCTCGTTGATCCCGTAACTTGGCAGCGGCGCAGTCACTGCTGAAGCATGCTGTAAACTATTCCGTGATAATAGTCGCTACAGACTGCTGCCTCCGGGAAGCAACTTTTAAACATCTTGTTCAAATATGTTCAGGAAACAGCACGAGAATAAATAAATGTGTGTGTTTCTGGAAAGAGCCGAGGGAGGATTAACAGGAGGATGAGACTGTTCAAATGAAAGGAGACTGCACAACCCAGATTAGTGGCCTAGACCCGGAGATTATCAGGTTTGGCAAAAGATTGGAATTGTTTAAATGGAAATAAATGACATTCTCCTTACGGCTTTTTTTTTTTGGAGACAAATGTGAATAAAAGATTGGAAGTTTAATATTATGGAGATTTATTGGTTCTAAGACATATTGAAAATGTTGACTCACAAGATAGTGAAGGGCAGGATGAATAGATGGATTGAATGATAGAAATATGATGATAGATAGATAGGTAGATAGATAGATAGTGTGGCGAAACCAACCTCGCCACTGGGTTTCGGAGGGGCCTGGCTACCAGCCTCTTGCCTCAGGATTATGGCCCATACTAACTTTAAAGGAGAAGACAGACCGGCCGCACAGCTTAAATCTGTCTTTGGAATTGTATTTTATGTTATGTGAGGGTACCCAGATAGCTAATTTTATTGTATTCGAGTAGTCTGAGTGCCATTCACCTAATAATATGCACTCAGACTTGAGCTATCTGGGGATATGTTAAATGTCTGTGTTTACTGTAAGGGTTGTGACATTGTATGTTTAAATGGTGATTTCTGTCCTGTTGTCCCCACATGTGTATTGGCGATTTCCCTTTGTTTTGAGAGATAATTGAATTACTCCTCGGGTGTCTCCAGGGCAGAGAGGAGGAAACCATGATGCATTGTGGGGATGTATTGTGTCTGTGTATCCTGAATTGCTGCATATCTGTCCTGTGTCACAGTCTTCCTTCTGGTCCCCTAGGGGCGTGTCCACCAGATGGGGACCTGCATAAATACGGGCGGGTAACCCTCAATAAAGTGTTCCTGTTTTAGCCTTCATCATGTTGAGGCTGGTGTTTGGGTAACTGATCAACACTGGGGGATTGCTATACGCTGAAGATTTGCTATACTCCCCTGGCTTTACTACTAGCTCTTGTAAGAGCTGTTCCTGCTCTCTGGTTTTAGGAGAGGTTCACCCACTGGAGCCTGGAGCCTTGTCGTAGGTCCAGGGTGGGTAGGAGACGGTGAGACCTCAACCAAGCTTTGGCGGTTCGTGGGGTCTGCAGTGCGTATGGTGTCAAGTGGAGTGCTTGGAGTCCTCGGAAAGCACTAGGAGCATCTATCAACGGAGGTACCCGGTCGGGGTGCAAGGAGATCCGTTACAGATAGATATTGATAGATAGATAGATAGATATTGATGGATAGATAGATAATAGATAGATAGATATTGATAGATAATAGATAGATAATAGATAATAGATAGATAGATAGATAGATAGATATTGATAGATAGATACAGTAAATAAATAAACAGACAGACAGATAGTTACCATTTACTACTGGATGCCATACATTTCTTGGAGCTCCGTGAGGACAGGGTCGTACCGGCCCACCAGAGCACCAGAGGATCCTCCGCTGGGCCCAGGCTCTGATACCATAATGGGCCCCACAGATCCAGGAAAAAAAAACAACATGTAGCTGCCTTTGGGGCGATCACTTTGCACTAGGGTCTATTTCTGGGATTCAAAACTCATTAAACTTTATTAATGATACAGTATCTGGGTTGGACGTGTGACTCCTGTGTCACATGCTTTCTGTCGTGTATTATTGTCTACTGATGAACCTGACCCTGGCTCATTGCAAGGGTTAATTCCCCTTTAACCCTATGTTCAGCTGCTTGACTAATAAGCTCATCAGCTTTCCTATATATACTGGTCTCTTTATTTAACATTTTGAATGAGCTATAAGATTCCTCTTTTATTTCACTGGCTTGCTAGGCCCTTCAAAAGAGCTAAGTTCAGTTTGTCTGTCTATGAACCGACTTCTGTTTGTTTTCTGGATCCTGACCCTCTGCTGCCTAACCTAACCCATGCCTGTTCACTATACTGACCTTGAGCTGCTTGCCCTGATCTCTGAACTGTTTCACGGATTTGCACATACTCTGCCTGCCCTGACCTCTGCCTGTTTCCTGACTAAATGTATTGCCTGATCCCTCAATTGAACTATTCCAAGAAGTAGTGCCCTGGTGGCTTCCGTGCAGCGATTAGTCAAATCCTTGTGTAGAAGTTAAAGGGTGAAAATCAGGGGATCCTAGCATTCCTTGATAGTCGCAAAGTTGTCACGGTTTACTGGAAGTTGTAGTTTTGCATCAGCTGGAGTACTTCTGGTTGGAGACCACTGCAAAACAGAATATTCTATAAAAAGTATTGCATTAGGTTTGCAAATTAGTGAGCCATGAAGATGCTTACCAGAGATGGAGCGCAGAATCACAGTTTGTCTCCTACCAACTTGACGAGAGCCGTGTTCAGTATCGGAAAAGTAACGCTACAGGGCACGTAACACCCTAAAAACATCTCAACATTAATTTACATTATGTACATAGCATTATATTCCTTGGCACTGAGCAGCTGTGTTTGCTTGTGTAAGGGAGCACTCAGCACAGAGTAAAATGTCTATTACTTAGGTACGGGACATTGTTTAATGGTCTTACTATATAATGGACTAACCCATTAATGCCCATATGCTTCTCTGTAATGGGGCTGACTTGAATAAACTGGAATATTCTACTACTGTATACTGTCTAATCAGGTCTGGGGTCTCCTAGGCTTTATCTTATTCTGTCACAAGGTAATGAATGTGTAATCGATGAGGGCGAGAAACAAAGAGGTCAATGAAGTACCACTTGAAGTCACTTTAAAGGAGAGCCCAACCCAGGGCTCCTATACCATATGTATGGCTATGTTTCATATAGTAGAGGCTGCTGATTCTGCTTCTACAGTACTATCCGCTTAACCCTCGCTGGACAACCAGGACCCCTTTGTCCTTCTGATTACTGGAATCCAAGGCTCAGGTCAAATAGATCAGACACTCATGAAAGGGGGATCAACATATATTTAAAAAGTGGAAGTAACAATTCTAGGACCACCATGAGAACCTTCTACATGTCAGAAGTTGGTAATATGTCTCAAACGGTCAATAGCTTTTCATTCAACTTTAAATAAATCAATAGCACAGGTGAATATAAGAAACTTTGTAATATTTTCTATCTGAGAAGAATGCTTCTTTCTCCGCTTATTGTCTCTTTTTCTAAGATTCACTCTGAATTCTTTGCTGAATCTATCTTGAGAGACCAGGATGGACTGTTAGTTCACTGAAGATCCAGATTACAGCTGACCATAGAAGTCTAGAGGGGTGGAAACGGGAGAATAAACTGCAGTGAGAGAGACACAGACATAAGTGTTACATCTGCTATCCTCCTGACCCAATGGGACATCATCTTGTCCTCTACTGGTCTGGTCCAGCATGGAGTAGGACATGGAGTCTATGGACTACAGATCAGTCCTATGCATCCTCAGCATAAGGAAGTTTGAATAATCACACAACCTTGGCTGATAGGAGAGATGCTCTTGAGCTTGGTGTGGGCACATTCTCAGGGTGTCTTAGTGTTGTTTCTTATCATTTGTTCCTTGTCACTTCAGTCTTAGTGATATTTCAGAGGAAGCAACACAAGTGTGGGAGGATAGATGGAAATGAATGCAAAGTTGATTCCTGTAAGCTGGATAAGCCCACACATCTGAACATAGACAGATGATATCTACCTATAGAGTGAGGGCTCTTTTGTATGGCATCTATATGGTTTTATTGTTAATATTCCATCATCTGCTCATGGGGAAGTATTATTAGTATAAAATAACAGTATAAAAGAGTATATTAGTATAAAATGTGTAATATACAGTATATGTCATATAAATATGTGCCACCACTTTGTTTTTTCATACAAAATGTGGACTCCCAAGGTGATCAGTTGATCACTCCAGGTCCCTCTTGGGCCCCCATAGAAGCAGCTTATTTTGTAGGGGAACCGCTAAAGGAATCCGCACCATCGCATTTACAATCACGAAATTTGGCACACAGGTACATCAGGTGTCCGGGAAAGTTTTATACCAGGTCTCAGCTCTCTAGGACGTACCGTTCCTGAGATATTCCCAAAAAATGCATTAGCCAATAGAAGCCTGGTCACATGACCCTTATCAGCCAATAGAAGCTCGCAGGTCCTCCAGCCTCCACATACACAGCTTTACATCAGTTTTCCATAACAACCCAGCCATTTCTCTTCACTGCTGTAGGAGAGCTTTAAAGGAAATCTGTCACAAGGATAATTGCTATTGAAGTAAAGCCATGGCCTTATAGCCCTTAGCACCTTATTTCCACATGTGCCTTTGTTCCAGCAATAGATATTTTTTATCCTCTGAAAATCCAGTTTATTTGGTATGCAAATGAGCCAGTGAGGTGCCCAGAGGGGCGTCACTCTTGTAGGAGGGAGCCCAGACACGCCCCCTGCCACAATGTGTCCACCCTCAAAAGACTTAAAACCCCACCCCCAGTTCCCACTAAGCCACACCCCTGATCTAGTTAGGCGACGCCACCCACTCCTGAGTCGACGGGGATTGAAAAAAATGAAGGTAAAAATCAACTTCTGTCAGCTGCAGGGGAGGGAGGGTGACTTTCTCCCTGCAGCTTATACTCAGACAGTACAGTGCTGCTGCTGCTGCTGCTGTATTACAGTGAGCTGTTCAAAAGGACACGCCCCTGACCCGGTTAGGCCATGCCCCCTCCCACTCCTCAGCCAACAGATTGAAAAAATGAAGTTAAAATTCAACTTCTAGGTCCCGCTAAACCACGCCCCGATCTGGTTAGGCCACACCCCCTCCACTCCTCAGCTGACAGGGATTGAAAAAATGAAGGTAAAAATCAACTTCTGTCAGCTGCAGGGGTGGGAGGGAGGGTGACTTTCTCCCTGCAGCTCACACTCAGACAGCACAGTGCTGCTGTCTTAGAGTGAGCTGTTCAAAAGGACACGCCCCCAATCCAGAAAAGGACACTGTTAAGGGGGCGGGCCCCTGTGGAGGTCAATGTCAAGGGGGTGGTATGCTGTGAAAGTCACTGTTAAAGGGGAAGGCTGCTGTAAAGGTCAAAGATAAGGGGGTGGGTTGCTGTGGAGGTCCAATTTTAAGGGACGGGGTACTGTGGGGGGGTCATGGTTAAGGGGTGGGGGGGCTGTGGAGGTCACTGTTTTGGGGGCGGGGTGCTGTAGATGTCACTGTTATAATGGATAGTGTTGATATCTTTTAACGACACACACAAACATTAAATGAAAAAGATTAAATATACCCGAGCGAAGCCGCGTCCTTCTGCTAGTATAATATAAGGATGAGTTTGAATGGACAAGAAGAGGAACTTCTAGTACAGAGCAGCTCATAGAGGGAGGACCTGACCAGGACCTAATAATAATAATAATAATAATAATAATTTCACATTTGCAATTATGTGTCAGAAAGAAATGAGAGATCACCAGATTTTCCAGATCATCAAATGTTATTTGAAATTATTATTATTAAGTGTTCTTGCATAGCAAGACCACTTAATGTTATCTCACATATATATTATTATTCTTATTCTTATTCTTATTATAGCCAAATTTGCCACCCTAACTCCTCCCACAGTTTTTACACTACATAGACAAAAATTTACCAAAACGTGCAGATTGTTCCCGATCGGATTGCTATTACTTTGTGGAGCGATCCCACCCCCGGGGCCCCCGTGGCGGGCCCCGGAAGCCCCCTTTTTTCCCATAGACTTTGACAGGGTAAATTTTCAAATCGCTCCCACTCGCCAGGCTTTGACGCTAAAGTCACCAAACTTGGGTCACTTAGTCATTGGGTCAACCCGAAAATTTTTGGCACATTTCAGGGACCCCGAAAAGTGGGTGGGGCCACACAGAACCAATCAAAATCTCCCCATTGACTGTAATGAGACGTTCAAATTGCTACTCCTCCCACATTTTAAGGAGAACAAATTCCAAACTTTGCAGTCTTGGTCGGCACCCACCCTAGTACCTTACATGTGCTTTGTTAACCGATCCCACCTTCCGGGCCCCTGGGACGGGTCCCCAAAATCCACGTTTTTCCCATTGACTTTGACAGGGAAAATTTTCAAATCGCTCCCAGTCGCACAGATTTGAAACTAAAGTCACCAAACTTGGGTCACTTAGTCATGGGGTCAACGCGCAATTTGTTAGAACATTTCGGAGACCCTAAAATGTGGGCGGGGCCACACAGAACCAATCAAATTCTCCCCATTGACTATAATGAGATGTTCAAATTGCTACTCCTCCCACAGATTTAGGAGTATAAATACCGAACTTTGCACTCTTGGTCGGCACATACCCGAGTATCTTGCTTGTGCTTTATTAACCGATCCCACCCTCCGGGCCCCTGGGGCGGGCCCCCGAAAACCTCTTTTTTTCTCCCATAGAGTTTTATTGGAAAAATGCAAACGTTTGTCACTCATACAGCTTCGGAGTTAAACTGACCAAACTTGGGTCACTTAGTCATGGGGTCAACCTCAAAATTTCTGTCACATTTTGAGGACATTAAAAAGTGGGCGGGGCTACAAACAACCAATCAGATTTTCCCTTTTGACTTCAATGAGAAAATTTTTAATTGCTGCCATTTCAACTTTGTTAATGGCAGGGTTGTTAAACTTAATATATTCGGTTAATAGGTGACTAGAATTCAAATGTTTAAAAGTGGGCGGAGTCTACAACGGCCAATCAAATTTCAGCCATATGTTTAAATGGGAAAATTTAAAACTGCCGCTGCTCTTAGAGGGTCAATGGCAAAGTCACTAAACTTGGAACAGTTGGTCAATGGGTGACTGGGATTCAAATTTTAAAAAGTGGGCGGAGCCTAAAATAGCCAATCAAATTTTAGCCATTTAACTTAGACCACCAGGTGACCCCCCCCACCGGACTACCAGGTGACCCCCCCCCCCGAACCACCAGGTGACCACCCCTGGACCACTAGGTCACCCCCCCGAACCACCAGGTCACCCCCCAGAAATGCAAGAACACTTCACACAATTTCCCCAGAAATTGTACCTTTTCTAGTTCTTATTCTTATTCTTATTCTTATTATAGCCAATTTTGCCACCCTAACTCCTCCCACAGTTTTTACACTACATAGACAAAAATTTACCAAAACGTGCAGATTGTTCCCGATCGGATTGCTATTACTTTGTGGAGCGATCCCACCCCCGGGGCCCCCGTGGCGGGCCCCGGAAGCCCCCTTTTTTCCCATAGACTTTGACAGGGTACATTTTCAAATCTCTCCCACTCACCAGGCTTTGACGCTAAAGTCACCAAAGTTGGGTCACTTAGTCATGGGGTCAACCCGAAAATTTTTGGCACATTTCGGGCACCCCAAAATGTGGGCGGGGCCACACAGAACCAATCAAAATCTCCCCATTGACTATAATGAGATGTTCAAATTGCTACTCCTCCCACATTTTTGGGAGTACAAATTCCAAACTTTGCAGTCTTGGTCGGCACCCACCCTAGTACCTTACTTGTGCTTTGTTAATTAATCCCACCCTCCGGGCCCCTGGGACGGGCCCCCAAAATCCACGTTTTTCCCATTGACTTTGACAGGGAAAATTTTCAAATCGCTCCCAGTCGCACAGATTTGAAACTAAAGTCACCAAACTTGGGTCACATAGTCATGGGGTCAACGCGCAATTTGTTAGAACATTTCGGATACCCTAAAATGTGGGCGGGGCCACACAGAACCAATCAAATTCTCCCCATTGACTATAATGAGATGTTCAAATTGCTACTCCTCCCACATTTTTAGGAGTACAAATTTCAAACTTTGCAGTCTTGGTCGGCACCAACCCGAGTACCTTGTTTGTGCTTTGTTAACCGATTCCACCCTCCGGGCCCCTGGGGCGGGCCCCCGAAACCTCTTTTTTTCTCCCATAGAGTTTTATTGGAAAAATGCAAACGTTTGTCACTCATACAGCTTCGGAGTGAAACTCACCAAACTTGGGTCACTTAGTCATGGGGTCAACCTCAAAATTTCTGTCACATTTTGGGGACATTAAAAAGTGGGCGGAGCTACAAACAACCAATCAGATTTTCCCTATTGACTTCAATGAGAAAATTTTAAATTGCTGCCATTTCAACAATGTTAATGGCAGGTTTGTTAAACTTAATATATTCGGTTAATAGGTGACTAGAATTCAAATGTTTAAAAGTAGGCGGAGTCTACAACGGCCAATCAAATTTCAGCCATATGTTTTAATGGGAAAATTTAAAACTGCCGCTGCTCTTAGAGGGTCAATGGCAAAGTCACTAAACTTGGAACAGTTGGTCAATGGGTGACTGGGATTCAAATGTGAAAAAGTGGGTGGAGCCTAAAATAGCCAATCAAATTTCAGCCATTTAACTTAGACCACCAGGTGACCCCCCCCCCCCGGACTACCAGGTGACTCATGGGTGCCCCCGCCCTAGCCCTTAGGTGCACCCGCCCTAGCCCTTAGGTGCACCCACTCCGACCCTTAGGTGCAACTACCCCAACGATTAGGTGCACCCACCCCGACCCTTAGGTGCACCCACCCTGACTTTTAGGTGCAACCACCCCGACCCTTAGGTGCACCCACTCCGACCCTTAGGTGCAACCACCCCAACGATTAGGTGCACCCACCCCGACTTTTAGGTGCAACCACCCCGACCCTTAGGTGCACCCACTCCGACCCTTAGGTGCAACCACCCAAACGATTAGGTGCACCCACCCTGACCCTTAGGTGCAACCACCCCGACCCTTAGGTGCAACCACCCCGACCCTTAGGTGCAACCACCCCAACGATTAGGTGCAACCACCCCAACGATTAGGTGCAACCACCCTGACCCTTAGGTGCAACCACCCCGACTTTTAGGTGCAACCACCCCAACCCTTAGGTGCAACCAACCCAACGATTAGGTGCACCCACCCCGACCCTTAGGTGCAACCACCCCGACTTTTAGGTGCAACCACCCCGACCCTTAGGTGCACCCACTCCGACCCTTAGGTGCAACCACCCCAACGATTAGGTTACCCAGTTACTCCGCCCACTCCAGTTGTAAGCTACTGGTGGAGGCAAGAACACTTCACACAATTTCCCCAGAAATTGTACCTTTTCTAGTTCTTATTATTCTTATTATAGCCAAATTTGCCACCCTAACTCCTCCCACAGTTTTTACACTACATAGACAAAAATTTACCAAAACGTGCAGATTGTTCCCGATCGTGTTGCTATTACTTTGTGGAGCGATCCCACCCCCGGGGCCCCCGTGGCGGGCCCCGGAAGCCCCCTTTTTTCCCATAGACTTTGACAGGGTAAATTTTCAAATCGCTCCCACTCGCCAGGCTTTGACGCTAAAGTCACCAAACTTGGGTCACTTAGTCATGGGATCAACCCGTAAATTTTTGGCACATTTCGGGGACCCCAAAATGTGGGCGGGGCCACACAGAACCAATCAAAATCTCCCCATTGACTGTAATGAGACGTTCAAATTGCTACTCCTCCCACATTTTTAGGAGTACAAATTCCAAACTTTGCAGTCTTGGTCGGCACCCACCCGAGTACCTTGCGTGTGCTTTGTTATCCGATCCCACCCTCCGGGCCCCTGGGACGGGCCCCCAAAATCCACCTTTTTCCCATAGACTTTGACAGGGAAAATTTTCAAATCGCTCCCAGTCGCACAGATTTGAAACTAAAGTCACCAAACTTGGGTCACTTAGTCATGGGGTCAACGCGCAATTTGTTAGAACATTTCGGAGACCCTAAAATGTGGGCGGGGCCACACAGAACCAATCAAATTCTCCCCATTGACTATAATGAGATGTTCAAATTGCTACTTCTCCCACAGATTTAGGAGTATAAATACCGAACTTTGCACTCTTGGTCGGCACATACCCGAGTATCTTGCTTGTGCTTTGTTAACCGATCCCCCCCTCCGGGCCCCTGGGGCGGGCCCCCGAAAACCTCTTTTTTTCTCCCATAGAGTTTTATTGGAAAAATGCAAACGTTTGTCACTCATACAGCTTCGGAGTGAAACTCACCAAACTTGGGTCACTTAGTCATGGGGTCAACCTCAAAATTTCTGTCACATTTTGGGGACATTAAAAAGTGGGTGGAGCTACAAACAACCAATCATATTTTCACTATTGACTTTAATGAGAAAATTTTAAATTGCTGCCATTTCAACAATGTTAATGGCAGGGTTGTTAAACTTAATATATTTGGTTAATAGGTGACTAGAATTCAAATGTTTAAAAGTGGGCGGAGTCTACAACGGCCAATCAAATTTCAGCCATATGTTTTAATGGGAAAATTTAAAACTGCCGCTGCTCTTAGAGGGTCAATGGCAAAGTCACGAAACTTGGAACAGTTGGTCAATGGGTGACTGAAATTCAAATGTGAAAAAGTGGGCGGAGCCTAAAATAGCCAATCAAATTTCAGCCATTTAACATAGACCACCAGGTGACCCCCCCCCCCTGGACTACCAGGTGATTCATGGGTGCCCCCGCCCTAGCCCTTAGGTGCACCCGCCCTAGCCTTTAGGTGCATACACTCCGACCCTTAGGTGCAACCACCCCAACAATTAGGTGCACCCACCCGACCCTTAGGTGCACCCACCCCGACTTTTAGGTGCAACCACCCCGACCCTTAGGTGCAACCACCCCAACGATTAGGTGCAACCACCCCAACGATTAGGTGCAACCACCCTGACCCTTAGGTGCAACCACCCTGACTTTTAGGTGCAACCACCCCGACCCTTAGGTGCAACCAACCCAACGATTAGGTGCACCCACCCCGACCCTTAGGTGCAACCACCCCGACTTTTAGGTTCAACCACCCCGACCCTTAGGAGCACCCACTCCGACCCTTAGGTGCAACCACCCCAACGATTAGGTTACCCAGTTACTCCGCCCACTCCAGTTGTAAGCTACTCGTGGAGGCAAGAACACGTCACACAATTTCCCCAGAAATTGTACCTTTTCTAGTTATTATTATTATTTTATTTATATTTTATTTCCCAATTTGCCCTGTATCTAGATATTGGTGCTGCACACTTGTTATGACGCCCTGTGCTGTTTGTTAGATTCCCTCTCAGAATGTCCACCTCATGTGTCCAGAGCTGGTGAGCCACTTCCAATGCACTGGTTCTTATTGTTCTTACTGTCTGCACAATAACAGGAATCAATCTGTGTCCTGCGTATAAGAGGATCCAGACATTGGGCCTGAGATACTGAGTGTGTGCGACCACTGGAAACAGACTCAGGAGGTGGACGTTCTGAGAGGAAATAAAAAAAAAAAAAAATAATAGCACTGGGGACCATAAAAAGAAAGTAACAGCAATATGTAGATATAGGAAATATAGGAAAGTTGTTTTAAAAAAATATTACATTTTTATATAATCTACCAGAAATATCAGATAGATAGATATGAGATAGATAGATAGATATTAGAGATAGATAGATAGATAGATAGATAGATAGATAGATAGATAATAGATAGATAGATAATAGATAGATAGATAATAGATAGATGATAGATAGATAATAGATAGATAGATAGATAGATAGATAGATAGGAGATAGATAGATAGATAGATAGATAGATAATAGATAGATATGAGATAGATAGATAGATAGATAGATAATAGATAATAGATAGATAATAGATAGATAGAAGATAATAGATAGATAGATAATAGATAGATATGAGATAGATAGATAGATATTAGAGATAGATAGATAGATAGATAGATAGATAGATAGATAGATAGATATGAGATAGATAGATAGATAGATAGATAGATAGATAGATAATAGATAGATAGATAATAGATAGATAGATATGGGATAGATAGACAGATAGGAGATAAATGATAGATAATAGATAGATAGATAGATAGATAGATAGATAGATAGATAGATAGATAGATAATAGATAGATAATAGATAGATATGAGATAGATAATAGATAGATAGATAATAGATAGATAGATAGATAGATAGATAGATAATAGATAGATAGATAGATAATAGATAGATAGATATGGGATAGATAGACAGATAGGAGATAAATGATAGATAATAGATAGATAGATAGATAGATAGATAGATAATAGATAGATATGAGATAGATAATAGATAGATAGATAGATAATAGATAGATAGATAGATAATAAATAGATAGATAGATAGATAGATAGATAGATAGATAGATAGATAGATAGATAATAGATAGATAGGAGATAAATGATAGATGATAGATAGATAGATAGATAGATAGATAGATAGATAGATAGATAATAGATAGATAGATAGATAGATAGATAGATAGATAGATAGATAATAGATAGATAGATAATAGATAGATAGATATGGGATAGATAGACAGATAGGAGATAAATGATAGATAATAGATAGATAGATAGATAGATAGATAGATAATAGATAGATAGATAATAGATAGATATGAGATAGATAATAGATAGATAGATAATAGATAGATAGATAGATAGATAGATAGATAGATAGATAGATAGATAATAGATAGATAGATAATAGATAGATAGATATGGGATAGATAGACAGATAGGAGATAAATGATAGATAATAGATAGATAGATAGATAGATAGATAGATAATAGATAGATATGAGATAGATAATAGATAGATAGATAGATAGATAATAGATAGATAGATAGATAATAAATAGATAGATAGATAGATAGATAGATAGATAGATAGATAATAGATAGATAGGAGATAAATGATAGATGATAGATAGATAGATAGATAGATAGATAGATAGATAGATAGATAGATAGATAGATAATAGATAATAGATAGATAGATAGATAATAGATAAATATGAGATAAATAGATAGATAGATAGATAGATAGATAATAGATAGATAGATAATAGATAATAGATAGATATTAGATAGATATAAGATAGATAGATGATAGATAGATAGATAGATAGATAATAGATAGATAATAGATAGATAATAGATAGATAGATAGATAATAGATAGATAGATAGATAATGGATAGATAGATAGATATGAGATAAATAGGAGATAGATAGATAGATAGATAGATAGATAGATAGATAGATAATAGATAGATAGATAGATAGATAGATAATAGATAGATAGGAGATAAATGATAGATAATAGATAGATAGATAGATAGATAGATAGATAATAGATAGATAGATAGATAGATAGATAATAGATAAATATGAGATAAATAGATAGATAGATAGATAGATAGATAGATAATAGATAATAGATAGATAGATAGATAGATAGATAGATAGATAATAGATAGATAATAGATAATAGATAGATAGATAATAGATAGATAGATAGATAGATAGATAGATAGATAGATAGATAGATAGATAATAGATAATAGATAGATATGAGATAAATAGATAGATAGATATTAGATAGATATAAGATAGATAATAGATAGATAGATAGATAGATAGATAGATAATAGATAGATAGATAGATAGATAGATAGATAGATATGAGATAAATAGGAGATAGATAGATAGATAGATAGATAGATAGATAGATATGAGATAGATAGATAATAGATGGATAATAGATAGATAGATGATAGATAGATAGATAGATAGATAGATAGATAGATAGATAGATAGATAGATAATAGATAGATATGAGATAGATAATAGATAGATAGATAGATAGATAGATAGATAGATAGATAGATAGATAGATAGATAGATAATAGATAGATAGATAGATAGATAATAGATAATAGATAGATAGATAGATAGATAGATAGATAGATAGATAGATAATAGATAGATAGATAGATAGATAGATAGATAATAGATAGATAATAGATAGATAATAGATAGATAATAGATAATAGATAGATATTAGATATATATAAGATAGATAGATGATAGATAGATAGATAGATAATAGATAGATAATAGATAGATAGATAATAGATAGATAGATAATAGATAGATAGATAGAAGATAGATAGATAATAGATAGATGGATAATAGATAGATAGATAGATAGATAGATAGATAGATAGATAGATAGACGGATAGAATAGTAAGTAGATACAGTAGATCTGGCTCATGTTTGTTTATCATACAGTTTTCATTGTTTAGACCATTACTATTGGTAACCTTCTTTGGACTAACCATTTTTAAATCATATGCATAGTATAATCAGTTATAGGTTGGAGACCTATGATTGAAACTGCTCTACAGGTCCAGCGTAATAGATGTTCCAGAAATAAATTGCAATGACGGAGTGCGCTGAGCACATACATTTGTTATGCAATCTATGTATAAATCTATGCGCTTTTCAGGATTAATGGCGGCTGAGCAGTAATGGATGATGCCGTCCGCCCGGCAATCACCGCTGATGGATCTGCCCAAACCCTATTTAAATTCTCTTTATTTGTGGCAATGAAATATTGTTCTTAAAAACAACACACACGTAAGAAAAATGTCAGCGAAATATATGGAGGGAGTAATTGAAACCATTTTTATTTCACCAAATAACGTTCAGCCAGAATGTCTGTTTGCAAACTTCCAGCCTACTGAGATTAGAAAGAAGAATGACAATGCAGCATGTGAATGGAAGTCAAGGTCTGAATCTTAAATGGGAGGTGATACAATACATTAGAGAAGAGGAGTGAGACATGTCTGGCACTGGTCACAAGGAAGGGGTGGAGATGGAGCAGAATTCTATGTATGAGCGCATTTTATATACTTTTTTTTTAAAACCTATTTGAGAATAAGGGATTGTTGGAAGTTTTCTAAGTAGAGGACCACTTTCTGGTTCTGGTCACCATCACATCCTTGTTGTACTCAAGTAAAGAGACCTTCTGGGCACTGTTCAAACTATAAAGTCAGCTTCCTTGCTAATGTTAGGAAGACAATCTAATTTACTCCGCCCACGAGGAGCCAGGATGGCTGTGGTCCATATTTTCTACATAGGGTTCACATCATCCTCAAGTAAGAGTACTACCTTCATCCCTTGTAATAATGCTTTACTGTTCCCCAGTAAAATTGCCAGCCTCTACATAACTTCGGTGTATCCAACGCTGATTCTTAATGTAAGACTGCTTCCGAGCTGTCTTTCATTTAGACCTTTTTCTACACCTAAATCAAGCTTAGAAAATGTTGAATGAGACAGGCCGGCATCACCCATCCCCTTCCCCGCCCACACCACGCCGCCTTTTTTAGACCTGGTGTGAGTGAGGAACAAGTCGCAGATTCTGCTGCATCATGGTATGCGACAGAATCTCTGCAAGATATACACCACAAAAGTGACGTATATCTGGTCATAAATGACCCCTTATTTGTTTCCATTTGGGCCCAGTTTATCTGAAACACTTTGTATGGGGGAACACTATGACTGGCTACTCTTTAGTAGGCAAAATGTGTTCGGGACATTGTATATTAGGGATTTGTCTGGCTAGGGCAGCCTTAATGTCCCACTCTTTGGCTTGGGCATTGTTTATTGGCCACTCCTTAGTTTGAATATTGTTTAATGAGCCACTTTCTAGCTTAGATTTTGCCTATTGAGCCACTCTCTAATTTAGCCATTGTTTACTGGGCCACTCTCTTGCTTATGCATTGTTTTTTGGCTACACTCTTGCTTAGGCATTGTTTATTGGATCACTCTCTAGCTTGGGCATTGTTTACCCGACCTCTCTCTAGTTTAGGCATTGTTCATTGGGCCACTCTCTGGCTTAGGCATTGTTTATTGGGCCATTCTGTGGCTTAGGCATTGTTTTCTGGACCATTCTCTAGCTTAGGCATTGTTTACCAGATCTCTCTGTAGCTTAGGCATTGTTTATTGGGCCACTCTATTGCTTACGCCTTGTTTACTGGACCACTCTCTGGCTTGGACATTGCTTACCAGGCCTCTCTCTAGCTTAGGCATTGTTTATTGGGCCACTCTGAGTTCAGGGCACTATGGCTGGGGAATGTTTTAAAGTTGTATTGGTTGATCGGCGGGACTGTTTATGGGTGAACGCTCTGGCTTGGATTCTACATAAAGGCACTTTCTGGCCGCATTGTCTATGGGGCACTATGTAGCACACAATGTTTCTGAGAACACTCCGGCTTGCACCATGTATTTTACTCAGATGTTTACCATGGATGAGCCGTAGTTGTGCAGCGAATGCACATGAACAGTAGTCCCATTGTGATTGACTTTTTCCAGTGCCAAATAAGTAGCATAAGGACTACACGTATATCGTACGATGGTGCCAAAGGCTTGGATTTCACAAGATAATTGAAACCAAAATTTAGGTCACATCCACTGGGAACTTACTCTTTCTGGTAACATTTGTAATATACCATAAACGATAATGTTTATGCTAGGGGACACTAGATCACTTCCATGCTTACCTCAGTTCTTTATTTCAAGGCCCTCTTCTAACCAAGTAACCATTGGACGCAGCATTCTCCATGTTTATAGAAATTAAGATAATAGAAACCAAATGATTTAATTATGCAGTCCTTCCCAGCTCTGTCTACTTCTGTGGGGCACAGATGGAGGAGATTCTGCTGCCTGCATCTGTGCTGCACATGTGCTGAACGTTGAACGGAGCTGGTCACATAAAACAAAATTGCTCATGGCATATGACAAATTTTACCATAAAGTGACAATCTCCTTCAAAGGCTATGCACACCTTCGGAGGCATTTTTTTTTATGATTGCATTTTACTCATTTTATGATTTCATTTTAAAAAAATTTAATTGGGTTAACAGTTTTTTTAGCTGTGTGACTGGTACTTTCACTTTCACTTTGTGCAGGTCATCTAATAACCCTTATATCTAAACTACTAAGAGGTCATAAACAAGCCACATTCTTATCAGTAAGAAAAGAACTGAGCTATAATGGGTGTTTATAATGTCAGAGAGCAGAGATAAGGAGCCCGTCTGCTCCTGGTCTGGCGGAAAAGACAGAAAATCCAAAGGGAGCTATTAGAGCATCTCAGCTCTGTACAGAAAAAAGGAAGCCATATTTTTAAAAAAGACCAAATTTATAAAGTATTGTTTGCTCAAAATAAGTACAATGCAATAATAATAATAATAGAAAAAAAATCCCCCAAAGGTGTACTTAGCCTTTAAGGGCTGTCAATAGAGGTTGTGATCTGTATTTGAGGGGAGGGCTTTCATGATCATCCTGAACTATTTTGATGCCAGCCATCCTGTTCCTGTTCATGATTTCACCATTTCATAGCTATAGTGTAATATACAGTAGGTAAAGCATTTTTTGGAGAATCCTGGAAAGTAAGATACAACATTATATCTAATGCCAGGGGTAGGGATAACTTTTTATATAACTATTTTCAGCCGTAGGGTCAAAAAAGTCTCAAACTTTTAAAAGATTTTCTCCCCCTGATTTTTTCCCCTCCCTGTGCTGTACTCTTATGGCTGATCAATAATACATGGCTACGTGTTGTGTCTCTTACATAAAGCATTGCTCATTTTTTTCTCATGTACTGAGTGAATTAATTGGTCACTATATTGCTTGCTGTGGCTCTTTCATTTTTAGACAATAAAGCCTTTTCTTCCATCCCTGCTGCTCGGTGATTTGGGGATTTCTATGATGTTGCGGTTTTGATTACAGCACTAAAACCCAAGTCTCGGCTCCCGTATCCAGATCGTAATAACAATTATTGTGGTGAATGATTGCTTTGTGGTGTAGAACGACCATTCAGATTTAAGGTTCAAAATAGAAGTGCAGACATCTCCTGTTAGACTGGCACACACGGCTCACATATCATAAACAAGTTTTCTGGCTGCTACAACATCCTCTGGTAATTGATTCCCAATTTATGCATAGGAATATCATAGACCATTTACTTGTGCATGGCAATCATAGGGACGCAGTGCAAATGTAGCAGACGAACACATTAAAGATGTGTAATGTTCTGCTGGAAGCACTTGTAGGTGCCATCTTCTAATATGTGTTACAAAGCGGATATACAGGGTGGGCCATTTATATGGATACACCTTAATAAAATGGGAATGGTTGGTGATATTAACTTCCTGTTTGTGGCACATTAGTATATGTGAGATGGGAAACTTTTCAAGATGGGTGGTGACCATGGCGGCCATTTTGAAGTCGGCCATTTTGAATCCAACTTTTGTTTTTTCAATAGGAAGAGGGTCATGTGACACATCAAACTTATTGGGAATTTCACACGAAAAACAATGGTGTGCTTGGTTTTAACGTAACTTTATTCTTTCATGAGTTATTTACAAATTTCTCTTTGTTAACAGCCATTGACATGTCGCCGAGGTTAAAGGGAGTCTGTCACCACATTTGAGCATATTAGACTGATCAAATAGCGTTATATGTGCCACCCAGAACTTAAAAACGGTACCTTTTGTTATATCTAATGGAGTTTTCTTTCAGCCAAAAATGAACTTTTAAGATTCTGTAAATGCGCCCTCTCAAGTGCCCAGGGCGGTGTCTCAATCATACGATTGAGACGCCGCCCTGGGCACTTGAGAGGGCGCATTTACAGAATCTTAAAAGTTAATTTTTGGCTGAAAGAAAACTCCATTAGATATAACAAAGGTACCGTTTTTAAGTTCTGGGTGGCACATATAACGCTATTTGATCAGTCTAATATGCTCAAATGTGGTGACAGACTCCTTTTAACACGTGAGGAGCGGATAGAAATTGTGTTGATGTCTGGTGAACGCAGTAGCCGGGTCATTGCAGCAGATTTCAATGCAAGACACCCTACGAGACCACCCATCTCCCATGCTACAGTTAGCAAACTGCTTGCTAAGTTTCGTGAAACTGGTTTAGTGTTGGATTTGCCAAAATGTGGATGCATCAAATCTGTCTCTAATGAAGAAACATCAGTGGCTGTCCTAGCTTCATTCAGCAAGAGCCCACAGCGTAGCACTCGCCGCATGTCACTGGAGAGTGGCATTAGTCGAACATCCCTTCGGCGGATATTAGCTACTCACAAATGGCACTCTTACAAACTTCAGCTACTGCAGCATCTCAACAATGATGACCCAGATCGGCGCACTGAATTTTCAGAATGGGCAAAACAAAAATTGAAACAGGACCCTCAGTTTACGCAGAAGATTTTGTTCAGTGATGAGGCAAACAAAACCACCGCTATTGGTCTGACACTAACCCACATTGGATAGATCCCTCCAAGACTGTTGGAACAAAAAAATTGATGGTACGATGTGGTATATGGGGTACAAAGATAGTGGGGCCATTCTTCATCAATGGAAACCTCAAGGCCACTGGATATGCGAAATTGCTACATGATGATGTGTTTCCCTCTTTATGCACTGAAGCTGTCACGTTCCCTGAGTTTTTCCAGCAAGATGGTGCACCACCACATTATGGGTGTCAGGTCCGAGCATTCCTAGATGAACAGTTTCCTGGAAAGTGGATTGGTCGTCGTGGGCCAGTTGAATGGCCCCCAAGGTCTCCCGATCTGACCCCCTTAGACTTTTATCTTTGGGGTCATCTGATGGCAATTGTCTATGCTGTGAAGATACGAGATGTGCAGCACCTGAAACTACGGATACTGGAAGCCTGTGCTAGCATTTCTCCTGCGGTGTTGCTATCAGTGTGTGAAGAGTGGGAGAAGAGGGTTGCATTGACAATCTAACACAATGGGCAGCACATTGAACACATTTTATAAGTGGTCAGAAACTTGTAAATAAGTCATGAAAGAATAAAGTTACGTTAAAACCAATTCCCAATAAGTTTGATGTGTCACATGACCCTCTTCCTATTGAAAAAACAAAAGTTAAATTCAAAATGTCCAACTTCAAAATGGCCACCATGGTCACCACCCATCTTGAAAAGTTTCCCCCCTCACATATACTAATGTGCCACAAACAGGAAGTTAATATCACCAACCATTCCCATTTTATTAAGGTGTATCCATATAAATGGCCCATTCTGTAGATCAGATTTGGCTTTGGACTACTCCTAAAAGTGTTGTCTAAGTGGCCCACCTTCACCCTTTAACCACTCTACAGGGATCAGGACTTTGCTGCAGGGGAAACACCAGGTTGCTACCTCTTTGAGTAGTATATGTTCAAGTGACTGCTGACTCACGGGGGTCAAGAGACATCAGTCAAGAGCACCAAGGGATCAGGAAAAACCATATTCAGGTAAAGGACAGGGTAGGCAGAGTATGTGCAGTCCAATAAACAGTCCAAGGTCAGGGCAGGTAGTTCAGGATAAGTATGGAGGTCAGACAGAGGTCAGGTCACAAAGGGTCAAATCCAGAATTTTGGTACACAGAACAGGTAAACAAGCTAATGGCACATCTTTGCAAGACACTAGAGTACTAGAACCTATTGCTCAGGCACCTGCCTTAAATTTCCTTAGAGTAGCCAGCCATAGGCTGGGGAAAATTAGGGTGCATGTGATGGCCCTTTAAGAGCCAGATGGAACACAAATCCTACAGTCAAGGCTGGAGGCAGGACTCAGTCTGCATGGAGATGGATAGAGCAGTACTGGGTAGGAAGAGAAGGGCGCTGGAGTATCTCTACAGCTGGAGGCCAGTAATGATGGAGCGGATGAGCAAGGTGGCAGCCATGCCCACTGAGAGGAGTAGAATGGAAGCGGGCATCGACCACCATCACATTTTCAGGAACATGCAATACTTTAGGACTAGTGAAGTAGCAGTATGGACTGCAGCCTACCCAATAACATATATAGTGCTCATCTAGTAGAGAAGCCTTAGAGAATCTATTGTGCCACAATACCTTATAGCCGTTAGAGACCCCCATTGTTCATTTTTTTCAGCCACAGTGCCCCAAATGTACAAGCTACAGTGACTACTAGACTTGAGATATTCTGAGATGAGTGGCATTGATGACGAGCTTAAAACATAAAAATCTTTGTGTTAATCATATTTTAATACAATATTGCAGAGTGCTTTCAAAACCCTTGATGAGCTGCAATTCACAATTTGGAAACAGAAAAACATCTTCCAACCGAGTATTACAAAATTATTATTTTTTTAAATTTAATTAAATTTTTGTTCAGAGCTAGTCATCTCACACCACTCGTCTTAGGATATCTCATGTTAAGAGGAAAGGTAAGGAAGGACACATTTGTAGTCAGCGCCAGACTAAATATCTTTGGGTCCACCAGAGGAAATCATTCTGAGGAACCAACCTCTGTGTATACAGGACATATGCACATCATTTTTAAGTAATTTTTCTTGTCATTGCAGGACTTATCATCAATAACGTTTAATAGGATATCTGTCAGTTACTGGTTACAAAATCAGCTCCAAATTATGTTGTGCTAGACCTTAGGAACCCTGTTTTATGAGTAGCCCATTATTGTGTTCCACCAGAGGATCCTCTGGAGCTCAGGTGGGCCAGTCCAACCGTATTTGTAGTGCCCTCATATCATCAGCTAAAGTATCAGCCATAATACCATACCTTATAAGTAACATTCCCTTAGCTAAGAAGAAAAATCATTTTTACAGCTGTCACCACTCTCCTGAACTGTGAGCTGATGCCTGAAGCTCAGAAAACATTGGATGAGGATGTTATCATGGTGATATAATAACTATTATGCATAAGTTCAAGGCAGTTCAGAAGACTATTATTAAAGATATATCTCATTAAGGTCAAGTGTTGCACTGTGTGATAGAGGGGAGAAGGGGGCAAAGAAGTTCTGCAAGGTCCTCTTATTTATTGGAGAGGATGACGTTATAGTTAGTAAGACATTCCAGCATAAAAGTTCATAAGATGGTGAAGAATAGAATAAGGCAGGAATGGGAGTTGAATAGACCTCACTGAAAGGAAAAAAACACAACTTTATTACGTTTGAAGGACATTAGCATCTATTGGCATATACATTGAATGCGTAGAAAAACACTATTATGTCGTAGACTGTGCATCACACATCCACACTATTATGTTCTCCATACTGAGCTTCTTGTATTAAAGGTTCTCTTTATCTTGAGGCTACTTTAATAGCACAGTCTGTACCTTTCCATTTTGCTATGTGAACACTGATTTACGCACTAGAAATAAGATAGTCATATCATCATTCCGGGTTTGGTTAATTTTAGGAGCTATATCTTACATAAAATAAGGAATAGAAGATGACAGTGACTGCCCTATGTTGTGTGAGAAGCTGTAGTTTGATAGAAATCTTCATCTGACCAGCAAAGGTTCAACATCTTTCCAAAAATTGCAGTTTGAAAAATGTAGGAATGGCTTGTATATCTGCGAAAGTGACCCCCCCCCCCCCGCCCAGCAATCAGAAAATGATGCTACATGCCTCATGGATGGTGCCGCCTAAATTATACAGATGTCTCCTTTCTTACCATTGACGTCTTGACTCAACCTGTTCTGAGATAATTGCTTCAAGATAACTTTTGAAATAAATCCACGACTTGGATTAGTCTGTTGGGAGTTGTTTATGCAATATGGGTCTATGTGTGACCAAACAGTGGTTGTGAAGTGGGTATCAACCTGTCAACGGTTTGCATGTCTCGTTAATATATGAAGTTTTTATCATAAGAAGATGAAGTTCTTAAGCAAATCTGTGGAAAGTTAAGATTGGACACATCTGTGCCTTTTCTAAGCCTATGGAGTCTTCATAGGTAACAAGGACACATCACATATGATTACATGGGAGATCAAAAAGTTGAAGAATAAGTTCAATGACTCAAATCCCACAGCCACCGGATCTTGTGGTGGCATACCAATGGTTGGATTACTAAGGTTAACACATTAGGATTCTAGAGATTTCCACTAGAGAAGAAAGAATCAAAGTCAAACAAATTAACTTCGATCCGAATTTCTGTAGAAATTTGATTTGCCACAAAACCGAATTTCTTCGCACTTCATGATAAAGAATCTATTTATCCTGAAATGATGATAAAAAAATATATACGGTATACAGTATACTGAATCCATTTATTCTCGGAGAGGCCATCGCTCCCGATTGAGATTTTGCACAGTTTCTTCAATCAAGTTGGCCGCGACGGCCTCTCCGTGAGCAAATGGATAACCGTGAATAATCCCTGAAAGGCCTCAATTTTGATGTTAGATGCTGCGATCAGTGATGAACGTGGCATCTGAGGGTTCAAATGAAAGAGGGCGGCACGTTTGCCATTTCCCATCATTGCGCCCGCTACATGAATGCAATTCGTGACAAAGTAATTCGTAATGAATTTAATTTCTTTGTGAATTCAACAGAATAAAAATTTTCAGAACTTCGCTGATCACTAATTCCCACTTACAATGCTTACAAAACAAGTCATTGTCAGAGATGTATACAAAGGCTTGCAACAATTCTTTGTAAAAAAAAGTAAAAAGTAAAAAAATAAAAGTTTTGATTAGTGGTTTGTAGCATGTAAAAAGCCTCTGTAGGACATGAAGTCGTGTGGATTGAAGAATAAAAGGATAATGAGAGGAAATGAGCAAGTGAAAATTAGAGCAACTGAAAATCATGGGACTTGTTAGACCCAAGCAAACAGGGTTAATATGAAACATTGGAGACCTGAGTGACAAAATCACAGTGATTCATGCTGTTTCTAGACTCAAAGTGGAATATGAATCATCTTTTTTTTTTCAGGATTTCAGGGCCTCATGTAAACTGATGAAATTACAGTATTATCCAAGTATCTGCAACAATCTTCTCACATTTTGTCCTGTAGGGTTCTTATTCATACTCAGAACCTTATTTATCTTATATTCCAGGGAATTCAAAGGGGTAATTATCTTTGAGTTAAAAGTTCTGAATCTTTTATAAAGGTTTGACATGATGTGCCTCAACACGTGCCCATTCTCATACTAAAATATAATATATCTCAGAAATGTACCTCCAACGATAGAGGACTTGCTGCAGGTCACAGAGGCTGATTATCTAGGCTGAACTCCTACTCCTTCTCATATTTCAGTGTTCCTTTCCAGAAGCTGAGCTTAGATCGTCTGGTTGCTTGGTGCTCTTTGTTTGGCTGTTAGCCGGTAGACCCCGATATCATTGCACGGTTTCCCTTCATGGCATCATAACGGAATGAAGAGCCTAAAAAGGGTTCAACTCAGAGGTGGACTAAGTGTGATCTGGACTTCCTGGCATTACAGTTTACAAGTTCCTTATAAACCATGATAACCTTAAAACACATACTTTAGTTTAGGCAAAAAGAAATGGTTTGGAGGAATGTTTCTCTTTAATTTATATGCTGTCCATAAAGCTTTAAAGGTGGTCTGCCACCAGGAAATTCACTGTTGAACCAGGCACTATGTCTTCTAGGGCTAATTCAGCTGAATTAAATTATTCCATTCACTTCAGTTGCCTAATTTTGGAGAAACTGCCTTTAATCAACTTGCAAATGAGGGTAGGCCCAAGTCACTCTGTGCACCCTAGCTCCTCCTGCTTGCCCTGCCACCCTTCTTGATGGAAAGGGTAAGGTTGCTGCATAGTCATCTCCAGGGACGTTTCTAGGGTCTTAAAAGATCCGGGGCCCAAGTCCCAATGCATATCTCTGAGTCGAACCAACCGCCCCCAACCCTGGCAAGCACTAGCACTGAAGACATTTTACTGTACTTGCTATACAGCTATACAGCAGCACATAGCAATCACATCCAGGGCCTCCCAGGTGACGTCTCCTCTGATGTTGATCTTCTCTGTCATCATCTTCTCCATTCGGTCTGGACAACCTCTCTTAGCCGCCTCGTCTCTGCAGAGTGTGACACACAGACATCTTAGCTTTCTCACTTTTCTGTACCCCCAAATACTATCCTGAAAAAAAAATGAGTGCCCCCCATAGTAATATTACTCCTCATAGTCCCACCAATAGTAATTTCCCTCTAGAATGCCCTCATTAGTAATACTGCCCCCTACAGTGCCCCCAACAGTGATAATGCTCCCCAAGAATTCCCCTATTAGTAGAAGAGCCCTCCGGTATTAATAATGTCCTTACAGAGCCCCTAGTAGAAATAAGGCCCCCTATTGTTCCCCCAGTGGTAATAAAGCTCTCTACAGACCCTCAGTAGTAATAAGGCCCCCATAGTGCTCTTAGTAGAAATATTGCGGATCTATAAGTCCCTATAGAGCCCCCAGTAGTAATACTAACGTCTAATGTCCCCTGGATTTATAATACCCCTACAGTGCCCCCAGTATTTATACTGCCCCGTACTGTTATAATGATCACCCTGAAGTGCCCCCAGTATTTATAATGCCCCCTACTGTTATAATGCTCACCCTGAAGTGCTCCAGTATTTATATCGCCCCCTTCTGTTATAATGCCCCCACAGTGCCCCCAGTATTTATTTTGCCCCCTACTGTTATAATGCTTGGCCTGAAGTGCCCCCAGTATTTATATCGCCCCCTACTGTTATAATGACCCCACAGTGCCTCCAGTATTTATTTCACCCCGACTGTTATAATGCTCGCCCTGAAGTGCCCCCAGTATTCATATCGCCCTTACTGTTATAATGACCCCACAGTGCCCCCAGTATTTATTTCGCCCCCTACTGCTATAATGCTCACCCTGAAGTGCCCCCAGTATTCATATTGCCCCTACTGTTATAATGACCCCACAGTGCCCCAGTATTTATTTCGCCCCCTACTGCTATAATGCTCGCCCTGAAGTGCCCCCAGTATTTATAATGCCCCCTACTGTTATATGCTCACCCTGAAGTGCCCCAGTATTTATATCACCCCCTACTGTTATAATGTCCCACAGTGCCCCCAGTATTTATATCACCCCCTACTGTTATAATGCTCACCCTGAAGTGCTCCCAGTATTCATAATGCCCCCTGCAGTGCCCCCTGTAGTTATATTCCTCCATTTACTGTCCTCAGAAATTATAATTCTGCAGCCCCTCCACCATACAGTCCCATGTAAATAACATAATTTCCCTCCTCCGCCATAGAATCCCATGCAAATACCATCACACCATCTCTCCAGCCCCTCCAAAATACATTCCCATGTAAATAACTTTACACCATCTCTCCTGCCCCCTCCAATATACAGTCCCACATAAATAACATCACCCCCTCCCCAGCTGCCTTCAACATACAGTCCCATGTAAATAACATCAACACCTCAATATTCAGTCCCATGTAAATAGCATCAATCCCTCCGCCAGACACCTTCAACATACAGTCCCATGTAAATAAAATCACCCCCTCCCCAGCCACCTCCAACATGCAGTCCCATGTAAATAGCATTACCCCTCAACATTCAGTCCCATGTAAATATCACTTCCTCCCACAGCCGCCCTCAACATATAGTCCCATGTAAATAACATCACCCTGCCCCAGCCACCTCCAACATGCATTCTCATGTAAATAACATCACCCCCTCAACTTTCAATCCCATGTAAATAACATCACCCCATTGTCCCATGTAAATAACTTCTCTCCCTTCAGCCCTAACATACAGTCCCAGTTAAATAACTACAACTCCCAACATTGCTCTGCCTCTCACATTGAGTAATCTACCTCTTCACTTACCTCTCCTCATGTAGCAGACATCACCACAGCTTCTTCCCAGGACTTCTCTTCTTTACTGCCATCCTCTCCTGCACTGGTCACATGATGGTGACATAATTGCAGGTCCTTTTCAACCACTGGCTGTTTTACCAGTCACATGACCTGTGATGTCATCACAGGTCCTTCAGCTCTTGCAGAACATTAGATTCAATTGTATTGCCGTCCTGAGGAGGGCAATACAGTTGTATCTAGCAGGCAGGCAGGAGATTTGAGGCCTGGGAAAAAAGATCAGTGGCCCAGGCCCCGAATATTTCAACCCCTCCCCGACCAGCGCCGGAATAGTAAGGCACAGCGGGGCATGACTTGCCGCCCTGCGCCGTACTATTATGGCCCGCTGATCGGGCAGGTGCAGGAGCTGTGCCCGCCCGATCAGCTGCCCGTCATCGGTTAAAACACTGATGCCAGCGCATTAACCCCTTCTATGCCGCGGTCATCGCTGACCGCAACATAGAAGGGGTTTCCTGCGGGTGAGGGAGCCCATCGGGTCCCCGCACTGCTGTGGCGGGGACCCGATGGTTGAGAGGCAGCCCGATGCCTTGCAGAGGCTGCCCAATGCCTTGCATGGCATCGGGACCTGCCTTCTACGGGTGCCCAAGAAATCCAGCCTCAGGCTGCGTCTCCTAAGCAACCTGTTAGTGTAATACTCAGTGTTAATGTACTCAGTGTAATACACTAACAGGCAATGCATTACTGTATTGTAATGCATTGCAGAGGGGATCAGACTCCCAAAAGTTAAAGTCAGAAATAAAGTTAAAAAAAGTAAAAAACTGTGTTTTTAATAAATAAAATAAAGTTTCAAGTGAAAAAAGAAAAACGCCCCTTTTTCCCTGATTTTATAATAAAATAAAAAAACACACATATTAGGTATCATCGCGTCCTTAAAGACCGCATCTATAAATATATCACATGATCCACCCCGTCCAATAAACACCATAAAAAAATAAAATAAAGACTGTGTAAAAAAAAAAGTCATTTTTGTCACCTTACATCACAAAAAGTGCAACACCAAGCGATCAAAAAGGCATATGCCCCCCAAAAAAAGTAAGTATCACTTTCTGTTTTAAATGCAGAGAAATTGAAATTTTGAAAATTGAGAATTTTTCAATTTTTTTTTTAAATTTGGGATTTTTTCATAAATAAAGGTGAAATACATTGACTCAAATTTATGACTATCATGAAGTACAATGTTTAACAAGAAAACAATATCGGAATGGCTTGGATAAATAAAAGTGTTCCAAAGTTATTACCACATAAAGTGACACATAAACTGGCACAGGGTAGAAAGGGTTGACCTAGCAACGCCCCTGGTCACCCCACCTGAGCCTGCCAATAAAGAAGGAGAGGTTTCCTTCAGAGGGATCAGAAGGAGCAAGGGTGTAGAGGGGCTGGGCTTGCCCAATGTGCACTTATCTGATCCATTTACCTATGGATTAAAAGTACGCTAAGTAACGGATTACTAAGTGAAATGTATCATTACGTTCAGCTGAGCTAGCCCTACAATGTTTTAAATCTTTAAAGGGAATCTTCAATCTTCAAATCAAACCTATGTATTAAAGCTAGCTTACATGTCTAATAAGCCCTTGTCAGCTGAATCTAATGTTCTTGCTCCCGTGATGCTCCATGGCCTTATTGTAGAGAAACCAGCTTCTTAATCATATGTGAATTAGTCTCTGGGTGCAACAAGGGTGTTGCTGTTGCACTTCATTGCACTGCTCACTCTTTACATCCTTTACATACTCGCACCTCTATGACTGACAGGGAAAGGCGTGTAGACTTATTCACGTCTGGCCCTGAAGTCTGTGTGCAGTAAAGGGATGAAGCTCTTCCAGTGGTGACAACAACCATTTAAACATCTCTCGAGGACTATTTTGTGGTTCTACTTTGATCTGTTTAATTGGTATACAGTATATTTATCCAATATATCCAATCATATCCAACCCATACAACCTGACAGAGACAGAAAGTTGCCCAGTGAGTTGTCTACTGAGTAGTCTTAGCACAACTTGATATGTTGGTTCCAAGGCATTGCCTTTTGTTTATTCATTAACCGGGCTGGTGCCATTACTGCCATGTAGGCTGGTATGAAGTTCTCAGAAACATTGGGTAAGGTACTTTGGTAGGTAGTGTTTGCTAACATTGCCTTTAAGGGGTTGTTCGGTTTCAGAAGACAACACAGGCGATCCACCTACAATAAAGAAGTGCTATTTCCTTGACAGATTCCACACCGCCACTCCAGTTTACCCTACTCTGTAGCAGTGTACCAAAGAGGCTGTAGTGGTTACGTGCTGTTGACATGACGTACTGCCACAGCCAAGTAAACAGACATGGGCTGGGAGAACCCAAGTGGAAACGTAGGATCAAGCAGGTCAGTAATGACCAGTTTCAGGAGGATAACCCCTTTAAACTGACAACACACATTAGATTAATGTCAGATAGACCCACTGATTTTGGCAGGACCAGCTCCCAAAATACATGAGGTCCTCCTGACTCTTTGCCAATGGTAGATGTCGGAGGAGAGAAGAAGCATGCCCAATCCTTTTGTTCTTAAAGATAAACTGCCACCAGAGTTGGCAGCAGCTTATTCCTCTTTTCCCATTCCATGTATGTGTATGAGGGTCTGGAAAGATACTGTAGCTGATGGTCAAATGAGTGCTCTGCTGACAGGTGTCTAAAATGTATGGCTGGCTTTAGTGGAGGGGTTTGTTAGGTGAAGGGTGACATTTTCTTATCATAACCTATATTACTATACTCCATCCATTTTAAGTGAACTTGTACAACTTAGAAAACCTCCCCCTCATACACATCCCCCTCTCTGTACTTAATATTAATACCATATACAGGATAAATACACTTTGTAAAAACAATATATATATTTGTAATGCATCTCTTGGTTTTTGCAAACATGAATCCCATCTTCAGGTACCTTTTATGTGAACTGCTTATGAGAATCTGTTAATGGAACAGTAATTTACTGCTAAATGGATAGGGGCTCCATTAAGCAGTTTGCCAGACAAAGTAGCGAGGTAAATACAATGGGAAAGAATTAAAAGGTGTTCTAATGAAATAGATCTATCAATGGTAAAAGAACTAGGAGAGAAAGAGAGAATAGAAATGTTTCGGCTTTATTTAAATATTAAAGCCTGAAACGCGTTTCTGATGCTATTACAAAAAAAAACCCTGAAAAAACTACTAATTGCACTTTATGTACAAATGGGCTTATAGCTGAGGACTTTCCACAAATACAGTCAACTACGCTTGAAAGGATATGGTCCACACACTTTGACATTGCCCTCTCTTACTAGATGCCAAATTAACAAAGAAATGTTGTAGATGAATTCGGATCTCCATTTTAAGGTCCTCCATAGTTTTAGAAGCTGGACTGGAAGGTAATGTTCAGCTTTAGTGGATCACGGGGCAAGGTGCCGGAGGGAGCACCAACAAGCCAATGGCATTTCGATACAGGGCTGAGGAGGGGGTGAATTGAATCTTTATCCAAGTTGAACAGTCTCTGAGGTCTTGGTTATTATGACAATCTTTGTAAAAATATCCATTAATGATAACATTACATTACAACAGTTTTGCTTAGTGAGCTCAATTGTCCCAAAAAGATCATCAGTGGGACATGGGTGAGGCCAAATGTTTCATAGCAGGTTACTGGATTGAATGGCACACTAAACCTCTAAATTTAGCAAATTAGCTCTACTCCAAAAGCAAGAAAGTGCTTTCCCTCCTTCTGGATTAGAGCTAATTTTCATACTTTTCCCATGGTGCACTGCCTGTAATTTGAATGGGGCCCCTGAAGTGAAGGAGAGCACACCTCCCAGAAGCGGCATGCTCACCTTTTACTGCTAAGGGACTTCCGAAAATAGTTGATCGAATGTGCTCGACTATTTCAGAAGTCGTACTGTGATGAATGGAGAGCAAGTCATGCAAGTGTGGCCACCTCTCCATTCACCTCTTTGTGATTGCTGGAACTAGCCGAGCTGGCACTCAGCTATTTTCAGAACTTCCATAGTAGGAAATGGAGAGTGATCTCACCTGCACAGCTGCTCGTCTTTCACTTCAGGGGTCTCATTCTGGAGATGGGAACTGGTCCCACAGGTGGTGGTATGACAGCAAGGTCCCAGATGGGAATACCTTTTTAAGTCTCTTTGCACCAGCTGGGTCTCTTCAATGAGATTCTCCCGGAGCAGTCAAAGAGCAAAGGAAACATGAAGGTAGGGAACCAAGGTTGTGTTCACACTATCAGCATGACTTCCATTCTTACAAGAGCCAAGACAGGTGGTGATGGATCTATTTTTAAAGGATTCCAATGAATCCAGACTTGTAATTGGGTCTGTGATGTTTTCAATTGGGTCTCCTCTGGTATTCTTGACAGCAAAAAATATGCTGTTTCTTGGCATCAAAAATACTGGAACCCTGACAGAATGTGAAAGGATGCCGATGTGAGATCAGAGACTAAGGCACTGTTTCCATTTTGGTTAGGATCTGTTTATACTAGTGTTTGTAGTTTTCTCACAGGGGTTCTAGTATTTTGGATGGCAAGCATAGCACGGACTACAGAGCTATTTTTGCTATAGAAAACACAGATGGAAACTTGATCCCAGTCTATGTCAATAGGATCAGTCATTCCAGACAATGGAAGCCATGATGCTTGTCCAAAGAGAACAATCCCCTTCAGGTTTTCATTGCTCTTCGACAGCTAGAATAGCATACAATGCTGCACTACTCAACCACGTAACAGGAAACAGCTACCTGATGACAACCTGGCAATGTCAAACAAGAAAACCGATCACAAATGGACCATGCCTAATGGATCATGACATGTTCATCATAGGTCATGGCACCAGTGTGAACAGATCCTTAAAAGCCAGGTTATATCCTCGCAAAAAGAAAGAAATGTGGAAAAAAAAAATAATTATTAAACAAAAATGGGAAAAAAATTGAAAACAGATATATAAATAGGAGAATCTTATATAAAACATGAAGTAGATCATGAAATTCCTTGTAACCTCGAATTCAACGTCGGTTTATTGAGCTATAAACTGGTAAATGATTCCCGCATCACAATATGTGCAGCACTGCAGCTGCCATTGACATTCCAGTCAAGAGCTTGCATCAGTTGATAGAATTATAAAACCCTTCACCTTTACTCCTCAAGTATACGACGTCTTCAACGAAATCCGTCAACACTATGATGAGATCATAACTTGCGCCGGGCCCTCGTTATGCCAAAATAATATATTACCAGTAGAGTCCAGTGAACTTTTGGCTGAAGACCTTCTCTTCAATAAAGCGGCTGTTTGATGACCATAACCTACCTTGTAATAGGCTCTGGTAATTTAGCTGCTGAAAATGGCTCGGAAGCAGAGACCTATAAAAGTTTATCGACTTGTACACGCCAGCTTTAGGGTACAGGTTAGCTCTTCCAAGGAAATTAGCCCCATTCGATTTATGGCTTCATTACAAAGCAGTTTGTGTGCTGTCAGGTAGTACTCAATGTATATATTTTACTCCGCTTTGCAGCTGTATCCAGCTATTTGTAAGAAGTAGCAGCTCAAAGCACAGTTAATTCAGGAGTAATTAATTGGAAATATGGATCTGGCTGGGGAAGATTAAAGTAGACCTGTCGCTGATGCTCGGTGGAGACGACCATTTTTTGGGCCGAATCGACAACTGCAAAATGAGTGATGTCACTAGGGATTGCTTGAGTTTTGGAGCAATTAAAGTAACTCATGGATCGTTTTTGCTGGATTTTTGCTGGTGTTCAACCATTCCAGACTGACATTATAAATAGTGTTGAGCGCGAATATTCGAATATCGAATTTTTTTCGCGAATATCGGCACTTCGCTAATTCGCGAATATTTCGAATATAGTGATATAAATTCGATATTTCGAATATTCGTTTTTTTTTTTATTGTTATATTTTTTTCTTTCCCACTTCCCTAAAGTAGTTCTTACCTGTCCTTTGGATTCCTGGCTTCCTGGCTGCTCCAGTCAGTGCCCGTTGCAGCTTCAGCCAACTTCTGTGCTCATGGAGCGTCCCCATCACCATGGGAACGTCTCCATATACTAGAATGTACTGTCGGATTTGAGAATTACGTAAAAAATCGCAATTCGATTATTTCAAGTTATAATAATCGAATTTCGATTTTAATAGCCTAATATGGAATATAGCAGTGCTAAGTTAAAATCGAAATTCGATTATTATAACTTGAAATATTTTTTTAATTTTTTTTATTGTTATATTTTTTTCTTTCCCACTTCCCTAAAGTTGTTCTTACCTGTCCTTTGGATTCCTGGCTTCCTGGCTGCTCCAGTCAGTGCCCGTTGCCGCTTCTGCCGACTTCCGTGCTCATGGAGCGTCCCCATCACCATGGGAACGTCTCCATATACTAGAATGTACTGTCGGATTTGAGAATTACGTGAAAAATCGCAATTCGATTATTTCAAGTTATAATAATCGAATTTCGATTTTAACTTAGCACTGCTATATTTAATTCTAGCCTAATAAGGAATATAGCAGTGCTAAGTTAAAATCGAAATTCGATTATTATAACTTGAATTAATCGAATTGCGATTTCAACTTGGACCTGGTTTACTATGGTTGGCTTGGTAGAATTAGCGAATATGACGAATGTATTCGTCATATTCCACAAAACGAATATAACGAATGTATTCGTCATATTCCACAAAACGAAGATAACGAAGTATTCTGCATCTTCGTTTTAGCTACCTATTCATCAACTTCGCTAATTCTAGCAATCATATAGGAAAGTTTACTATAGAGACAGCTAAGTTTAATTCGCTATGCGATTATATGACTGTTTTTTAAAAATAAATAAATAGAATAATTATAATATCTGATAATTATTATAATTATTCTATTTATAAAAAAAAAGCAAAGTAATATAATCGCATAGCGAATTAAACTTAGCTGTCTCTATAGTAAACTTTCCTATATGTTTGCTAGAATTAGCGAAGTTGACGAATATGGAGCTAAAACGAAGATGCAGAATACTTCGTTATCTTCGTTTTGTGGAATATGACGAATACATTCGTTATCTTCGTTTTGTGGAATATGACGAATACATTCGTCATATTCGCTAATTCTACCAAGCCAACCATAGTAAACCAGGTCCAAGTTGAAATCGCAATTCGATTAATTCAAGTTATAATAATCGAATTTCGATTTTAACTTAGCACTGCTATATTCCATATTAGGCTAGAATTAAATATAGCAGTGCTAAGTTAAAATCGAAATTCGATTATTATAACTTGAAATAATCGAATTGAAATTTTTCGTTAAAATCGCAATACGCGATTATTTAAATCGCATATTAATCGCGATAACAAGAATAATGACGAATATTCGATTTCGACGAATATAAAACGAATATTCTATCGAATATTCGCGAATTTCGTCGAAATCGAATATGGCACCTGCCGCTCAACACTAATTATAAAGTGGCGAATGGAAATTTAGAAAAAAAAGGGTTCCAAGACTAAAGCATGCCCCATCATCTGCCACATTTTTTGAGGCACTGCAATCACCAAATAGCTAAGGTGCAAAAAGCATGTAATAGCATATAGAGAAAAAGGTACCGTAGATGCCAACAGACTGCAAACATAAAATCAATACAAAAAAATTATATCTTTATTGATTTAGCTGTTGCATAAAAATAATTAAAAACCACCATGCGAGGGAGCGATTTTGGTTAAATCAAAGTCCTTACCATGACCTAGATAAGGCTATTGGTCAGTGCATTCAAGAAGCATACAGACATTGTAATGACAAGGACCACCATCAGTGATCCCAATAATATGCTAGAATATAAAAAAATCTAAGAGATTATAGATTATCCAAAATGATAAAGTGCAATAAAAATATAAAGGCACAACTATATAATAAGTAGTGTTGTCTGTTTTATGGATGTCATATTAAGGGTTTTTATATTCTTTTTTTGCACTTTGGATTGTCTTGAATCTTTTAGACTTTTTATATTTTATACTATATTTTATACTATTGTGCTGATTAGATGGAGGTTAGGAACTTTTGTAATACCTACAGTATATGGCATGTTTTTTGAATGCTCTGGTCCATAGTTGTTCAGACTTATCAAGATCATGGTAGGGACTTTAGTTTTACCATAATCAGTGTCATTTAGCATTAGTCCATGTCCCTTTCCAAGTAACCTGGTCCCTTAACAAGCAAATATGAACAACTAGTCTCTTAACCAGATTTGCCTCTTTAAGGCAAAAAATATATATATACAAAAATAAAAAACACAAAAACCAAGTTCAATTACCTCAAAAGGGCTATACATACAAATACTGAAGAAAGGTCCAACCTCTCGAAGAGTGATGAAAATCCTGAGCTGGTTCCCTCCTACTCTGTAGGGCCTATCATAGTTGGATGTTCTGCCTCTATGCTATAGACACCCTTGCACATTAGTTCTGTTAGTGACCTATCTAGTGAACAGTGGCTTGCAGGAAGACAGACAACTTCAGCGACTTCTTCAGAGAAGATTTCAGCAGAGAAAATGTTTTTCGGAAACCTGTCTGAGATGAATTACACTTTTACTTACTTTCAATGCTCTTCATGCAGTTGTTTGTCTTTGACTGATTTAGGTGACAGCCTCACAGATGTTGAGTCTTGTGACTGTGTTGTTTTTTTCTCACAAGTCACAACGTGTTCCTTTGATACATTACATTAATTAATGCAGATTTTTTTTTTAAAGTGGAGACGAAATACACCTCCCACACAATAACAGGGCAGCAGTAATCATAGTCTTATGAGCTCACTAATAAGGATGTTGTGATTGCTAAGGAATGTGCTACTCATCTTCCCCGGGAGGATGCTGAGAGCTTGCTGTTTCATATAGGTTCCTTCAGACAATTTGATACACATTGCAATATAAAACAAATAATGATTTAGGTTTGTACGTAGGAGCAAGCTACCTTAGCTTTGGGTTTTATTAAGAAGGAACAAGAATTTAACTACTATAATACTGCTCTTATGTACAAGAATATAACTACTATAATACTGCTCTTATGTACAAGAATATAACTGCTATAGGGGGCGGAGAATGACTGCAGACCTAGCAGGACGCATGTAGGAGAGCTCTCCTCCTTACCACTCTGCTAACTGGTAAATTCAGCGGTCTAAACCACTTGAGAATGGGAAAAGTAGGTAGATGTATACCCAGAGAGAAATCTGAAGCCAACAAACCGGAGCGCGGTGCTTCCGACATGGAAAAATATCTTAATAAGAAATCCACAGCTCCCGCGCCGGCCGGTCCTAAAATGGCGCCGCCGGAACTAGATGACTGGGGCAGAGATTCGGAGGGAGAAGAAGAAGCTGCTGCAGAGCACACAGCAGGCCCCACATCACAAAGTGCTGCCCCGATATCCAGGCAGTTCCTGCAGCAAGCACTATAAGCAGCTCTTACCCCAGTTATACAGGATCTGCAGGAGATAAAAGCCGATCTGAAACATATCGGCACGAGGATGGAAACGCTGGAAAATAACCAGGCGTCCATCACAAGCTTCATCAAAGCTGCAAGCGATACCACCATGGCTCTGGCAGCCTCACTGGATACTGCATACTCCCTCATAGAGGATCAAGAGAACAGGAACAGGAGGAAAAACCTCCGGATTCGTGGCCTGCCTGAAAGCCCCCCACATGAAGGCTTACCAGAAGCTGCCGGCGCCATCTTCTCCCTGCTCCTGGGAAGCTCCAGAGCGGCCGAGATTCAGATAGAACGAATCCACAGAGCGCTGAGGCCGAAGCCAAAAGAGAAGGAGAACCCCAGAGACGTGGTATGCGGTCTCCTGAGGTATGTGGACACCGCTGCCCTAATGCAAGCTGCCAGAAACAGGAAGGAGATCATATATGAGGGGGCTAAAATCTCTATCTACCAGGACCTGGCATCCTCCACACTGAATAAAAGGAGGGCGCTGCGGCCCCTCACTGACCATCTGCGCCATCACAAGGTGCCATATAAATGGCTATTCCCCTTTGGCCTCACTTTTGCTGTCAATGGGAAACGCTGCACCATTCGCCTGCCACAAGATCTCCAGGCGGCCTGGGAAATGCTGCAAACAGATCCACTAGATGTGCCATCATGGCTGCCGTCTGCTGAGATTGGAATACAGCTGCCAGATCTCCCAGAGGCCTCAGGATGGCTTAAAGCCTCACAGAAGAAGAGGAACCAGCACAGATCTAGAGACACTTGAAGTCCTAGAGACTATACAGAGGAGTTATTTATTCTCAGATGAAGTTCTCCACAGACATCATAGAGGGACAGGTTCTTACTTGTTTATATCACATCTTAAGTCTGCAAGTATACCTGTCTATCATGAGTCCTGAATTGTTCTTGTTGTAATCTGCAGAGCAGACATTCTGCTTTGCAATGTTATTTTACTGCATTCAACCTAGACCATAATTTGTGAAGGTGCTATTTTGCACCAGTTCAGCAGGTGGCGCAATGTGGACACCATTATGAAATTGTGGTTCCACTTTGTACCCCCCCTACCTACCAGGGTTATCTTGGCACAGACCTGGTACATGTGCCTGTTTAAATGGCTGCTCATGCCCGCTTCACTGCAGCTAAGTGACCTGCTGCGGTGTTGCTGGCATGGGAGTCATTGCACTGTTATACTTGTCATGTTGACAGAATCTTTAGTTGTGATGTTTCTAGTTCATCCCTTAGATACGGTCGATGTGAATGACTGGAGTTCTCCGGTTCCAAAGATACCACATTTTTGCAATGATGTCGTCAATTAAATGTACAACGTATAATGTAAGGGGCTTTAACACCCCACAAAAGCGCTCTCAGGTCATCCGTCTGCTAAAAAAGAACGATACAGATATTTGCTTCTTTCAGGAGCTGCATTTTAGAGAAACAAATGTACCTAAAATTCAGAACCCATACTTCCAACACTGGTATTTCAGTGCCTTTGAGAAGGCAAAGAGAGGAGTGGGTATTGCAATTTCTAGAAAAGTACCATTTACATTCATATCTACCCTGACGGACCCTGAGGGCCGCTTCATATTCGTGAAAGGCCTTATAGGCACACAAAGTTACACTAGCCAGTCTGTACAGCCCTAACCGTGGCCAGAAACAATGGATCAAGATCACACTAAGTAAACTAGATCTGTTTGCGGAGGGGATTAGATTGATTGGGGGAGACCTCAATGTCACACTGAACCCTATCATCGATGCTTCTGACGGCTCCTCCCAATTGACCCAATCAGCGCTAGGTTGCATTAATAGGTATATATCAGACATGCATCTGCTGGACGTTTGGCGACTGGCTCACCCAGACACTAGGGACTTCACCTTCTTTTCGGCCCCACACAAATCACATAAAAGATTAGATTATATCTTACTGTCAAGCAATGCCGTTGATATGGTGGATTCAGCCGACATAGGTGTTGTGTCCGTCTCTGACCACGCCCCAGTCTCTGCTGCCCTTAGATTTTCCAGCTTGCCTGCCTCAGTTAGACAGTGGCGCTTAAACGAGACGCTGCTAGATAGACAAGCAGATACCTCAATCCTGGAGCAAAAATTAAAGGACTTCTTTATGGCTAATGCGACACCAGGTATGCCCCAGATGACACTGTGGGAGACGCACAAAGTAGTTATCCGGGGAGAGTTAATAGCCTTAGGCAGTAGGGTCAAAAAAGAGAAACAAAAGATCCTCCATGATCTCTTAGTACAAATTGCAGACAAAGAAGCGGTACATAAATGGTCCAAAGCAGCAAAAGTCCAGAATGAACTGACCCAGTTGCGATCCAAACTAAACGACCATTTAAACATTCAAAACGCAAAGGCTTATCAATATGCCCAATTCAAACACTATTCCCACGGGGATAAAGGATCTAAGCTGACATCCTCCCTTATTAAACAAAGGAAAGAGTCCATGTTCATACCCAATATCAAATCCAGTACTGGAAATATGCTGCATAAAACAGCTGATATTGCAGAGGAATTTCAAAAATTCTATAAGCAACTATATGGCCTGTCAGACCCTAATCACCCAGATCCATCAATACCAGAAGCAACAGACTTGTTTCTGAAAGGCCTAAATTTGCCCCAGATAACCTCCCAAGAAAGTGACACCTTATTAGTGCCAGTCACTGAACTTGAAGTGAAAAAATTACTAGCCTCTATGCCCATGGGTAAAAGTCCTGGCCCAGATGGCTTCCCAGTGGGTTACTATAAAAAGTTTTCAGATATACTAATACCCCACTTGGTAACGTGGTGCAATGCACTCCTGAATGGTGAAACCCTTCATAAACAATCATTGGAGGCCACTGTAACCATCCTCCCCAAACCAGGGAAAGATCCCCTTCTCTGCGGTAGTTTTAGGCCAATCTCGTTACTTAACGTAGATATAAAAATATGGGCTAAACTTCTGGCGACACGTCTGGGAAATCTACTCCCTAAACTTATCCACCCGGACCAATCTGGCTTTGTTCCAGGGAGGGAAGGGAATCATAATTCCTGTAGATTGATTACGGCAATACAGTGGGCCAAAAAGAAAAACCTCCCCTTGGCGCTGCTCAGTGTGGATGCGGAGAAGGCCTTCGACCGGGTGAGCTGGGACTTTATGAGGAGGACTCTACTGAGGTTTGGAATCCCGACGAGATTTCAGGAGGCAGTCATGTCGTTGTACAAGGACCCGAGTGCTAGAATCAGGGTCAATGGCACATTGTCCCCATCTTTCCCTATTCGCAACGGGACACGTCAGGGCTGCCCCCTATCTCCTGCCTTATATATTCTAGTCATGGAGACCCTCCTTCAGGCTATTAGAGACCATATAAATATACGGGGCGTGAAAACAGAAAATGGCGCCATAGAATACATTAATGTGGCATATGCCGACGATCTAATGATCATGGTCCCTAACCCGGTCGAGGCCTTCCCGCATCTTTTGACACTGTTTGAAGAATATGGTAGGCTGTCAAACTACAAAATGAATTATACCAAGTCAGAAGCTTTAAATGTTAACGCTCCAGCGAGCTCCATAGCCATTTTGAAAACAACTACACCATTTAAATGGCAGTCCTCATGTGTTTCCTATTTGGGAGTTAAGATTTCTGCTTCCACTGAAGATTTATTTCGGCTCAACTATACCCCCCTAATATCAGAGGTCCAAAATCTGCTTCAATCGTTACGCCTCCCTTATTCCTCCTGGATGGGAAGGAAAAATATCCTAAAAGCGTTTGTTCTCCCAAAAATTATGTACGTATTACAGATGTTGCCAATATTTTTACCTAACTCATACTTTACAAAGATTCGCAGGCTTTTCATGACTTACCTATGGGGCGGTAAGAAGGCTAGGGCCCCTCACCAGAGACTGATACTGGGGCGTGGTCATGGAGGTATAGCACTGCCAGATATCCAAACATATTATAGGGCCATACACCTGAGGAGGTGGTTGCAGCTCCATTCCCCTGCCTACCGCACATTAGGCACGGAACTGGAACTAATACAGCTTACCCAACCGCAGAAAGCAGCCCTATGGGGTCAGGCAAACACATCACTCCATTCACATGTCCTCTTAAAGGGCACTAGCCTAGTCATTAAACAGCTCAACAAGGCACATGGGCTCTTTCAGAACCCTCCTAGTGGGATGCCAGCAGATCTCATACCATACTCGATCCAACCCTCAGGTTCTCAGGTCTCGCAGATTTGGCACAGATTAAGAGGTTTCTCCACAGGTGAATTTATAGGAAAAGTAAACGGCACTTTGCCGGATCAACATCCCCTTAGCTTAGCCTGGAGTGCATTTAACTTCTTAGACCTAATAACTATAAAATCTACTGGGAAACAGCTAATCACCCAGAAGCCATGTGTAATGACCCCGACATGGTTTGAAAAGTTAGCATCTCCCCCTTCACCTCAACGCAAATTGATATCCAATATATATATGGCCTTGACCTCACCACAACGCCGCATAACTCCACAATATGTCCACACTTGGGCTAATGACCTTAAGACTACTTTTTCGGAGACTGATATTCTCCGAATGCACGCACACTCGCATGGCTTCTCCCGCTGTGTAAAGATCCAAGAGCACTCATATAAGGTTCTCACGCAGTGGTACCTCACCCCCAAGCAACTATTTCTTGGTGGTTTGAGTGATCACGACAGGTGCTGGAGGTGCGGGGAAGAGAGTGGCACTCTTCTACATATCTTTTGGTCTTGTTCTAAAATAAGGAGATACTGGGATGACGTCTCTCGGATCTTAAATGAAATCCTAAACACTAACCTGACGTTGACCCCAGAGTTGGTTCTTTTATGGCTCCCAACAAAGGAACTATCGCCATCAAAGAAAAATCTTAGTACACACTTGATTCAGGCTGCACGTCTACTTATCCCCCAAAAGTGGCTGAGTGCGGAACCCCCCACCACCTCTCAGTGGTTAAGTAAACTGGATCACGTGCATCGTATGGAAGAGCTAGCGGGATGCGAACTTAGGGCGCACGAGAAACACAAGAAGCTATGGGCCCCCTGGTCAGCATATAGATATGCAAATGGTACACCAGCATCTTAACAATAATCTTTAATAGACAAACATCTTGGAGAATGTCCCCCAGTTAAGACTGACACATTAGTGAGAACAGAAGGTGTTAACCTTTTTTCCTCCCTTTGGAATCATAGAAGACATCTTAGCAGTCTTAGACCGTATCTGTCCAGTTCTAAGGACACACTTCACCCCCCCCTCCCCTAACCCCCCTTTGTATGTTCGTTTGACCTACCTACCTCAGGTTACACGGTAATTGTCAATTAATTGGTCTTTGATGACTTTGCGATGAAGACTTGCACTTTAAATATGTCCTATGTATACTATGCCTTAGAATGTCAGATATGCTTTTGACTGTCTGTATCAATCCTGATTAGTGCACCAGTGTATGTATGTATTTCTTCTGATGCCTTTTCAATAAAAAGACAATTGACAAAGAATATAACTGCTATAATACTGCTCCTATGTACAAGAATATAACTACTATAATACTGCTCCTATGTACAAGAATATAACTACTATAATACTGCCTCTTATGTACAAGAATACAACTACTATAATACTGCTCCTATGTACAAGAATATAACTACTATAATACTGCTCCTATGTACAGGAATATAACTACTATAATACTGCCTCCTATGTACAAGAATATAACTGCTATAATATTGCTTTTGCTGAAGGTATCAGACTAATCGGAGGCGATCTTAATGTTACACTGAACCCTATGGTCGATGCCTCTGACGGCTCTTCCCAGCTGACCCAGGCAGCTTTGGGCCGTGTTAACACTTATCTATCGGATATTAACCTTTTGGACTCCTGGAGGTTGCTCCACCCTACCGACAGAGACTACACCTTCTTTTCAGCTCCACACAACACTCATAAGAGATTAGATTATGTTCTGGTCTCTAGCAGTTGTGCCGATAGGGTGGAGCAATCTATCATTGACCCCATCACGGTCTCGGACCATACCCCAGTGTCAACCTCCCTGCAGTTCCCAACACTACTGACACAGACCAGACAATGGAGACTGACCGAAAGGCTATTAGACAAACAAACAGACCTAAACACTCTCAGTCAGAAATTGTCTTGGTTCTTCAAGGATAACACCACAGAGGGAATGCCGCTCACAACCGTGTGGGAAACACATAAACAGGTCATGAGAGGGGAACTCATAGCCCTAGGCAGCAGAGTTAAAAAAGAAAGGCAAGAAACCCTGAATTCCCTGCTTAAGCAGATTGCTACCATCGAATCCATACACAAACGCTCTAGAGCCCTAGATGCACAGGCCGATTTAATTAACTTGCACAAGGAACTAACGGACCACCTGAACATCTGTCATGCGAAAACATATCAATATTCTCAATTTCGCTTCTACTCACACGGAGATAAGGGCACAAAGTTTATGTCCTCTCTCCTTAAACAAAGAAAAGAATACATGTACATCCCAGGGATCAACACAAAGGAAGGTACCACACTGCATAAAACATCAGATATTGCTAATGAGTTTCAAAAATTCTACGAGGACCTATATGGACTTCCTGAGGGGTCGAGAAGGTCTACTGAGGCCAGAGACACATTAATAGAGGACTTTCTAAAACACCTACAACTCCCCCAATTAGACAACACGGGAAGCGAAACACTTTTATCTCCGGTCACTGAGAAAGAAGTCACAGTTATCTTAGGCTCTATGCCACTGGGGAAGAGCCCAGGCCCCGACGGCTTCCCAGTGGGCTACTACAAAAAGTTTTTGAAAATATTGGTCCCCCATCTCACTGCCTGGTGCAATGCGCTTCTTAATCGCTCCCAACTGCATAAACAGTCCCTCAAAGCCACAGTCACGATCCTCCCTAAGCCTGGTAAGGACCCTAAACTCTGTGGTAGTTACACGCCAATATCACTTTTAAATGTAGATGTTAAAGTTTGAGCAAAATTGCTGGCCACTCGCATTAGTGCCTTTCTCCCAAAGCTTATCCACCCTGAACAGGTAGGATTTGTTCCGGGCAGGGAGGGAAGTCATAACTCCTGCAGAATTATATCAACTATACAACTAGCAGTAAAATGACGCCTCCTTTTGGTTCTGTTAGGAATAGATGCGGAGAAGACCTTTGACCGGGTGAGTTGGACCTTCATGAGAAAAACACTGCAAAAGTTTGGCTTTCCTGAGCAATTCCAAAAAGCATTTATGTCACTGTATGGTGACCCTAGAGTAAATGGCACCTTATCACCTCCCTTCCCTATAAGGAATGGGACTACCTCAACGCAGCTTATGCAGATGATCTGCTAGTCATGGTCTCCAACCCGGTCGAGGCCTTCCCGCATCTACTATCCCTGTTTGAACAATATGGAAAGGTATCCAACTTTAAAGTGAACTATTCAAAATCAGAGGCCATGAATGTCTCAGCCTCGCCAAAACAGATTCATTTCCTGAAATAAAAAAAAACCTTTATTTGGCAGACATCCCACCTATCCTACCTGGGTATTAAGATCCCCTCCAATTTGGATGCACTTTTCCAACTGAATTACGCACCACTACTGAAGGATGTCCAACAACAATTACATACACTGCACATTCCATATATCTCATAGATGGGTCGTAAAAACCTGCTGAAAGCATTTATCATGTCCATGATTCTATACGTCATGCAGATGTTGCCTGTCTTTCTCCCCTCCTCCTTCTTCACCCAAATTAGAAGGCTGTTCAGCATATTTCTATGGGGGGGGGGGGGGGAAGATGGGCGCTAGACTGGCACATCACACTTTGATATTTAGGAGAAATCTAGGAGGCATGGCTCTACCTGACGCCCAACTATATTATAGAGCCATACACTTGAAGAGATGGCTACAGATCCATACCCCCAAATTTGGCATTTTAGGCAGTGACCTAGAGGTCTCCCAGCTTGACAGGAAACAGAGAGCTGGCCTATGGGGATTGAACCCCTCCTCACTACACTCACATGCTTTACTTAGAGGCACAGTGGCTGTTATTAGGCAACTAAATAAAAATCTGAGCTTATTACACATCCCATCACCACTAATGCCAGCAGACCAAGCACCATTCATAGTCAGACCCACAGCAGAACACGTATCGCCGATGTGGAACAAACTGCATAAATTCACCATTACAGAATTCCTTAATCAGGAGCTCTCCCTGACCAACATCCGCTAAACCACATTTTATCAACCAGCAACTTCATGGACACTATAGAATTCAACTCTATTAGTAAACCATTGCTAAGCAACAAACAGCGCACAACAGAAGTGATGTGGTTTGAAAAACTATTGCAATTAGAGGCCCCCCCAAGTAAGATAATCTCAATATTATATCTAGCACTAAATACCCCAATCCCCATAGGGACCCCACAATACCTGAAAACTTGGGCTACCGAATTGGATATGGAGTTTACAGAAACAGACATCTTACGTGTACATGCGCACTCTCACGGCTTTTCTAGATGTGTTAAAGTGCAAGAGCATTCATTTAAGGTGCTCACACAATGGTACCAAACTCCCAAACAATTGTTCCTGAAAGGTCTAAGCAGCACAGATCAGTGCTAGAGGTGCAAAGAGGCCCCAGGAACACAGACCCATATATTTTGGTCCTGCCCAAAAATCCGCCCATACTGGGACAGTGTATCGGACATAATAAATAAGGTGATGAATATACCAATTCAGCTGTCACCAGCGCTAGTGCTTCTCTGGCTTCCCACACGGGATTTGTTCCCCTCTAATACAGGCAGCGAGGCTACTCATACCACAGAGATGGCTCAGTGTAGACCCTCCGACAGTCTCACATTGGATAATGAAGGTGGATCAGATATGCCGAATGGAGGAGCTGGCGGGTTGTGAAACCAGACAACACGAGAAGTATCTGAAGGTTTGGAGACCCTGGTTGACATTCAGGACTCCACATCCGGAGTCTATTACTCCCCTGAGGGATGGAGATACTAATTAGCCTCCCATCCTTCTACTCACTCATCTCAGTACCATTTGAACCTTATACCAACCAACAGAGTGCAGGTTAGTCCGTCTCCTTTATATAAGAAACACAGGACACATGCGTGTACAGGAGGGCCTTACCAATAAGGCCTGTTTTCCCCTTCCCCCCCTCCTCCAAATCCATGTTCGCAGTCTCCCTTATTCCCCACATCTAGTTAGGCTTTGGCCTACTCCTTGCCTACACTGAGTATAGCTACGTTTGCTTTACTAATAAATAAAGAAGCACTCCATTTGCATATGAGGAAGGCTTATCATGAATGTATAGCATAATCTGACTTATATATTGCTGCAATAAAGATTTATGCCATCTTTGCACATAATGTTCTTAATGTGAATGCACTTTATATGACCTATATTGAATGTATAGTTTATTGCCTATCTATCTATATATATAATGTACAACGTTTGATGTATGTTCTACTACATATTACGCTGTCATTATATGCAATGTACTCAATTATGCATACTACATGTATGCTCCTTTGTTATATATCATTATAACTGCTGTGCAAGTGAGGTAAGGAGTTGGATCCTTTACCTAGATATTTTCACTGCTCAATAAAAATAAATTTGACAAAGAAAATAACTACTATACTACTGCCTCCTATGTACAAGAATATAACTACTATAATACTGCCTCCTATGTACAAGAATATAACTACTATAATACTGCTCCTATGTACAAGAATATAACTACTATAATACTGCCTCCTATGTACAAGAATATAACTACTATAATACTGCTCCTATGTACAAGAATATAACTACTATAATACTGCTCTATGTACAAGAATATAACTACTATAATACTGCTCCTATGTACAAGAATATAACTACTATAATACTGCTCCTATGTACAAGAATATAACTACTATAATACTGCTCCTATGTACAAGAATATAACTACTATAATACTGCCTCCTATGTACAAGAATATAACTACTATAATACTGCCTCCTATGTACAAGAATATAACTACTATAATACTGCTCCTATGTACAAGTATATAACTACTATAATACTGCCTCCTATGTACAAGAATATAACTACTATAAAACTGCCTCCTATGTACAAGAATATAACTACTATAATACTGCCTCCTATGTACAAGAATATAAATACTATAATACTGCCTCCTATGTACAAGAATATAATTACTATAATACTGCTCCTATGTACAAGAATATAACTACTATAATACTGTCTCCTATGTACAAGAATATAACTACTATAATACTGCTCCTATGTACAAGAATATAACTACTATAATACTGCTCCTATGTACAACAATATAACTACTATAATACTGCTCCTATGTATAAGAATATAACTACTATAATACTGCTCCTATGTACAAGAATATAAATACTATAATACTGCCTCCTATGTACAAGAATATAACTACTATAATACTGCCTCCTATGTACAAGAATATAACTACTATAATACTGCTCCTATGTACAAGAATATAACTACTATAATACTGCTTCCTATGTACAAGAATATAACTACTGTAATACTGCTCCTATGTACAAGAATATAACTACTATAATACTGCCTCCTATGTACAAGAATATAACTACTATAATACTGCCTCCTATGTACAAGAATATAACTACTATAATACTGCTCCTATGTACAAGAATATAACTACTATAATACTGCTCCTATGTAAAAGAATATAACTACTATAATACTGCTCCTATGTACAAGAATATAACTACTATAATACTGCCTCCTATGTACAAGAATATAACTACTATAATACTGCTCCTATGTACAAGAATATAAATACTATAATACTGCCTCCTATGTACAAGAATATAATTACTATAATACTGCTCCTATGTACAAGAATATAACTACTAAAATACTGCCTCCTATGTACAAGAATATAATTACTATAATACTGCTCCTATGTACAAGAATATAACTACTATAATACTGCTCCTATGTACAAGAATATAACTACTATAATACTGCTTCTATGTACAAGAATATAACTATTATAATACTGCCTCCTATGTACAAGAATATAACTACTATAATACTGCCTCCTATGTACAAGAATATAACTACTATAATACTGCCTCCTATGTACAAGAATATAACTACTATAATACTGCTCCTATATACAAGAATACAACTACTATAATACTGCTCCTATGTACAAGAATATAACTACTATAATACTGCTCCTATGTACAAGAATATAACTACTATAATACTGCCTCCTATGTACAAGAATATAACTACTATAATACTGCCTCCTATGTACAAGAATATAAATACTATAATACTGCCTCCTATGTACAAGAATATAATTACTATAATACTGCTCCTATGTACAAGAATATAACTACTATAATAATGCCTCCTATGTACAAGAATATAACTACTATAATACTGCTCCTATGTACAAGAATATAACTACTATAATACTGCTCCTATGTACAAGAATATAACTACTATAATACTGCTCCTATGTACAAGAATATAACTACTATAATACTGCCTCCTATGTACAAGAATATAACTACTATAATACTGCTCCTATGTACAAGAATATAACTACTATAATACTGCTCTATGTACAAGAATATAACTACTATAATACTGCTCCTATGTACAAGAATATAACTACTATAATACTGCTCCTATGTACAAGAATATAACTACTATAATACTGCTCCTATGTACAAGAATATAACTAATATAATACTGCTTCTATGTACAAGAATATAACTACTATAATACTGCTCCTATGTACAAGAATATAACTACTATAATACTGCCTCCTATGTACAAGAATATAACTACTATAATACTGCTCCTATGTACAAGTATATAACTACTATAATACTGCCTCCTATGTACAAGAATATAACTACTATAATACTGCCTCCTATGTACAAGAATATAAATACTATAATACTGCCTCCTATGTACAAGAATATAATTACTATAATACTGCTCCTATGTACAAGAATATAACTACTATAATACTGTCTCCTATGTACAAGAATATAACTACTATAATACTGCTCCTATGTACAAGAATATAACTACTATGATACTGCTCCTATGTACAAGAATATAAATACTATAATACTGCCTCCTATGTACAAGAATATAATTACTATAATACTGCTCCTATGTACAAGAATATAACTACTAAAATACTGCCTCCTATGTACAAGAATATAATTACTATAATACTGCTCCTATGTACAAGAATATAACTACTATAATACTGCTCCTATGTACAAGAATATAACTACTATAATACTGCTTCTATGTACAAGAATATAACTATTATAATACTGCCTCCTATGTAAAAGAATATAACTACTATAATACTGCCTCCTATGTACAAGAATATAACTACTATAATACTGCCTCCTATGTACAAGAATATAACTACTATAATACTGCTCCTATGTACAAGAATACAACTACTATAATACTGCTCCTATGTACAAGAATATAACTACTATAATACTGCCTCCTATGTACAAGAATATAACTACTATAATACTGCCTCCTATGTACAAGAATATAACTACTATAATACTGCCTCCTATGTACAAGAATATAAATACTATAATACTGCCTCCTATGTACAAGAATATAACTACTATAATACTGCTCCTATGTACAAGAATATAACTACTATAATACTGCTCTATGTACAAGAATATAACTACTATAATACTGCTCCTATGTACAAGAATATAACTACTATAATACTGCTCCTATGTACAAGAATATAACTACTATAATACTGCTCCTCTGTACAAGAATATAACTACTATAATACTGCTTCTATGTACAAGAATATAACTACTATAATACTGCCTCCTATGTACAAGAATATAACTACTATAATACTGCCTCCTATGTACAACAATATAACTACTATAATACTGCTCCTATGTACAAATATATAACTACTATAATACTGCCTCCTATGTACAAGAATATAACTACTATAATACTGCCTCCTATGTACAAGAATATAAATACTATAATACTGCCTCCTATGTACAAGAATATAATTACTATAATACTGCTCCTATGTACAAGAATATAACTACTATAATACTGTCTCCTATGTACAAGAATATAACTACTATAATACTGCTCCTATGTACAAGAATATAACTACTATAATACTGCTCCTATGTACAACAATATAACTACTATAATACTGCTCCTATGTATAAGAATATAACTACTATAATACTGCTTCTATGTACAAGAATATAACTACTATAATACTGCCTCCTATGTACAAGAATATAACTACTATAATACTGCTCCTATGTACAAGAATATAACTACTATAATACTGCTTCCTATGTACAAGAATATAACTACTGTAATACTGCTCCTATGTACAAGAATATAACTACTATAATACTGCCTCCTATGTACAAGAATATAACTACTATAATACTGCCTCCTATGTACAAGAATATAACTACTATAATACTGCCTCCTATGTACAAGAATATAACTACTATAATACTGCTCCTATGTACAAGAATATAACTACTATAATACTGCTCCTATGTACAAGAATATAACTACTATAATACTGCTCCTATGTACAAGAATATAACTACTATAATACTGCCTCCTATGTACAAGAATATAACTACTATAATACTGCTCCTATGTACAAGAATATAAATACTATAATACTGCCTCCTATGAACAAGAATATAATTACTATAATACTGCTCCTATGTACAAGAATATAACTACTAAAATACTCCCTCCTATGTACAAGAATATAATTACTATAATACTGCTCCTATGTACAAGAATATAACTACTATAATACTGCTCCTATGTACAAGAATATAACTACTATAATACTGCTCCTATGTACAAGAATATAACTACTATAATACTGCCTCCTATGTACAAGAATATAACTACTATAATACTGCCTCCTATGTACAAGAATATAACAACTATAATACTGCTCCTATGTACAAGAATACAACTACTATAATACTGCTCCTATGTACAAGAATATAACTACTATAATACTGCTCCTATGTACAAGAATATAACTACTATAATACTGCCTCCTATGTACAAGAATATAACTACTATAATACTGCCTCCTATGTACAAGAATATAAATACTATAATACTGCCTCCTATGTACAAGAATATAATTACTATAATACTGCTCCTATGTACAAGAATATAACTACTATAATACTGCCTCCTATGTACAAGAATTACTATAATACTGCTCCTATGTACAAGAATATAACTACTATAATACTGCTCCTATGTACAAGAATATAACTACTATAATACTGCTCCTATGTACAAGAATATAACTACTATAATACTGCTCCTATGTACAAGAATATAACTACTATAATACTGCCTCCTATGTACAAGAATATAACTACTATAATACTGCTCCTATGTACAAGTATATAACTACTATAATACTGCCTCCTATGTACAAGAATATAATTACTATAATACTGCTCCTATGTACAAGAATATAACTACTATAATACTGCCTCCTATGTACAAGAATATAACTACTATAATACTGCCTCCTATGTACAAGAATATAACTACTATAATACTGCCTCCTATGTACAAGAATATAAATAATATAATACTGCCTCCTATGTACAAGAATATAATTACTATAATACTGCTCCTATGTACAAGAATATAACTACTATAATACTGTCTCCTATGTACAAGAATATAACTACTATAATACTGCTTCCTATGTACAAGAATATAACTACTATAATACTGCCTCCTATGTACAAGAATATAACTACTATAATACTGCCTCCTATGTACAAGAATATAACTACTATAATACTGCCTCCTATGTACAAGAATATAACTATTATAATACTGCTCCTATGTACAAGAATATAACTACTATAATACTGCTCCTATGTACAAGAATATAACTACTATAATACTGCTCCTATGTACAAGAATATAACTACTATAATACTGCCTCCTATGTACAAGAATATAACTACTATAATACTGCCTCCTATGTACAAGAATATAAATACTATAATACTGCCTCCTATGTACAAGAATATAATTACTATAATACTGCTCCTATGTACAAGAATATAACTACTAAAATACTGCCTCCTATGTACAAGAATATAATTACTATAATACTGCTCCTATGTACAAGAATATAACTACTATAATACTGCTCCTATGTACAAGAATATAACTACTATAATACTGCTTCAATGTACAAGAATATAACTATTATAATACTGCCTCCTATGTACAAGAATATAACTACTATAATACTGCTCCTATGTACAAGAATATAACTACTATAATACTGCCTCCTATGTACAAGAATATAACTACTATAATACTGCCTCCTATGTACAAGAATATAACTATTATAATACTGCCTCCTATGTACAAGAATATAACTACTATAATACTGCTCCTATGTACAAGAATATAACTACTATAATACTGCTCCTATGTACAAGAATATAACTACTATAATACTGCTCCTATGTACAAGAATATAACTACTATAATACTGCCTCCTATGTACAAGAATATAACTACTATAATACTGCCTCCTATGTACAAGAATATAAATACTATAATACTGCCTCCTATGTACAAGAATATAATTACTATAATACTGCTCCTATGTACAAGAATATAACTACTATAATACTGCCTCCTATGTACAAGAATATAATTACTATAATACTGCTCCTATGTACAAGAATATAACTACTATAATACTGCTCCTATGTACAAGAATATAACTACTATAATACTGCTCCTATGTACAAGAATATAACTACTATAATACTGCTCCTATGTACAAGAATATAACTACTATAATACTGCTCCTATGTACAAGAATATAACTACTATAATACTGCTCCTATGTACAAGAATATAACTACTATAATACTGCTCCTATGTACAAGAATATAACTACTATAATACTGCTCCTATGTAAAATAATATAACTGCCCTCTGGCTGTTTTCTGTGCAATGCCCTCCAAGATTGCTGATGTCTAATACATTATTTGTGATTCTCTTCCATCTCTGTGGTGAGGATGTCACTGAGCTTCTTCTTGTTTCTGTAGAACATGCCGAGATCTTTATATATTTAGTCATCCAGACGATTTTGCTATGGGCCAATTAATGTCAAAAAGCTGCATCCGGCTTCCAGCACAAAAAGTGTCTAAAGATGTTTAATTTACTTTGTGACATGGATGCAGCATACAAATTCACTGCAGCTGCATGAGTTTAGCTCCAGTGTCATCCCAGATAAGGAGAAGGCAAATACAAACCTTTCTAGTGAATAATTAATCTGGAGACACAGCTTAAATACTAATTGCAATTAAACTGAAGTATGTGCTAAAAAATTCACAGATAGACATGTGAAGATTTCCTGCCGGGATGTATACTTCAGGTTGACTCCAGTCTGAGGCACCCAGCAAGCCATGTTTGATGTATTGAGCTTTCCTAGTTTTACTGTTCTGGTATTTCTCTAGATCAGGGATGCCCAACCTGTGGCCCTCCAACAGTTGCAAAACTACAACTCCCAGCATGCCTGGGCAGCCTACAGCTATTAGCCTACAGCTATTAGGGCATGCTGGTAGTTGTAGTTTTGCAACTTCTGGAGGGCGACAGGTTGGGCATCCCTGCTCTAGCTGCTTTCCTGCCATGACCTTGATGTACTTGTATGTAATTAGAGAGTGGCAATCCCACAAAATGGGACAATAATCCCAACTGGAGGTGAGTGAATTTCTTGAAATTTGTTTTGAGTCCGATTAAAGCTGATTTTTTATTTATTTTTTTGATGCAGAGACAATTTGATTGTACCTGAATCAAGTATGCTCATGTTGACCTGAGAGTTGGTATATAACAATCTCTGATCTCCTAAAACTTTTTTTTTTTTTTTAAGGAAAAATTCAGACCAGAGAGAGACAGAGTTTTGTAAGCCAGTCAATGCTCCTCTGGGTTTCTGGGACAAATATATGAAAATTAGATCATCTTACACCTGCTGGTATGAGAAAGCTAATTTAAATATATTCTCAGAAACCTAGAGGGGCATTGCCTGGCCCACAGTACTCCACCAATATACTACAGATACTAGGTGCACTATGAAAGAGTACCCCCCCCAGGACAACGCATGTATATTGCCCAAAAACCAAGAGTAGAGAGACTAGTGCTAGTCTCTCTTTCTCTCCTCATTTGCTCTTCCTTAATCCCAACTTCTTTAAGGACTATTCACATAAAAAAAAAATATGACAGGATTTGCCATAAATACTCTTTCTAGGGTATTTATTTCTGGCAGATCCATGGCCCCCGGTTGCTGACTTAATATGCCCATGCCCTGGGCTGAATGATCATTTGGTTGACAGCTATCTCTCTTCCACCTTCCACATACACTCACCTAAAGAATTATTAGGAACACCATACTAATACGGTGTTGGACCCCCTTTTGCCTTCAGAACTGCCTTAATTCTACGTGGCATTGATTCAACAAGGTGCAGATAGCATTCTTTAGAAATGTTGGCCCATATTGATAGGATAGCATTTTGCAGTTGATGGAGATTTGAGGGATGCACATCCAGGGCACAAAGCTCTCGTTCCACCACATCCCAAAGATGCTCTATTGGGTTGAGATCTGGTGACTGTGGGGGCCATTTTAGTACAGTGAACTGATTGTCATGTTCAAGAAACCAATTTAAAATGATTCGAGCTTTGTGACATGGTGCATTATCCTGCTGGAAGTAGCCATCAGAGGATGGGTACATGGTGGTCATGAAGGGATGGACATGGTCAGAAACAATGCTCAGGTAGCCCGTGGCATTTAAACGATGCCCAATTGGCACTAAGGGGCCTAAAGTGTGCCCTGAAAACATCCCCCACACCATTACACCACCACCACCAGCCTGCACAGTGGTAACAAGGCATGATGGATACATGTTCTCATTCTGTTTACGCCAAATTCGGACTCTACCATTTGAATGTCTCAACAGAAATCGAGACTCATCAGACCAGTCAACATTTTTCCAGTCTTCAACAGTCCAATTTTGGTGAGCTCGTGCAAATTGTAGCCTCTTTTTCCTATTTATAGTGGAGATGAGTGGTACCCGGTGGGGTCTTCTGCTGTTATAGCCCATCCGCCTCAAGGTTGTGCGCGTTGTGGCTTCACAAATGCTTTGCTGCATACCTTGGTTGTAACGAGTGGTTATTTCAGTCAACGTTGCTCTTCTATCAGCTTGAATCAGTCGGCCCATTCTCCTCTGACCTCTAGCATCCACAAGGCATTTTTGCCCACAGGACTGCCGCATACTGGATGTTTTTCCCTTTTCACACCATTCTTTGTAAACCCTAGAAATGGTTGTGCGTGGAAATCCCAGTAACTGAGCAGATTGTGAAATACTCAGACCGGCCCGTCTGGCACCAACAACCATGCCACGCTCAAAATTGCTTAAATCACCTTTCTTTCCCATTCTGACATTCAGTTTGGAGTTCAGGAGATTGTCTTGACCAGGACCACACCCCTAAATGCATTGAAGCAACTGCCATGTGATTGGTTGACTAGATAATTGCATTAATGAGAAATAGAACAGGTGTTCCTAATAATTCTTTAGGTGAGTGTAGATGCTCAGTTTGTCCAAGCATGTATGTCTTTTCAATGGTGGGAGGAAAGAAAACCTATGACAGACACTTTTTGGGTAATTTTCCTGGAGTATAAAAGGATTGAGTGAAACAAAAAATCTATTGCTTTATCCATCAATCCCTCAAATCCATCAGGAGCTCCTTATGCACATTAAATTCATGACAGGCTCTGGTCAAAACATAATTTTGTATAGGGGTCCTTCTTTAAGTTTTTCACATGTGGGGCTCAAGATGACTAACTTTGCAAAAATAAATAAATAAATAAACAAACCACATGATTTTTCTTTTGGAAGTTGTTTATCCTATATGTGTGCAAATGAAACCACCCAGAGACTGTAATGTGAATTGTAGCCTGTGGAGGGTTTTGCTGACATAGATTTTTGTGTACATGGAAATTGTTAAGAGTGGACACATCTGTAGGACATTTGCCATACTGATTGTAATAAAGAGACGGCCATGCCCTTCTTCATTACATTCTATGGATGTTACTAAAAGAGTTCTAAGCACTTCCCGAAACTCCTATAGATGTAAGTCTGGCTGTCTATCCTTTGAATTTAAAGAGGATGGCATCCAAATGGGGAGGACGGAGGTTCTGTAAAGAGAAGTAAAGATATGAATACCCCTTTAAGGGGATAATCCCATGATTAATGAAAAAATAATTAATCAGATATCATTAAATACATGACAATATCTTTCTAACAAAGCTAGAACCAGCCCTGTACCTCACATGGATCCAGAGATCTCCCCATTCATTGCTTTGCTATATTTATATTAAGTTGGAAGCTCAAGGGGAATTAATTTTCTGCTGCAGCTCAGGGGCGTGTCTTTTCTGCTGAAGCTCAGGGGGCGTGTCTTTTCTGCTGAAGCTCAGGGGGTGTGTCTTTTCTGCTGAAGCTCAGAGGCGTGTCTTTTCTGCTGCAGCTCAGGGGGTGTGTCTTTTCTGCTGAAGCTCAGGGGGTATGTATTTTCTGCTGAAGCTCAGGGGATGTGTCTTTTCTGCTGAAGCTCAGGGGCGTGTCTTTTCTGCTGCAGCTCAGGGTGTATCTTTTCTGCTGCAGCTCAGGAGGAGTGTCTTTTCTGCTGCAGCTCAGGAGGAGTGTCTTTTCTGCTGCAGCTCAGGAGGAGTGTCTTTTCTGCTGCAGCTCAGGGTGTGTGTCTTTTCTGCTGAAGCTCAAGAGGTGTGTCTTTTTTGCTGCAGCTCAGCGTGTGTGTCTTTTCTGCTGCAGCTCAGGAGGTGTGTCTATTCTGCTGCAGCTCAGGAGGAGTGTCTTTTCTGCTGCAGCTCAGGTGGAGTATCTATTCTGCTGCAGCTCAGGAGGAGTGTCTTTTCTGCTGCAGCTCAGGTGGAGTATCTATTCTGCTGCAGCTCAGGAGGAGTGTCTTTTCTGCTGCAGCTCAGGAGGTGTGTCTTTTCTGCTGCAGCTCAGGAGGAGTGTCTTTTCTGCTGCAGCTCAGGGGGTGTGTCCATGCTCCCCCTATCACAGTTCAGGAGGTATTTGAATGATGAAACTGAGCATGTGCTGCCTTCTCAATGAGCAGGTCAAAGAAATAATAAGAAGAACAAACAGCAGGTGGCGCTATACAGATACATTTTATTGAATAACTCAGTGGCTATAGAAAATTTCTATATACATGCAGTTACAAAAGTATTCAGATCCAGGTGCTGCTTTGAAAACTGTACAATATTATTTTTTTTTTTTTTGTGGGATAACCCCTTTAAGCCCTGCTTGATATGTGCCATAGAGCCCCTCCATTCTATGGGCACCAGTGCTAGATTATAGCGTATAGTAAGCAATGACGCGCGACCAGTCCACATAGCACATCCGATAGCATTTAACTCTAAATAATAAAACACTTAAGACACATATCCATAAAAAAGCCCTTTCCATGTGAATGATTGTTTTCCTAATACCAACAAGTACTTGGAGAACATCAGATCCCATGATAGATGATTGTTGCCACAAGGATTTATTCTCTTCGAGCTTTAACTAAAATAGCTTCACTTGCTTTCTGCTATTTAGGGATATTGAAATGGAAGGTTATAGCGAAATGATTTACAGATAGTAATTGCATTTCCCAGCGTACCTATTTCCATAAATGAGATCACAAATCCAATCTGTGTACAGCCTTAGCAGAGCACTGTCAATATTCTCAGCATTCCAAGCAAATGAAGACTTTTCTCCCAGGGCCACCATTTTGGTGACTTTCTAAAGATGAACGATCAGGACTTGGACTTTCTTGGCAAAGTGGAGGTTTTTTTTTTTTGGGTTTTTTTTTATGATGCTCTAAGTGCCAGCCATTACTGCAATGCAGGAGTACAAGATTGACTTCTTCTCTGCAGGCAGTTAACAGGCTTCAGAGCATCCAGCTTCAGCAAAACCTCTGCAGGTTTCACTACAGGATAGGTTATCCAAGGGTCATCTTATCATACGCCTCCTTAGAGATGTCATAGACAGATGTACACTAGGACCCCCTTGGAAAATGAAAGCTATGTATTTCATGCCATCATTTCCCAAATATATAATTATTTTATTCACCACAATCCACTGGCATCTTCATCAAGGGTGGAAGTGTTGGTGCAAGTCAATGATATGTATGGCCCTCACTTTTATCTACAAGGTGACCATGCTCACCTCCAGATTGTTAAATATCATGAGATGCTCTGTTAAGGTCCTACGGACACAGTAAAGTTTTGGAATGAGATGACATGGCTCTAGATTAAAACAACACCATCTAGAAGTATTGAGCAGAAGCTGCTTGTTAGGGTAGGTTCACATGGAGTTTTCTGGAGGAGGTTTGAGGCAAATTTCCATGCAGGTTTTTCAGTCAAAGCCAGAAGTGGATCCAGAAGGAAGGAGAAGTAGAAGCCCTTTCTTTATATGTCTGATTCCTTTCCAATTCTCTTCTGGCTTTGGTTGGAAAACCTGCAGGAAAATCTGCCCCAAAACCTCCTCCTAAAAACACCATGTGAATCTACCCTTAAAGAGAATATGCCACCTAGATTTTCCTTTTACTAATTAAAATCAGATTATGAAATACAGTTGCAAGAAAAAGTATGTGAACCCTTTGGAATGATATGGATTTTTGCACAAATTGGTCATAAAATGTGATCTGATCTTCATCTAAGTCACAACAATAGACAATCACAGTCTGCTTAAACTAATAACACACAAAAAATGTAATGTTACCATGTTTTTTATTGAACACACCATGTAAACATTCACAGTGCAGGTGGAAAAAGTATGTGAACCTTTGGATTTAATAACTGGTTGAACCTCTTTTGGCAGCAATAACTTCAACCATACGTTTCCTGTAGTTGCAGATCAGACGTGCACAACGGTCCGGAGTAATTCTTGACCATTCCTCTTTACCGAACTGTTTCAGTTCAGCAATATTCTTGGGATGTCTGGTGTGAATCGCTTTCTTGAGGTCATGCCACAGAATCTCAATCGGGTTGAGGTCAGGACTCTGACAGGGCCACTCCAGAAGGCGTATTTTCTTCTGTTTAAGCCATTCTGTTGTTGATTTACTTCTATGCTTTGGGTCATTGTCCTGTTGCAACATCCATCTTCTGTTGAGCTTCAGCTGGTGGACAGATGGCCTTAAGTTCTCCTGCAAAATGTCTTGATAAACTTGGGAATTCATTTTCCCTTCGATGATAGCAATCCGTCCAGGCCCTGACGCAGCAAAGCAACCCCAAACCATGATGCCCCCACCACCATACTTCACAGTTGGGATGAGGTTTTGATGTTGGTGTGCTGTGCCTCTTTTTCTCCACACATAGTGTTGCGTGTTTCTTCCAAACAACTCAACTTTGGTTTCATCTGTTCACAGAATATTTTGCCAGTACTGCTGTGGAACATCCAGGTGCTCTTGTGCAAACTGTAAATGTGCAGCAATGTTTTTTTTGGACAGCAGTGGCTTCCCCTGTGGTATCCTCCCATGAAATCCATTCTTGTTTAGTGTTTTACGTATCGTAGATTCGCTACCAGGGATGTTAGCATATGCCAGAGACTTTTGTAAGTCTTTAGGTGACACTCTAGGATTCTTCTTCACCTCATTGAGCAGTCTGTGCTGTGCTCTTGCAGTCATATTTACAGGATGGCCACTCCTAGGGAGAGTAGCAGCAGTGCTGAACTTTCTCCATTTATAGACAATTTGTCTTACCGTGGACTGATGAACAGCAAGGCTTTTGGAGATACTTTTATAACTCTTTTCAGCTTTATGCAAGTCAACAGTTCTTAATCGTAGGTCTTCTGAGAGCTCTTTTGTGCGAGGCATCATTCACATCAGGCAATGCTTCTTGTGAAAAGCAAACCCAGAACTGGTGTGTGTTTTTTATAGGGCAGGGCAGCTGTAACCAACACCTCCAATCTCATCTCATTGATTGGACTCCAGTTGGCTGACACCTCACTCCAATTAGCTCTTGGAGATGTCATTAGTCTAGGGGTTCACATACTTTTTCCACCTGCACTGTGAATGTTTACATGGTGTGTTCAATAAAAACATGGTAACATTTAATTCTTTGTGTGTTATTAGTTTAAGCAGACTGTGATTGTCTATTGTTGTGACTTAGATGAAGATCAGATCACATTTTATGACCAATTTGTGCAGAAATCCATATCATTCCAAAGGGATCACATACTTTTTCTTAAAACTGTATTATGTGGTTCCCTATGTCTTATTTTCTATACATGTTTTCAATTATTATTATTATAATTGTTTTGCACATGATCAAAAGGCAGCCAGCCATCTTACCCATGCTACTGTTATGCTCTGTTAACAGTTTAGACATATGCCTTACAGTAACATGGACCATAGGAACCTGTAATCAGAAGAAAACTCATAGACTTCTCAGCAATGTGACTTGTGCAAAGGTCACTGTGCAGGGAATGGGAGGGGGTGAACTGTGACCATCACCTATTGCCAATGGTGGTTCCTGTGTTATTATGTATATAGGTGTTACCTGTCATTGTATTCATGCTTGTGATTATAATGTGATCTCTACTGAATAGACGGTCTTGACGTATTATTAGGCCAGTGTGAAAACTACAAGAATTTAAGATTATAGATAAAATAAAAACTAGAAGACAAACAACATTAAAAGAGTTTCAAAATAACATTAAAATTTGATTAAAACAATAAGTCACTTTCTGTCAAAACATTCCCTTTAAGAGGATTTTAAAGGTTCTACAAGATGACTAAGCACTGTATTAAAGCAACACTGTCTGAAAGGTTTTCTGGGTTCACAATATTGATTTGCTTATCTTTAGGCCATCCTTTAAAGAGGTTATCCCATGATTGATGTAAAAAATGAAAATTAGACATCATACAGTGCATGACAATCTCTTTCTAACAAAGCTAGAACCAGCCCTGGACCTCACATGGATCCAGAGATCTCCTCATTCATTGTTGCAAATGTTCTGCTAGATTTATTTTGGGCTGGCAGCCCAGGGAGTGTGTCCTTTCTCAGTGGGCATGTCCTTTCTGCCATAGCTCTTTCCCTGTAACTGTGACAGCTTCCAACAGTAGATATGGCTGATTACAGTTGATGGTTTACACTGGACGTGTGCGACCACCTCAGTGAGGTGGACAAGAAATAAGGAAAAGAACAAACAGCAGGTGACACTATACAGATATATTTTATGGGATACCTCAATGGCTATACCAAATGTTTAATTACATGCAATTGCGAAAGTATTCAGATCCAGGTGATGGTTTGAAAAATGTAGAATATTTTTTGCGGCACAAACATATGTCCTGGTAACCTATATGATGTTTTAACATGGACTGGAACTTGAAGTGCTGATGAGTTTCTACAAGATGACATAGAGCTAAGTTAAAGCAACACCTTCTGGTGGCCACAAGTAAAGTAGATGGCGCCACCTGTTACCTTTGATTGGTGTGATGTTGTGATGCAATCTGGAACTCCTAGTGGCACATTGGTGTACTGCAACTGGCACTTGCTGCTGTAACTGGGTCTTTGCTTTCTTTGAGTATGTCTACCAAAGCAGATTCTGTTTGGACACATAACTGTTACCAGTCCTCTCCGTTGTCCTGATCAAACATTGCATTTTACATATCCAGGACAGTGAGAGCCGCGGTTCATATTCCTCTCCGCATAAATTATTCAGTTTGTTTCACCTCGGATCTCTGCGCGCTTTTATCGCCTCAGTCTGTTTTATTTGGCCCCAGTGATTATGTCTTGTAAACTGGATCCTGTAAATATTGAAAGAGAGGTGTAAAGGGAGTTCTGCTCCTTAAGATATAAGCAATATTTTCTTCCTGCATTTTTTTACTATTAGGTTATTTTATTTGCCTTATGCTATCCACGACCAAAGGATTTAGAAGAATTTAGGTCTGAAAATTGCTTTACTAGAAAGAGGGTAGTAATGAGCGGCATAGGCAATATTCAAATTTGCGATATTTCTCGAATTTTTGGCCCAATATTCGCCACAAATTCGAGAATTCGTGATCTCCAGTCATTATTTTCTTGATTGCGAAAATCGGCAATGTAATATATTTGCAAAAAAAAATCTCGATTTGAATATTCGCGATCGAGAGTTTGCAAATATTTTGAATATAGTGCTATATATTCGTGTTCGTGAATAGTGTCGATCGCGAATATTCTAATTGTGAATTTATCACAAATTTATTGCGAATTTATCGCGAATATCGGCACTTAGCAACTTTCCTAGCAACCAATAGGAAAGTTGCCTACCCCTTAATAACTTGGAGAAGCACCAAAAAAGAATATTCTGCAACGAGCACCCTCCATCTATGGTATTGCCGGACCCTCCTTTAGTGTATAGTGGCTGTGCTTGGTATTGCAGTCCAGATCCATTCAATACAATGGGATTGGGCTACACATAGACCACATGACCGATGACCGATACAACTCTCACCGAAGTACTACAGCCTCTTCAAACAACTGATGAGTGAGGGTGCTGGGAGCTAGACCCCCACCAATTTGATATTAATCTAACAAAAAAGGAAAAGGGCCTGAAGCAAAACTTTGGGCGCCCTGCATGGTTAGTACCTAGTAGTACCCCCTGTGGCAAGTATCACGGCGTGTAAACACTTTTTGTAGCCAGCTAAGAGTCTTTCAGTTCTTGTTTGAAGGATTTTGATCTATTCTTCCTTGCACAAGTCTTCCAGTTCTGTGAGATTCCTGGGCCGTCTTGCATGAACTGCTCTTTTGAGGTCTTTCCACAGATTTTCAATGATCAGAGGACTGTGAGGGCCATGGTAAAACCTTCAGCTTGCACCTTTTGAATTAGTCTATTGTGGAGGTGTGTTTAGGATCATTGATTCATTATTCATTTATAGCCATCCTCTTTCCAGCTTCAGCTTTATTACAGTTGGTATTATGTTTGCTTCCCAATGGAGCTTACCATCTAAATTCTCTATTAGAATGCAGATGCTAACCATTTGTGAAAGGTAGATAGATAGATACTAGAGATGAGTATAGTTTTGGAAAAATTCGATTTAGCAGCTTAAAACCCTCTTCAGCCTATCAATCAATGGAACCATTTTTAACGGCCGCTTAGACAGAAGTGCACTCGCCTAAAAGCCATTAAAAACAGTAATACACTAGTAATACACCATCTTAGTTTAAAAAAAATATATATACTCTCCTCATCCACTTGCTCTTTCAGAGGCAGTCTGCTCCTCTCTTGATTGAAAAAGACCTGCGCTGAGCGTGATGATATCACCACGTGTTCACGCTTCATCACACTGATGTCATCACGCTCAACACTGGTCCTTCAGCAGGTCTTTTTCAATCGATAGAGGAGTGGACTGCCTCTGCGTGAGCAAGTGGATGAGGTGAGTATTTTTTTCCCCCCGTTTTTTCTAAGACAACCCCAGCTGCCATTTTAGGAAAAATGATTTGTTACCACGAAGCGCAAGGAAATTCAACCTAGTTTAGAATGAAATTTTTCCTAAAATTCTGACCGAATTCCACTTTGGACGCCTCGCTTAGCTCAACACTAATACAAACGAAAAGAAACAAGCGACATGTGGAAGGATATAAAAAAATGAAGAATGAGGCAGCTCTCCAAAATAAGTTGTAAGGGTGGTGGACCAGTTTATTCAACCCCAACCACAATGCTTCAGTCCAACACAATGAGTCCTTTCTCAGCACCCTTTTACCTTGGACAGATTTGGGTCTTTAGAGACCTAGGAGCTGAGGATGGTAAGACAGTCAGTCGCTTTCTTAAGTAACATGTAAGATGCATTTATTTAAGCATGGAATATTTATGAAGCATACTCGGCTAAACAAGTTTACATAGAAGTTGACACTGATTTACTTTCACTGCTTTGTATAATTTATGTGACAAACATGTTGTCACCTTGAACTAATTAGGGGCACTTAAGCTAAATTGCTGTAGCATGTTTCTAATACATCAAGAAAAGCAAAGTAATGTGAATGTATTTACTAAGCACATTAGGAAGATGTGGATTATAATACATAGATTCATTATGTGCAGGTTCGACGTCCCGGTCTGTGTTTCAGTGAAGGAGACGCAGTGATTACGTGTTTGATGATGTGTCCCTAGCTGCAGCCATCTTATGAATATAAACACTGTTCATATGGAACAGTAGGCTGGCTGAGTGGGGTTGATTTACAGTAATTTTCTAGAACCCCCCCCTCCAAATATAAAACAAAGCTATATCAGTAAGTGCCAAATAATAAACATTAGAATGCACATCTATAAAGAGGAAATAAAGTGGCCATCACCTTTAGGTTATTATATGGATATTTCTAAAGCCAAACAACTCATTTACTCTTTGCTATACCCATTTTACCTAAGGTCCCACCCATGAGGAGCTTCAAATAAAGCTAATTGTCTCCAAATGCCAATTTTGGGAATCTAAATAATGCTGTATTAAACCTTTAATGATCCAAAGTGGATATATCGGTCATGAGCAGGTGCTATATCGTTCACCATGATGGATGTATCCATCAGCATGGTCTTTTAGGCAATCCTCTACATCCCCATGAGATTGAGATCATGAAAGGAGCTCTGCTGTAATACATATCAGGCTTTCCACTGCAACTACTAGTATCTGAGCTAGCGCCAATCCCTGTAGTTTAACTCCTTATATGCCACAGATAATAGTGTTTGATAATGGGAGGGATATATTGAGGATGGTGGAACAGTTGTGGTTAACTCCTATTTGACAACCAAAAGTCTCCATGGAGTCCTAGCTCTACTGCAGAAGCTAGCTTATTGTAAGTTAATAACCAGTCAGACCAAGCCTGTTTGTCAATTAATCAATTTAAAAAATGTGTGTATATATATATATATATATATATATATATATATATACACTGCTCAAAAAAATAAAGGGAACACTTAAACAAAACAATGTAACTCCAAGTCAATCACACTTCTGTGAAATCAAACTGTCCACTTAGGAAGCAACACTGAGTGACAATCAATTTCACATGCTGTTGTGCAAATGGGATAGACAACAGGTGGAAATTATAGGCAATTAGCAAGACACCCCCAATAAAGGAGTGGTTCTGCAGGTGGTGACCACAGACCACTTATCAGTTCCTATGCTTCCTGGCTGATGTTTTGGTTACTTTTGAATGCTGGCGGTGCTTTCACTCTAGTGGTAGCATGAGACGGAGTCTACAACCCACACAAGTGGCTCAGGTAGTGCAGCTTATCCAGGATGGCACATCAATGCGAGCTGTGGCAAGAAGGTTTGCTGTGTCTGTCAGCGTAGTGTCCAGAGCATGGAGGCGCTACCAGGAGACAGGCCAGTACATCAGGAGACGTGGAGGAGGCCGTAGGAGGGCAACAACCCAGCAGCAGGACCGCTACCTCCGCCTTTGTGCAAGGAGGAACAGGAGGAGCACTGCCAGAGCCCTGCAAAATGACCTCCAGCAGGCCACAAATGTGCATGTGTCTGCTCAAATGGTCAGAAACAGACTCCATGAGGGTGATATGAGGGCCCGACGTCCACAGGTGGGGGTTGTGCTTACAGCCCAACACCGTGCAGGACGTTTGGCATTTGCCAGATAACACCAAGATTGGCAAATTCGCCACTGGCGCCCTGTGCTCTTCACAGATGAAAGCAGGTTCACACTGAGCACATGTGACAGACGTGACAGAGTCTGGAGACGCCGTGGAGAACGTTCTGCTGCCTGCAACATCCTCCAGCATGACCGGTTTGGCATTGGGTCAGTAATGGTGTGGGGTGGCATTTCTTTGGAGGGCCGCACAGCCCTCCATGTGCTCGCCAGAGGTAGCCTGACTGCCATTAGGTACCCAGATGAGATCCTCAGACCCCTTGTGAGACCATATGCTGGTGCGGTTGGCCCTGGGTTCCTCCTAATGCAAGACAATGCTAGACCTCATGTGGCTGGAGTGTGTCAGCAGTTCCTGCAAGACGAAGGCATTGATGCTATGGACTTGCCCGCCCGTTCCCCAGACCTGAATCCAATTGAGCACATCTGGGACATCATGTCTCGCTCTATCCACCAACGTCACGTTGCACCACAGACTGTCCAGGAGTTGGCAGATGCTTTAGTCCAGGTCTTGGAGGAGATCCCTCAGGAGACCGTCCGCCACCTCATCAGGAGCATGCACAGGCGTTGTAGGGAGGTCATACAGGCACGTGGAGGCCACACACACTACTGAGCCTCATTTTGACTTGTTTTAAGGACATTACATCAACGTTGGATCAGCCTGTAGTGTGTTTTTCCAGTTTAATTTTGAGTGTGACTCCAAATCCAGACCTCCATGGGTTAAAAAAATTGATTTCCATTTTTTTATTTTTGAGTGATTTTGTTGTCAGCACATTCAACTATGTAAAGAACAAAGTATTTCAGAAGAATATTTAATTAATTCAGCTCTAGGATGTGTTATTTTTGTGTTCCCTTTATTTTTTTGAGCAGTGTATATATATATATATATATATATATATATTTTTTTATCATTGCCTTTCAAGAGTCATATTTATTTATTTTTTTCCATCAATGTACCTGCATGAGGGCTTGTTTTTTTTGCGGGAGACATGCAACAATTAAAAGTGGTCACTTGCCTAATTTTCCCTAGTGAGTCATTGCAGGATGTTTGGCTTGCACAAATAGAAATTATGCTGCACACAAAAAATGCATTATTTTATACAGGGTCGGACTGGCCCACCAGAGGACCAGAGGATCCTCTGGTAGGCCCAGGTTCTGATACCATAATGGGACCCTAAGATCCAGAAGAAAAGACCCATTTGGTTGCCTATAGAGCCAACCACTTGCCACAAGGGTCCATGTCTTTGATTCAAACCCTATTAAACTTCATTGATGATATAGGGGTTGGGCCTCAAGAATAATTTCCTCTAGTAGACCCCAGGAGCCACAGTCCGGCACTGATTTTAAAACACTTGGGACCCCCTATATAAACCAGAATGTTCTGACATGGCCTATTAGATCTATGAGTCAGATAGACATTAATTACGAGGGAATGCATAGAAAGGCTTTACCCATAGGATTGGCTTCTTTTTTAATGAGATTTAAACTGAATGGGGTGTATACTGAACCTCTGACCAGACTGTTTTCTTATATTGTTTTTGCACTCTCTGACCTTCTAATAGTCATATGTAAATGTGAAATTTTAGAAATAATTTTTGAAATTCATTTTGGGTCCAGTTCGATTGAAACAGCCATCAGATTAGATTCAGTCAAATTAATTTGTTCTGAAACAAAAGTACTCTAATTGCCCTAAAAAGTCATGTATGACACTCAGTGGTCTCCTAGGATTGTATCCAACCCCTTTAAACTCTTTATCTCCAAGATATCATTAGCAATGTCAAATAATGTCAAGTAATGCCTTCTTCTATGTCTTCTGATCTGTAAAATGATGGCTGCCATTTTGAACGACTAATGCAGGATGAATCACAAAAGTTTTCAGATTAACCAAAATTAGAATATTTTTGAATATTTGAACCAAATTTGATTTGTGTAAAACTAATTTGCTTATCTCTACTTATAACAATTTTTTTTAGGTTGAACGCCAATAATGCCAATACTAACTGGTTGTTATAGAAAATACCTTCCAATCGTTCACCCCAATATTCCACCATTGGAACAAAAAATTCAAAATTGCTTTGGGGCAAACATGTTGAATGGATGATACATCTACTGTAATCAAGTTTTAACTGCAAATTAAGGGAAAAAACAACATTCTGACAAAATAAGATAAAAAAGTTCTCTTGGAATATTTTGTCTCCATCTCACCCTTTAATCTTCATCTGAGTTGTTCTTCATTGTGACCGCTTTTGCCAAGAGCAGCATGAATCCATTATCAGACTCACGTTGGTGCAGATGCGACAACTGTGGCACCTGTAGATATGCCCAAGGCTGCATTCACCTCATACACAAAGCATTCATTTGCCTATGGCAATGATAGAGAAAGAAGAAAAAAAATATCTTGTGTATGCGGTTCCATTATGTATTTTATTCACTTTTGTAGGATGACTTGCTTCACATTTTGTTAATGAAATGAGGATGTTCCAGAATAAAAAAACTTTTTTAATATGATGCATTAACACATAATTGGACAGCTCTAGTAATGTTCTTTGGCTATGTCACAAGGGTAATATTAATCACCCCCATTTACAACCCAAGTCAACCATCATCTAACCTGTGCCTGTAAGAGGACAGAATGACACATTTTCTCCTGTGGGAATTATCATGGTGATAACAGTCAATTATTTTTTTATCAGAATGGATGGCGAATTCACTGCAGTGTATATTTCCAGCTCTTACTTCCCTATCATAGCAGAAAGTCCCAGCAAAATACCAAACATTAAACAATAGTTTATATATTTATCATTGTATCTAAAACCTTGTTTCCTGTTTTTGCAATAAATGGATACTCCATAAGTGCTACTTATCAACTCCTACACTAACTGAAGCCTACTTTGGTAGTCAGTCAATACTTCAGAGTTGACAAAGGAAGTATGCATCAAGAACAACAGGACCTCTTAGACTACGTTCACATATGCGGCATAAACCCCAGTAATCTGTTCCAACAGAGAAACAGAGTACTGGAGTTAACCATATCTGGCATAGCTGGACATGGCCGTACACAGCCTGATTCCCATTGACTTGAATTGGATCCGGCGGTAATCCGGCAGTCAACTCTATAAGAGGTTAATTTTTATGTCAATTTTGTACTATGTGTCTCAGGAGATGTGTGTGGGGAGTAGGCAGTTAACTGGTCGTCCAGACCCTTGCCTACAGTTGCTAGGTGTAGGCTGGTTCCACCTAGTGATGAGCGGCAGGGGTCATATTCGAATTCGCGATATTTCGCAAATATTTTGTAGAATATTCGGCGAAAATTCGCAAATTCTAAAATTCGCGGTTTTTTTTTTTACTCGAAAAATCGGAAAGGTAATGATTGTGTAATATGCGAATTTTCGGAATTCGAATTTTCGGATTCAAATTTTTTATTGCAAATTTTTCAACTTACAACTATTAGACGAAGAAGATTATAGCACTATATTAGCTAAATTGTTCTATTCGATTTTTTTCGAATATTCTCTATATTGCTATAACTTAGTTTTTTCGAATATTCGTAATATTCTAAAACAAGAATATATAGCGAATATTAAAAAAAAAACGAATATAGAGCAAAATTCGCAAACACTACTACTCCTAAAGTCAAGTATATTGCAGCCTTCTTATTGGCCCACAAGCTAGTAGCAGTGAGGGATCATGTGTACTGATAAAAAAAATAAAAATTATTCGAATATTTGAAATTACGAATATATATAACTATATTCGAAATTTTCGCGAATTTTTGAAGTACCTATATTCGCGATAAAAATTCGAAATTCGGATATTCGTGAAAAACACTAGTTTCACCTCTAAGAAGCAGTTCAGTCTGGTGTAGGCTGTGTATGTGTGTGCACCCAAGAGCAGCCAGAAAGCTACGGTGGAAAGTGTCTACCTCTGAGAGAATTGTTGAGTCTAACACAAGGATTAGTGGCCATACAAAAGAGAATGCAGAATAGCTATCAAAGTAGGTACTGCCTACACTTCAGCTATAAACTTATCTGCTATATTAAATAAATAGACTGACCACCTGTCACAAGATTGCACCCTGCTGAGAGTTCTGTGAATATATAGATCAGAAGACAGAGAAAGTGCAGCTGTTAGGCAGTATTGGAGAGATTGTAAAGCCTAATCAGAGAAAGTGAGGCTCAGAGAGGACTGGTATACTGCCTACCCTTTCCTACACAGACCCTTTGGGGAAATTGTCTGTGCTCACATTTTAAAGTGCCTGTGTGAACCACCCAACTGCCTCCGTAAAGCCCAATGAACTGTTTTCACAAAATTCAGCCTCAACATTGTGTACACCAACACCTGCACCACTAAAGTATTGCATCATCTGCCACCATTCCGGACCCCTTCATTGCACCTCAAAACTCACCTGCACTAAGGGCACCTCACTTACCACCAGGATGGAACCCCAAAGCTAGCGAGTGCCCCGAGGAAGAGGCACACCCTTCCCATCATCACACAGCCCAAGGAGAGCCAAAGTGAGAACTGCTACCTTGAATACAACTACTACCATTAGTGCCACTAACATCACTTCTGTCCTTTAGCCTACTCCCTTCTTGGGCCTGTTGGAAAATTTGTCTGGCCAAAAAAATTGATCACGGTCATGTGCGGCTATGCCAGATATGGTAAACTTAGGTACCCTGCTTCTCTGATGGAAATAAGTACCAAAGTTTATGCCACAAATGTCAACATAGCCTTATCCAGTATTTCACAAAGCAGACTCTCCTCATCACTATCTAAAATGGTGGGCAACTCTTTGTTCCCCTCTCTCAGTGGGAAGTCACAGCACAATCACTAACACTGTTCAACAATGGATGTACAGTATATCCTTTCATCTGGCTGTATGTGAACTCTTTGCTGATACCAAGGTAACTTCATCAGTATTAATAGTTAACCCTACACTCAGTCAAGCAAATTTTGAGAATCAGCCAATACGTCTGAGATGAGAAAGGAAGTTTTCATCTTGAATGACAGGGTCAGGACCTCTAATCTTCTATCAGAGAAGGCATTTAATGCTCTCATCTCGGTTCACTGCTGACAGCCCACATACCTAATATAGAATTTCATCAGTGTGCTGTTGACAACCCTTTACACAATTGCTTCAAGTAAATAATAAAAGTTGATTTGAATTGATCCTATGATTCCATTGGCTGACAGTAGCATAAGAGAATACAAATCCACATCAAGAAAATGGCTGACATTAGACATAAGGAGAATACACAAGATAAACATTTTGTGGTACTGGATTTTTTTATTTCATTATCTTGTTTTGTTTTCTCCATTTAAAGCATATTGTGTAAATAATATATCTGCCTAATAAAACTTAAAGGGGTTGTTCTACAAAAAATGTTCTATAGTTTTCAAAAAATGTAGCATGGCCACTGAGTTATACAATAAAATGTATCTGTATAGCTCCACCTACAGTTTTTTTTCCTCTTTTCATATTTCTTTGTCCTGCTCACTGAGATGGTCGCACATGCTCAGTTTCATCCATCAACGGCCTCCTGAGCTGTGATAGGAAGAGAGCTGCAGCAGAATGGACCCCGCCCCCCCGAGCTGCAGTAGAAAGGACAATCCCCTTGAGCTACCAGAGCAATAAATGCGGAGATCTCTGGATCCATGTGAGGCACAGGGCTGGCTCTGGCTTTGTTAGAAAGAGATAGTCATTTTCTATATGATGTCTGATTTTCATTTTTTACATTAATCATGGGATAACCCCTTTAAATTGGTTCCGTTATCCAACTTGCCCCAGTACGACATGCCATATTCGAAAAAATGAGTTCCCGTTTGTGGGGTCATTGCCATTGTCTTAATTCAACAACAAGTTAAGAAGGTTACCTTATTGAGCAAGCAAATAAATTATAGGTGTTCCAAGATTCTATTATTGATTGCATATCCTCAAGATAGGTCATGAATATGCGATCGGCAAGGGTCTGACACCCTGCGCTCCTGCCGATATGCTGTTTCGTTGTAGCTCTGCCACCAGAAGTTGTCGCCAGAACTACACTGCGGCTACAGTGGAAGGAGCTGTGTAGTTCAAGCTCCAACTTCTAGCATCAGAGCTACTTCAGAACAGGTGATAGGTGGGGTATGGGGCTGTGGACCCCTGCCGATCAGATATTGCACAGTTGGGTGGCCTGGAGTGCAGCTGTGCAGGGAACCCTTATAAGAAAGGGTGAAATGATCCTAGATCCACAAGTCCACCTAATCTCTGCTACACATAGTCCCTAGTAAGGAAAATATTTGTTCTACTTTTTTTTTTTTATAAGTAGTGAAACTGATATGAGACTTAATATTTTTCTTTTGAGCTTTTCAATATTTCTGAGGCAAGTAGAAAAAAACGGAAGATATTTTAATCCTGTTAATTCATGCGCGGGGATCGTTCGTCTCTGAAAACACAAGGAGATAAGTTGACATGTCCAGCATTATGCATGACTCCATCTGGGGACATCTGCTAAGTGCAAACTCACAAACATTTTATGTTTGTGGATTTCTAGTTCAAAATGAACATGCAGTGAGGAAAAAAAACATAATGCCGCTTGTTAACCGAGCTCCAGCCTCTAAAAGTCTTTTCTCTGCTTTCTGAGCGTGGACCGACAACGCGCTATTGGCTTCTTTCAACAATTATAGCTGGATTTTCCTCTGCCTTATGCTCTAATTTGTTTAATAGTTTCAAAAGACAGTAAGTCAAGCTGTGAGCAAGAATGATTTTTTTATGCCAGCCATTATTGTGTAGTAGACAATGGATGGTCCTGATCTGGAGGAAAATGAAAACAAATACAATTTATTCCCCACAGTTACTCAGGTATTACAGGGAGTGCAGAATTATTAGGCAAGTTGTATTTTTGAGGATTAATTTTATTATTGAACAACAACCATGTTCTCAATGAACCCAAAAAACTCATTAATATCAAAGCTGAATATTTTTGGAAGTAGTTTTTAGTTTGTTTTTAGTTTTAGCTATTTTAGGGGGATATCTGTGTGTGCAGGTGACTATTACTGTGCATAATTATTAGGAAACTTAACAAAAAACAAATATATACCCATTTCAATTATTTATTTTTACCAGTGAAACCAATATAACATCTCAACATTCACAAATATACATTTCTGACATTCAAAAACAAAACAAAAACAAATCAGTGACCAATATAGCCACCTTTCTTTGCAAGGACACTCAAAAGCCTGCCATCCATGGATTCTGTCAGTGTTTTGATCTGTTCACCATCAACATTGCGTGCAGCAGCAACCACAGCCTCCCAGACACTGTTCAGAGAGGTGTACTGTTTTCCCTCCTTGTAAATCTCACATTTGATGATGGACCACAGGTTCTCAATGGGGTTCAGATCAGGAGAACAAGGAGGCCATGTCATTAGATTTTCTTCTTTTATACCCTTTCTTGCCAGCCACGCTGTGGAGTACTTGGACGCGTGTGATGGAGCATTGTCCTGCATGAAAATCATGTTTTTCTTGAAGGATGCAGACTTCTTCCTGTACCACTGCTTGAAGAAGGTGTCTTCCAGAAACTGGCAGTAGGACTGGGAGTTGAGCTTGACTCCATCCTCAACCCAAAAAGGCCCCACAAGCTCATCTTTGATGATACCAGCCCAAACCAGTACTCCACCTCCACCTTGCTGGCGTCTGAGTCGGACTGGAGCTCTCTGCCCTTTACCAATCCAGCCACGGGCCCATCCATCTGGCCCATCAAGACACACTCTCATTTCATCAGTCCATAAAACCTTAGAAAATCAGTCTTGAGATATTTCTTGGCCCAGTCTTGACGTTTCAGCTTGTGTGTCTTGTTCAGTGGTGGTCGTCTTTCAGCCTTTCTTACCTTGGCCATGTCTGAGTATTGCACACCTTGTGCTTTTGGGCACTCCAGTGATGTTGCAGCTCTGAAATATGGCCAAACTGGTGGCAAGTGGCATCTTGGCAGCTGCACGCTTGACTTTTCTCAGTTCATGGGCAGTTATTTTGCGCCTTGGTTTTTCCACACGCTTCTTGCGACCCTATTGACTATTTTGAATGAAACGCTTGATTGTTCGATGATCACGCTTCAGAAGCTTTGCAATTTTAAGAGTGCTGCATCCCTCTGCAAGATATCTCACTATTTTTGACTTTTCTGAGCCTGTCAAGTCCTTCTTTTGACCCATTTTGCCAAAGGAAAGGAAGTTGCCTAATAATTATGCACACCTAATATAGGGTGTTGATGTCATTAGACCACACCCCTTCTCATTACAGAGATGAACATCACCTAATATGCTTAATTGGTAGTAGGCTTTCGAGCCTATACAGCTTGGAGTAAGACAACATGCATAAAGAGAATGATGTGGTCAAAATACTAATTTGCCTAATAATTCTGCACGCAGTGTATATCCTTTTATGTTAAAAAGACATGAGCACATAGTCTGCTCTTGTAGGACTATGGAGCTGGGGTTTTTTGAGGATTGTGGTGGATCTGTGCTCTTTTAGGCAGGCTCGGACTGGCTCACAGGGGAACAGGTCTATTCCTCATCAGGCCCTTGAGTAAGGTGGGCCCAAAATCCCCCCACCCGCTGCATAAGTGGCACAGCACTACATATAGATAGGCAGCATACAGGATCTCAACTAGCCGATGCTCATACAGGAAGTTATCTTATTTTTAAAAAAAACTATCTAGTATATTATTAGAGATGCCTCAGGTTGGCTGAGATGACATCTAGGTACAGAGGCAGGCCAGTCGGTATCATCTTTCCTAGGGAGCCACCTTCTCGAAGTTGCTGCAGATACTTCTTTAATCAATCATCTTGTAGTGTCTTGCTGCTGCCTGCCACTGTTTGAGCAGATAATATTTGCATGTAGCCTTTCAGTGGGCTCCCAGAACTAATTTAACTGGTGGGTCCCAGGCACCCCATTACTTCACTGCTTGTAGGACTTTGGAGCTGGGAGTTTATATGACCATGAAGCTGTGCACTTGTAGGACTATGGAGCCATGCCTTTGCTGGACTGTAGAGCTATGCTCTTGTAGGACTATGGATCCATGCCTTTGCAGGACTGTAGAGCTATTCTCTTGTAGGACTATGGAGCCATGCCTTTGCAGGACTGTAGAGCTATGCTCTTGTAGGACTATGGAGCCATGCCTTTGCAGGACTGTAGAGCTATGCTCTTGTAGGACTATGGAGCTGGGATTTTATATGACCATGAAGCTGTGCACTGGTAGGACTATGGAGCCATGCCTTTGCAGGACTGTAGAGCTATGCTTTTGTAGGACTATGGAGCCATGCCTTTGCAGGACTGTAGAGCTATGCTCTTGTAGGACTATGCAGTTGGGCCTTTGCAGGACTGCGGAGCTCTGTTCTTGTAGGACTATGGAGCTGGGCTTTTGTAAGACAGTAAAGCTATGCTTTTGTAGAATATGATGCTGGGCTTTTGTAGGACTGCAGTCATGTGTTCCTAAAGGATTGTGGGGCTGTGTTCTTGCACGTTCATGGAGTTGGGCCTTTGTGGGAGGAAAGAGCTGTGCTCTTATAGGACTGTGGCGCTGTTCTCTTGTAAGCTTATTGAGCTGTGCTCCTATAGGACTGTGGGGCTTTGCTCTTATAGGACTATAGAACTGGACTTTTGTGGGACTATGGAGCTCTGCTCTAATAGTACTGTGGAGCTTTGCTCTTCTAGGACTAGGGGCCATGCTCCTGTAGGACTGTGGTGGAGCTAAGCTCATACAGAACTGTGGAGATGTGCTCTTGTAGGTCTATAGAGCTGTGTTCTTGTAGGACTATGAAGCTGGGCTTTTTTAGGACTGTGAAGCTGTGCTTCTATAGGACTGTGGAGCTGGACTTTTATGGGACTGTAAAGCTATGCTTTTGTAGGACTATTGAGCTGATTTTTTTTTAGGACTTCCACTTTGGATGCTTTGATTCTCTAATGCTAAGTGGGATTATAGAAAAAAATTCTGTCTTATAGTTCTGTAGGACACCAGCCCCATTCATTCTGCATTGCCAACTGTACAGTATGAGAATGAAGCCGTCCAACCTTCGGCATCCCTCCTACATTTTGCAGGTCACCGGGATCTATAGAGTATACAGTATGTCCGCTGTGTACATCCCTGTCTGACCTAATTATCACAGTCCGCTTTATTTGCTTTGTGTGTTCATTACATAAGTATTTTATCTTGTTTTAATAAAGCCAATCTTCTTTTGGGTATTTTTTTTTAGGTACCTCGCATATATCCTCTCTGTAATGTATTCACACTTTGATTACTGCTCCGAGGGATGTATAGAGATGGTGTGTATGCATTAAACAAGAAAACTTCACAGGGAAAATACATTTTCACCAAAAATCTGTGTCCTAGATTCAATATGATTCATTACATCAGGGCAAATCACATGTTATTATTTTAAATAGGAACCTGAATCTATTCTTCTCTTTCAGTTCAGTCTGAAGGCATTAACTTCTCTTATTCCTGTGAGGACAAGAATAAAAAAGTTATTTTCTGACAATTTTACCAGTCATAAGAAATAAAATGAAAAAAAAAAAAATATGTAAAAGACAAAAAAATACTAAGGCTACATTCACACGAACGTATTTTATTTCCGTGTCCATTCCGCTATTCTTGCGGATAGGTTGCGGACCTATTCATTTCAATGGGTCTGCAAAAAATGCAGACAGCACGCCGTGTACTGTCCGCATCCGTATGTCCGTTTCGTAGCCCCGGAAAAAAAAAATAGAACATGTCCTATTCTTGTCTGTTTTGCTGTGTGGGAGTAACAAATTGTGCTGTTACTATAGTCACATTTATAGGACCATTACACAATTATGGTACCTAGTGTGGCGGTGTTGTGAAAAGATGATAGTTATTATCCAACACTACGTCATCAGCAGCAGATCTATCATACATACACTTGTCCTGATATTGCTACTGTATGTTTTTAATATACCGGTATATTTTATTGTTATTTTTATTTTTTTTTGTTATTTTTAGTTTTTTATGAGCAGATATTTATCTATTTTGAATGAGGATGTACAATATTACATGGTGATTCAAGGAAATATATTCTCTGTATTGTTTCAGATGTAGATTGCCTAGTCTTAAACATACTCTTATATATCCAATACATTGACAGGGTGAGTCAACTCGACAAGAGCAACATATCTATAGCAACAAGGGAGTGAGCCCCTATTTTTTCTTTTTCAGTTTTTTTAATTTTATTATTTTCCACCATCTTGACCCATTAAAACAAACATTCTAATCAGCTTGGCAGCCCCTTTAACCACGTGTAATTTTCTGTTTTTCTCATGTCCATATGTCGTTCGTATACTTTTAATTACTGAAGAACATTTTTGCTAAAATGGAAAGAAAATCATCCGTTAGCCTAAGTCGTTGAGTATTTCTGTTATGTCAAGTTAATTATTCCATTTAGCCATCTCTTAAGAGACAAAAAAAATTATAAAAATTCCTGGAAAACCACTTTGTGTACTATCGCAGCCTTCAAAGAGGTTGTCACTAGGGATGAGCAAAGTGAGCTTCGCATCCAAGCCCCGAAGTGAATTCGCTCAAAACTTCAGTTTAATGCTATACAGAGATCCGTCTCTGTACAGCATTAAAATGCATGGCCTCCGACGAGACAAAGTCAGTTATGGATCCGAATTCGGCTTCGTTTCCGAGGTTCCAGTTGGAACTGAAGCTGAGTTCGGATCCAAGTTTTAAAATGGTTTTTCAGTTTAAAAATCAAATCCCAAAGTTATTCACTGAAATGTTGCGAGACTTCGGGAATAACTGACTTCGCCTCGTCGGAGGCCATACATTTTAATGCTGTATGGAGTCGGATCTCAGTACAGCATTAAACCAAAGTTTAGAGTGAAGCAACTTCAGATCTATGGTTCTAAAGCTCACTTCACTCATCCATAGTTGTCACCATATATATGATGTACAGGTGGTCTTTGCAAAGGGCTAGAATCCCTGAAGGGACCCAATGGCCCCTCTTACACTTAAGAAGACGCTAATGTTATAAACAGGGACTGACTTTACCACCACACAAGCCAATGAAATGCTTGAAGCCCCAGAGATTAGGACACCCCCTGCTGGCCACTGAACAAAATGACTAAAATGCCAGACATACCACTTATGCATCTGAATCGGCCCAAGCTGTAGAACAGGAGCAGAAGTGCCAAGGGTGCACTGCTTTTCTGACAGTGGCCTTTAGCAGGTCAAAGGGGCAGAGCTTAGCAGTGCAATAGGGGAGAAAATTAGCTTAGTGGTGTGATTGCGCCCCCAGAAATATTTTTGCTGTGAGCCCCAGAAATGCCAGATCCACCCCTGATTGTAAATCATTCATGTTGGGCAAGAGTTCTGTAACAGATCTTACATTGGGGCTCTGGAAAATAATGTTACGTCTCAGATTAGCATGCTCAATATGATTCATACCATTAAATTACATAAAGAGATAAAGACGTGTCCTTCCTTACCTTTCCTCTTGGCTTAACATATCCCAAGCTATTGGTGAGAAATTATTAGTTTTTGGATTTGTGATACTTTGTCATTAGATGTTTATGCTTTATTTGTTGACGTGTCCACCCAGTGGTTGCAATGGGAATTGCAGTCTGTCACTGGTTTTTCAACCATGCTGTAACTGTATTGATTTAGTGAGAGGAATTAGAGCCCTTTGGGAAATATGGTGGAAAAATAAAGGTGGACACGTGTGAAGCAATATTCCTCATACATCTAAAAATGCCAGTGGTAACATGACTACGAGAACAAAACATGGCATATGTTCTGGTTTCATTGATATTTGCATGTGTTAAGACTTACTGTATGTGTGCTTAAGCTGGTAAAGCAATTCCTTATCAATTTTGAGAATGGAGCAGAATAGGGCTGAACATAACAGATTGCAGAAAACCCTCATTGGGGCCAAATTAATGAAGCATTGATCCTTCTCTTCAAACACTGACTGCCAAACAAAGGGCTGGCTCTGAGCTCATTATCAGAAACCAACTTATTTTGTCATGCAAAATTATTTTAAAGGGAATGTTTCATCAGTAGATATATCTTTCTCTCTCACTACTTTCAAAATTTGCCCAAATTTTCAGATTCAGATGCAACATATGCTTAGAATTAATTTGCTCATCTCTAGTCATCGCCACTAGAGATCTAACTTCCACCTAATTTGCAGTCTACTACCTGTTGTTAGGCTAAATCCATCCCTAGTAACAGAGACTCAGAAAACGGCTCACAGGAAATGGGGGCTAACTGAGATTGTGAGCCTGATAAAATAACTTCTTCTACATTGCTTCTGAACATCACAGGAGCCTCCTGACTTTTCTGTAAGTGTGATTCCCCCCCTCCTATCTGTTCTGTGAGCTCCGGAGCTGAAAACAAATGTCTTAATGGGATGTAAGGAAAATTACGTCACAGCAGAACGATGCTGGCAGATTTCACAGAAGGGAAACATCCACTGCTTCTTAGTGAAATGCATCTAGCTGTGCAGCTGAAACAAGGAATAATATGGCTGAAAAAGACTTTAGGGAAGAACAAAATAAGACCTGTTCCTACACAGTTATGATTGCATAAAGAAGCACAGCCATTATGCAAGACTCAGGTCTCAGGAACGCTTTTAACCGCCTCCGGACCGCCTAACGCAGGATTGCGTTCCGGAGGCGGTCGATTCATTCCTCCTAGACGCGCCGGCGCGTCATCTCGCGAGACGCGAGATTTCCTGTGAACGCGCGTACACAGTAGCGCTCGTTCACAGGAACTGCAGGTAAACAAGCTCATCTACAGCCTGCCAGCGGCGATCATTCGCTGGCAGGCTGTAGATCCGTTTTTTTTTAACCCCTGAAAGGTATATTAGACGCTGTTTTGTTAACAGCATCTAATATACCTGCTACCTGGTCCTCTGGTGGTCCCTTTTGCTTGGATCGACCACCAGAGGACACAGGCAGCTCTGTAAAGTAGCACCAAACACCACTACACTACATCCCCCCCTGTCACTTATTAACCCCTTATTAACCCCTGATCACCCCATATTAGACTCCCTGATCACCCCCCTGTCATTGATCACCCCCCTGTCATTGATCACCCCCGTGTAAGGCTCCATTCAGACGTCCGTATGTGTTTTGCGGATCCATGGATCCGTGGATCCGCAAAACACATACAGACGTCTGAATGGAGCCTTACAGGGGGGTGATCACCCCATATAGACTCCCTGATCAACCCCCTGTCATTGATCACCCCCCTGTAAGGCTCCATTCAGACATCCGTATATGTTTTGCGGATCCGCAAAACACATTCGAAAGTCTGAATAGAGCCTTACAGGGGGGTGATCAATGACAGGGGGGTGATCAGGGAGTCTATATGGGGTGATCACCCCCCTGTAAGGCTTAAGAATATGAGACTTTGTAAGGAAAAAAAAAATCATCTTTTTCCGCTAACTTGTGACAAAAAATTTAAACTTCTATGAACTCACTATGCCCATCAGCGAATACCTTAGGGTGTCTACTTTCCGAAATGGGGTCATTTGTGGGGTGTTTATACTGTCTGGCTATTGTAGAACCTCAGCAAACATGACAGGTGCTCAGAAAGTCAGAGCTGCTTCAAAATGCGGAAATTCACATTTTTGGACCATAGTTTGTAAACGCTATAACTTTTGCACAAACCAATAAATATACACTTATTGCATATTTTTTTTTATCAAAGATATGTAGAACAATAAATTTAGAATTTTTTTATATAGAAATGTAGTTTTAAAAAAAAAAAAAATTACAACAGAAAGTGAAAAATGTCATTTTTTTGCAAAAAATACGGTCGATTTTGATTAATAACAAAAAAAGTAAAAATGTCAGCAGCAATGAAATACCACCAAATGAAAGCTCTATTAGTGAGAAGAAAAGGAGGTAAAATTCATTTGGGTGGTAAGTTGTAAACCGTGAAAGTAGTATAGTGCAGAATTGTAAAAAGTGGTCTGGTCATTAAGGGGGTTTAAGCTAGGGGAGCTGAGGTGGTTAACATATTTTCCAAGAATATTTGGTTATTTTTAATTTCTCGTTTTACTATAAAGATATATATATATCTTCTAAAATCCTGTTGTTTTGGCACTGACTACTAAGCCTAATAATAGGTGCAACTTCATGGTCTGTACAGATCACTTTTCATTAGTCATCTCATTATCATCACAAGCAGGATGACAATAACAGATATCGTCTATACATAGATAACACAGGATCCACCATTCACATTAGGTGATATCACAGTTTATCTACTCCCTCCTGACCTCTACACAGGACACAGAGCAGGCCTAGAAAACTCATGGGTTTCCCTTTGGTCCGGTGTGTCTATGCCTCACGGTGGCTGCTCTAAAGCATATGTCTAAATGTTGCAAAGAACAGCTCAGGCAAGATGGCTATCCCCATGATCATATTCAAGAAGTAGTATAAAAAAAAAAATAATATGATGTGTAATCACAAAATAAAAACTGATTTAAAAAATAAGTTAAAAAAAATCCCTTTACAAACACTCAAAAATTCCCTGATGATTTGTAGTTTTTAGTTTTTGAACTTTTTTTTTTATAGCTTAGTCTTATTATCTGCCCCCCTTACCCCAAGTCTCTTCTGACCCTCCCATTATAGTGCCTGTAACTCCGGTGTGTGATTCCATAATTGAAATGTTTAGAATGTTTAGAAAATCTGGCCGCCTACCCAGCCATAGAATCTGACGTCTCTGGTGTTCAGCCACTTGCCAGCTGTAGTCTTTAATCCCATACAACAGTAGCATCAATAGGCATTTCATTATTGTTCAAACAGGGAGTCTTCTTTCAGAGGGACGAGTTGAATAATCGGTTTTTGGCCGCTCTCCAAAGTGATAAAAAAAGAAAAAAATCCTTCCATTTTTTTTTTCTGCTAGCGTCTGAGTTCTCTTTGAGCTGCGCACTTTGGATATTAAATAGCTTAAAAGATAAGGGCCTAGTTGAATAAAAATTGATCAGTTTGCTGACATAAGTCACAGATGTGGTTTTTCATGGTATGAAGCAGGGCAGCGATGTAACACTTGGCAGATAGTAAAACTGCCTGTGTACATACATTGTTTCTTGCAATATACAGTATATAAAACTTTTTTTCCCCCTTTTTTGATCTTGTTTTGGGCATTTTTCTTTAACCATTGATTTATGCATTTCATATTGATTGAGCCAAAAACAGAGATGGCAAATTTGTTAAAATTCCTTTTGAGTCAGATTCATCTGAATCAGCCATGAGATTCGATCCAGGTACTAATAATTCCTAGAAAAGTCTTTCTCTCCTTAAAAAGTCTCCATAATCAAATTTGTTTTTAAAAATTCAGGAAAAATTTTGATTCTAGAGAATCAATCCACTTATCTTTAGCCAAAACTATTACAGATTATTATTTTTTTTTAAAGGAAAGAATTTTTATTATATACTTCCCTTCTCTTTATGATCCACTCATGAAAACTTCTTGTTAAAGGGTTATGCCATGGTTGATGTGAAAAATGACGATCTCTTTCTAACAAAGCTAGAACCAGCCCTGTACCTCACATGGATCCAAATAACTCACCATTCACTTCTCCAGTTGTTTTGTTAGATTAATTTCAAGCTGGCAGCTCAGAGGGTGTGTCCTTTCTGTTGCAGTTCTCTCCCTGAGCCATAGCTTCAAACAGAATATATGAGTCACGCTTCGGTGTGGGATGGAAACACCACACGAGCATAAGAGGGAAGGGCTGCTTCACTTTGACTATCAGTATGAATAGACTCTAGAGGTAGGTGTAGGGAAATGCAACACACAGAACCAAAACTAAATACAAAAGGGAAAGGAAAGACTTAACTTCAAAGGAGCAATGGAAGCACCAGAAACTCCGCCAAGATCCACACACCAGCAATCTACAACTGAAACTGAAGCTATAACCTGCACAGCATTGTTGAAGAAGCAACTATAAATAAGTAAGGTTAAATGACCACATTAGCAACACCTGTGACAAGGGGTGTGGCTATACCAGAAACAACACAGATTCCAATTTACCCAGAGAGAAAACCTCTCAGATCAAACCAGTCTCACTGATGTCCTGCCACCTGTTGCGGGAATGTCCTTGACAATATGGCTGGAGACAGTTAAAGATTTAAAATAAAAGTGTGCCACCACCTCAAGGGGTAGACAGAGAAATAAGATAAAGAACAAACAGCAGGTGGCGCTATACAGGTAAATTTTATTGAATAACTCATTAGTAGTGTTGGTCGAGCACCAAAGTGCTCGTGTGCTCTGGTGCTCGAGTAGAACACTTTGCGATGCTCGGGTGCTCTACAGAGCACCCGAGCACAATGGTAGTCAATGGGCGAACCCCCAGCATTAAACCAGGCACCACCTGCTCTGAAGAGGGGAGGGTGTCAGGACTCTAGTTTGGCTTAGGAGTCCCTGCTATGACTCCATATATAGCTATGTCCATATATGGAGTCAGTGCTTTGGGACACCCAGTGTATTTAAATCTAATTTAGCCTCTATTTCTGAAAAGTTTCTGGCGAGATTTAAACTCACAACCTTCGACATTACTGTCAAGAACCTTAACCACTACACTATAGAGCTGCATGGCCAGTTCTTAAAAAAATAAAAATAAAATGAGACTTCTGCTGTATAGGAATACTTACTAGTAGTAAATATTCCTATACAGTCTCAGTTTTTTTTTTTTTTTTAAGTAACTGACCATGCAACTCTATAGTGTAGTGATTAAGGTTCTTGGCTGTAATGTAGAAGGTTGTGACTTCAAATCCCGTCAGAAACTTTTCAGAAATAGAGGCTATATACCTTGATGGTATATCTTCGCAATATGGAGGTCTACGAACTTTTTTCTGACTGCAGATAACTGGGAAAGAAGGGTGGGGCTATTGGATTTCAACATGCCCAGATTGTTGATGGACTTGCTTCCCTCTGCCTATTGAGAACAAACACGCTAAGACGAGCCTATGTGTGAATGAGGGATGTCAGGAACCAATCCGCACATAGCCATTCCTATAAAGCCTTATAAAACCCTCATCCAGCGTGGTCCCCGCCATTGTCAGTCCTGTGAGCTGAGGATAGGGACAGTGTTGCTGAAAACGATTAATAAAAGAATATTAGGGACGGAGAATGCAGGGAGAGTGCAGGAAGACTGCAGGGAGACTGCAGGGAGACTTATTTTGTTTTATTTACTTATTCCTACCTATCATCCATAAACTAAGATATGTAATTCAATACTAATAAGATGGAAGCCTTTATTATTCCACTGACAGCGTGCCATCCAATACCATCCAGTCTGCACCCCTTAGCGTGGCAGAGTCTTAATAATGACATCCTCATCTTTTGCTGGCTTTACTTCTTCAAAATCATTCTTCTTGGTCTCCATTGTGACAGGAGAGGTGTTAGTGGGAATCCACCCAAATAACGGAGACACTTCTTCGGCTCAACTTTACGTGCATGAGGATGCAGAATTAAACCTCTTTTTATTTTCAGAAGAATGATAACGCGTTTCGGAGAAACAGAGCTCCTTTTTCAAGTCTGTATTACCAAAACCAGAGGATGAGATTACGGGGATGCTTCATGCGCTGCACGGCTAGGACCTTAAAAAAGGAGCTCTGTTGCTCCGAAACGCGTTGTCATCATTATAAAAATAAGAAGAGGTTTAATTCTAAATCCTCGTGTTCGTACAGTTGCGCCAAAGAAGTGTTCCCGTTATCTGGGTGGATTTCCACTAACTCCTCATCTTTCACAATTGTTTTACACTCCTCCTGGGGGACAGCAACCCCTTTAAGCGAGGATCAGATGACACTGGCAGCACCGACCTCTTGCATTTACCTGCGTACACTAGGGTTGTGCCTATGTTTGAACAACTATACAAGGTAAGCTTAATCTTCTAAATTGACAACTTTTTGATCCATACATATCACCCTATGAGCGCCTCCCCCCTTCTGTTTGCCCTATTCTTGGTCTCCATGTCCTAGACAAGTCAGCAAGATGCAGAGAGAGGAAGAGATGGATGTTCCTGATGACTTATTCTTATCGATATTAGATGAAGTGGAAAAGGAGGAAAAGCAGATGGCAGAAGAAGGGCTCCCACCTGTAGGGCAGGAGAGCGCTGGGGTTGGAGAAGTGGGTATGCCAGAGCTGATTAATATTCTGTGTTTACTGTCAAATAACCTGCAGAAGATTGCAGGAAAGAACAGCAATAATCTGCATATTGTCCCCCCACCTCACCCACCAAACTTCATACCAGCAACATCCCCATTTAAAGGTTCATTAAAGGTGCCGTACGACCATTAACAAATGAAGACACCGTGCAGTCTTCAATATTAGGCAGCTGCAGGCTAATTGGCCACACTGCCCCACCCTGCCCACAGCATGGCCACTCCGTGGGGCCGTAGCCTAAGGCACAGTGGTCTGAGTATACCTGATTTATAGTGATTTGTGACAAACTAATTCAGAGCTAAATGCATTTCTTGCCGAACTTTGTCTAAGTTGCCGAATCGAATTTTCCAAAACTTCACTCATCTTTGTATATAAGTATACAAAAACGTCATACCAAGATATAGCACAGTTGGTGCCCCTGGTATATTTTGCACCTCATGCACAGATGCACCTGCTCAGCAGCATGGTGTTCCTCAGTCTTCTCCACTCCATCTCTTTGATTTTCAAAGAAAATTAGGACAGTTGCTTAAGTGACCCGCGGAGTTTAATTGTTTTTCTCAAAATCTACAAAGAAAGCTAAATGGTGCCAAGCGGATGATCATTGTTGGACGGCCTGCTGGTGGTGAGAACACTGTGTGATGGCCCACTTTATTTACAGCTCGAGTACGCTGTCTCGGTATTATGAGGAATACGTTTTCCATGGGGAAAAAAAAAAACCGCAGTTGTTCTCCCCAAGAGTTTACAGGAACTGCTCAGTTGGCAGGAGCGAAATATAAAACACAGAGACTTTAGGAGAAGTCACCGTCAGATTTATCGGCTGTGCCAAGTGGAACAACAGATTAGTCATTTTCTGGTAAACATTATGCACCTTTGCTTTTCTATTTTACTTGTATTTCGCTTAAAGACCATTTCACTGAAGGATGAATGTCATATATCCGTCTACAGTGTCCAAAAGTCATTTAAAAAAATCCCATTATTTTGACATACTTAAAGGGAACCTGTCATGTGGATATTTGATTATAATCTAACTAATTATATACAATCATTAACTACTAAAAAGTGCCTTAGATGTATTCACTTACTGGTGTGACAGATGGTTATCTCATAATATACACACAAAGATGCCGCATGCCGCATGCTAATGAGCTGATTTGAGTCCAGCGTGATGTCATTGAGTCCAGCGTATATTTAATTCAGAGCTATAGCCACTCCCCTGCCCACCTGCTGCTGGTTCATATAGAAACAAACTGTCATTCAGCAGCAGGTGGGCGGGGAGGCTCAGGAGCTCATGAATATTCAGGACTCATCATTATCAGCTGGAGCTTTTCAATACAAGATGTTGGCAGAATGACTGGGTCAATTAAAGAAAGTGACCCAGCATTGTGCTAAGAGAATCAGTCACTTTTTTATGTTGCCCTTAGTTAGGACACCATAAAACTGGTGACAGGTTCCCTTTAAGCCGGGGGGTTCACAGTGCCCCTTTAAGGAGTAGCAAAGTGAACATTTTTCCATGGTTTTCATTTTCTATGGGAGGTCTGAGGGTGTGAACCCCAGGGGGTAAACTAAAGCCATTATTATACAGCAGTGGCGGTATTATTTAACAACTTAATTGTGGTGTGATGTGAGAACTATATAGCAGTATTAAGTGGGTATTACATATTTGGAAACTGTATGGTGGTAGTATGTGAGGTGTATATGGCAGTATTATGTGGGTATTGCATAATGTTGGGGCACTAGATGTGGCAGTATAATGGGTGTATATGGCAGTATTAAGTGGGTATTGCATATTTGGAAACTGTATGGTGGTAGTATGTGGGGTGTATATGGCAGTATTATGTGGGTATTGCATAATGTTGGGGCAGTAGATGTGGTAGTAGAATGGGTGTATATGACAGTATTATGTTTTAATTGCATAATATTCAGACACTATTTTGTGGTAGTATGTGGGGGGAATATATGGCAGTATTATGTGGGTATTGCATAATATTTGGGGACTATATAGAAGTAGTATATGGGAAATAAATGGCAGTATTAAGTAATATTTGGGCACTATATGGTGGTAGCATGTGGGGTGTAGTTGGCAGTATTATGTGGGTATTGCGTAATATTTGGGCACTATAAGAGGCAGTATATGGGGCCTATATATCAGTATTATGTGTTTATTGCATAATACTTGGTCGATATATAGTGTCATGCGCAGCGTGTATATGGCAGTATTATATGGGTATTGGAAAATATGTGGGCACTATATGTGGTCGTACACGGGGTGTTTATGGCAGTATTATGTAGGGATTGCATAATATTAGGGTACTATATGTGGTAGTATATGGGGAATATATGGCAGTATTATGTGTTCATTGCATAATGATAAATGGGTATTGCAAAATAGATTATTCAAGGTGTAGGGAAAGGATAGGGAGGAATCATTCCACAGCATTTCTGTTGAACAGGGTTCAGTAAGGAAGGTTACAGCCTGGGTAATAGGAACAATCCTATTACACCTTGCTGCACTGACTGGGGACCCAAATTGCCATTATACAGCTCTGTAATTCCAGCAAACAGTTCTTGTTATTGGGGTATTACAGCCATTAACAGGGTTTATTACAAGGAAATATTTCTATATCTCATTTGCCCTGTGCAGTTATATGTTCTTTAGTAGGTTATTGGTAATTCTACAGGCCCCCCACCCCAACTGTGGATTCCCCCAGCTCCCCTTATTCCCCCCAAAAGAAACACACAGCCACTGTTCGGATTAAATCGCCCACAGCAGCCGTTTTATTAAATAAAATATATAACATAAATAACATTAATATTAACAATAAACCTGATGAGGGAGGTCGTAGAAGCCCCAAAAATTAAACCTCCATAAACAACCACCATGGCGATTCCATCTTGCCTCCAGCCGTGTAACACCAGCTCGGAGACACCAACTGATGGATGCATATCCGAACCAACCAGGTGCTCAACCTATCAGAGTCCAGCCCCCATTGAGGCCCTCCCGATCACCTTCACCATCCTGTACCACCAGATTCTAGGACCTCCCACCGCCACAACTGCCACAACAATAAATGCCACAAAAACCCCACACACCCTGCCCACCGAACCATCTCGATGATTGAATTAAATTATTAGTTTTTTAAAATATTTTATATATTTTTTTTTATATAAATTAAAACACTCAACCCACAAACATCTGCCAATACCGAGAGAGGGAAGGAGGGAGTTTGTTCCTTGCTCTGCTCCCTCAAAATGGCACCCGCTCTCAGCACACTCTCCTGTTTAACTCCTCCGTCCAACCCCCACTGACCACTCCCCCTCGTCCCCTGCACTACCAGCCTTAACCCTTAACTACCCGGGCCCTACTTACCAACAGCTCTCATGTCATCCTCCCTGGAACTTCGTCCCGTCTGTCCTCACTAAAGCATTTTTGGCTATTAGTGGGAAGAAAAGGGCTTAATAGCCGTTGTGTGGTGAAGTCCAAAAATTACAGCCCTTTTTGTCGTGTATTAGTGGCAAAACTAAAATATATTTGCCGATCAGCGGTGCAGTTATATGTTCTAAAGCCATTTTTGGCGTGTATTAGTGGCACAAAAAAGTATTTGCCGTTGTGTGGTGAACTGAGAAAATTACAGCCCTTTTTGGCGTGTATTAGTGGTAAAAAAAAATGGCTTATTAGCCATTGTGTGCTGAAGTGAGAAAATTACCGAGTTTTTTGGGGTGTTTTAATTTCCTTTTTATTTATTTATTTACATGATCTAACAGTATGTCATTCAGAGAAGTGCCAGGCCCTGCACAGGGGAGTGGCAGAGGCCTAAATGATTCTGGCGCAGGCACAGATCGCAGCAGAGTAAAGGGGCATCGCAGCAGGGGTCGCAGCGAGAGGCCTTACCTCCCGGTGTCATCTAGCTGTCATGTCTTGACCAGCAACCCAGTGGTTCTTGAATGGTTGACTCTGTCATCCACTTTGGCTCAAGTGACATCAGACACCTCCAGCCAAAAGTCGGTGGGTTCCTCTGACACAGCACTTAGTTGGCATGGCCAAGGAGCAGGCCCAGTGCCCCCACATGTCCTGAAACTTCCTCTGTCATTTTCAGTTCCCTCTCCGCGAGAAGTATTATATGCCGTAGGCTCGGCTCCACTTTTCAGCAAGGAAGAGCTACTAGAGGACAGTCAGCAGCTACTGCCCAGCCAAGATCTGGAGGAGATATCCGTCACTTCCTCCACTAGGCGGGCAAGTAATTATGAGAAGAGTGGCGTGGGAGCTGGTGTTGCGAGTGGTCAGGCTCCTGACCCAGAGACGGTTGAGAAGGACATCAGTGACGTGCAGAAAGTACTTGATGATGATGATGTAGCTGATCGCAATTGGGAGCCAGGTGACGAAGGGGCTTCATCATCACCGGGAGAAGAGGGTGGCAGCTTGCCCGTGAGGCAGCAGCAGAGCAAACAAGTCGCTAGCATGGCTGGGAGTCAGCCGGGTGGCAGCAGTGTTAGGTCGGGAGCCAAACGTGCCCGTGGTAGACCACCTGTTTCGCAGGAGCCTACCTGCCCGGGAAGTAGTGGTGCACGGGTTCACGGAGGCAGCAGCGGTAGCAGTCAGTCAGTGCGTAGTGTTGGGGGTAAAATCACCTACTCATGTGACAGTTTTTTGTTAAGCCACCGGAGGAGGTGAGCATGGCCATATGTAGAATCGGTGGTCAGAAGGTGAAGCGTGGCCTGGGTGCCAATGTTGGCACCACGGCCCTGTGTCAAAATCTGGAGCATCACCACAAAGTGGCCTGGGAGAACCGTGGCTCCGATGTGGTGGTCCAGCCGGCAGCAGCAACCGCTGCATCACCCAGTGGCTCGCAGCCGATTTCAGGCATTCAAGGCTCCACCATCTAAGCCGAAATGAGCTGTCTGTCCTTCCCATCATCTGATGGTCCTGATGCTCCTGCTCCTCACCCTCCTTCTCCTTGTCAGTCATTCCGTCAGCAATCGATCATCGAAGCGATTGCCAAGAGAGAACATTATGTGTGCACTCATCCGATGGCGCAGAAGCTGAATGTGCTCCTGTCCAAGTTGCTGGTGCTGCAGTCCCTCCCTTTCCAACTGGTGGACTCTGCACCTTTCAGAGAACTGATGGCTTGTGCAGACCCGAGGTGGAGAGCCCCAAGCCGTCATTTATTTGCTAAAAAGGCAGTACCAGCCCTGCACACACATGTAGAACAGAAGGTGGGCCAGTCCTTCAGCCTGTTGGTGTCTGCCAAAGTGCACGGCAGTGCCGACATGTGGAGCTGTAACTAGGGTCAGGGACAATACATGTCATTTACGGCCCACTGGGTGAATGTGGTTCCTGCACAGCCACACCAGCAACTTGGCCAGATGACGTCGCTTCTGCCTCCACGTTCTCACGCCATTTGTCCTGCGACAATGTCCGCCTCTGCCTCCTCATCCTCCACCTTGTCCTCAGCCTTCACTGTAGGGACAATTCACAGTGCCGCTCCAGCATACCACATGTGCAGGGCACAGCGGTTTCATGCTGTTTTGCACCTGGTTTGCCTGGGCAAATGGAGTCACACAGGGTAGGAACTGCTCCATGTCCTTCATCAAGAAATCGAATCCTGGTTTTCTCCGCGACAATTCAAAATCGGAACCATGGTGACCAACAATGGGAACAACATGGTGTTAGAACAGTGTCAAGGAGGGCTGAGCCATGCACCCTGTATGACACACTTGTTAAATCTGGTTGTAAAGCGGTTCCTGAAGTCTTCACCCCATCTGCAAGACATCCTGAAAATGGCCAGGAAACTTTGCATGCGCTTCAGCCACTCGTATACTACAAAGCACACCCTCCTTGAGCTGCAGTGGCAAAACGGCATCTCCCAACAGAGGCTGATATGCAACGTTTCCACCTGTTGGAATTCCACCCTCCATATGTTGGATCGATTTTAAAAACAGAGAAAGGCCATAAACGATTTTTTGATGATACAGGCGGACAGAGATACTCCCCTGTGTAACTTCGATGTCAGCCACTGGCAGCTCATGTGTGACACCTGCCGTTTGCTTGGGCCCTCTGAGGAGGCCACTTTTTTTTGTCAGTCGCCAGGAGTATGGGATGAACAACATCATTCCACTGCTTCATGTCCTGGAACAGATGGTGGTAACAATGGCTGGTCAGGGGACTGGAGACGTGGCGCCTAGATCTCACGGCCACACGAGCCCTGTGGGGGCTGAACTGGAGGAGGAGGAGGAGAAGGACATTGGCGCACAAGCAATGTGTAGCGAAATGGGTGGTTTTGCTACACAGGTGACAGGAGAGGAGGAGCCAGAGGAGCTACAGGGTGATGAGGAAGAGAAGGCACAGGACCCAGACACACCCTGGCAGTATGCAGTGGAGATGGAGGTAGGGAGTCCATCTGAGTCCCTCTCATAAATGGCCCGATGCATGCTCACTTGCTTGTGTAGTGACAGCCGAATTGTCACCATTCGTCAGAGAGATGGTTTCAGGCTCTCCACCTTGTTGGACCCTTGCTACCGATGCAAAATGGAGTCCTTTTTTACACCCGCTGAGAGGGAGGACAAACTGAACTACTATAGACACATCCTATGAAGTCAGTTGGCTGTTGCCTATCTGCGCCATCGCCCATCCTCACGCAAGTCTGACTTGGGGGGCCTTCTGCACTCATGTTCCACTGCCATGGCTGCTGGGGAGTAGTGTTGAGTGCAAATATTCAAAACGTGAATTTTAATCGCGAATATCGCCACTTTGAGAATTCGCAAATATTTAGAATATAGTGCTATATATTCGTATTCGCGAATAGTGTTGAATATTCTAATCGCAAATTTATCGCGTATATATTACATTGCCGATTTTCGCAATTAAGTAAACAATGACTGGAGATCACAAATTCTCAAATTTTCAAATTTATGGCAAATATTCGGCCAAAAATTAGCGAAATAACACGAATTTGAATATTGCCTATGCAAATCATCACTAGTGGGGAGGGGTGGCAGGAGAAGTACCAGCTCCATCAGCAGCAGCCTGAGTCTAGAGTAGCTTATGAGCAGCTTTCTTCACCTGCCTAGTGAAAAAAACGACTCACCAGCAGCTAGACATAGAGCAGAACCTGAACCAGCAGGTGGTGACATACTTGGAGTGCACCCTGCCAGCCGTCAGTGAAGATCCGCTGGACTACTGGACAGCCAAACTGGATTTTTGGCTGCAACTGGCTGAGTTTGCCCTGGAAAAGCTGTCCTGCCCAACCAGTAGAGTGGCATCAGAGCGGGTGTTTAGTGTGGCTGGGGCCATAGTTACCCCAAGGAGAACTCGCCTGTCCACCCTAAATGTGGAGGGACTGTCCTTTGTCAAGATGAATCAGGCGTGGATCAGCCAGGATTTCCACCCACCAATGCCTAGATCATCTATGGTGCCACACCAACACTTTGACAAAAGAGACTGGTTTCTTCTGGCTACCTGCCTCAGCTACTATTTTGATGCTGCCACCCGCCTGATGCCATACATCTGATGCCAAGTGCTCCTTCTTATACCCACCATCGTCAGCGGGTACTGTTATCGCCACCCACCTCCACACTCTGTCACTGTGTCACTCTGTGGTCTCCTGATGCTGCTGCTACCTCCACAATATATCACTTTGCCACTCTGTGGTCTCCTGATGCTGCTCTCTCCACAATATGTCATCTTGCCACTTTGTGGTCTCCTGATGCTGCTACCTCCACAATATGTCACCTTGCCACTCTGTGGTGTCCTGATGCTGCTGCTACCTTAACACTATGTCACCTTGCCACTCTGTGGCCTCCTCATGCTGCTGCTGCCACCTCCACACTGTCACCTTGCCACTCTGTGGTCTCCTAATGCTGCTGCTACCTTCACAATATGTCACCTGGCCACTCTGTGGCCTCCTCAAGCTGCTTCCACCTCCACACTTTGTCATTGGGCCACTCTGTGGTCTACTCATGCTGCTTCCACCTCACCACTATGTCATAGGGCTCTGTTGACTTCTCATGCGGTTCCCACCCTCCCCACTTCATGACTGGGCCACTACTTAGCCATTTTGGCTTGGCTGACATCATGATTTATTTGACCCTTCTTCTGATCTGTCAGAAGGAAGGAAAAATGAGACACACAATGGATCCTGTCTGTGTAGCAGCTGTAAAGCCTGTGTGGTCCCATCAGAATTGGCTTATGATTTGGTAGCTAGAAGCAGGAGTGGGTACAAAACACAGAAGACATGCAAATATTCCCTTCACGTGTCACCTCTGTTTTGGATCCACTCCTCTTTTTTTGGCATTAACAATACTGATGGAATACTGGCCAAATGCTGACCGAGTGAAGGCAGATGCTCAACAGACAGGATCCATTTTTTGGCGGTTATTGTTCTGACGGATCAGAGGAAGGGCAAAATAATCAGTGACGTCAAGACAAACTTACTGCTGACACCCTCTCCATTCTGTCAGGCCGCTCTGCTTGTATAAGCGTTTAATAGAACAGGCTCAGCTTCTGTAGACATCTATGTGGAATCAGCTGAAGACTGTGTAAAAGGAGCGCACTTCTTCTTGACACTAACATTGACCCTGTAAGGCTGAGTTCACACTTGAGTTATTTGGTCAGTTTTGGCCCCGTGACTGCCCAAATAAGTGAAGTGTGCAGTGATTCTAAGAGCGACGCGTATCATCTGCATGTCATACGGACTCACAGTATTATTTAATTACCAAAGCAGACTCCCTATGCGTGTTACTGCAAGGCACAGTGTTCTACAGCAATATAAAGGCTCTCTACAACCAGGAAATAGCAGTTTTTTACCGAAATTCGCTGTGAATATCTTTGGATGTAACCAAATTTTTTCAAAAAAATTCAGAGAATCGGCAAATCAAATTTTTAAAAAACTCTACTGCTCACCCTTGACCTTGCAGCATTATAATAGCTAAATTTGCCTAAAATGTTCGCCATTCACAAAAGCAAATCTGAAATGCAGCAAATTGATTCCTCTAATGCCCTGAATAATTATTCTGATCACTACACACGAGCCATTCCAGGGGTGGACTAGCAAATTGGACCCTGAGAGTGATATTCTCATCACAGAGCTTTTTTACTGTCCAGTCCATCTTTGAGGTGCCATGTTTTCCGGTGGGCGGTGGTGGACCTGGTCCCAATGTAGGTGTATTTCAACACATGAACCATTTCTAGATAAAGCTGGTCTTCAGAATGTGATGTTGTCTCAGCTTCTCAGCTCATCAGGCTTTCTTTCTACCTCTGAAGACGACTCATCTCGTCTGCCGTTGTGGTTAGCCCCATTCCATTAGTGGTTTCTGAAGGCAACATCGACGGTGGTTTTACTGCATCCATTTCTGTGGTTTCTTAATACACCTGCAAGTTAGTTTACTTCTCTTGATTTTGTGGTCACGTCAGTCGTATGCGGCGCTGTCATACTCCAGGCAGATGGGTGACAAGAGCGAGCGGATTAAGGAGCGAAGAGCGCCTGCTTCCAACAGATGTTCTACCTTAAGCTATTAGGTTAAATCTCCTAAGTATGAGCTTTGTATTTAATCCTTCCCAGTAATACCAACCAAGTCATAAATTCCCAGCTGGATATCTGCTTAAAAGTTACCAACTCATTATTTTTTGTGTATTTTTCATCTAGACTTTTGTTTTCAGATCTGCCCTGCAGGGCTGTGCTATCCGTAATCTCCAACTACAGGAAGCTGAGACCTTTGCTGCTTTTTTTTTTATTACTTTGAGGTCAGGGGTGTAGCAGTATGAGCAGCTTAAAGGCTATGTACACCTTCGGAGGCAATTTTCTTTTTTATGATTGCATGTTACTCATTTTTGGCTAAAAATAATTTTTTCAATTGGCCTTTATTAAAAATATTGAGCTGTTCTGTCACAAAGTGTTAACAGTTTTTCTAACTGTTTGACTGGTACTTTCACTTTTACTTTGTGCCGGTCATCTAATAAGCCTTATCTCTAATCTACTAAGAGGTCATAAACACTTATTCAAACCATGTTCTTATCATTAAGATAAGAACTGAGATATAATGAGTGTTTATAATGTCACAGAGCAGAGATAAGGAGTCTGTCAGCTCCTGGTCTGATGGAAAAGTGAGAAAATCCAGAGGCTGCGACTAGAGAATCTCATCTCTGTACACAAAAAAAGGACGCCATATTTTTTTTATAAAAACTAACTTAAAAATGATTTTTAGCTCAAAATGAGTACAATGCAAAAATAATAAATAAAAAAATACCCCGAAAGGTGAACATAGCCTTTAAGTAGCAGAGGCACATGGACCTTGGGGCCTAAGGAGATCGAAAGGTGCCTTTAGTCTGGGGACCTATAGTACTGATTTTTGTAAAGGCTCATTAAGCCTTTGCATACGGTTGTTTTGAGGTGTCCACCTGGTGCAATGTATGGCATAATTTTCAAAGGATTTTCATATGCTATAGCACTGGTTCAGAGGTTTCTTTTTACTTTATATGAAAGCACAAGCATAAAACATGATCAAAAAAATATTCTACATACCCCCAAAAAGGTTCTGTTTTCAGCCAAATTAGGTGAAGGTTTTAGGGGGAGGTTTCAGAGGTAAGAAAGATCTAATAAAAGCAATCCGGACAAAAATTTGCAACTGTCTTTACTTGCCTAAAAGGGGTCTGAGAGGTGGGGCATAACACAGAGATTAAAGGGGTTTTCCAAGACTTTTATTCTATTTGATAGGTCTAGATCGGTCATCAGTATGTGGATAGATCATCAGTATCTGTTCGGTGGGTGTCTGACACCCAGGCCCCCCGCCAACAGGGACGGACTGGGAATTTAAAGTTGCCCTGTGCAACAGCCCACCGGGAAATTTCCCTGAAAGTTTTAGGACCAATCCACTCCTGCCCGCCTATCGCCTGTTTAAGAAGGCACTGATGCTTGCAGTAGTGCCACGGCCTTCTGCCTGCTCACCAAGCACAGCGCCGTACATAGTATTGTATAATGGCTGTGTTTGATTTTGCATCTTAGACCCCTTTACTTTAATGGGGCTGAGCTGCGCCTAGGCCATGTGACCGATGAACAGGACGTCAAATGGCCTAGGGAAAGCTGACAGGCGGGGATCAGAGTTTTGGCACTCCACCAGATACTGATGACTTATCCATACATCATCAGTAGAAAAGTTTCTAATTAAAAGTACAGATATTTCATCTATTTTATTTAATGTTTGTGTGTGAGGTTAAAAGATATCCACAGTGTTTTCCATCATAGTGACCTCTACAGCATCCAGCCCCTTTAACAGTGACCTTCACAGTACCCTGCTCCCTTAACAGTGACCTCCACAGTACCCTGCTCCCTTAACAGTGACCTCACAGTACCCTGCTCCCTTAACAGTAACCTCCACAGCAGCTTCCCATTTAATAGGGACCTCCACAGTCCCACACCCCCTTAACAGTAAACTCTACAGCACCCACTCCTTTAACAGTGGCCTCCACAGTGACCGCCCATTTTTTAGTGACCTCCACAGTGCCCCATCTCCTTAACAGTGATTTACACAATAACCCGTCCCATTAACAGTGACCTCCACAAAGCTCCTTTCCCTTAAAATAGGACCTCCACAACCCCCTATCCCTCAACAGTGACCTCTTCAGCACCCTGACCCTTAACACTGACCTCCATAGTGGACAGTCCCCTTAACTGTGACCTCCACGTTCCTGCCCCCTTATGAGACTTCCAGAGTGCCCGCCACTTTAACAGTACCTCACTCCCTTAACAGTGACCTCCACAGTACTCTGCTGCCTTAACAATGACCCCCACAGAGACTGTCCCTTTAATAGCAACCTTCACAATCCCCTGCACCCTTAACAGTAACCTCCACAGTGCTCACCCTTTTTAAAGTGACCTCCACAGCATCCCGCCGCCTTAACAGTGACCTCTATAGTACCCTGCCCCTTAACACTGACCTCTATAGCAGACCATTCCCTTAACTGTGCCCTCCACTGTTCCCTGCCCCCTTAACAGAGACCTCCACAGCACTCACCCCTTTAAATGTGACTGCCACAGTACCCCACTACCTTAACAGTGACCTCAACAGTACCCCGCTGCCTTAAAAGTGACCCCACAGTGGCTGATCCTTTAACAGTGACCTCCACAGCTTCCTGCCCCCTTAACAGTGACCTCCACAGAAGCCGCCTATTTATTAGTGACCTCTACAGTACCCCATCTCTGTAACAGTGATTTCCACAATAACCCGCCCCCTTAAAAGTGACCTCTACAGCACTCTGCCCCTTAACACTGACCTGCATAGCGGACCGTCCTCTTAACTGTGACCTCCACAGCAGCCTGCCCCCTTAACTGTGACCTCCACAGCAGCCTGCCCCCTTAACTGTGACCTCCACAGCACTCTGCTCCCTTAACAGAGTCATCCACAGCGCCCTTCCCCTTTAAAGCTGACCTACAGCAGTGAAGAAAAATGGCTGGGTTGTTATGAAAACCTGGTGTAAAACTGTGTGCATGTCGAAACTGAAGGACCTGTGAGCTTCTATAGGCTGATAAGGGTCAAATGACCATGTGTATGGTAGTTGGGATATGAGGAGAAAGAACTGCAGGCTTCAATTTGCTAATGCAGGTCATGTGATGTTGCCATATTTGCATTTCTGGGAATATCTCAGAAACAGTACGTCCTAGAGAGCTGAGACCTGGTCTAAAACCTGTCCAGACACCTGATGTACCTGTGTGCCAAATTTGGTGCAGATTGGTCCAGTCATTTTGTCGCGCATAAATAACACACAGACAACAGACAGGAAGTAATTTGTATATATATAAGAGATTGGTAATTATAGGACACTATATGATGGTACAAACCGGATTCCAAAAAAGTTGGGACACTATACAAATCGTGAATAAAAACTGAATGCAATGATGTGGAGGTGCCAACTTCTAATATTTTATTCAGAATAGAACATAAATCACAGAACAAAAGTTTAAACTGAGAAAATGTACCATTTTAAGGGAAAAATATGTTGAATCCGAATTTCATGGTGTCAACAAATCCCCAAAAAGTTGGGACAAGGCCATTTTCACCACTGTGTGTCATCTCCCCTTTTTCTTACAACACTCAACAGACGTCTGGGGACCGAGGAGACCAGTTTCTCAAGTTTAGAAATAGGAATGCTCTCCCATTCTTGTCTAATACAGGCCTCTAACTGTTCAATCGTCTTGGGCCTTCTTTGTTGCACCTTCCTCTTTATGATGCGCCAAATTTTCTCTATAGGTGAAAGATCTGGACTGCAGACTGGCCATTTCAGTACCCGGATCCTTCTCCTACGCAGCCATGATGTTGTGATTGATGCAGAATGTGGTCTGGCATTATCCTGTTGAAAAATGCAGTGTCTTCCCTGAAAGAGATGACGTCTGGATGGGAGCATATGTTGTTCTAGAACCTGAATATATTTTTCTGCATTGATGGTGCCTTTCCAGACATGCAAGCTGCCCATGCCACACGCACTCATGCAACCCCATACCATCAGAGATGCAGGATTCTGAACTGAGCGTTGATAACAACTTGGGTTGTCCTTGTCCTCTTTGGTCCGGATGACATGGCGTCCCAGATTTCCAAAAAGAACTTCGAACCGTGACTCGTCTGACCACAGAACAGTCTTCCATTTTGCCACACTCCATTTTAAATGATCCCTGGCCCAGTGAAAACGCCTGAGTTGTGGATCTTGCTTAGAAATGGCTTCTTCTTTGCACTGTAGAGTTTCAGCGGGCAACGGCGGATGGCACGGTGGATTGTGTTCACTGACAATGGTTTCTGGAAGTATTCCTGAGCCCATTCAGTGATTTCCTGTACAGTAGCATTCCTGTTTGTGGTGCAGTGTCGTTTAAGGGCCCGGAGATCACGGGCATCCAGTATGGTTTTACGGCCTTGACCCTTACGCACAGAGATTGTTCCAGATTCTCTGAATCTTTGGATGATGTTATGCACAGTTGATGATGATAGATGCTAAGTCTTTGCAATTTTTCGCTGGGTAACACCTTTCTGATATTGCTCCACTATCTTTCTGTGCAACATTGTGGGAATTGGTGATCCTCTACCCATCTTGGCTTCTGAGAGACACTGCCACTCTGAGAAGCTCTTTTTATACCCAATCATGTTGCCAATTGACCTAATTAGTGTTAATTGGTCTTCCAGCTCTTCGTTATGCTCAAATTTACTTTTTCCAGCCTCTTATTGCTACTTGTCCCAACTTTTTTGGGATTTGTTGACACCGTGAAAATTGGAATCAACGTATATTTTTCCTTTAAAATTATACATTTACTTGGATTAAACGTTTGATCTGTCATCTACGTTCTATTACAAATAAAATATTGACATTTGCCATCTCCACATCATTGCATTCAGTTTTTATTCACAATTTGTTTAGTGTCCCAACTTTTTTGGAATCCGGTTTGTATTATTTACCATGATATGGTGGTATATGTGCAATGTATCATCTTGGTGCAGTATAATGGATTTGTTTTATGCATTGTAATGGTAGTGTATTATTTTACAAGGATATGGTGATATCATTTGAGCAGTGGTTGCCGACGTTCAGCTCTAAATAACGGTATTACTTAGATATTGTATGGTGGTCTAGTTTAGTCGTCATATGGTGCTATGTGTCAGCAATTTATGGGGGTATTATCTTTTGTTTAAAAAATGCTTTAATTGTGTTAAATGTAAAGAAAATAAAAACGTAGACATATTAGGTATCGCCGTGTCCGTAACAACCTGCTCTATAAAAATACCACATGACCTACCCCTCGGGTGAACACTGTAAAAAAAAAAGACGGTGTAAAAAAAGCAATTTTTGGTAAACTTACATCACAAAAAGTGATACCAAGCAACAAAAAAGTCATATGCACCCCAAAATAGTACCAATCAAATCGTCATCTCATCCTGCAAAAAATTAGACCCTACCTAAGACAATCGCCCCAAAAAATAAAAAAAAATAGGGCTCTCAGAATATGGAGACACTGAAATATGATTTTTTTTAAATTCAAAATGCTGTTATTGTGTAAAACATAAATAAATAAATAAAAAAGTATACATATTAGGTATTGCCACATCCATAACAACCTGCTCTATAAAAATACCACATGATCTAACCTGTCAGATGAACATTGCAAATAACAAAAAATAAAAACTGTGCCTATTTTTTATCTTGCCTCACAAAAAGTGTAATATAAAGCAACCAAAAATTATATGTACCCTAAAATAGCAGCAACAAAACTGCCACCTTATCCCATAGTTTCCAAAATGGGGTCATTTTTTGGGGGAGTTTCTACTCTAGGGGTGCATCAGGGGGTCTTCAAATGTGACATGGCGTTCCTTTCCTTCTGTGCCCTGCCGTGTGGCCGTACAGCAGTTTACAACTACATATGGGGTGTTTCTGTAAACTACAGAATAAGGGCAATAAATATTGAGTTTTGTTTGCTTTGTTAGCGGAAAAAAAATTGATTAAAGGGAGTCTGTCATCAGCATTTCACGTTTGTAACCCTTCCCATAGCTTTCAAGCATGCTTACAGTTAATAAAAATGTTACCTTTAGCATCAATCCTGGACTTATGAAACCGTCAAAAAACATCTTTGTAGCATATGCAAATGAGGGCTCGCAAGTGCCCAGGGGCGGCGTTACGCTCGTAGGTGCCCTGCTAGCGCAAGCGCGGGATCTCGGCGAAACAACAAGTTAGTAGATAGGCGGTCAGAGGGAAAGGATGGGCGGGCGGAGGGAAGGAAGGGGCGGGGGGAAGTGAAGAAAAGGCTGAGCTAGCAGGGCACCTACGAGCGTAACGCCGCCCCTGGGCACTTGCGAGCCCTCATTTGCATATGCTGCAAAGATGTTTTTTGACGGTTTTATAAGTCCAGGATTGATGCTAAAGGTAACGTTTTTATTAACTGTAAGCATGCTTGAAAGCTATGGGAAGGGTTACAAACGCGAAATGCTGATGACAGACTCCCTTTAAAATGGAACATCTGCCAAAAAAGTTAAATTCTGAACTTTCATCTCCATTTTCCATTAATTCTTGTGGAAAACCTAAAGGGTTAACAAAGTTTGTAAAATTTGTTTTGAATACATTGAGGGGTGCAGTTTCTAAAACTTTGCTTCTAAACTTCAAGGTCTTCTAACGTCCCCAAAAAATAAAGTGGCATTCACAACATGATCCAAACATGAAGTAGTATGGGGAATGTAAAGTAGTAACTATTTTTGGAGTTATTATATCTATTATAAAAGTAGAGAAATAGAATTTTTTTAATTTGCAAATTTTTCCAAATTTTGGGTAAATTTTGTATTTTTTTATAAATAAAAATATATTTTTGACTCAATTTTACCACTTGTAGATAAGGAGAAAAGAGACCATCACTCGCTTGTTTAAATAATCTTGCTGTGATATATTGTCACATTCCAGTGACGCGTTTCGGCATACAATCTGCCTGTCAAACACAGTTTGACGCCGGCCCTGAGACATGTGCACCGCTACTGTACTTCAAACCGCAGTGCCGATTGATATATTGTATCAATTTTACTACTATCATGAAGTATAATATGTGACGAGAAAACAATCTCAGAATGGCCTGGATAAGTAAAAGCATTTTAAAGTTATTACCACATAAAATGACACATGTCAGATTTGCTAAAAATGGCCTGGGCGAAAGGTGAAAAATGGCTAATAAGGCGATTCGGTTATACTAGGCGTGGACTTGTATTTCTCCTGGGCACGTTTATCTTCTCCCTGGTTGCGAGCGCATCCAATCAGAGCGCCCCGCTCTTAGCCAGGGAGAAGGAGCTCAAGTTCTTGCAAGAATCGCAGCTCCTTCTCCCGCGAGAACTTGAGCTCCTTCTCCCTGGATGCACTCGCAACAAGGGAGAAGATAACCGCGCCCAGGAGAAACACCTCCTAGTATAACCACCACGCCTAGTATAACCGAGTCGCCTTATTAACATATGAGGCGCCAAAAGATACAGGGACCACAGCGGACGAACGGCGGGGGGGAGGTTTCTTTAGATAAAAAAAAGTGCCAAGACACCAGTGGGGGCCGCACTATAAGGTAGGATAATGATTAGATTAAGGATATCCAGGTGAAAGGTCCTCTTTAGGTGTAAACAGCTTTAGCGGTTAGAATGGACTGTTATAGAGCAGCACTAAGTAAGAAGAGTTTCGGTGTATGTCTGGAATCAACACAGAATCTTTCATCGGTCAAACCAATTTTGTAAAAATAGTTTTTGAAAAGAAGGATAACGTGTTCTTTTCATGCTTTTAGTAAATTGTAGGTGACTCATTAACCGTTTGTGAATGGATCCATTATAGCTGTCCAAGCCAAGTAAGAACAATACGGAGATAAAAATAGGCATTGGAGAGACAAAGTGAGAGCGGCATATAATTGACAGTTTAAAAGTTTAGCAGTATTTTGCCACATGAATTACAGCTCTCCTTATATATCACCCTGTACGGTACTCTATTATAACAGAGCTGCACACCTGCAACATTACATCACTTAGGTAGAAATTAGAGATCATTACCTTACATGCATAATTAATATAATGAGGTAGTTCTGTTGACTACTTTCTCCTGCTAGCTCAGAGGGTTTTTTAGCAGTATAATTATAATAAGTCTGTTATATTGATGTTCAGGTGAGCAACTTTTCAGTAGTTATATTATTGTACATAGGAGCAGTATTATAGTAGTTATATTCTTGTACACAGGAACAGTATTATAGTAGTTATATTCTTGTACATAGGAGGCAGTATTATAGTAGTTATATTCTTGTACATAGGAGCAGTATTATAGTAGTTATATTCTTGTACATAGGAGCAGTATTATAGTAGTTATATTCTTGTACACAGGAACAGTATTATAGTAGTTGTGTTCGAGGCCACAGTCCGTAGGATAGACGGAGGGGACCCTAACAGTGGCTGATGTGTGCCTGGAGCCACGTTACGCGGGTAGGCCTAAAAGAGGGCCCACCCTAGGTAGAGTAAAAAAGGGGACAGGAAAGAAAAAAGAAAGGGGGGGACAAGGGTGGGACGTACGAATGCGGCATGCGTGGCGGAGAGGACCCAGGAGTGGGGGGTTTAAGAGGAGTGACCTGGCCCCGCCCACAAATACAGGCTGCATGCAGCCTTAACTACTTGTGTTCGAGGCCACAGTCCGTAGGATAGACGGAGGGGACCCTAACAGTGGCTGATGTGTGCCTGGAGCCACGTTACGCGGGTAGGCCTAAAAGAGGGCAAAAAACACTGAGTAGGGAAAAGCAATGACATTTAATATACATTATAAAACCAATGCACGGAAGACTTCCCGGGTCTCTGATTGCGGATCCGGAATATACCGGGAAAAGCAGGCAGATCTCCACCTACCCATGTGATGTATGACGTGCGGAGGTGTCCTGTGTTTGGAGGCTGCAGATGCCGCTCCGATGCGGAATGCATGCCCGGTTATCGTTTTGGTGTCCACCCCCAATCCTGCGACCAGGGATCTGATGTGGGATACGAATTGCCGTGTGGAAAGAGGCTTCCCTTGGAATGGAAGTAACGGTGATTCAGGGTCCGGAGGCAAAATGGTGTTTAGGAAGTGTCGTAGCACGAGAACCGGACACCATTCGTTCTTTGACTCAAAGAAGCGAATCTGTACAGGAGGACCGGTCTGAGACGTCTTCGTGGAAGGAAGGCTTAAGACAAAGTGATCCCGGTTCCAGGATAGTTGTTCCCTCTTCAGGAAGGTCGCCCTTGGGGAAATGACAGAGAACTCTCCAGGGCGTAGGAAGCCGTAAAAGCTCAAATACATTGCCGCCTTGATAACCAGACTAATGGAAGGGCCAAAAGGATTTCCATCTAGGATTGCGGACAGCTGCCTAAAAAGTTCACCGGAGAACGGCCGTCGGGAAGGGGCCATATCCCTACTACTCTTTTCCATGCCCCTGAGCGTGGCTTTGACGGCCTGAGACACGAACACAGAGCGATACTCTGGATCTTGTAACACCAAGAAATGCTGCACCCCGGCCAGGTATAAACGGATGGTGCTGGGTGCCAATTTAAGGACGACATGACAATAGGCCATAAAGGCCATGATGTAGGGAGTGAAAGCTGTATCCCGTTGGGGATGATCCGTGGTGAACTTTGAAAACAGCTTCCAACCGGTGTGGTAGTTGCGGGCCGTGTTGATAGAAAGGGAACGATGCATGAGGTCCTTGGCCGTAGCCAGCAGGGACCTTAATCCAACATTAGGCTGCTGAAACTGGGAATCCGTGCCCCGGTCTGGTCGGCTTCTGGACATTCCTGAAAAAACGTGAGAAAATTGAACCGAGATAAAGCATCGGCCGCAGTGTTGCTAGCACCTGAAATATGGGAGCATGAAAAATGGAAGTTGTTAGTCATAGATAGCCAGACCAGTTTACGCAGGAGGGACATGATTTTTGCCGACTTAGCCCGACCCTTGGTGATGATGTCCACTAAGTCTTGACTGTCTGAAATAAACATAACACTGGAATTGGCCCAAAGGTGACCCCAGACTGTGGCAGCTGCCACAACGGAATAAAATTCCAGAAATGGAGAAGAACTAAGTGCCTGAGGATCAGTACTGATCTGAGGCGGCCAAGGACCTGCCAACCAGTGGGACCCGAATATTGCTGCGAACCCCCGGGAAGCAGCGGCATCAGAAAACACCCTAGCTGAAGATTGAGTCCAGGAAGGGACGAACAGACTGACCCCGTTCCAAGCTGAAAGGAAGTCGTTCCACATACGCAAGTCTGCCATGGCTGCCCTGTCTAAGCGGACAATGCTGTCAGGCTCGGGGGCTGCTGGGAGGAGTGAGAGCAGACGTGAAACGAAAGCCCTACCCTGGGGCATCACCCTTAAGGCGAAATTTAATCTACCCAGAATGGACTGTAATTCTACCTTGGTCAACTGGGAAGATGCTAGAGCCCCGGAAACGGCTTCACGGATTTGTGCCAACTTGTCCTCTGGTAGCCTGGCTTCCATCCTGTCAGAATCCAGGATAATGCCCAGGAAGGTGATGGAGGTGTGAGGACCAGAGGTCTTGCCCTGTGAAACGGGAATGTTTAAGGAGGAAAAAAGCTCCAGGAGGGAGTGAAGCCCTGATGGTTGACACTGTGGCTGTTCAATGAGGAGAAAGTCGTCCAAGTAGTGGATGACCGCTGGAGTACTGCCGAGTTGGGTCAGAATCCAGTGTAAAGCCTGAGCTAACTGGTTGAACAACCAAGGGCTGCTCTTAGAGCCGAAGGTCAACCGATTAGCGAAATAAAACCTGTTCTCCCATTGAATGCCATAGAATTGCCATAAATGTGGAGCGATTGGAAGTAATTTGAATGCGTCTGCGATGTCAGATTTAGACAACCAGGCGCCCTTCCCAGCCCTGAGGATGAGAGCAATGGCCTCGTCAATGGACGCATATCTCATGGCAAACTCTTCAGATGGAGTTAAAGAATTGATGCTCGGAATGACGGAATCATGAGGGGCTGAGAGGTCATAAATTAAGCGTTTTTTATTAGAATCTTTCTTTGACACAACTCCTATGGGGCTGATCCGCCACCGAGAAAAAGGAATCAGGTTGAATGGGCCCAGGAGGAACCCCTTCTCAACCTCCGAGTTCAGGAGCTCCTGAACAGCGGCAGGATCCGACCTGGCCGACTGAAGATTGTCGCACACCCAGTTAGCGTGTGGGAGCGCCACCATCCCCGTGTCAAAGCCGAAACAGAGGCCGGAAATCAAGGAATCCACAAATCCCGGAGCCGGATGATCCCGCAACAGAAAAGCCAAAAGATCGATATTGCAGTCGGCTAGTCATAGCTGTTTGGAGAACCGCTTTGGACAGGTGGACCTGGGGTGAGCCCTGAAGCAAATGGTGCAGATGTGCAGGGCCCTGCAGCCACTGAAAAGACAAGTGCCAAAGTTAAAATTATTACAAACTTGGCTGTTGCCAAGATAGACGATGGGCCTACCTAACTTGTCCATGGAGGAGGGGCTGCGAGAAACACCGGCGGGGCCGGGGATGGCCCTATCTGGTTGAGCCGTGGCTGCTTGCGGACACCACTCTGATGAATGGAAAATCGACTGGCAAGTCGAACATGAAGGGGCACGGAGACTGGCAAAATGCCGGCAAAATAACTCCATGTTGAGAGTGGCCTAGTTGACAGAAAACTGAAATTGAGTTAGTGCGGCGGCGGCTTTAGCCGAGAAGTAGCGGTGGTAGTCATAAAAAGCCGTGCCGCCGTACTTGTGCCCAAGATCAGTGACTCTGTACAAATACGTATCCAACTCCTCCCTCCGGGATGGGAAGGCGGAGCAGACCACGTCTCTATACAGGCTAAAGGCCAAAACAAACTCTGACACGGAGAGCTTGCGGTTGAGCCGGGCATCCTTGGCCTTAAGGACAACCGAGATTTCCCCCCAATCAAAGGTCTTATTGTCCGTGGTATCATGGGATGCTATCAGAATTGAAGCCAGGTTCACATCCTTTCCTGCCAAGATGTCTTTCCTGATATTATCCGGCACGAAGTGGGCAGGTGCTACCACTGGAACTGCTGGGGCCGTACCTGGAGCCGGAAGCTGAAAAGAAGGGTCGGAGAAAGGGACCACCGCCTGGGGTGTCGGCAAGGTTCTGGATTCCAAGTCCACCACCCTGGTCCTGATGTCAGCCACGGAAGAGGCGAGGGAATCTATGGTAGCCTGTAGCTGCACCAGATATTGTCGAATAGATGGGGATGAATCTTCCCCTTCTAACGGACCAGTTTCTGACATCAACAGCCTGTATAGTTCGGCTTTTCGTGCCGATGCTGGATGCCTGATGCCCCTTCTGTGCAATTCAGCGACAAGCTTTGGCACGGTCCATCTCCTGAGGGACTCTGGGCCGCCTTGACCAGAGACCGAGGTACCCGGAAGGGACAAAGTGTCGTCCACGTCTGACACCTGAGACATAGTTCGGAAAACCTTGAAGACCTTACGTAGGGCCTGAAATTTAAGAACAAAACATGGCAGCTGGAGAGGACACGAGAACTGTGTTCCGTATTAACTAAGCTCACGAGAAAACGAAACTGGGAACGTACCTGTCTGTAGACTCGACACCCTTGCCTTACCGCCTGCGACTTGACGGATGAGACCTGACTTGCCCTGTGGACTGGAAAAGTCAGGAGCCGGCGTGAGAGAGTTATGCGGGACCGAAAATAACGCCCAGATGTGGCAAAGATGGACGAAAGAACGGACGCACGCAGTGACGATGTATGGGTGACGCAGGAACCCAGCAGAGGCTCCCGAAAGCCAGCGAGCACACCGCTAAGGAGGAACGTAAAACGCCGAAGGGTGTCCAAGGTAACAGGAGGAGGAGAGATGATTACTGCAGCGAGAGAGGGGCCTGGATTCTTCCAGGCCAAGCGGAAAGGTTAGACCTGAATGCTACCAGTTGGGGAGGTGAGTCGCGCACCAGAAAGCTTCAGGCTGCGAAGACAGGGACGAGACCTGAATGCCACAGGCAAGATGGACAGGGAAGACACCTGAACGCTTTCAGACACAGATGGACAGGGAAGATACCTGAACGCTTCAGGCACAGATGGACAGGGAAGATACCTGAACGCTTCAGGCACAGATGGACGGGGAAGAAACCTGAACGCTTAAGGCACAGATGGACGGGGAAGATACCTGAACGCTTAAGGCACAGATGGACAGGGAAGATACATGAACGCTTCAGGTACAGATGGACAGGGAAGACACCTGAACGCTTTCAGGCACAGATGGACAGGGAAGATACCTGAACGTTTCAGGCACAGATGGACAGGGAAGATACCTGAACGCTTCAGGCACAGATGGACAGGGAAGATACCTGAACGCTTCAGGCACAGATGGACAGGGAAGATACCTGAACGCTTCAGGCACAGATGGACAGGGAAGATACCTGAACGCTTCAGGCACAGATGGACAGGGAAGATACCTGAACCCTTCAGGTACAGATGGACAGGGAAGACACCTGAACGCTTTCAGGCACAGATGGACAGGGAAGATACCTGAACGCTTCAGGCACAGATGGACAGGGAAGATACCTGAACGCTTCAGGCACAGATGGACAGGGAAGAGAAAAAGACACCTGAACGCCTCAGGTAAGGAAAACCACAGTACTAGCGAGTGAACTGCATAACAAGCGACGTGCAGCACCCTACCTACCTTAAAGACCCTCAGGCCCAAGAATTTCCACTCGACTGACTGGCAGGGACCCTCAGAGTGCCTGTAGGAAATAGATTTTTTTATTTTTTATTTTTTATTAATTAGAAATATGTATAGGAACCCGACCTAATACCTAATCCTGAGACGTCAGAAGGACAAGAACACGAAGCGAAGAAACCACGACTCTAAAGGAACCAAAAAAAGAACACAGATGTAGAGCATAAACTCACAAGCCACCAGGTTTTGCCGGACACGGTAAAACCAAAGAGTTTTTATCTAGTATTATTATTATTATTATTTTTATTTTTTTTCAAAAACCACAGACCTGACAAACATTGCAGATGACTTATATACAGTAAGGTGAGCTGGTGCCTACCCTATGCCCAGACTGCAAGTAACGTTTAGCTTAGTCTGAGCATAGTTTAGCGCTTGTATACGCAATGTCACAAATGACACTCAGGAGCAGGACAGCCCTTCCTCCCCAACCAGAGCGGAACAAGAAGAAGTCGCGCTGGGGGGGGGGGGGGAAACACCGTGGCCCGAGCATACGGAGCGGTGTGGCGTGTGACGTAAGGCCCCCCTCCCCCCGAGTGGAGGAGGGCGCGTGATGTCAGCCGCCGGGCTCCAGAGCGGGACCGACGGGCATGCGCATGTCCTCACGCGAGATGAGGGGCGCGCCATGGAGCCGCAGCGGACTGACTAGGAAATGGAGGGTGCACAGAACAAACAGGCACCGGAGCGGTTCGGGTGAGACGTACGAGGGGGAAACTGGGGTAGGAGCGATGGATCACATGGAGTGGCGTGCGCCACCACTTACCTGACCAGCGCGCGTACCGGAAGTGACGAGAAGTGCCGGGAACGTACGAATGCGGCATGCGTGGCGGAGAGGACCCAGGAGTGGGGGGTTTAAGAGGAGTGAACTGGCCCCGCCCACAAATACAGGCTGCATGCAGCCTTAACTACTTATATTCTTGTACACAGGAACAGTATTATAGTAGTTATATTCTTGTACATAGGAGCAGTATTATAGTAGTTATATTCTTGTACATAGGAGCAGTATTATAGTAGTTATATTCTTGTACATAGAAGCAGTATTATAGTAGTTATATTCTTGTACATAGGAGCAGTATTATAGTAGTTATATTCTTGTACACAGGAACAGTATTATAGTAGTTATATTCTTGTACACATGAACAGTATTATAGTAGTTATATTATTGTACATAGGAGCAGTATTATAGAAGTTATATTCTTGTACATAGGAGCAGTATTATAGTAGTTATATTCTTGTACATAGGTGCAGTACTATAGTAGTTATATTCTTGTACACAGGAACAGTATTACAGTAGTTATATTCTTGTACCTAGGAGCAGTATTATAGTAGTTATATTCTTGTACATAGGAGCAGTATTATAGTAGTTATATTCTTGTACATAGGAGCAGTATTATAGTAGTTATATTCTTGTACATAGGAGCAGTATTATAGTAGTTATATTCTTGTACATAGGAGCAGTATTATAGTAGTTATATTCTTGTACATAGGAGCAGTATTATAGTAGTTATATTCTTGTACATAGGAGGCAGTATTATAGTAGTTATATTCTTGTACATAGGAGCAGTATTATAGTAGTTATATTCTTGTACACAGGAACAGTATTATAGTAGTTATATTATTGTACATAGGAGCAGTATTATAGTAGTTATATTATTGTACATAGGAGCAGTATTATAGAAGTTATATTCTTGTACATAGGAGCAGTATTATAGTAGTTATATTCTTGTACATAGGTGCAGTACTATAGTAGTTATATTCTTGTACACAGGAACAGTATTACAGTAGTTATATTCTTGTACCTAGGAGCAGTATTATAGTAGTTATATTCTTGTACATAGGAGCAATATTATAGTAGTTATATTCTTGTACATAGGAGGCAGTATTGTAGTAGTTATATTCTTGTACATAGGAGCAGTATTATAGTAGTTATATTTTTGTACATAGGAGGCAGTATTATAGTAGTTATAATCTTGTACATGGGAGCAGTATTATAGTAGTTATATTCTTGTACATAGGAGCAGTATTATAGTAGTTATATTCTTGTACATAGGAGCAGTATTATAGTAGTTATATTCTTGTACATAGGAGCAGTATTATAGTAGTTATATTCTTGTACATATGAGCAGTATTATAGTAGTTATATTCCTGTACATAGGAGCAGTATTATAGTAGTTATATTCTTGTACATAGGAGCAGTATTATATAAGTTATATTCTTGTACATAGGAGCAGTATTATAGTAGTTATATTCTTGTACATAGGAGGCAGTATTATAGTAGTTATATTCTTGTACATAGGAGGCAGTATTATAGTAGTTATATTCTTGTACATAGGAGCAGTATTATAGTAGTTATATTCTTGTACATAGGAGCAGTATTATAGTAGTTATATTCTTGTACATAGGAGCAGTATTATAGTAGTTATATTCTTGTACATAGGAGCAGTATTATAGTAGTTATATTCTTGTACATAGGAGCAGTATTATAGTAGTTATATTCTTGTACATAGCAGTAGAGATGGTCTTGCGGTTCGCCCGGTGGTAGTTTTGCAGCGAACTTTGCGTGTTCGCGATTCGCTGAACATGCAAACATATGAAGATATTTGCGCCCGCCATATTATGTTATATTGTGAAGAACTTTGACCTATGACACATCCATCAGGTGGTACAGGACAGCCAATTGAGACGTTTAAGCACATGGACATACCCCTACCTTATAAATAAACCTGATCTGGCCGCCATTTTACATTCAGTGTTTTGCCAGTGTAGGGAGAGGTTGCTCTTTGGACCAGGGACAGGCTGTTAGGGACACCAAACGCTAGCTAATAGGACGGGGTCGCTCTTACCAGGGCGGGTGGTCTGTAGTTAGGCTATCAGGGCCAGAATAGCACCCCCAGCAATATCAGGGACAGTTCTTTGCCCACTCTGTCCTTCAATACCACATCATTATCTAGCCCAGGGATAGATGTTTTTTGCTTTCCCTCTGGGATTCATGGATGTGCACTGGAACCCCCCGCCGAGCACATGTTTTATTGCCTACCACATCTATGCTTTTTGCTTAACTTTAATAATTTTATTTATTTTCATTTTGAGGGATATCTTTTCCATTCACACGTCCGTAAAATGGGTCCGCATCCGTTCCGCAATTTTGCGGAACTGGTGCAGCACCATTAGTTTTCAATGGCGCCGGAATGTGCTGTCCGCAACCGCATTTTCGGATCCGCCTCCGCATTTGCGGATCCTCACTTCCGCATCTGTGCTTCCGTTTCCGCAAAAAAATTTAACATGTCCTATTCTTGTCCGCAATTGCAGTTACTCCTCAAGTTATCAGGAACAACAAGACACGTAATCTCAAGGAGCCAGGTGCAGCTGGCAAAATAGTGCGGCAATAGAGCAATCATGAGTAAAGACAGCAATCTCATGATATTGAGATATAACATGTGTGAACATGAGTAACAGTACGGGGGTAGACAGGGAGAAAGACATAAAGGGGGGAGTTGGTTATGGGAGGCCTATAGAATGTCGATCCTCGTGGGGGTCTAGAAATTACGGAATTGCTTCCAGAGAGACCATAATTTCAGGAACTGAGGTCTGGTGTGCAATTCCCAATGGGACAGTTCTTCAAATCGAAATATTCAATCCATGCTTGAATGGAGGGGGGAGAATCATTTCTCCAGAGGAGAGGAATTAATAAACGTGCCGCAGTTAAGAGCATGGTTGGGAGGTTAGACTTAGAGGGACTCAAAGAACCGTTAGGGCACCAGAATAAGATCAGTTTAGCTTCTTACTGGACTTGGGAATCACAGATCCGATTCAGCATGTTCTCTACCTGAGACCAGAAGGGGCGGATTTTGCAACAATTCCACCATATGTGGGAGAGCGAGCCAACTTCTGTTCCACACCTCCAGCACAGGTCCGAAATGTCAGGGTTTAGCCTGTGAAGAAATTCCGGCGTTTTATACCATCTCATCAGTAATTTGTAGGAGTTAGCCTGGATCTTAATACAGCGGTTAAATCCGTGAGAATGTGTGAGGATGAAAGCTTTAACAGGTTCAGATAGAGTTGTTGATAGCTCTTTCTCCCAGGCTAATAGAAACCGTAAGTCTGGAGGTGCGGAAGAAAGTAGCTCTTTATAGAACGCAGAAAGAGGCCTAGAAGGAAGGCGGGTTGAGGAGAACTTTTTGTCCAGCCAAGAGGGTTCTTCAGAAGGTCGAAACGGTTCGACAAGAAGTGCTAAGTCCTTCCGAAAGGCCATAACAGCCAGGAAAGAAGCTGCCCTGACCTGTGGAAGAGCAAAGATCCCACTCCAATCCACTACACCAGTTTCAGAAATAACGTCTCGTAGAGTGATATCAGATAGCAGGGGCCATAACCCAGATGGCTCAAGAGAGGTCGGATGTATATGGAACTGAAGGAGGTGCAAGGGGAGATGTGGGCTAGGGAAGTGAAGGTCCGAATTTCGGTATAGTTTGGCCCATTCTATTACTAGGCCCTTCCATATTGGAGAGAGGAATATATTATTAGCTGTGCATGTGCGAACCCCCACAATACTAGCTTTTCCTTATAGGTGAGTATATTACACTCCAGTTGGGAGCAGAGGTTTGACGGATGCCAAGAAAGGAGGCTAAATCCTTTGCTTAGTAGCAATGCTTTGTAATATAGGTATATATCGGGTAGACCAAAACCACTAATATAATCTTTAGTAAGGGAGCGTGGTTTAGGCTAAACAGGTCATCAGGGTTAGTTGGTATATGCCTACCTAGAAAGGGGATGGATTTGGAAGCCCAGGAGAACGTGGTGATGCGTTTGAGGTCCTCAATTGCGCGGTTGGGCATGATATGTTTAGGGCTAGTGACATGCTGTAATTCATTTTAAAATTGGAAATCAGCCCATATTCTTCAAAGAGGGCTTGAAGTCTAGGAAAGGAGGTCATGGGGTTAGAAGTTATGACCAGGAGGTCATCCGCAAAGGCGGCTGTGAGGTGGGAATGTGAGCCCACTCTAATCCCTTCTATATCTGGATCCTGTCTAATTCTAGCAAGCAGAGTCTCCATGATGATGATAAAGAGGGCCGGGGATAATGGACATCCTTGCCTTGTTCCATTGGTAATGGAGAAGGCCGGAGAGAGTGCGCCGTTGACTCTGACCCTGGCAGAGGGGGACGAGTACAGGGAGAAGATAGCAGAGAAAAAGTGATCCGGGAAGCCAAATTTCACCAGGGCCCGGGACATGAAGTGCCAACTGACCCTGTCTGCGTCTGTACTGAGGAGGGCTAGAGGCATAGAAGCTTGTCTAGCACGAGCTATCAAATGTATTAAGCGAGCCGTATTCTCGCTCCTCTGTCTGCCAGAGACAAAGCCAACTTGTTCTCTATTGATAATATCGGGGAGGACAGCTTGCATCCTTTAGGCTAAGATTTCACATCCGTGTTCAATAGGGAGATTGGACGGTAGCTGCCGCAACTTAGAGGGTCTTTGTTTTTCTTATGGATGACCGTTATATGGGCCGAAAGCGATTGAAGGGGACGGAACCTCCTGTGAGCAAAAAATTGCAAAGGGTTTTAAACTGGGGGACTAATATATGTTTGAAGGTTTTCTAATAGAATATAGTAAAGCCGTCTGGGCCTGGACTTTTCCCGGATGATATAGTGGAGAGGACCTTAAGTATTTCAGGTTCAGTAATTGGGACTAGAAGTTGGGCATACTGCGAGGGGGTGATAGCAGGCAGCTGTATTTGTTCTGGCGTGGAATGGTCAGTGGGCATTAAGTTGTACAGATCTTTGTAGAAAGCACAGAAGGTTTTCGCTATATCTGGGGTGTTTTTGTACAGGGTGCCTCTAGCATCTTTGACAGCTTCAATGAAGGAAGGAGTTAGTACGTTGTTTTTTAACTATGGCTGACATCAGCCTGTTCCCCTTATCCCCATGGGCATAGGCACGAAACTTAGAGCGCAGGAGGAGTTTGGCTGAGGTGATATTCAAGGTTTATATAAGGTATAAGGTTATAAGGTTTGCTTGAACTTCCGAGAGCTCAGTTGCGCAGTGAAGAGCTTGAGATTGTTTGTGGGTTAGTTCAAGGGTTTCTATGCGAGAAAGGAGCGTAGTTATGGCCTGCGAACGCTGTTTCTTGAAGTAAGCCACTAGAGCAATTAGTTCTCCCCTGATAACTGCTTTATGGGTTTCCCAAATTATGGACGGGGAGGGGGGCAGAAGGATCTGGGGTGTTGTGCCTGAAGAATTTGTTTAGTGAACAGGACAACTTAGAGGCGTGGGATGGGTCTAAAATGGTAGTATCATTGATGCGCCAATTCCATTCCTTCTTTGGGAGGTCTTGTTGGGAAATGTTTAAAAAGATGGGGGCATGATCAGGGTAATATTCCCTTATTTGTTCAGGGTGGCCCTACTGAAATGTGCGTTAGAGAGGAAAAGATAATCCAGTCTGTGGTAGGAGGATTTAGCAATAGAATAGAAGGTAAAATCCCTGCCAGAGGGGTTCATCGTGCACCATACGTCTAGAACACCCAACTTCTGCAGAGCAAGTTTTAGGCATCGTAGACGGGTGTGCGTGATAGCTGACTTCTTGTTGGAGGAGTCTAATGCCGGTTCAAGAGCAACATTGAAATCACCCCCTAAAATCACCATACCATTTCTAAAGGAGGCTAATAGGGCGAGGGTCTGAACGAACCAAGCTACTTGACCCCGGTTAGGGGCATAAATATTTGCCAGAGTAACCGGTGTGTCAGCAATAGTGCCCTTCACAAACAAGTAGTGACCCTCAGGGTCTGAATTAATAACAGAGTGCTGAAATGGGAGTTGCTTGTGAATCGCTATGCTGACAACCTGGCTAGCTGAGCTGTAGGTGCTATGGAACCATTGAGAGAACCATTTGGGAGGCAAGTTGGGAATCTTACCCTTACGGAAATGGGTTTCCTGAAAGAAGGCAACCAACACTTTGTTCATCTGTAGGAGAGCTAGTACCTGGGATCTCTTGCAACCCTCGAACATTGAGAGAAGATATCATAACGGACGCCATTCTATAATGTGAGAGAAAAGCATATCATCTGAGTGGACTTCGGACGACATCTGTTGTGGGGGGGGGAGACACAAAAGGGAGGGCGGGGGGGGTACACAATTAACATGTAAAGCAAAAGTAAATACAGAACTGGTAACAAAAGCTCCACTGATCGCCTGACTTGAAAAATACCCTTTTTCATCGTGGCAACCAGCCTGGGTCTGTCAGGCGGGGGGTCCCATAGAGCTAATGAGGGCCACTGATTGGCCACCATGGTAAGGAAGGGTCAGGTAGATGGAATAGCCGGGTTAACCCTTGCTGAGTGGGATGGGAAGTGGGCAAAGCTACAGCAATAAGTAATGCAACCCTGGAACAAAAGGATAAGCCAGGCAATATAAGAGTAGGTTCCAGAACTTAGGATCACTCCTGCCCAGAAATGGACAGGTGCCTGCAGGATTACAACACGACACTCGAGTATACAGGCCAGGAAACATGGGGCCCTGAATGAGCAAGAGAGAAACCAAGAGGTAGAGCGTCATAATGGCGGTGAGTTCAGGTTTTTGCAGAGAGTGAGCTGTCATTCCTGAGTTTGGACGCTTTCCTTGTAGAGACAGGGCACCATTCTTCCGAGGTGGGAGTGGTGGTTCCTCCAGGTCAGCCGGCATCCACGAGGGGATCTCAATGGGGGTAAGTCCCAGGTGCTCCCATGCTACTTTCAAATTCGCCGGGGATCTGATGGTTACCTGTCGCCCATTTTTCATAACAGCGAGGCCAAAAGGAAATAACTACCGGAACAGGGTAGCCGTGGATTTGAAGGCTTCAAGTAGCGGGCGGAGTAGGCGCCTTTTTGCTAGTGTGGATGGAGTCAAGTCCTGGAAAAACAGGATGGGCGCACCTTCATGGGAGAGTTGATCCACTTCTCTGCTTACCCTCATGAGTGCAGCTGTGTCAACATAGCTGAGGAGACCACAAACGATGTCACGAGGTGGATCCGCGGCCTTAGAGCACGATGAATTCGCTCAATTACAATTTTCGCAGTCCTTTCCGGGCCTAGTAAACTTGCGAATATATCTTGCGCAACTTTATTCAGCGCCTCAGATGCGACCGATTCCGGCAAGCCTCAAATCCTCTGATTCTTTCTGCGGTTGCGATTTTATTGGTCTTCTATTCTTAGAAGCACATCATTAATCAGGTCAGTATGTGCTTGGATCGCATTGTAGGTTTTTTTCTTCGCGCTTAATGGCGGCGTCTTGCGAATTTTCGAGCTGTGTGACTCGGTGCCCCATGCTGCGTAGATCTTCTTTAATGTCAGCTAGATCTTTCTTTATAGGGGCTAGGGCTGAGTTAAGCACTTCGAGAAGTGCTGCCTTGGAGAAGGTATCCCCCCGTCTGCGGGACTTACAGGTGGAGGTATCAGAAGCGGTGCCAACGTCGGAATGTTCTTCCATGTCGGATAGCTGGGCTGCATTTGGCGCCATCTTGGGAGTCTCAGCAGGCCGGAGCTTTGGTTTCTTTTTCAGATATTGATCCATGTCTGGCTGTCTGGACCGAACCGAGGTGGGTTCTGGTTGGTCATTGGATCGATCTCTCCCCACTTTGCCCATCTGTGCAATGTTTTAAGGCTTAGAAAGGGGCTAAATCACCAGCAAGGTTGAGGAGCTCACAAACCAGCATCCATTCAGCTACACAGCCAGGCTCCACCTCCATATTAGTAATATTCTTGTACATAGGTGCAGTATCATAGTAGTTATATTCTTGTACATACGAGAAAGTATTATAGTAGTTATATTCTTGTACATATTAGGCAGTATTATAGTCGTTACAATATTGTACATAGTAGGCAGTATTATAGTAGTTATATTCTTGTACATAGGAGGCAGTATTATAGTAGTTATATTCTTGTACATAGGAGCAGTATTATAGTAGTTATATTCTTGTACATAGGGGGCAGTATTATAGTAGTTATATTCTTGTACATAGGAGCAGTATTATAGTAGTTATATTCTTGTACATAGGTGCAGTATCATAGTAGTTATATTCTTGTACATACGAGAAAGTATTATTGTAGTTATATTCTTGTACATAGGAGGCAGTATTATAGTAGCTATATTCTTGTACATAGGAGCAGTATTATAGCAGTTATATTCTTGTACATAGGTGCAGTATCATAGTAATTATATTCTTGTACATAAGAGGAAGTATTATAGCAGTTATTTTCTTAACCAAAATTCTTTTTATTGAGAATGGCAAATGGTCAGATAAAAGGCAGATGTCGGCATATGGCCATATGCAAATGGCACTAATGAAACAGGTACATACATTCTTGTAAACCATAATAATATGACCGAGGTCATGAGTATGCACCTTATTTAGACATTAAATGGTGAAAGAAAGGAAAAACATGGGTGGGAAGAGGGGGGGAGGGGGAAATCTTCCACATCTCTTAAAAGTTACAAAACTTTTCCCAAGGACGCCACAATTTAAGGAACTTGGAGCGTGTGCGGGTTTCCCAATGGGCCAGTTCTTCAAATCTGAACAGCTGGTCTGTTTTCTCGGTCCACATCAACATTGAAGGAGGGGAGTCATTCTTCCAGAGAAGGGGTATCAACAACCGGGCAGCAGAAAGAAGCATAGTTGGGAGGTCAGTCTTGGATGGGGTAAAGGAGTCATTAGGACACCAAAGGAGGAAAATTTTTGCATCTAGATGGACGTTAGAAGAGCAGATCTTATTGATTGTGGTCTCTATTTGGGACCAGAAGGGGCTTATTTTGCTGCATGACCACCAGAGATGCGACAGAGTTCCAACCTCTGTTCCACACCTCCAGCACTGCTCTGGAAAATCAGGGTTGAGTTTGTGCAAGAATTCTGGTGTTTTGTACCAGCACGTAAGAAGTTTAAATGAATTCTCCTGAATTTTAATGCATCGATTAAAACCATGAGAGTGAGATAAAATAAATGCTTTCTCTGGCTCGGAGAAATGGATTGAGAGCTCCTTTTCCCAAGCAGATATAAAATGCAGTGCTGGAGGGGCAGAAGAGAGCAACTCTCTGTACAGCGTTGAGAGGGTTTTTTTCGGTGTCTCTGAGACACAAAGCCTTTTAACCATCCCAGTGGACAATTCGGTAATGATGGGAGGTAATTTAAGAGCCTTGATATCCCGGCTAAATGCCCAAGTAGAAAGAAAGGAAAGGGCTTTAACTCTGGGTAGAGTGTGGATCTTGTCCCATGCCAAGTCCCCAGTTGGAGATGTAATGTCTTGTAGGGTAAGGTCAGACAGCAGGTGCCAGACTCCAGTGGGACTGAGAATGTCGGGGTGAATGTAATTCTGAAGTAGATGTAGGGGGAGGTAAGGGTTTGGGAACTTCAGGTCTCGGGATTTATATCGTTTGGCCCATTCAACTAACATGCCTTTCCAAATGGGGGAGTTATACGAGTGATTAGTGGAGCATGAGCGGATTCCCCAAAGGATAAGTTCTTCTTTATAGGTGAGCATGGCACGTTCTAATTGTACACATAGATTCGGGGGCTGATACGAAAGGAGAGAAAAGCATCTACTCAAGAGCGAAGCTGTGTAGTAAGTATGCATATCCGGCAAGCCAAAGCCCCCAAATCTTCTTTCTCTGGTCAATATGGAATATGCTATTCTAGGGGATTTGCCCGCCCACAGAAATAATGAGAACATACGTCGAATCTCTACGAAATAGGAACGGGGTAGCCAGATCGGCAATGTTTGCAATAAATACAGGAGTTTGGTACTATAAAGGCTTTGAGGTAGTTCTTCCTACCTATCCAGGAGATAAATGGGAGTTTAAGGGACTGCAGGTGCGTTCTAATCTCTTTGAGTAGGGGGGCATAGTTAAGTCCAAATAAGTCATTCTGATCAGCTGAAATGCGGATCCCCAAAAATGTTATATCATGTGAAGCCCAAGTAAAAGAGGTGGTGCACTTGAGGGCCCAGACTACAGAGGATTTGCAAGATACATTTAGAGCAAGAGACTTGCTGTAATTGATCTTGAAGTTAGAGACCCATCCAAACTCCTCAAATAGTAAATGGAGCCGTGGAAATGAAATCAAAGGGTTAGTGGTCATAATAAGCAGATCATCCGCAAATGCTGCGGTGAGATGGGTATGAGTGGCCATCTTGATGCCTTTGATATCTGGGTCTTGCCTGATCTTACATAATAGGGTCTCCATAACTATGACAAAGAGGGATGGGGATAGTGGACAACCTTGCCTTGTGCCATTAGTTATGGCAAAAGCGGGTGAAAGAGTGCCGTTGACCTTGACTCTGGCAGAGGGGGACGAGTACAATGAGAAAATAGCCGAGATAAATTAGTCCGGGAAGCCAAATTTCAACATATAATGCCAGCTAACTCTGTCGAAGGCTTTCTCCGCGTCGGTGCTGAGCAAAGCTAGCGGAGTGGATGTGCTCCGTGCCCACTTAATAAGATGAAGAAGGCGGACGGTGTTTTCGTTCCCCTGTCTGCCAGAGACAAACCCAACCTGCTCCCTATGGATGATGTCGGGGAGAATCCGTTGGATCCGCTGAGCTAAGATCTTAGCCCACCATTTTATATCCGTGTTGAGGAGGGATATTGGGCGGTAACTGCCACAATTTAGGGGGTCCTTGTTCTCTTTATGGATTATAGTAATATGGGCCGAGAGCGATTGGGGAGGGAGTTGGCCTCCGTTAAGAAGATGGTTACACATGGAGCGGAAGTGGGGGACTAGAATATCTTGGAAGGTTTTATAATAGGTGATGGAGAAGCCGTCCGGTCCAGGGCTCTTCCCTGAGGGGATAGAGGCAAGAACTTTCAAAGCTTCAGAATCTGTGATTGGGGCTACCAGATGGGCGGATTGAGGCGGGGTGACACTAGGGAGTTGTAGGGAGGAGAGAAATTTTTCCGTGGTTTCTGTGAGGGTGTTAATTGACTGACTGGAGGGGGGTGGGAGGTTATAAAGCTCCATATAGAAGGTGCTAAAAGCCTTCGCTATGTCGGGGGTAGACTTGAGGTGGGCACCTTTAGCATCCTTAATAGCAGGGATAAAGGAGTCTGAGTATTGTTTTTTAACTAGGGCTGCCATAAGTTTATTCCCTTTGTCGCCATATGCGTAGGATCTAAACTTAGAGCGGAGGAGAAGTTTGGCCGAGGTCACATTAAGTAGATTCTTAAGTTTCGCTCTTGCATCGGTAAGTTCAGCTGCACAATTAAGCGCTTGCGATCATTTGTGTACAAGTTCAAGCTACTCAATTTGGGATAATAGGGTAGCAATAGCTTGGGAGCGCTGTTTTTTAATATGTGAACAAAGGGCGATAAGTTCCCCCCGGATTACCGCTTTGTGAGTTTCCCAAATGATGGAAGGAGAAGGTAGGGCATTGTTCTGCTGGAAAAACTCGGTTAAGGAAGAGGAAAGCTTCTGGGAGTTGGTCTGATCCAAGATAAGGGTTTTATTGAGGCGCCAGTTCCATTCCTTTTTCGGAAGGGTAGACAAGGAGAAGTGCAGGAAAATTGGGGAGTGGTCCGACAGAGTGATATTATCTATCTTGGCATGTAGGAGCAGTTGGGCATGGTCTGAGGACAGGAAGAAGTGATCCAATCTATGATAGGAGGACTTGGCATGGGAGAAGAATGTATAGTCCCTACCTGAGGGGTTTACGGTGTGCCACGTGTCGAAGACACCTAATTTTTTCAAGGCAAGATTCAAGCGCCTCAAACGTACATGCGTAATGGCCGATTTCCTAGAGGAGGAGTCAAGGCTAGGGTCCAGGGACACATTGAAATCGCCTCCTAATATGACAATACCATCTTTAAAAGAGGAAAGGAACGATAGGGTCTGAATCAGCCATGGGACCTGGCCTCTGTTTGGCACGTACACATTGGCTAATGTAACCGGTGTGTCAGCAATGGTGCCCTTCACAAACAAATACCGACCCTCAGGGTCCGAAAAAGAAGCAGAAACTACAAAGGGGAGTTGTTTGTGAATGGCTATGCTGACACCCCTGCTAGCAGAGCTATGCGTACTGTGGAACCACTGCGAGAATTTTTTAGGAGGGAGTTTAGGTATCTTACCCGAGCGGAAGTGGGTTTCTTGGAAGAATGCGATGGAAACTTTGTCTTTCTGCAAAAGAGATAGGACCTGGGATCTCTTGCATGGCTCATTCAGACCTCTAACGTTGAAGGAAGATACTACAATAGAAGCCATCTTGGAACAGTGGAAAGGGATGATGCGGACAGTCGCCATATAGACCAGTCGAGTGTGGAAGAGGGAGGGGAGGACACACAGAATGGAAGGGAGACAAAGACAATAGTAAAAGAGTATCTGCAATTAAAGAAACAAAGGGTTAAATGCAGCAACCAAAACAATATTCTTGTAAATGGTGGCTCTACAGAGCGCCAGATGTTGAGATGATCCTTTCTCATAACGGCGGTCAGCCGGGATCCATCAAGCGGGGGGTCTCGTACAGCTCTCGAGGGCCAGTAAAAGGCCATCAGGGGACAAGGGTAGTGAACCTGAGTAGACGCTGGCTAAACCCCAGCTTCTGAGGAGGGGTGGGGTGGGGGGATGTAAAACTATGGAACTATAACATTAACAAGGTCCCAAGGAGACCACACAAGATAAAGTCTCGCTCGCGTTGTATCCAGGGACGACATTAGGAAGTCATCAGTGGTCACACGTCGGGTTACCATGAGGTGACTTGCCCTGGGAGAGGGCTTCAAAGCTCAGAAGAGGTCACAAAAGTACCGTGTGCTCTCAACGATGTGGAGGAAGTCCAGACTTGGCAGGAGGCCGGATCTGTCAACTTTACCCGATGAGACGAGGTTCCACTGATCCACATTTGGAGGTGAGGGTATGGGATCCCCCTGGTCAGCAGGCATCCAGGACTGGATTTCCAGAGGCGAAATACCCAGTTTATCCCAGGCAGCGTGCAAGTCCTGAGGAGTGCGTATGGTGATTTGTCGCCCATTCTTCATGACAGCCAGGCCAAACGGATAAAGCCATCTGAAATGGGTGGCCGACGCTTTAAAGGCTTCTAGCAGTGAGCGAAGAATTCTGCGTTTCGCCATCGTTGTAGGAGCTAAGTCCTGGAAGAACAAAATCGGCGAACCTTCAAATTCAAGGCGATCTGCTTCTCTTCCTGCTCTCAGCAGAGCAGCAGTGTCCACATAGCTAAGACGACATCCCTCGGTGGTTCAGCAACTTTAGGCTTGGGTCTCAGAGCTCTATGAATGCGTTTGATTATCATTTTCGCAGCTCTATCAGGACCTAGGAGATTCGCGAAAATTTAAATCGCGATTTTTTCGAGTGCTTCTGATGCGAATGTTTCAGGCAGCCCTCGGATCCGAATATTCCGTCTGCGACTACAATCTTCTTGATCTTCGATGCGAAGAAGAGCATCATTGAGCAGATCTTTATGCGAATTAAGAGCCGCACAGGTTTTTTCTTCGTGGCGAATAATCACGTCTTGCAAATTTTCCAGTGACGCCACTCGATCGCCTATGCTGCGAAGGTCTAACTTGATGTCAGCCAGATCTTGCTTCAAGGGAGCCAGAGCGGAATCGAGTACTTCTCGAAGCGCTGTTTTCGAAAGCAGCATACCTCTTTTTCGAGCTTTATAATCGTAAGTATCCGATGCGCTTCCCGCTTCCGAATATTCCTCCGCTTCCGAATGCTGAATTGCCGCCGGCGCCATCTTGGGAGTCTCGGCAGCACGGCCCTTGAGCTGTTTCTTCAAGAATTGCTCCATGTCAGGCTGTTTGGAGCGGACCGGAGTAGGTTCTGCAGGGTCCTTGGTGCGGTCTCTCCCCACTTTGCCCATTTGTGCTGATAAAAGGGTTCTTTAGATGGGGTTAATCGCAGTTAGGTGGAGGAGCTCAGTGACAGGCAGCCATTCAGCTAGGCGGCCAAGCTCCGCCCCCCATAGCAGTTATATTCTTGTACATAGGAGCAGTATTATAGTAGTTATATTCTTGTACAGTACAGACCAAAAGTTTGGACACACCTTCTCATTCAAAGAGTTTTCTTTATTTTCATGACTATGAAGGCATCAAAACTATGAATTAGCACATGTGGAATTATATACATAACAAACAAGTGTGAAACAACTGAAAATATGTCATATTCTAGGTTCTTCAAAGTAGCCACCTTTTGCTTTGATTACTGCTTTGAACACTCTTGGCATTCTCTTGATGAGCTTCAAGAGGTAGTCCCCTGAAATGGTCTTCCAACAGTCTTGAAGGAGTTCCCAGAGATGCTTAGCACTTGTTGGCCCTTTTGCCTTCAATCTGCGGTCCAGCTCAACCCCAAACCATCTCGATTGGGTTCAGGTCCGGTGACTGTGGAGGCCAGGTCATCTGGCGCAGCACCCCTTCACTCTCCTTCATGGTCAAATAGCCCTTACTTTCAAAATTTTCCCAATTTTTCGGCTGACTGACTGACCTTCATTTCTTAAAGTAATGATGGCCACCCGTTTTTCTTTACTTAGCTGCTTTTTTCTTGCCATAATACAAATTCTAACAGTCTATTCAGTAGGACTATCAGCTGTGTATCCACCTGACTTCTCCTCAACGCAACTGATGGTCCCAACCCCATTTATAAGGCAAGAAATCCCACTTATTAAACCTGACAGGGCACACCTGTGAAGTGAAAACCATTTCAGGGGACTACCTCTTGAAGCTCATCAAGAGAATGCCAAGAGTGTGCAAAGCAGTAATCAAAGCAAATGGTGGCTACTTTGAAGAACTTAGAATATGACATATTTTCTGTTGTTTCACACTTGTTTGGTATGTATATAATTCCACATGTGTTAATTCATAGTTTTGATGCCTTCAGTGTGAATCTACAATTTTCATAGTCATAAAAATAAAGAAAACTCTTTGAATGAGAAGGTGTGTCCAAACTTTTGGTCTGTACTGTACATAGGAGCAGTATTATAGTAGCTATATTCTTGTACATAGGAGGCAGTATTATAGTAGTTATATTCTTGTACATAGGAGCAGTATTATAGTAGTTATATTCTTGTACATAGGAGGCAGTATTATAGTAGTTATATTCTTGTACATAGGAGGCAGTATTATAGTAGTTATATTCTTGTACACAGGAGCAGTATTTTAGTAGTCATAGTCTCGCACATAGGAACAGTATAATAGGAATTATATTCTTATACATAGAAGCAGTATTATAATAGTTATATTCTTGTACATAGGAGCAGTATTATAGTAGTTGTATTCTTGCACATAGGAGCAGTATTATAGTAGTTATATTCTTGTACATACAGTCAGGTCCATAAATATTGGGACATCAACACAATTCTAACATTTTTGGCTCTATACACCACCACAATGGATTTGAAATGAAACTAACAAGATTTGCTTTAACTGCAGACTGTCAGCTTTAATTTGAGGGTATTTACATCTAAATCAGGCGAACGGTGTAGGAATTACAACAGTTTGCATATGTGCCTCCCACTTGTTAAGGGACCAAAAGTAATGGGACATAATATTAATCATAAATCAAACTTTCACTTTTTAATACTTGGTTGCAAATCCTTAGCAGTCAATTACAGCCTGAAGTCTGGAACGCATAGACATCACCAGACGCTGGGTTTCATCCCTGGTGACACTCTACCAGGCCTCTACCGCAACTGTCTTCAGTTCCTGCTTGTTCTTGGGGCATTTTCCCTTCAGTTTTGTCTTCAACAAGTGAAATGCATGCTCAATCGGATTCAGGTCAGGTGATAGACTTGGCCATTGCATAACATTCCACTTCTTTCCCTTAAAAAACTCTTTGGTTGCTTTTGCAGTATGCTTTGGGTCATTGTCCATCTGCACTGTGAAGCGCTGTCCAGTGAGTTCTGAAGCATTTGGCTAAATATGAGCAGATAATATTGCCCGAAATACTTCAAAATTCATCCTGCTGCTTTTGTCAGCAGTCACATCATCAATAAATACAAGAGAACCAGTTCCATTGGCAGCCATACATGCCGACGTCATGACACTACCACCACCATGCTTCACTGATGAGGTGGTATGCTCAGGATCATGAGCAGTTCCTTTCCTTCTCCATACTCTTCTCTTCCCATCACTCTGGTACAAGTTGATCTTGGTCTCATCTGTCCATAGGATGTTGTTCCAGAACTGTGAAGGCTTTTTTAGATGTCGTTTGGCAAACTCTATTCTGGCCTTCCTGTTTTTGAGGCTCACCAATGGTTTACATCTTTTGGTGAACCCTCTGTATTCATTCTGGTGAAGTCTTCTCTTGATTGTTGACTTTGACACACATACACCTACCTCCTGGAGAGTGTTCTTGATCTGTCCAACTGTTGTGAAGGGTGTTTTCTTCACCAGGGAAAGTATTATTCGGTCATCCACCACAGTTGTTTTCCGTTGTCTTCTGGGTCTTTTGGTGTTGCTGAGCTCACCGATGCGTTCCTTCTTTTTAAGATTGTTCCAAACAGTTGTTTTGGCCACGCTTAATGTTTTTGCTATCTCTCTGATGGGTTTGTTGTGTTTTTTCAGCCTAATGATGGCTTGCTTCACTGATAGTGACAGCTCTTTGGATCTCATCTTGAGAGTTGACAGCAATAGATTCCAAATGCAAATAGCACACTTGAAATGAACTCTGGACCTTTTATCTGCTCATTGTGATTGGGATAATGAGGGAATAACACACACCTGGCCATGGAACAGCTGAGAAGCCAATTGTCCCATTACTTTTGGTCCCTTAACAAGTGGGAGGCACATATGCAAACTGTTGTAATTCCTACACCGCTCACCTGATTTGGATGTAAATACCCTCAAATTAAAGCTGACAGTCTGTAGTTAAAGCACATCTTTCATTTCAAATCCATTGTGGTGGTGTATAGAGCCAAAAATATTACAATTGTGTCAATGTCCCAATATTTATGGACCTGACTGTAGGAGGCAGTATTATAGTAGTTATATGCTTGTACATAGGAGCAGAATTGTAGTAGTTATATTCTTGTACATAGGAATACAGAATTATAGTAGCTATTTTCTTGTACATAGGAGCAGTATTATAGTAGTTATATTCTTGTACATAGGAGGCAGTATTATAGTAGTTATATTCTTGTACATAAGAGCAGTATTATAGTAGTTATATTCTTGTACATAGGAAGCAGTTTTATAGTAGTTATATTCTTGTACATAGGAGCGGTATTATAGTAGTTATATTCTTGTACATAGGAGGCAGTATTATAGTAGTTATATTCTGTACATAGGAGCAGTATTATAGTAGTTATATTCCTGTACATAGGAGCAGTATTATAGTAGTTATATTCTTGTACATAGGAGCAGTATTATAGTAGTTATATTCTTGTACATAGGAGCAGTATTATAGTAGTTATATTCCTGTACATAGGAGGCAGTATTATAGTAGTTATATTCTTGTACATAGGAGGCAGTATTATAGTAGTTATATTCTTGTACATAGGAGCAGTATTATAGCAGTTATATTCTTGTACATAGGAGGCAGTATTATAGTAGTTATATTCTTGTATATAGGAGCAGTATTATAGTAGTTATATTCTTGTACATATAGAGCAGTATTATAGTAGTTATATTCTTGTACATAGGAGCAGTATTATAGTAGTTATATTCTTGTACATAGGAGGCAGTATTATAGTAGTTATACAGTCAAGTCACAGTATTATTACCACTTCCTTCTTTCAACACTGGCAGCACTTAGATCATGAAAGAAGTCATGTGTAGTGAGCTGGCTTGTTTGGTATATAAGATGTGTTATAAACTGTCTGAGCACATATCCCTCGTTGATGTCATGGGTAAAATGGGCTATTCATCATATTTGCAAAAAGCGAAGATTATTGGCTTTGGGCCAAGTGTGACAGTTTTTTTGAAATTGAATAGTTTGTGAACTTTTCACGTGCTGCTGTGGTGAAAGTGTTTTGTGAGTGGACAGATGGCACCATTGTGAATAAGCGACATGGAAAATGCGGAGAACAACGTGTTTCATTGATATGAGAGGTGAGTGTCAGCTACAAAGGTGTGTGAGGGCGGAATGACACTACAGTAGAGCAGCTAACCTCCACAATGAATCATGGGACTACCAGGCAAGTGTCTAAAACAACAGTTAAGCAAACCCTACCGCTTATAGGGTTCCGAAGCAGATGGACGATCACTGCACCTCTGCTAATGAATGTGCATTGACAAAATGGGCTTCAAATTTTGCAGTAGTATAGGAAATTGGATCTCCACTGTGTTGCGGAGCTTCACGGTATACCCTTAATATCTTCACTTAAATCCCCTTGTAGCTGAAGAAGCAGGTCAATATCCAAGAGACAATTTCCCCAGTGACTGGACGACACACAGTTTGGGAGTCAACTGACTTTACTAGGCATGCGCACCTGGTTTCAAACTGCCAACAGCCTCATTTACATACAAAACATAGATTACTATGGTACAAGGAAAAGTGGGGAGGGGAAGAGGTACAGACAAGAAAGACATTCTGTAAGTGGCTAGGTTTGCCACAATGCTCCCCCAGAACCAAGCCGGCATACACAGTCTGATCCCAACGGATCGGCTTGGGGATGTCCGGAGGAGCGCTCACAGATCACTTTTCAAGTTCAGTTTGTCTGGATAACCCGTCGGCGTTGCCATTTTGCTTCCCAGGGCGGTAGTGGATGGTAAAGTCAAAAGGCTGCAGCGCCAAACTCCAGCGCAGCAGCCGGGCATTGTCTCCTGACACCCTGTTCAGCCACACCAACGGGTTGTGATCTGGGAGTAAGGAAAAGGGTTGTCCATACAAATAGGGCTGCAGCTTTTTAAGGGCCCACACCACGGCCAGACATTCTTTTTCTATGGCGGCGTAGCTTACTTCCCGGGGTAAAAGTTTTCTGCTTAAGTAAGCCACTGGATGCTCGCCGCCATCTTCTCCGACTTGGCTCAGTACTGCCCCCAATCCAAACATAGAAGCGTCTGTGTGGACGAGAAAGCGTTTAGTTGGATCAGGGGCGGCAAGTACAGGTGAATGCACAAGAGCCGTTTTTAGTTGCTGGAATGCCTGCTCACACTCTGGGGTCCAGACTACTATCTTAGGGAGATTCTTGCGGGTCAAATCGGTGAGGGGTTTGGCCAGGGTACTGTAGTTGGGTACAAATTTACGGTAGTATCCTGCGGTACCTAGGAATGCCAGTACTTGAGTTTTGGTACGAGGGGTTGGCCATTTGGCTACAGCCTCTACCTTAGCCGGTTCGGGTTTTTGTTGGCCGCTCCCTACCCGGTGTCCTAGGTATTGGACTTCTGCCATCCCTATATGGCACTTACTGGGTTTCAGAGTTAATCCTGCCTCCCTAATACGTTCTAGTACGGCTCCTATGTGGGTCAGGTGTTCAGTCCAGGAGTGGCTGAAGATCGCTATATCATCTAGATAGGCACAAGCGTACTCCTGGAACCCATCCAATAGCCGATCCACCATCCTCTGATAAGTAACCGGAGCGTTTTTCATCCTGAATGGCATGACCTTAAACTGGTACAGGCCAAACGGGGTGACAAACGCCGACTTAGGGATGGCGTCTTCGGCTAGGGGAATCTGCCAATACCCCTTACAAAGATCTATTGTGGTGAGGTATTGGCCCCTGGCCATTTTGTCCAGGAGCTCGTCTATCCGGGGCATAGGGTAGGCATCGGATACGGTCTTATCATTAAGCCTCCGGTAGTCTACGCAGAAGCGGGTAGTCCCATCCCGCTTCGGCACCAGAACTACTGGGGAAGCCCAAGGGCTTTCAGAGTGCTCTATGACTCCTAGTTGTAGCATTTCTTCTATTTCCTTGCGCATATTATCCTTTACGGATTCAGGTATGCGGTAAGGAGGTTGGCGGAGAGGGGTCTGCCCTGGTGTTTCTACTCTGTGGGTGGCAATCGGGGTGTACCCGGGAAGATTAGAAAAAGTGGTTCCTTTTTCCCTTATTAGACTATGAGCCTGCGCCCTTTCCTGGGGACTCAGCCGTTCACCTAACTGAACCTCTTCCAGGTCCTCTTTCTGGCCCTCTTTCTCTAGGAGGTCTGGGAGAGGTAAATTGTCAAAGTCCTCTGCGGCAGAGGCGCAAATAGCGGTCACCTCTTCTATGCGCTCGTAGTAGGACTTCAGCATGTTCACATGGAGCATGCGTCTGCCCCCTGCTCCAGCGCACGGGCCGATCACATAGGTAGTATCGCAGATTTGCTCCACCACCTTGTATGGGCCCTGCCAGGAGGCCTGCAGCTTGTCATTAGGGACTGGCCGTAGGATTAACACCTTCTGCCCGACCTGAAAGCTGCGGTCCCTGGCCCCCTTATCGTAGCATCTGCGCTGTCGTTGTTGGGCCGCTTGGAGGTTAGTACGTACCGTCTGGGTCAGAGCCTCCAAGCGTTCCCTAAACTCCAGCACGTATGGGACAATAGGGGTACCATTCGTAGTTACCCCTCCCTCCCAGTGTTCTCTGATAAGGTCTAAGGGGCCCCTCACTCTCCTCCCGAACATTAATTCAAAAGGGGAGAATCCCGTGGATTCTTGGGGTACTTCCCTATAGGCAAAGAGCAAGTGGGGCAAAAACCGTTCCCAGTCTTTTTGAGTGTCTATGAACGTGCGGATCATCTGTTTAAGTGTTCCGTTAAACCGTTCACAGAGCCCGTTTGACTGGGGGTGGTAGGCGGAGTTTAAGATCGGTTTCACCCCACACACTTTCCAGAGTTGGTGGGTGACCTCTGCAGTGAACTGGGTGCCCCTATCCGATATAATCTCCTGGGGAAATCCCATACGGGAGAATATTCGCATAAGGGCATCGGCTATAGTCTCTGCATGTACGTTGGTCAACGCCACTGCCTCTGGGTATCTAGTGGCGTAGTCCACTACGGTCAAGATGTATTTCTTGCCGGAGGGACTGGGTTTCGCTAGGGGTCCTATTATGTCTACAGCTACTCGACTGAAGGGTTCTTCAATTATGGGCAGGGATCTGAGTTTGGCTTTATAGCGATCCCCTCTCTTCCCTACCCTCTGGCAGGTATCGCATGTTTGACAGTATTGTCTAATATCCTTCGAGATACCTGGCCAGAAGAAGTTCTGCGTCAGCCGATGTTTTGTTCGGCTGATTCCTAAATGCCCTGATAATGGTATATCGTGCGCGATGCGCAGCAACTCTTGTCTATACTTTCGGGGTACCACTAACTGCTTAGTGGGCACGGGTATGGACCCTGCTACTACCTTCTCTGCATAGCGGTATATGAGACCTTTGTCCCAAGCATATCTCTCTCCCTCCAACCCTCCTTGGTCCTTATTTATCCTATCTTTATATACCTGCAGGGAGGGATCTAGGGCCACCTCACTGCCAAATTCCAGGGGGGCATCCCAGGGTAGAATAGGAGGGGTGTGTGGCATATTGTTTACCTGAGCCTCAGAGTGATCGGAAGGAGCCGTGGTGCGTGCTTGCTGCCGGGTAACAACCGGGTAGGCCTCTTGGATAGTTGGTTGAGGGACAAAAGCAGAGGTGGGCTCCCCCAAGTCGTTGCCCAAAATAACATCAGCGGGCAAATCCTGCATAATTCCCACCTCCACGTTTCCATGCCCTGCCCCCCAATTCAAATGCACCTTGGCAGTGGGAACTTTGTAAATTGCTCCCCCTGCCACCCGTACAGCTACACAGTCTCCGGTGAGGGTGTGCTTAGGCACCAAATGATTTCGGACCAGGGTTAACGTGGCCCCAGAGTCACGTAATCCTTGTATATTCTTCCCCTCCATGTGTACCACCTGGCGGTGCCCTTGGCGGTTGTCTGAGGCGGCTTGTATGGGGTTTACCTCGTGTAGGATCCCCAGAGGCTCTTCTATTGAGGTGACTGTGGATGTTGGGAGCACAGATTCTCTTTGGCAGCAGTGTACTGCAGCCCGATTGGGGGGAGGAGGACCCTGGTGGTTCCAGTTCTGGCGAGGTCGGTTACGTGGGCAGTCTCTCTGGATGTGCCCCTGTTGGTTGCAGGTGTGGCAGCGGATCGGTGGTCGGGTATTGTACCTAGGAGGGTACGGGTTGTGACTCGCGGCTGGTCGTGGGTGAGCCAAGGTAGTCACTGCTGGCAGAGGGGTGGTAGATCCATACGTGGTCCGGTGTGGTGTGCGTTGATCTCGCCTGGTGTCTTGGAACTCGTCAGCTAGCTTGGCTGCCTCTGGTAGGGTACGGGGTTTTTGATCTCGTACCCAATTTTGAAGTTCTGTGGTTAGTCCATTAAAAAACTGCTCCATTACTATTAACTGGAACATCTCTTCCATAGTGGTGACCCGTGCCGCTTCCATCCACCCCTTGGCGGCTCGTTGTAGTCGGTGTGCCCATTCAGTGTGTGAGTCTTTTGTTTGTTTCTTGATGTCCCGGAATTTGAGTCGGTATGATTCAGCGGTAATGGCATACCGTGCTAGGATGGCTTGTTTCACTTTGGGATAATTCCTGATGTCTTCGTCTGGGACGGTCCGGTATGCCTCTGCGGCGCGGCCTGACAATCTACCTGCCAGCAGGGGTACTTGGTCGGCTGGGCTGATGTCGTGTAGCTGGCACAACCTTTCGAAATCCTGTAGGTATTCGTCAATATCACTTTCTCCTTCTGTGTAATTTTTAAAAGCTTGGTAGGGAATCTTAGCTTTTCCCTGGGTAGTGCTGGTGGGCGCTGGGGCTCCTTCCCCGACTCGCTGAATAGCGTTTTGCTTCGCTACAATGTACTCATGTACATCTGCTATCAGTCTTTCTAGTGTCTCCACGGAGGGGGTGTTTGGGTAAAAAGCTAACCTGCTATTGAGCTCTCTTGTAAATTCTGTTGGCTCTGTCTCCTGTGGAGTTGCCGCAGTGGTCGCTCTGTCCCCCCCCATGAGTTCGGCCACAAGAGTAGCTTTGGTTTTGTTGCTGGCTATTCTTCCCCTTGCTTCCAATTATTCCTTTAACGTAGTTCGTTTCAATGTTGCATAATTCGTCTCCATTCACCGTTCGTTCGAATGACTGCACATATTCTCTCACTCCAGTATATCCGAATGGCTGTTTCAACGAACTGCTGCTTTGCTGTGCTGCAAGGCTTGTATCCCGCCGCTTGTCACCAATTGTTGCGGAGCTTCACGGTATACCCTTAATATCTTCACTTAAATCCCCTTGTAGCTGAAGAAGCAGGTCAATATCCAAGAGACAATTTCCCCAGTGACTGGACGACACACAGTTTGGGAGTCAACTGACTTTACTAGGCATGCGCACCTGGTTTCAAACTGCCAACAGCCTCATTTACATACAATACATAGATTACTATGGTACAAGGAAAAGGGGGGAGGGAAAGAGGTACAGACAAGAAAGACATTCTGTAAGTGGCTAGGTTTGCCACACACTGATTGGCAAAGGGTTGTCTACCCCAATGAGTCATGCTTTCTGCTTCACCGAACAGATGGACATCGGCGTGTCAGGCGAGAAACATCTGAGAACAAACACCCTTTTATAATTGCTGGAAGAACACAAGCTGGTTGTGGCAGCTGGGCAATGTTTTTGTGGCATTCTCTGGGTCCACTCATCAATGTGGAAGGCACTCTTAACCGATTTGTGTATGGCTCCATCCTTACATATCACGTACACACATACATGATGATTGTTTTCCCTGGGGCAGATAGGATCTTCCAGCAAGACAAGACATGTATGCTACAAATGTCTGACTTTGGTTGGAAGAGCATAACCAAGACTTCAAACTATTTCCTGGCCCCCTAATTCCCCAGACTTGAACCCAAGTGAGCATCTCTAGGACCACCTCGATCATCATGTTTGCTCTATGGACCCTCCCCCCTGCACCCTCCAGCAACTGTAGGATGCACTGCAATCTTCAAGGTTCTACCAGGACCTTATTAAGTCACTCCCAGCCCTTCTAACTGTTGTCCATGCTGCACGTGGCAGTTACTCTGGATATTAGCTGGGGGTCATAATATTGTCACTCGACTGTGTATATTGTTGTACACATAGAGTTGTATAATATTAGTTCAGGTGTATTGTTGAACATAGAGAGCAGTATAATTGTTTTCATTTGAGTTGTTCTTATTGTCGTGGCAAAAAAGGAGCTTGCAGAATGGAGTATTTCTTGCTTTCTTCACCTTTTCGCTCATGAATATCTGCTATATTTTTTTCCCTTTTTCTCGGTATGCAGCCTGTTTTTTTAGTCAGACATAAACATTGTGATGGTGACCATTTAATTTAACCTCCCACACTAGACAATGGCATGCCACTTTAAGAAATGTTACTTTGATAGGACACCGAGAACTTGCAGTCCTCACATTTAATAATACAATTCACCTTGAGACTCGGATACTTTTATTAAGACCTGTACATGAGGGTTTTTCAATAAACCTCCTACTACACGCAGGCTCTCCACATGACAATGAAGATATTTCCCTAAGAAAAAGACAAGGAATAAGAGAAGATGACTTAATTCATTGCCACCTTATAAAAGACCAACAGGGAATCGGCTCCTGTGCGCTACTGGGCCATCTGTGATACTTAACATGGGAAATGCATCGGCATTAACTCACATTCTTAATTGGTTTTAGAAGGGCAAATATATGTCAAAGTAATTTACCTGAATTCCCCTATAAAATTTCCTATACTAGCTTGTGAGGGGTTTGCATAGACAGCGGCGGACTGAGAACTTAAAGTGTCTCTGGAAAAAATACCAAAAGTGCCCCTATTTTGTAATCAGTTTCAAATTGATGGAAGGCAGGGCCAGCAATACCATATTGTGGCAGATTATACCATCCCAACAGAGCCAAATACCACAGTCCATCACAAAATACATCCCCAGAAACTTTAACTGGCTGTCACGGACGTACTGAAACATACGGACGTCCCCTCGACAGTGGGTGACAGAAGATCTGTGAGACTGGCAACACGTGCTGTGATCTGACAGGTTTCCTTGTGGATCAATAGATGTCTGTGTTGTTTCTGATACTGTCCACTCCTCTAACCTACAGGTGTTGCTATTGTGGTCATTTAACTTTCCATATTTATAGTTGCTTTTCCCACAATGCTGTGCGGTTTATAGCTTCAGTGGTATCTGTGGTCTGCTGGTGCTTGCTTAGTTCTAAGCTGAATTCCTCTTGCTGCCATAACTACCTGAAAGTTAAGTGTTTCCTTTCCCTTTTGCATTTTGTTTTGGTTTATCTGTGTGTTGTTTTTCCCCTGCCCTTTGTTGTAGGCCTGAGGGAGACTCCTGTTCGTCCTTCCTTTCTGGAGGAACAGGTAGTCTCAGTCCTGTCACTAACGCCAGGCTCTTATAGGGTGAGTTAGGACTCTAGGTACTCCTGCGTATGAACCCCCTACCTTTGGGTCTCTTCATACTGATAGCCAGTCAGAACTGTGACTAGGGATTTGACTAGGAGGTGTCCTTCTTTATTCCCTAGCTTTTCAGGTCCTGTTCCTTGTTCCCTCTCCTTCTTCATCCAGTGTGGTGTCTCCCTCCCACACACAGGCGTGACACTGGCCGGCCATGAGGAGGGCTCAGGCGGCCCCCTGGGCATTGACCCACCCGGAAATTTCCCTGTAAGTTCTATGGCCAATCAGCCCCTGTGTATAGAGTACTGGGAGGTCCAGTGAAGGAATCAAAATGAGATCTGATGCCGGTTCGGGCCACCACCCCTTTTTCCCTACTGTGGGAGAAGTGGGACAGACTCTCGATCACTTCATCACCAATCACTCATCAAAGAAGGGCAATATGACCCTGTGGTTAGCTTAATATTGTCTGCTGAGCCACCATTAAGACAGTCCAGTTAGTAATGAATTTAGGGATCCATGCTCATGGGCTGTCTGTCCATACATCGGGCTTATAGAATTGTACACTAAATTAATGGGTCCCATCTTATAGACATGGGTCCTTTGGTTATTTTTTCTCGATTCAATTAGATTTTTTACTCCTCCCAAACAACCCAGAAAATATATGTCATGGGTCCTTTGAAAATCCTAGTGCTTAAAGTTCCCAATATTCCAGACAGAGGGCAGACAGAGATAGGATAATGCTCAGGGGACCACTGACCATATACATGTATGGGGGCCAGATGTTTTAGATGACAACTGTGTTGTCATCCCTTGGAGGTGGTGCCTTGCCACAGTTAACACCGCCCATGAGGAAGGATGATGGGACATCAGGCCCTATGAGTCTATCCTTTAACTTACAACTAACCATGTAGGAAGCTCAAGCTAAAGCTGAGGCTCACATTTAAAAAGAGGCCACAATATTTTTAATAGACTTTGAAGGCAGCCTCTTTCACAAATGAAAAAGAGGCCATAGAGTCTGGATGGTAAATTCGAAAACATTAATGGTGAAATGGTCAAATTCATGTTAGCACCATGCCTTTCACTAGAGACAAGTGAAATTCCCAAATTTCATTTTGGTTCCAATTTGATTGAATTGACAGTCAGATTTGATTTGGTCCTAATAAATTCAACCAGAATTAAAAATGTACTAATTTCTCTGAAAAGTGGCATATGACACTGTAGGGTCTCCTAGGACTATATCCAACCTCACAAGATCTTTAACACCAAGAGAGCACTAGGCTAGTTTCACGCCTGCGGTAAAGCTATTCAGCAGGCTGTTCCGGCAGAGGAACAGCCTGCTGAAGTTCACTCTATTCTACCTAGCCACATACGCCATTTGTCGTTGGAGCTCATTGACTATAATGGGATCCGACCAGTTTCTGGCATGATCGCCGGAAAAAAAACAATATGTGCTAGACCGGATATGGTGAACTCTGGCAGGCTGTTCCTCTGCCAGAACAGCCTGCCGAATAGCAAGATAGTGTAAAAGTAGCCTTAGGGACATCGAAGTGACATACATGGCTATGGGTAAAACAATGGTAGCAGTTGGTAACAAGTTTAATAACACATAGATTTTTTTAATTAAAAAAAGTTTAAAAAAAATATGCGTTTTGATCTATAAAAAGGTGGCCTCCATTTTGCGCAATTCTGATTTGCCAAAATTAGATTATTTGGGGAAATTTGTAACAAATTTGATTCGCGTTGAATAAATTCGCTCAGCTAGACCCTTAACCCATGTCCATTATGAACCTCTACTAAGTTTACCCTCTAAACAACCAGCCTGAGGGTCATGTAGACCTCAGTGCATTGCCTATGGACAAGGACTCTGGGATTCTGCAGAGAGAATATTTGAAAGATGTCACAATCTATATGAACAATGTCATAAGCATTAATAGATTCTATTTTTTTTTTAATCTTCCCAACCAATTCCAATTTATTTCATGGCAATGCTGATGAAGCGTTGTTAGCATATGACAGCCGCTCAGGCTCTGCAGTAATGTACTATGTATTATTCAGTTATGCTTTCATTGAAAAATCCATATCAATACGTCCCCGCGCCAAAATCTCTCCCCTAATAAACAGCTTTTCTGCAGCTGAATGCTTCATGTGGAATAATTTGTACTTTTAAAATGGTAAAGTGCTTACTGTATGAAATATTAAAAGCGGGGGAAAAAAATCAGAATTTCTCTTCTTTTTCACACTATTTAAAAGAGTCTGAAATATGTATGAAGACTTTAATTTGCGGAGCGCTCTGCTGACCATAGTCTACACCGTTTTATCCTGGAGTTCACCATTTGTATTTTAGGTTAGTCAAGTTTATCTAAAAGCCCTTTAAGGGGTAATTCACAAATTGAAAATGAACATCAATCAGACATCATAACGTACAATGATCAGCAACCTCCGGCACTTCAGCTGGTCTGAAACTACAACTCCTAGCATGCTCCATTCACTTCAATGGGACAGCCAAGCAAGTGTGCATGCTGGGAGTTGTAGTTTCACAACAGCCGGAGTGGCAAAGGTTGCTGACCCCTGACAATTTCTTTATAAAACCATCCCTGTAACTCACGTGGATCCAGTGATCTCCCCATTCGTTGCTTCCATTGCTCTGCTAGATTCTCTTCTGGCTGGCAGGTCCTGGGGTGTGTTCTTTCTGCTGCAGCTCTTCCCCATCACAGCTTTGGCGAGGTGTCCTTTCTGCTGCAGATCTTACCCATCACAGCTTTGGGGCGGGGTGTCCTTTCTGCTGCAGCTCTCTCCCTGTCACGGCAACTGTCACATCTTCTAACAGTGGATAGGGCTAGTAACCATTGAAAGATGGAACTGAGCATGTGCAACCAAAAGATGGAACTGAGCATGTGCGACCAAAAGATGGAACTGAGCATGTGCGACCAAAAGATGGAACTGAGCATGTGCGACCAAAAGATGGAACTGAGCATGTGCGACCAAAAGATGGAACTGAGCATGTGCGACCAAAAGATGGAATTGAGCATGTGCGACCAAAAGATGGAACTGAGCATGTGCGACCAAAAGATGGAACTGAGCATGTGCAACCAAAAGATGGAACTGAGCATGTGTGACCAAAAGATGGAATTGAGCATGTGCGACCAAAAGATGGAACTGAGCATGTGCGACCACTTCAGCAAGGTGAACAGAAAAATAAGGAAAACAGCAGGTGGAACTACACAGATACAGTTTATTGAATTACTTTTTAATTTGTAATGTTTAATTACATTCAATTACAGAAGTCTTGAGATCCAGGTGCTGGTTTGAAGAATATTTTTTGGTGGGGCATCCACTTTAATAGACAAATAATTACAAAAATATCTAGATATGCGGCAGGGCTGAATTTATCCTTTAGGTTGCTATCGAACTGTCGCTGCCTGGTTCGAACATACCCTAAATGTTCAGCAGTTTCAACAGTTTCTAAAATGTCTCTGTATTGAAAAAACATGAAATAGCAGCAGGGAGGAGAGGGAGGAGGGATGTGCAGCTGCATCTTCTCTGTCAATGAAATACCACAAATAGAGGGGAAGTTGTGGGAGGAAACGTCTGAATGGCTCATAGCACATCACACCAGGAACAGCCTATGTAGTGGGAGATGTGATGAGTTCTCCAGAGAGGAGGACCTGCACATGCTCTCCATATGATAGATGCAGGTTCTGAATGTAACATCTCCCTCTCTACTCAGAATAACCACAATTAGGTTTTGGAAATGGGTTTAGTAAGAGAATAGCCCCTTTAAGGGGGTTTACAAGACTTTTATACCGAGAACCTATCAGGACTCCGGCTGATCAGCTGTATCAGAAGGCACTGCTGTAGGCTAGCAGTAGGGCCGTGCCCTTCTTGCAGCTTAGCCTAGACCAGTGATGCTAACCTCTGGCACTCCAGCTGTGGAGAAACTACGACTCCCAGCATGCTCCTTTCATTTCTATGGAGCCAAGCAAGTGTACTTCTTGGGAGTCGTAGTTTTACCACAGGTGGAGTGCCATAGGTTAGGACTAGGCCATGTGACATCATGTTCTTGAGCCACGTGGCACAGGAGCAGCTCAGCCTTATTGAAGTGAGTGGGACTGAGCTGCAATACCAAGAATAGCCACTATACAATGTACGGTGCTGTGCTTGGTGAGCTGAGAGAAGGCCTGCATGCGCTGTTGCCTTTTCAAACTGTTGATCGGCAGGGGTCCCAGATGTTGGACCCCCAGTGATCAGATACTGATGACCTATCCAGAGGATAGTGTGCGCATCGTGGTCGTGCTGCGGCCCGCAAAATGCGGGCCGCAATGCACGAGCACAATCCGTGGGCAGCCGCAGCGGATCGCGGACCCATTCACTTGAATGGCTCCGTGATCCGGCCGTTCCGCAAAAAGATAGGACATGTTCTATCTTTTTGCGGAACAGAAGCACGGGACGAAACCCCACGGAAGCACTCCGTAGTGCTTCCGTAGGGTTCCGTTCCGTGCTTCCGTTCCGCACCATTCCACATCTCCGGATTTGCGGACCCATTGAAGAAAAATTCCCACAGAACGGCGCCCATGTATTGCGGATCCACAAATGCAGACCGCAATACGGCAACGGGGCGCACACGCCCTTGTGAAAGAGGCCTAAAAGTCTCCTAAAACCCAGCTGTGGTAGTAGCAGTTTTCTATCACTGCTATAGTGCAGACATACTGCATTGCAGTACGTCCTGCCAAAACATGGTGGGTAAAATCTTGGCCATCATATGGGCATACGGTAGATGATGTATGGCATGTCACGGGTTAAAATGTCACCTTATCGCTAACATTTAATAGAGCGTTTTTAATGCGGTCTTTTAAGAAAGCATCTTTATCATAATTCCTTGTGTGAGTAAAGTCATTCAATTACTATTCCATTCCAATTAAATGTCTTTTATGATGTAATTTTAGCAAAGGGAAAGATGATCGGCCATTAAAATTATGATTGAACGATGATTTCTTTTAATTGAAATAGATAACAAAAAAAAAATGGTCCTTGGAGATGTTTGGTTGTAAAGAATCCTGCTGGAAGTCCTTAAAGCTCTAAAGAGAGAATGTTCACTGTCTCCGGGCGGGGCTCCTCCAGTCCAGCAGCTCGAATCGAGAGGAACCGCGCTCGTGATGGCATCAGGGTGCAGGACACTGCTGGAAGCTGGAGACATAACACCTTCCTGAAAACACACTGGCTGCTGAAAACTCTAAGGCCTCTTTAAGACGGGCGTTGCCGGAAAATGTGCGGGTGCGTTGCGGGAACATGCGCGATTTTTCCGCGCGAGTGCAAAACATTGTAACGCGTGAGAAAAATCGCGCATGTTTGGTACCCAAACCCTAACTTCTTCACAGAAGTTCGGGCTTGGGATCGGGGTTGTGTAGATTGTATTATTTTCCCTTATAACATGGTTATAAGGGAAGATAATAGCATTCTGAATACAGAATGCATAGTAAACTAGCGCTGGAGGGGTTAAAAAATAAATAAATAATAATTTAACTCACCTTAGTCCACTTGATCGCGCAGCCCGGCATCTCCTTCTGTCTCCTTTGCTGAACAGGACCTATGGTGAGCATTCATTGCAGGAACAGGACCTGTGTTGACGTCACTCCGGTCATCACATGATCCATCACATGATCCATCACCATGGTAAAAGATCATGCGATGACCGGAGTGACGTCAACACAGGTCCTGTTCCTGCAATGAATGCTCACCATAGGTCCTGTTCAGCAAAGGAGACAGAAGGAGATGCCGGGCTGCGCGATCAAGTGGACTAAGGTGAGTTAAATTATTTTTTTTTTAAATTTAACCCCTCCAGCGCTATTTTACTATGTATTCTGTATTCAGAATGCTATTATTTTCCCTTATAACCATGTTATAAGGGGAAATAATAATGATCGGGTCTCCATCCCGATCGTCTCCTAGCAACCGTGCGTGAAAATCGCACCGCATCCGCACTTGCTTGCGGATGCTTGCGATTTTCACTCAACCCTATTCATTTCTATGGGGCCTGCGTTACGTGAAAAACGCACAAAGAGGAGCATGCTGCGATTTTCACGCAACGCACAAGTGATGCGTGAAAATCACCGCTCGTGTGCACAGCCCCATAGAAATGAATGGGTCAGGATTCAGTGCGGGTGCAATGCGTTCACCTCACGCATCGCATCCACGCGGAATACTTGCCCGTGTGAAAGAAGCTTAAGCGCTCATGCAAATGACTGTGCCCTTTGTTTAACGGATGCCGCCTGTGTGCCTTCTGCAATTTGCGGAACAGGAGGCCCATTGTAGAAATGCCTATTTTTGTCCGCAAAACGGACAAGAATAGGACATGCCTCATCATTTTTGCGGGGCCACGGAACGGAGCAACGGATGCGGACAGCATACAGAGTGCTGTCCGCATCTTTTGCGGACCCATCGAAATGAATGGTTCGGTATACGGATCAAAATACGGCCCGTATACGGAACGCAAAAAACTTTTGTGTGCATGAGCCCTAACACTGTGGTGGAAAAGCCATGGGTGATGTCTCCACAAGATTTCTGACTTTGGAAGTGGGAGGGTCAACAAGCAATTTTAGGCAAACATGTCAGAAACATGCAGAATATTTTAAAGGGGTTCTCCGGTCTCATTATATTGATGACCTAGTCTCAGGATCAGTTATCAGTATCAGGCCTCATGCACACGGCCGTTGTGTGGCCGTTCCGTGCATTGGGGACCGCAATTTGCGGTCCCCAATGGACGGGCAACCTCCGTGTGGCGGCCGGGACGGACTGAGACCCATTCAACTTGAATGGGTCCGTGATCCGTCCGCACCGCGAAAAAATAGAACATGTTCTATTTTTCCGCGGTGCGAAGGCACGGACAGAAAGACCACGGAAGCTCTCCGTAGTGCTTCCGTGGGGTTCCATGCCTCCGTTCTGCACCGCAGCCCCGGATTGTGGACCCATTTGAATGAATAAGTCTGCATCCGTGATGCGGGGAGCACATGGCCAGTGCCCGCATATTGTGGACCCTCTGTTTGCGGGCCGCAACAGGGCCACGGCCGGGCAACGTCAATGTGCATGAGGCCTCAGATTGGTGGGGGTCCGTGCAGTGACCCCCTGGATAGCTGGTGTAGAGGATGGAAGTGGTAGTGGCCCTGATGAATGTTCACAGTGTACTCCCTTAGGCTGGGGATGGGTGCAATGGAATTATAGTAATGAAGAAGGAGGCCAGAGTGCAACGTAGCATAGTCTTTTTTTTTACTTAAGTGCAACATAGAACTGGAAATACATAAAGCAGCAGCAGGCTTTAGTGCAATTCTAGGATATGGAGGATGGTTGGTTGGTGGCAATTCAGCACTTAAGTGATGCTGGCCTAGTGGTTGTTTGCTGATGGGTGTCTTGGCTGTAGTCCCTCCCCTTACTTGTCTGTAGATGTAGAAGTGTCAGGTCACTCTGCGTTCTGGACTCTGTAGGCTTCACTTGAAGACAATTGGAGTAGTTCTCTCTGGAGAAATCTGTAACAGGAGTGGGGTCACTGAAGTCTGCTTCTTCTCCCCTCTGTGCTGTGATAGGGAGAGAGCTGCAGCAGAAAGGGAACACCCGTGAACTGTCAGCCTGAAAAGAATCTAGCAGAGCAATTGGAGCAATGAATCTCTGGATCCATGTGAGGTCCAGGGCTGGTTCTAGCTTTGTTAGAAAGAGGTTGCCATGTTCTATGTGATGTCAGATTTTTTTTTCACATTAATCATGGCATAAGCTTTTTAATATTTTTTACACATTGTATGCCAGAGAGGTTTGCTATTAAGACTGGTGTACAAAAGTGTTAATACACTGCCTAATATGTAAAGATAATGTAGCTAAGCTGCAATACCCTACGCAACCTGTGGACAGGTGTGGTGCTGTTTTTGGAACAAAACAGCCATATGTTTATAATACTGCATAATCCCTTTAAATGAATTGTCAGACCCGAGTGATAAAATATTCAAAAATGTGTTATAACACATAGAATTAAATTAAATGCAAATTTGGAAGAATGCAAATTTAAAATGATATATATATATAGATAGTGCAGGGTTATAAAAGCACAGCTGTTCCTCCAGTAAACAGCGCCTCACCTGTCCACAGGTTGTGTATGGTATTGCAGCTCAGCCCCATACACTTCAGTAGAGTTTAGTGCAATACTAGACACAACCTGTCGACAGATGTGGTGCTGTTTTAGGAAGACGGCAGCTGTTTTTCCAATGCTGTACAACCACCTTTATTAAAGCCAGAGCCCTTAAGATAAACCTCCTGGAGCAGGCAGTGTAGATTGTGCCATATACCTCACCATGGAGCACACCTGTGAGGTTTCTGGACAGACCCTCCCACAGGGAGTCCATAGCAACCAATCACAGCACGGCTTCCATTTCTCACAGTGCGATTGTAAAATGAAAGCTGTGCTGTGATTGGTTGCTATGAACAGCAGCAAAGATAGTTTTACTTTCTGACAGTTGTGATAAATGAGGGCACGAGGAATGTGTTTTTTTATTTTTTTATTTTTTATGTAATTTATTCTTTCAAACTTGCGCTGCCGTCGCCAGTTTTTGCGCAGAAGTGCGCGGGAGTTAGCATAAGTGGGCAGGGCCTGTCATGTCCCGTAAAACAGATTTGGTGCATCCTAATCCAACAGACTTCAGATTAAGGGCTCATTCAGACGACCGTATTTATGGGTCCTCATCCGTTCCGCAATTTCTCAGAATGGGTGCGGACCCATTAATTTTAAAGGGGCTGAAAAATATGCGGAGAGCACACCGCGTGCTTTCCGCATCTGTCGTTCCGTGGCCCCGCAAAAAAATATACAGCATGTCCTATTCTTGTCGCGGACAAGAACAGGCATTTCTATCACAGGGCTGGCCATGTCTGGTCCGCAAAATCCGGAACGCACACAGCTGGTATCCTTGTTTTGCCGATCCGCAATTTGAGGACCGCAAAACACTTACGGCCACCTGAATGAGCCCTAAGACTGCTATACGCTCTATCTATCTATTTATCAAAACTGGTGTAAAGTAGAACTGGCACAGTTGCCCATAGCAACCAATCAGATTCCAGCTTTCATTTTCCCAAGGAGCCATGAAAAGTGAAAGGTGGAATCTGATTGGTTGCTATGGGCAACTGAGCCAGTTCTACTTTACACCAGTTTTGATAAATCCCCCTTTATCCTTACTGGAGTTGCCAGTAGTCCTGAAATTGCAGCGACTGTCTCAAACCTTCAGAGACCATCCTGGCAAATTTGGCTGGTCCCGGACCGGTGGGGTTTATGTAAGGAGTATATAAGAAGTCGGAGTTCTTGCGGTGCTTTGTCTGGGGGCGGCACTTAAATACCCCAAAGTATGCAATGGTGTCTCCTGCCACGCATAGCTTCTGTTGCTAAGCAACAGTCTGACCATATCTGAGTATACTGTGGTAATCCTGACATTGCCCATTATGGTACAACGCTCTTTGCTGTCTTCTACAAGAAGCGTTAAACAATTTGCCGTAACTTTGGGGTTTGGACTTGATTTGTCTTTGTGAGGAACGTTGTATACAATAAAATAACTCAGTCAGCAGACAAAACAGTCATTTATTACTCGACACGTCTCCAATAAACTGCTGTCATAAAAAATGCATGGGCATTAAGATGACGGTGCAGAGTTACTTCTACCCTTCGCATCGAAAGTCAGATTATTTGGCCTACTCCTAAAGATCGGCTCCACTGGTCGTGCTGGTATCTGGAATCGACTTCTTGTCATTAGTCTTGGCATCCTATCCATAAACTCCATGTACCTTCAGACATCCCTTATTGTAGAATGGACTGGTCCTCAGCAGGGAGCTCCACTCTGGTCCAATATGGTCACCCTGTTCCTTCAACTTTTGGTGTTTTTCTCCAAGCTATTGCCAGGGTTTCATATTGATGACCCATCCTTAGAGCGGACCATCCAAGCTATTGCCTTACAGTGGTTTCATATTGATGGCCATCCTTAGAGATGACCATCCAAGCTATTGCCTTAAAGGGGTAATGTATTGATGGCCCATCCTTAGAGCTGACCATCTAAGCTATTGCCTTACAGTGGATTCATATTGATGGCCCATCCATAGAGGAGGCCATCCAAGCTATTGCTTTACAGTGGTTTCATATTGATGGCCCATCCTTAGAGCAGACCATCCAAGCTATTGCCTCACAGGGATTTTATACTGATGGCCCTTACTTAGAGCTGACCATCCAAGCTATTGCCTTTACCAGGGTTTCATACTGATAGCCCATTCTGGGTGGGGCCAAATGCACATGTGTACTCCAAGGAAAGAGAGGAACCTATGTGCCCGATCCTTCTTTACCCCGATACATGCCATCATTGAAAAGTCAGGGCACCTCCATACACAATAGATGGTTGGCGGGTCAGGCAGTGGGTTTAGCCAGCTTTCTTTTAATTTCTGTTTTGTGACCTGTCCACCCATGTGATGACGCTGTATATTTAGTTAAATATACTGTACTTTAACGCCCTGTATTTCTTGTATCCAGGGCCGTCTTTAACGCGGGGCAAAAGGGGCAGCTGCCTCCTGAGCCCCGCTGGCCACTGGTGACGTGGGGGGCGGCGGCAGGGCACAGGGAGTTGAGTGCTTCGATTGTGAAAGTGCTCATCCCCATAGTCATCTGTATCGCCGTCCTTAGGACAGCAATACAGATGAAAGTGCTGCGGCGGGGCAGGGGAGGGAGAGGCGTCTCCCTTCCCCGTTCTTCTGATAGGCTGCAGGCACTAGGCCGGTGCAGGCGGCGCAATGACGTAATCGCGCTGCCTGAGCCGTACAGCGTGGGACACAGGCCAGAAGAGGCCTGCATCGCATCGCTGCCAGCCTGATGGAGGTAAGTATAAGTGTTTATTTTTTTTTATATGGTACTACTACTGGCACATGATTGGGGGAATCTATGGGGGCACCTGTTACTGGCACATGATTGGGGGGCATCTATGGGGGCACCTGTCACTGGCACATGATTGGGGGGCATCTATGGGGGCACCTGTTTGTCACGGCGGACGTGCACAGTTAAACAGATAACACACCAACCAGGCTCTGGACGAGAGACAGGGGAAGGGTCACCTCCTAATTTATCCCTGACCCCTTTCCCTGCAATGCTCAGCCCACAGACAAATCTTGATGGTAGATTTGCTGTGTCCACCAGCCTATACTAACAGAACCCTGAACTCCCTGAGATGGTGAAGTGGGGAGAAAGGAGCTGCCAGCTCGCACAGAACCTGGATGGGTAAGATGACATAAACAACCAAACAAGAAAAGACACTTATCTGCTGAGAGCAGGAACAACCAGCCAACCTTCCTTCCTAGCTTCCAAGACCACAATGATGAGTATAATCCGCTCAGAGCACTTTAGCTGGAGACTATTTAAACTAATGACTCCACCCAGTGCACCTGATGCGAGGCGGATCCAGCACAGCATCAAAACAAATACTAGACTCGTGCTGCAATCCTGGCTGACCTCCGCACATCGTCAGAGTGGGACATGACACTGTTACTGGCACATGATTGGGGGCATCTATGAGGGCACCTGTTACTGGCACTTGATTGGGGGCATCTATGGGGGCACCTGTTACTGGCACATGATTGGGGGGCATCTATGGGGGCACCTGTTACTGGCACATGATTGGGGGCATCTATGGGGGCACCTGTTACTGGCACTTGATTGGGGGCATCTATGGGGGCACCTGTTACTGGCACATGATTGGGGGGCATCTATGGGGGCACCTGTTACTGGCACATGATTGGGGGCAACTATGGGGGCAATTGTTACTGGCACATGATTGGGGGGCATCTATGGGGGCACTTGTTACTGGCACATCATTAGGGGCATCTATCGGGCGCTTTTACTGGCACATAATTTGGGGGCATCTATAGGGGTACATCTTACTGGCACATTATTGGGGGCATCTATAGGGGTACATATTACTGGCACATTATTGGGGGGCACTGTGGGGGCATCTATGGGGGCACTTCTTACTGGCACATTATTGGGGGCACAATGGGGGCATCTACTGAGGCCACAAAGAAGAGGTATTTTATATGGGGGGAGGAACACTTTGGGGGTTTCTACTGAGGACACAAAGAAGGGATATTTTATTTGGGGGATCTGTATAGGGGTTTTTTATACTGGGGCACATTATGGTGGGTTTTATGGGGAAGGGAAGAGAGGAGTACTATGGGCTCATCTATGGGGGGCACTAAGAATGGGGTATTTTATACTTGCAAATTACTACTGGGGGTCTATGGGGAACATGATTACTAGTATGGGCTCTATGGGAGAATTATTACTTCTGGGGCACAGTGGGGACATGTTGGGGGCACTGTAGGAGCACTATTACTACCATGTGTGCTCTAGCAGAGAATTATTCCTATTGGTGAGACTTTTGGGAGTACTATTACTGTGGGGGCACCTTGGCACAGTATCAGTTTACCACAATTATTTTTGGGGGACGTTATGTTTACACTATTAGTGTGAGGGGACAATTTGCTGGGCGCAGTTATTTTAGGGCACTGTGTGCCAATAATTATTGAAGGGGGCATTATCTGCATGGTACTACTATTATCAGGGGGTTTATCTCTTTCTGCAGTATAGTATTGGAGAGCACAGCGGCACAGTATTGGGGGCGGTAGGATGATTTGTCCAGAAGATGGGAGGATGATGGAAAAGATTTTGTTTGTCGAACTGCAGAGAAAAAAAATGGCTGAAAAATGGTGGTCTGGTCTGAAGGGAGAAGATGAGGAAAGAGAACATCTACATCAAAGAGATGTCACTGGATGTAAGAGGTATGGGGCGCTGTATTACCCTGTATGTAGGGGTGGATGGAGGGGTTAGTAGTACAGTACTATCTGCACATTGTAAAAAAAATAATCTGTAAAATACTATATATTTGTGTCAGAAGTTGTGCTTTTTTAATTTTTAGAATAATGATACAGCCATTTTATTTGATACATTTGTGCTGATTCTTTTTTTCTCTCTCTATATTAAGGGACACTATAGTCACCAGAACCACAACAGCTAAACTTCGTAGTTCTGGTGTCTATAGCATGTCTCTGCAGGAACACCTCTAGTGGCCACACATTATTAAAGTTTACTACTCTACGAGGTGTGTGGATTTTGTGGTGGAGGGCGTGATTGCATGCTAGGGTGTGGGAATGCGGAATCCAGGGGGCCCGAGTAAATTCTTGCCCAGGGTCCAATCAATATGAAAGACGGCCCTGCTTGTATCCAATTTGAGGGTTGGACCTCGAGGCCTTCAGCATATTTTTAGCTTTAATTGCAGTGTGACTAAGACTCGCACCCAGATGGGTCATTGTGGGGTCACCCCGAGCACAGCCAACACTTTGTTCACCACTGTAGTGAATGATGTTATAAAGAGCCATTGTAATCCAGGGCAGCACCCAGCACAATGTCCATCTTGTGACCCTTAAACGCTGGCCGGGCACCTCAGTAATAGCAGCTCTAACGCATTTACAACTTTTATTGAAAGTAATGAATCTAGAAACTGGTATTTGGGGGGTTAATCCATCTTAGGAGGCAATAGGGCATTGGGCTGATCATATTTTATACATGCCTATCTCTATATGTCAGACCTGGGGGGAGGGGTTGGAGTCTAGACTTGTGTGAGGGGAGTGGAATTGATTGTCCACCTCTCCCTCACCTTGCCATTTTCACCACCAGGCTGTGAACAGGATGGCTGTAATCTTCCCAAAACAGCACCACACCCGTCGACAGGTCATCTCTGGTATTGCAGATGGTTCCATTTAAGTGCATAAGGGTTGGGATGCAATACCACACACAGCCTCTGGACAAGTGTGGCGCTGTTTCTGATTCTGCACATCACCCTTTATCTAAGTTATGGCCAAGTGAGATTCATTAGATTCACCTCGTATATACGACCTGGGGGACACTGATGCTACTTTGTAGAGACTGAGCTTAGATGAAGCTTTTACAGAAGCTAGCACTTTACAGCGCTCCAGTTCTTTAGAACATATGGCAGTCCCTCTTCTTCCCACTTAAAAAAATGTCTGACGCCTGATCCCACCACTATGAGGTTTGAGGAATCTGTAGTCAGCTTCTTTTCAGGTCAAGAGTAGTCATGTATTATTACTATAAGCAGATCGCCCTCTAGTGGTGACAACAGGCAGCCAAGATTTTGACATAGCACACCATTTTAGTCGCATTGTATGTAGATAGAGTTGAGTGCCATTTGTACAGTTGGTGTGTGCCAAGTCTATGTGTACTGCTAGTGAGATAGGAGGTTATTGTATGTAGCCTTTAAAGGGATCCTGAACACAGGACCCGCCTCGTACCCCCATACATTAGACTACTCCATTAAAGGGAATGTATCACCCATATTTTTCACTAATTAAAACCAATAGCAAAACCTATTCTTTTTTCTGCTTTTATCTTCTGAGCGTAGATTTTTTAAATAATTTTTTTTGTATGTTCTATTCATGATTATAGGGGCGGCCATCTTGCCTCAGCTGCTGTTAAGAACATTTATAAATATACTTTACAGCAACCCCATGAGAAACAACAGACAGGAGATATTCCTGGGCTTTTATTGGAGAGTTTTCTGAGACATGCTCTGTGACCTGTGCAGAGATGATTGTGCAGGGAGGGGGAGTAGATAAGTTGTGACTTCGGTGTGAATCCTGTTATCTATACAGAGATTTTATCTTATTTTAACCCTACCTGTGATGATAATGAGATGACTGCTGAGAAGTGATCTGTACAGAACAGGAAGGGTCCACATTAGGCCAGTGTGACAACTGCAGGAATGTAGTTTTTTTTCGATAGATAGATAGATAGATAAATAGATAGATACTAGATAGATAGGAGATAGATAGATAGATAATAGATAGATAGATAGATAGATAGATAGATAGATAGATAGATAGATAATAGATAGATAGATAATAGATAGATAGATAGATAATAGATAGATAGATAATAGATAGATAGATAGATAGATATGATATAGATATATGATAGATAGATAGATAGATAGATAGATAGATAGATAGATAGATAGATAGATAATAGATCGATAGATAGATAATAGATAGATAATAGATAGATAGATAGATAGATAGATAGATAGATAATAGATCGATAGATAGATAATAGATAGATAATAGATAGATAGATAGATAGATAGATAGATAGATAATAGATAGATAGATAATAGATAGATAATAGATAGATAGATAGATAGATAATAGATAGATAGATGATAGATAGATAGATAGATAATAGATAGATAGATAGATAGATAGATAATAGATAGGAGATAGATAATAGATAGATAGATAGATAGATAGATAGATAGATAGATAGATAGATAATAGATAGATAATAGATAGATAGATGATAGATAGATAGATAGATAATAGATAGATAGATAGATAATAGATAGATAGATAATAGATAGATAATAGATAGATAGATAGATAGATAGATAATAGATAGATAGATGATAGATAGATAGATAGATAATAGATAGATAGATAGATAGATAGATAGATAGATAGATAGATAGATAATAGATAGGAGATAGATAATAGATAGATAGATAGATAGATAGATAATAGATAGATAGATAGATAGATAGATAGATAGATAATAGATAGATAATAGATAGATAGATGATAGATAGATAGATAATAGATAGATAGATAGATAATAGATAGATAGATAATAGATAGATAATAGATAGGAGATAGATAATAGATAGATAGATAGATAGATAGATAGATAGATAATAGATAGATAGATAGATAGATAATAGATAGATAATAGATAGATAGATAATAGATAGATAGATGATAGATAGATAGATAGATAGATAGATAGATAGATAGATAGATAGATAGATAATAGATAGGAGATAGATAATAGATAGATAGATAGATAGATAGATAGATAGATAGATAGATAGATAGATAGATAGATAGATAGATAGATAGATAGATACAGAAGATAGATGCAGTAAGATGATAGATACAGGGTGGGGGTATAGGGTAAGTTTGGGGGACGGGGACACATCCATGGTGGGGATATAGGTGTATCCATGGTATATCAGGCTCCTCTCAGTCTATGGCAGGCAGTAATATATTGTGCTGCTGTAGCCGCTGTGTTTCTGCCAATAAAGCTTTTTGATTTGATTTGATAGATAATAGATAGGAGATAGATAGATAGATAATAGATAGATAGATAATAGATAGATAGATAATAGATAGATAGATAATAGATAGATAGATAGATAGATAGATAATAGATAATAGATAGATAGATAGATAGATAGATAGATAATAGATAGATAGATAATAGATAGATAGATAATAGATAGATAGATAATAGATAGATAGATAGATAGATAGATACAGTAGATAGATAGATAGATAGATAGATAGATAGATAATAGATAGATAATAGATAGATAGATAGATAGATAGATAATAGATAGATAGATATCTTGTGATAATCCTCACCATGAGACCCCCGACTACATCTTTCTGGGGTCCCGCCCGTCATGCAGACAAGCCAGTTCATCATCATTCACAATATCAAATTTGTGAATCCATTTCTTCCCCTGTCATCCCCGTGATGGAAAATTATATGATAACTGATGACAATGACACATTTTTTATGTAAATTTGACATATCAGATCTGAATTACAACCCAATGTTCTCTGGCAGATAAAAAAAAATAAAAGAAGAAGATTAAAATGTTATTTATTTATTTTCATTTTCGTCTCAGACAACCCCCCCCCCCTTTTCTTCCCCGTCCTAAGAAAGAGAAAGCCGGATTTCCTAATGTCATGTGGGGGGATACGGGGATGTGCGATGATGTCACAGTACTGACACGTACAAGGCATCAAGATAAGAGGACAAAGCCGGGCCCGATACAGATAATTGAGGAAACAATCTGATGCTGGCTTATTAGGAACCAATCTCCCCCCCCCCCCCCCCCCCCCCCCCCCCCCCGCACTAACGACCGCTGGCTGATGAGACACTGGCTTAGTCCTTACATACAGCTGCGAGTGAGTTACTGTCACCGCCATCAGTCGCCCATTTCTAATTAGGATATGAGAGTCAATGACTCTGAAGCTAATTATTTATGACATATTTACAAGGCACTACAACTCCCAAAGGACCAGTCCTGTCTGCAGTAGTTAACCCTATAATGGTACCTAAAGCAGTTAACAACAAATTCTTCTTTGCTACATCTGTTCCTATTTACATGGGCTCAGAGGGTAGTCACCTACACAGGAAGTCAGGTGGTTGCTAGGCAACATAAAGGGACAACCTTTCAGAATGCTTTAGATGACATTGATGTTTGATGCTGGCAGTCTCTACAGAATACTGATGATCTAGGCAGAAAGTTTAAGGGGAACCAGTCACATTACCCGTGCTGTCTAATCTGCAGGTGGCTTGTTCTAGAGCAGGAGGAGCTGAGCAGATTGATATGTAGTCTTCTGGGAAAAGGTTTGGTATAACTGTTTTTATATTCCTTTTAACGTTTGCTTATTCTGGGCTTAGGAGTCCAGTGGGTGGTCTTACTTCAGCCGGAATGCGCATATATCTATATATATCTGTCAATCGCTAAGTAGGACCGCCCACTGGACTCCTAAGCCCAAAATGAGCAGATATTCGATCAATAAATGACAATTTCTACTGAAGCTTTTGCCACAAAACTAATGTTCAATCTGCTTGGCTCCTCCTGCTTATTCTGGGCTTAGGAGTCCAGTGGGCGTTTCTACATCAGCCTTTCCTAAATGAACGTACATACAAATATATCTGTCAATCACTAAGTAGGACCGCCCACTGGACTCCTGAGCCCAGCAGATAGTAAATCAATAAATGACAGTTTCCACTTAATCTTTGCCGATAAAACCATATATAGATCTGCTCAGCTCCTCCTGTTTTATAGCGTGCCGCCCACAGATCACACGCCACGTTCAACGTGACAGGTTCACTTTAAGAGGCTGTAGACATTAGACTTTTACTTGATGGACCGCACAGGTGAAGGCAGCTAAATACATCGGGGATAGTTTGAGCAGGATAAGGGCTCATGCACACGAACGTACCGTATGTGGAACCATTCATTTAAATGTGTCCGCCAAAAAGACAGAAGTTACTCCATGTGCATTCCGTTTCCGTATGTCCGTTCCGCAAAACAATAGACCGTGTCCATTTATTCTCCACATTATGGACAAGGATAGTACTGTTCTATTATGGGCCAGATGTTTCGTTCCGCAAAATACGGAATGTACGCGGATGCGGATGCGATTTTTGCTAGCCGCAAAATACATACGTCCGTGTGCATGAGCCGTAAAGAGGATTGCACAGATTGGATTTCGGTTTATTCAGTGCTTTTATTCAAGATAAGGGGCGCCAGATGTTATGGCAACCACTTCTCTCTTTCTCCTTTCCTCAAGGAGACAGAGACTGATCTGAGTGATTACAGTAAAAGATGAGTGAACCGAAGCTGACGAAGTGGAATTCTTTCCGAATTTCAGGAAAAATTTGATTTGCACCGAATGCCAATTTCCTCGCGCTTCGTGGTAACGAATCACATTTTTTCCTAAAATGGCTGCTGCATGTGTGAGGACATGGAGAAAGGAACTCTGGGAATGCGGGATCACCCATAATGCCATGCATGCAGCCAATCAGCAGCCAGCCCTGTGATGTCACAGCCCTATAAATAGCCATCTTGGATTCTGCCATTTTCCAGTGTACTTAGTGCAGGGAGAGACGTCAGCAGGCGCTAGGGAGAGTGCTAGGAAAGACTTCATTGTGCTAAAAAAACTATTTACCAGTGCAGGGCAAGATTATTCAAGGTGTAGGGAAAGGATAGGGAGGAATCATTCCACAGTATTGATGTAGAACAGGGTTCAGTAGGGGAGTTTACAGCCTGGGTAATAGGAACAATCCTATTACACCTTGCTACACTGACTGGGGATCCAAATTGCCATTATACAGCTCTGTAATTCCAGCAAACCGTTCTTGTTATTGGGGTGCAAGTGCTGTGTGATACAGCCATTACCAGGGGTTATTACAAGGAAATATTTCTACGTCTTATTTGCCCTTGTGCGGTGCAGTGATTTCTTGTAAAGCCTTTAATGATGTGTATTAGCGTAAAAGGAAAAAATATACTTGCCGCTCAGCAGTGCAGTTATCTGTTGTAAAGCCTTTTGTGGTGTGTTTTAGCGTAAAACGAAAATATATATTTGCCGCTCAGCGGTGCAGTTATTTCTTGTAAAGCCTTTTGTGACGTGTATTAGCGTAAAAATAAAAATATATATTTGCCGCTCAGCGGTGCAGTTATTTCATGTAAAGCCTTTTGTGGGGTGTTTTAATTTCCATTTTATTTATTTATTTGATATAACAGTATATCAGACAGAGAAGTGCCAGGCCCTGCACAGGGGAGTGGCAGAGGCCTAAATGTTTCTGGCGCAGGCACAGGTCACAGCAGAGAAAGGGGACATGGCAGCAGGAGTCGCAGCGAGAGGCCTGAGCTCCCGGTGTCATCTAGCGGTCGTGTCTTGACCAGCAGCCCAGCGGTTCTGGAATGATTGACTCGGTCCACCACTTCGTCCCAAGTGACATCAGACACACCCAGCCAAGAGTCGGTGGGTTCCTCTGACACGACACTTAGTTGGCATGGCCCGGGATCAGGCCCGGTGCCCCCAACTGTCTTCAACCTGCCTATGGCATTTTCAGTTCCCTCACCGCGAGAAGTATTATATGCCGTAGGCTTGGCTCCACTTTTCAGCATGGAAGAGCTACTAGAAGACGGTCAGCAGTTACTGCCTAGCCAAGATCTGGAGGAGACATCCGCTGCTTAGTAGTTATGAGGAGAGTGCCGTGAAACTGATGTTGAGAGCGGTCAGGCTCCCGACCTAGAAACGGTTGAGGAGGACACCAGTGACATGCAGACAGTACTTGATGATGTAGCTGATCGCACTTGGGAGCCGGGAGATGAAGGGGCTTCATCATCATCATGAGAAGAGGGTGGCAGCTTGCCTGTTAGGCAGCAGCGGAGCAAACAAGTCTCTAGCATGGCCAGGAGTCAGCCGGGTGGAAGCAGTGTTAGAAGCCTACCTGCCAGGGAAATAGTGGCGCACGGGTTCACGGAGGCAGCAGCAGTATCAGTCAGTCAGTGCGGAGTGTTGGGGGTAAAATCACCTAATCGGTTGTGTGGCAGTTTTTTTTAAAGCCGCCAGAGGAGGTAAACATGGCCATGTGTAGAATATGTGGGCAGAAGGTGAAGGGTGGCCAAGGTGCCAATGTTGGCACCACGGCCCTGCGTCAACATATGCATCATCACCATAAAGTGGCCTGGAAGAACCGTGGCTCCAATCAGGTGGTCTAGCCTGCCGCAGAAACCGCTGCATCACCCAGTGGCACGCACCTGGTTTCAGGCAGTCAAGGCTCCAGCACCTCAGTGTCATGGTCTTACCTTCTTGCTGTTCTCCTTCGTTTGACATGTGCTGGCGGCCATCTTGGTTTGTGGGTTTCTTGTAGCCTTCCACCCTGCGGCTCCTCCTTCCCACTGGGAGGAGCTGGATGCCTAGCTCATATATATAGGAGGTCTGTGGCTTCAGTTCCTTGCTTGGTCCTCTTGTGTACACATGCTTCTAAGACTGCTGCTGCTTCTGGTTCCTGATCCTGGCTTCGTCTGACTACCCTGCTGGTTCCTGATCCTGGCTTCGTCTGACTACCCTGCTGGTTCCTGATCCTGGCTTCGTCTGACTACCCTGCTGGTTCCTGATCCTGGCTTCGTCTGACTACCCTTCTGGTTCCTGACCTCTGGCTTCGCAAAGACTCTGCTCGGTTTCACCATCCGTTTTGGACTTTTGCTTTACAGCTTTATTTTCAATAAAGCCTTCTTATTTTCTCTTATCTCTTGTTGCACGTCTGGTTCATGGTTCCGTGACATTAGGACCAAGCCATGAATTCTGACGGTACAGGGCCATCCTCGCTACCCACGCTGGTTGCCAGACTTGATCAGCAGGATCACCTGTTGGGTCGGTTCGCTGTGGCGTTGCAAACCCTGCTTGAACGCACGGCTCATTTCGCTCCCGTTGCCGATGGGTCGGTTGTCGCTCCTGGGCTCGCTCCTACTGCCGCTCCGGTTGTTGCGCCAGAGTCTACCCCGACACCTGTTGTTGCGCCTGCGGTGTTTCGGGGTATGACCGGTTCTGCCCCTCTTCCACAGCGCTTTGGGGGAGAGCCAACTCAGTGCCGAGGTTTCCTTAACCAGGTGGGCATTTATTTCGAGTTGCTGCCACATGCCTTTCCTACTGAGAGATCAAAGGTGGGCTTCTTGATCTCGCTGCTCTCGGACAAGGCCTTGGCCTGGGCCAGCCCTTTATGGGAGAACAACAATCCGGTGGTTGCCGAGTTTTCCGGTTTTGTTGCTTCTCTTCGGAAGGTATTCGATGTGCCGGCTCGTGCTGCCTCTGCTGCGAAGCTCCTTATGTCCATCAGACAGGGTTCACGATCCGTAGCTGAATACGCCATTGAGTTTCGTACCCTGGCAGCAGAGGTGGGCTGGAATAATGAGGCTCTGGTCGCTGCTTTCTCTCATGGTCTCTCGGATGCCTTGAAGGATGAGGTTGCAGCTAAGGACCTACCAGTTGAGCTTGAGTCTCTTATTTCATTCCTGATTTTGATTGACACCAGACTCAGGGAGAGACCTTCCTTTAAGGAGAACCTGCGGAGGTCTTCTAACAGATTGGTGCCTACGTTTGCTGTCCCACCCGTGCCTCCCTCTCCTCCCACGCCTCCTGGGGATGACTTGTCTGGGGGTGAACCCATGCAGCTGGGGTTTGCTCGCCTGTCCGAGGGGGAGAGGGTACTCCGGAGACGCGAGGGCCGATGCATGTACTGTGGTCTCGGTGGGCATTTTCGGTTGGCATGTCCGAACCGTCCGGGAAAACGCTCGTACCTGAGATCCTGTCGGGGGCAGATCTTGGGTGGAGTCTCCTCGTCCCCGGTTTCCCGTGTTGACAAACCACTGATCACTGTTGTCCTCTCCTGGGTCGGGGGCTCGGTGACGACCCAGGCGTTGGTGGACTCTGGTGCTGGTGGTTTGTTCATTGATAGTGGGTTCGCTGCCGCCAATTCCATTCCTCTGCAGGCTCGAGGTTCCCCACTGGCTCTTGAGGCGATAGACGGCAGACCCCTTCTGCCGCCACACGTGACTCATGAGACCCTTCCAGTGGGGATAGCCATTGGTGCCGTTCACAGAGAGTCGGTCTGTCTCCAGGTTATTTCGTCTCCACACTACTCGGTGGTCTTGGGGTACCCCTGGCTCCAGAAGCATAATCCGACTTTCGATTGGAGATCGGTCGAGATCCTCTCGTGGTCACCACAGTGTGGGGCTAGTTGCATCCATGGGCCTGTCAAGTTGCTGTGTACTTCCTCGGACTCTCTGTTGCCTCCTGAATACGAGGAGTACCGGGATGTATTCGATAAGGTGCGCGCGGTTGCCCTACCTCCGCACCGCCCATACGATTGTGCCATAGAGTTACAATCTGGTGCCGTTCCTCCTCGTGGCAAAGTCTATCCACTGTCGGTAGCGGAGAATGAGGCCATGGAGGAGTACGTGAGGGAGGCGCTTTCACGCGGACACATTCGCAAATCTTCGTCCCCGGCAGGGGCTGGATTTTTCTTTGTGAAAAAGAAGGGCGGTGAGTTGAGGCCTTGCATCGATTACAGGGGTCTCAATCGCATCACGATCAAGAACGCTTACCCGATACCCTTGATTTCCGAGCTGTTCGATCGCCTTAAAGGGGCCACGGTCTTTACCAAACTCGACCTGAGGGCGGCATATAACCTGGTAAGGATCAAGGCGGGCGATGAGTGGAAGACCGCGTTTAACACCAGGACCGGTCATTATGAATCCTTGGTTATGCCCTTTGGGTTGTGCAATGCGCCCGCAGTCTTTCAGGAATTCATCAACGATGTTTTCCGTGACCTGTTGCAACAGTGTGTGGTGGTCTATTTGGATGACATCTTGGTATATTCTGAATCCATGGAGGTCCACATTCTGGATGTCAGACGAGTGTTGCAACGGTTACGAGAGAACAAGCTGTTCGGTAAGCTTGAGAAATGCGAATTTCACCGATCCCAGGTAACCTTCTTAGGTTACATCATTTCCGCTGAGGGGTTCTCCATGGATCCTGAGAAGGTTTCGGCTGTCTTACAGTGGCCCCAGCCCAGTGGTCTTCGTTCCCTGCAGCGCTTTTTGGGCTTCGCCAATTATTATCGGAAGTTCATCAGGGACTTTTCCATACTGGCCAAGCCTCTCACGGATCTGACCAGGAAGGGCAGTAATTCCCAGGTCTGGCCGCTCGAGGCCATCCGAGCTTTTGAGGCCCTAAAGTCCGCCTTTGTGTCGGCACCGATTCTGTCGCATCCCAACCCTGGGTTGCCCTTTGTCCTCGAGGTGGACGCGTCTGAGACGGGAGTAGGCGCCCTTCTGTCTCAGCGTAGAACACCAGAGGGTCCTCTGCTTCCTTGTGGGTTTTACTCCCGGAAACTGTCTTCCGCGGAGTGCAACTATCAGATTGGTGACAGGGAGTTATTGGCCATCGTGCAGGCCCTTAAAGAATGGAGGCACTTGCTCGAGGGTTCGGTGGTTCCGGTTCTCATCCTGACGGACCACAAGAATCTGACCTACCTTTCTGAGGCCAAGAGATTGACACCACGTCAGGCCAGATGGGCTCTGTTCTTGTCACGTTTTAATTACGTGGTCTCCTACCTACCCGGTTCCAAGAACATCAGGGCGGATGCCTTATCACGGCAGTACTCCGAGCTGTCCAGGGAGGAGTCGATTCCGACTTCGGTCATACCTCCGAATCAGATCCTGGCCGCCATTCGCACCAGCCTGACCTCTCCCCTGGGTGAGCAGATTTTGGCGGCTCAATCTGGTGCTCCCTCTGGGAGACCCAACGGCAGATGTTTTGTGCCTGAGGAGTTGCGCACTCGGTTGTTGCGTACCTACCATAACTCCAAGACCGCGGGGCATCCTGGAAAGAATCAGCTGTCCTGGGCTGTTTCACGTCTGTTCTGGTGGCCTTCCCTACGTTCCGACATCGCCGCATATGTAGCGGCATGCTCCGTTTGTGCCCAGAGTAAGTCCCCTCGGCACCTTCCGTTGGGCCTTCTGCAACCCATAGCCACCGGGGAGCGCCCATGGTCACACCTGGGGATGGATTTCATTGTGGACCTCCCTGCATCCCGAGGCCATACGGTCATTCTCATGATTGTGGATCGGTTTTCCAAAATGTGCCACTGTGTTCCTCTCAAGAAGTTACCCTCTGCACAAGAGTTGGCCACGATTTTTGCCAGGGAGGTCTTCCGGTTGCACGGTTTGCCCAAGGAGATTGTGTCGGATCGGGGGAGTCAGTTTGTGTCCAGGTTCTGGCGCGCCTTTTGCTCCCAGTTGGGGATTCATCTCTCCTTCTCCTCGGCCTACCACCCTCAGTCCAATGGGGCCGCAGAACGATCCAATCAGGCCTTGGAGCAATTCCTTCGTTGCTATGTCTCCGACCACCAAGACAATTGGGTTGACCTCCTGCCTTGGGCTGAGTTTGCCAGGAACACGGCGGTGAACTCTTCCTCTGGGACGTCTCCCTTCATGGCCAATTATGGGTTCCAACCTGCCGTGTTACCGGAGGTATTCTCTCCCCAGGATATTCCGGCTGTGGAGGATCACCTTTCCGTCCTACGTGCTTCTTGGGTACAGATCCAGAGGTCCCTTGAGGTCTCTGCGCAGCGCCAGAGACTCCAGGCTGATCGCAGACGAGCGCCTGCTCCTTCCTACCAGGTCGGAGACCGTGTATGGTTGTCCACCCGCAACCTCAACCTTCGAGTGCCCACTCCCAAGCTGGCGCCTCGCTTTGTTGGTCCCTTCCGAGTGCTTCGCAGGGTAAACCCGGTAGCCTATGCCCTTGCGCTTCCTTCTGGCATGCGGATCTCCAATGTGTTTCATGTCTCCCTGTTGAAGCCACTGGTGTGTAATCGTTTCACTTCCTCGGTTCCTCGGCCTCGTCCGGTCCAAGTGGGCAATCGTGAGGAATATGAGGTGAGCAATATCCTGGACTCACGCCTGGTCCGCGGTCGGTTGCAGTTTTTGGTCCATTGGCGTGGTTATGGTCCAGAGGAGCGTTCCTGGGTTCCCTCCGCAGATGTCCATGCTCCTGCCTTGCTCCGAGCCTTCCACGCACGCTTCCCTCAGAAACCGTTTTGTGCTCCGCGGAGGAGGGGCCCTTGAGGGGGAGGTACTGTCATGGTCTTACCTTCTTGCTGTTCTCCTTCGTTTGACATGTGCTGGCGGCCATCTTGGTTTGTGGGTTTCTTGTAGCCTTCCACCCTGCGGCTCCTCCTTCCCACTGGGAGGAGCTGGATGCCTAGCTCATATATATAGGAGGTCTGTGGCTTCAGTTCCTTGCTTGGTCCTCTTGTGTACACATGCTTCTAAGACTGCTGCTGCTTCTGGTTCCTGATCCTGGCTTCGTCTGACTACCCTGCTGGTTCCTGATCCTGGCTTCGTCTGACTACCCTGCTGGTTCCTGATCCTGGCTTCGTCTGACTACCCTGCTGGTTCCTGATCCTGGCTTCGTCTGACTACCCTTCTGGTTCCTGACCTCTGGCTTCGCAAAGACTCTGCTCGGTTTCACCATCCGTTTTGGACTTTTGCTTTACAGCTTTATTTTCAATAAAGCCTTCTTATTTTCTCTTATCTCTTGTTGCACGTCTGGTTCATGGTTCCGTGACACTCAGCCGAAGGGAGCTATCTGTACTTTCCATCATCTGCTGGTCCTGATGCTCCTCACCCTCCTACTCCTCGTCAGTCATTCTGTCAGCAATCGATCACTGAAGCGATTGCCAAGATACAACAGTATGCATGCACGCATCCAACGGCGCAAATGCTGAATGTGCTCCTGTCCAAGTTGCTGGTGCTGCAGTCCCTCCCTTTCCAAGTGGTGGGCTCTGCACCTTTCCAAGAACTGATGGCTTGTGCCGAGCCGAGGTGGAGAGTCCCAAGCCGTCATTTCTTTGCCAAAAAGGCAGTACAAGCCCAGAACAGAAGGTGGGCCAGTCCTTGGGCCTGTCGGTGTCTGCCAAAGTGCACGGCAGTGACAACGTGTGGAGCTGTCACTACGGACAGGGACAATACATGTCCTTTATGGCCCACTCGGTTAATGTGGTTCCTGCACAGCTACACCAGCAACTTTTCCAGGTGACGCCGCTTCCGCCTCCACGTTCTAACGTCGTTGGTCCACGACAATGTCCGCCTCTGCCTCCTCATCCTCCGCAGTGTCCTCAGCCTCCACTGCAGGGACAATTCACAGTGCCCCTCCAGCATACCACATATGCAGGGCACGGCGGTGTCACACGGTTCTGCACCTTGTTTGCCTGGACGAACGGAGTCACACAGGGGAATTGCTCCGTGTCCTTTAGCAAGAAATCGAATCCTGGCTTTCTCTGCAACAACAGTGACCGACAACGAGAAGAACATTGTGTCAGCGCTGCGTTAAGGAGGGATGAGCCATGCGCCCTTCATGGCACACGTGTTTAATCTGGTTGTCAAGCAGTTGCTGAAGTCTTCCACCCATCTGCAAGACATCATAAAAATGACCAGGAAACTGTGCATGCACTTCAGCCACTCGTACACTGCAAAGCACACCCTCCTTGAGAAGCAGAAAGGCATCCCCCAACATAGGCTGATATGTAACGTTTCCACCCATTGGAATTCCACCCTCCATATGTTGGACCGACTGTACGAACAGAGAAAGGCCATCAACGATTTCTTGATGATCCAAGCGGACAGGAGTACTCCCCTGTGTAACTTCGATGTCAGCCAGTGGCAGCTCATGCGTGACACCTGCCATTTGCTCAGGCCCTGTGAGGGGGCCATGTAATTTGTCAGTAACCAGGACTATGGGATGAACGATGTCATTCCGCTGCTTCATGTCTTGGAACAGATGCTGGTAAATATGGCTGGTCAGGGGACTGGAGATGTGGCGTCTAGATCCTGATTCTGCCGCCACCTCCACTCTATGTCACCTTGCCAATCTGTGGTCTCCTGATGCTGCTCCTACCACCACTCTGTTACCATTCCACTCTGTGGCCTTCTGATGCAAACGCCACCACCTCCACACTATGTCACCTGGCCATTCTGTGGTCTCTTGATGCTTCTCCTACCGCCACTCTATGTCACAGTGCCACTCTGTGGCCTCCTGATGCTGCCGTCACCTCCAAACTATGTCACCTTGCCACTCTGTTTGCTCCTCATGCTGCTCCTACCTCCACTCTATGTCACCTTGCCACTCTGTGCTCTCCTCATGCTGCCACCACCTTATTACTATGTCATAGGGCCACTATGTAGACTTCTTATGCTGTTCCCACCCTTCCCACTTCATGACTGGGCCATTATTTTGCCTTTCAGCCTGGCTGACATCATCATTTATTTGACCCTTCTTTTGATCTGTCAGAAGGAAGGAAAAATGAGACACACAATGGATCCTGTCTGTGTAGCAGCTGTAAGGCCTCTATGGTCCCGTCAGAATTGGCTTATGATTTGGTAGCCAAAAGCAGGATTGGGTACAAGACACAGAAGACATGCAAATATTCCATTCACGTATCATCTCTGTTTTGGATCCACTCCTCTTTTTTTGGGGCATTAGCAATACTGATGGATTACTGACCAAATGCTGACTGAGTGAAGGTCGGATGCTCAACAGACAGGATTCGTTTTTTGGGGGTTATTGTTCTGATGGATCAGAGGACCGGCAAAATAATCAGTGACATCAACACAAACTTACTGCTGACACCCTCTCCACTCTGTCGGGGGGCTCTACTTGTATAAGCTTTTAATAGAACAGGTTCTGTAGACATCTATGTGGAATCAGCTGACGACGGTATAAAAGGAGTGCGCTTCTTCTTGACACTAACATCAACCTGTAAGTTCATACTGTACTTGAGTTATTTGGTCAGTTTTGGCCCCGTGACCGCCCAAATAAGTGAAGTGTGCAGTGATTCTAAGAGCGACGCCTGTCATCTGCATGTCATACTGACTCACAGTATTGTTTCACTACCAGAACACACTCCCTATGCGTGTTACTGCAAGGCACAGTGTTCTACACCACTATACAGGCTCTCTGCAGCCAGGAAATAGCCGTTATTTATCGTAATTCACTGCGAATTTATTCAGATCGAAACAAATTTTTTCAAAAAAATTCGGCAAATCGGCGAATCGAATTTTTATTAAATTCGCTCATCTCTAATTACATTCTATAAATCTGTATTATGTAAAAATAATAAAATAATAATAGTAAATATAATGCAATTTTTTTTATATATTTAGTAAAATGAATACATTTAAAAGGAATGGTTCATTAGAAATTGACCTATTGTTTAAATCTGGTTTTTATGTCAAAAATATTTTTTTTTTTACAATTCTTGGTGTTTTTTTATTTTTTATTTTTACTTTTTCCATGTCACTATCTATGGTATATTTCAAAAGCATATAATACTGCAGTGTTCACATTCGCCACTAGGCCAAAAATATGTTCAGATGTCCTGTCTTTTATGAACGGCTTCATGGGCCATAGACACAATGGTCAGGAGGAGACCTCACTGACTTCTATGGGAGAGTTTTCTAGGCCTGCCGAGGTAACGAGGGAGTAGATAAGCTGTTATTAGAGATGAGCGAATCGAATCCCACGAAGTGGAATTCGATCCGATTTTCAGGATAAGTTAAATTCGTGTCAACAAATCGATTTATCCTGAAATATTATAAAAAACAAAAAAATTCAAACTTACCTCCTCCATTTGCTTGTGACGGGCCATCCTCCATCTTGCTTGAAGATCTCGGCCGAAACCCCTTTCAGGCCGAGACTACATCATCACGCCGGCCCGTCACGAGCAAATGGAGGCTGTAAATTTGATGTAGTTGTGTTTTTATTGTTAATTTTACACAGTTTTAAACTCAGATGTTGTGATCATGTATAAACGTGGCATCTGAAGGGTACAATGATGGGGGCGGCGCTATCGCAGCTCCCTTTCATTGCACCCACTACTTACAAAAAAATGCGCTTCGTGATGAAGTCATTCGTCACAAAGTGAATTTTTTTGTAAAATTGGGCGAAGCAGCCTAATCGAATTTTGAAGAAATTCGCTCATCTCTAGCTGTTATATCACCTATTGTTAATGATGGATCCTGTGTTATCCATATAGAGCTGTTACTTGTCATTGTAATCCTGCTTGTCATGAACAACTACTGACAAATTACCCTGTACAGAAGATGAAATCATGTCCTATTGTTACACCTAGTGGCCAGTGTGACAATTGGATTATATACATTTTTAAATATAGATACTGAAACAATTTTTTTTTTTTAACTCAACAAAAATTCTTAAAAAAAAGTTTTATATAAAAATGTGATTTAAACAATAGGTCATTTTCTGTCCCTGTTAATAAAATGTTATTTATTTAATAAAAGTATTTAAAAAATATTTCTAGCAAATTACAGAATACGCAAAAAGGTAAAATGATAGTAATAATAATAATAATAATAGTAGTAGTAATAGTAGTACTAGAAATAATAGCAGTAGTAATAATAGTAGAAATAATAAAAGTAGCACTAATAGTAATAGTAGTAGCAATATTAGTAATAATAATAATAGTAATAATAGTAGTAGTAGAAATAATAGAAGTAGTACTAATAGCAATAGTAGTAGCAATTTTAGTTTTAGTAATAATAATAATAATAATAATAAAAATAATATCAGTAGTAGTGATAGTGACACTAGTAATAATAGTAGTGGCAATAGTAATAGTAGTAGTAGTAATAGTAGTAGTGGTAGTAATAATGATATTATTATTATTATTTTAAATAATAATATTATTATTACCAATAGTACTATTGGTAGTAATAGTGGCAGTAGTAGTAATAATAGTAGTAGTTATTGAATGTAAGTGAATTTGAACTTGCCTGGGATATCCTAAGATAAAAAAGGAATAATATAAGGGCAGACTAGATGGACCAGGTGGTCTTTTCCTGCTGTCAATCTTTTATATTTCTAATAACAACAGTAGTAGTGGTAATAATAATAGTATTAGTAGTAATAATAGTAGTAGTATTGGTAATAATAATAGTATTAGTAGTACTACTAGTAGTAGTATTGGTAATAATAGTAGTAGAAATAATAACAATAGTAGTAGTAGTGGTAATGATAATAATATAGGTATTCGTAGTAGTAATAATAGTAGTAGTAGAATTAGTAATAGAGATATTATTTAAAAGTAGATAAATAAATAAATAAAATCACTTATATACTATTTGTAAAATGTCATCAAAGCCGCCTAATGCATGGGCTGAAAGCTTATAATTAGAGGTACAGCCGTCCAAAAAGCGTCCTGGAGAATTGTGAGATGAAATATTGTAGCCTGGAGGGCGTTAATGCTGCCGGAGCCTCATTCTTATATTAATAACATTATTATCAGGAATCTAGGTACAGAAAGTCATATAAATGTGAGATAAGACCTGATTATTTCCTGAACCCTCTAACACGGAGACATGAGCTATGAGCGGGGAGGCAGGAAAGAAAAGATAATCCTGATAAGATAGGACATTTTTAAAAGAAATGTCTACAAATTATTATTATTATTATTATTAGTCATGCTAATACACACACTGGTATCTACAGTACACACATGCAGCAGAGTTCAGTTTGTTATATGGCACCAGTCACTGTGACGACGCATGTTTATGAGGGCTCATGCACACGAACGTATTTTCTTTCCGTGTCCATTCCGTTTTTTTGCAGACCGTATGTGGAACCATTCATGGTATGGAACCACCGTATGTTACTCCGTGTGCATTCCGTTTCTGTGTGTCTGTATTTCCATTACGCAAAAAAATAGAACATGTCCTTTTATTGTCCGCATTACGGACAAGGATAGTACTGTTCTATGAAACTGTAACATTCCGCAAAATATGGAATGCACACGGATGTCATCTATATTTTTTGCAGATCCATTTTTTGCAGACCGCAAAATACATACGGTCGTGTGCAAGAGCCCTTAAGCTCCTTGACCCTTTTTCTGATTTCTATTTCACTTTTATCTAGAGTTGTACCCCCTGGTTCCGTCTTTCTTCAATCAGTGTGTGTTATACTCAAATTTCATCCTGGCATAATGCTAAGCAGTACGTCCGCACAGCAAAGGAGCACCCATCACTCAGATCCTTCACCACTTCTCTGTTCTGCTAAGCTCTCTCTTCCTGCACTGGTCACATGACAACATCACTTAGATCCTTCACCATTTCTCTGCTCTGCTAAGCTCTCTCTTCTCTGCACTGGTCACCTGATCATGACATCACTCAGGTCCTTCACCACTTCTCTTTGTGCTGAGCTCTCTCTTCTCTGCACTGGTCACCTGATCATGACATCACTCAGGTCCTTCACCATTTCTCTGCTCTGCTGAGCTATTGCTTCCTGCACTGGTCACCTGATCATGACATCACTCAGATCCTTCACCACTTCTCTTTGTGCTGAGCTCTCGTTTTCTGCACTGGTCACCTGATCATGACATCACTCAGATCCTTCACCATTTCTCTGCTCTGCTGAGCTATTGCTTCCTGCACTGGTCACCTGATCATGACATCACTCAGATCCTTCACCACTTCTCTTTGTGCTGAGCTCTCGTTTTCTGCACTGGTCACCTGATCATGACATCACTCAGATCCTTCACCATTTCTCTGCTCTGCTGAGCTCTCGCTTCCTGCACTGGTCACCTGATCATGACATCACTCAGATCCTTCACCACTTCTCTTTGTGCTGAGCTCTCGTTTTCTGCACTGGTCACCTGATCATGACATCACTCAGATCCTTCACCATTTCTCTGCTCTGCTGAGCTCTCGCTTCCTGCACTGGTCACCTGATCATGACATCACTCAGATCCTTCACCACTTCTCTTTGTGCTGAGCTCTCGTTTTCTGCACTGGTCACCTGATCATGACATCACTCAGATCCTTCACCATTTCTCTGCTCTGCTGAGCTCTCGCTTCCTGAACTGGTCACCTGATCATGACATCACTCAGATCCTTCACCACTTCTCTTTGTGCTGAGCTCTCGTTTTCTGCACTGGTCACCTGATCATGACATCACTCAGATCCTTCACCATTTCTCTGCTCTGCTGAGCTCTCGCTTCCTGCACTGGTCACCTGATCATGACATCACTCAGATCCTTCACCACTTCTCTTTGTGCTGAGCTCTCGTTTTCTGCACTGGTCACCTGATCATGACATCACTCAGATCCTTCACCATTTCTCTGCTCTGCTGAGCTCTCGCTTCCTGCACTGGTCACCTGATCATGACATCACTCAGATCCTTCACCACTTCTCTTTGTGCTGAGCTCTCGTTTTCTGCACTGGTCACCTGATCATGACATCACTCAGATCCTTCACCATTTCTCTGCTCTGCTGAGCTCTCGCTTCCTGCACTGGTCACCTGATCATGACATCACTCAGATCCTTCACCACTTCTCTTTGTGCTGAGCTCTCGTTTTCTGCACTGGTCACCTGATCATGACATCACTCAGATCCTTCACCATTTCTCTGCTCTGCTGAGCTCTCGCTTCCTGAACTGGTCACCTGATCATGACATCACTCAGATCCTTCACCACTTCTCTTTGTGCTGAGCTCTCGCTTTCTGCACTGGTCACATGCTGATAGCATCACTCATGTCCTTCACAATTTCCATGCATTGCTGAGCTCTCTATTCCTGTACTGGTCAACTGATCATGACATCACTCAGGTCCTTCGCCACCACTTATCTCTCTCTAGGCCTGAGCTATGTTGACACCAAAATTGTGCCATCCACTCCCACGCCCTTCTCTGCGTGTAGCGCTGGGCACAGAAAATACTCTGTCTACTGTGCCAGTGCAACTGTAGATTATATGTGCAGGGCCCCCAGCTGCCATGTGTGGCAGGCCCTGAAAGTAAAAAACAATTACTCTCCACCGTCTAGGCCCCCTACTGATGCAGGCCCCGAAGCCTCTGAGTTACACATACATACACATATACCCATAAAAACACAAACATACAGAGATATACCCTTAAGAACCCACCCTTATACACATAAGAACATATACAGATATACACAAGTTTTAAAATGTTTTTCAAGTTTAAAAATCAAATCCTAAACTTATTCACCGAAGTCCCATCAGCATAGTGCGCTGCAGCCACACGTATCTAGTGTTGATCGCGAATATTCAAATTTTTATTGCGAATATCGGCACTTTGAGAATTCGCAAATATGTAGAATATAGTGCTATATATTCGTAATCACGAATATTCTAGATTATTTTTTTCAACAATAACCTCCCTTCTTGCTTGTGGGCCAATGAGAAGGCTGTGATGTCTTTGTCAGAGCTTAGCAACATCCCTAGCAACCAATAGGAAAGCTCCCTACCCCTTACTATATAAGAACCTCCAAAGCAGCCATTGTCTGCAGTTTGTTTGCAGTTCTGGGAGAGAGAGCAGGGACATTGCTGTGCTCTGTGCTTTACTGTGTCATTACATTAGATAGTTAGTTACTATTAGCTCATATATATAATACAGATAGTTAGTGGGAGATAGTCAGTGTAGGTTAGATCCTGATATAGTGTAGCTGATAGGTTCCAGTGCAGGGTGTTAGGTAGTGTGATAGGAATTACTGTTTCTCTTCTGTCCATACATAAATGCTACAGACATAGTGCTGTGATGTCACTACAATACTTAGTGCACCAATCAGTAATATCTACTCAGGCCTGCTAAAATGTAAGGTTGCATGTATTGCGCAAAAATATGCGCATCAATTAATTGCCGATTTGCGCAATCGTGAAAATAATGACTGGAGATCATGAATTCTAGAATTCTCGAATTTATTGCGAATATTATGCGAAACATTCGCAAAATATAGTGAAAACGAACATTGCCTATGCCGCTCATCACTACACGTATCATGAAAATGACTGCTACGCCGGAATATGCATTGTAATATATGTATATACACACAGTAATTGCACATACAAATTAAACACACACAAATGAACGAATACACATGCACTCATGTTCATGTATACAGTACATACACGTGCACTCATACTTACAAAGGTTTATAGATGTTATAGCTTTAACTTTATAGCTTTTAGTAATAACTCTCTGCAAAACTAATAATAACTGTATACAAAACTACTAAGAACCAGTAATAACTGTATGGGAAAACTAGTAATTACTCTACTAAAAACTAATAACTCTATGCAAAACCAGTAATAACTGTGTGGAAGACTAATAATAACTCTGTGGAAAATGAGTAATAACTATTGAAAACTAGTAATAACTCTATGTAAAACTTGCAATAACTGTGTGGAAAACTAGTAATAACTGAAAAACTAATAATAATATTGGAAAACTAGAAATAACTGTTGGAAAACTAGTAATTACTCTTTGAAAAACTAATAATAACTGTTGGAAAACTAGTGATGACTGTATGGAAAACTAGTAGTAACTCTATAGACAGCTAGAAATAACTATCTGAAAAACTAGTAATAACTGTATCTAAAACTAATAATAATGGTATAGAAAACAAGTATTAACTGTATGGAAAACTTGAAATACCTGTATGAAATATTAGTACTAACTTTCGGAAAACTAATAGTAACTCTATAGACAACTAGAAATAACTATTTGAAAAACTAATAATAACTTTATCGAAAACTAGTAAAAACTGTATAGAAAACTAGTAATAACTGTTTTGAAAACTAGTAATAACTATATGGAAAACTATTAATAACTTTTGAAAACTAGTAATAACTGCATAGAATACTAGTAATAACTGTATGGAATACTAGTAATAACTGCATAGAATACTAGTAATAACTGTATGGAATACTAGTAATTAACTATGGAAAACTAGTTATAACTGTATGGAAAACTAGTAATAACTCTTGGAAAACGAATAGTAACTCTATAGACAGCGAGAAATAAGTATTTAAAAAGCTAGAAATAACTGTATAGAAAATTAGTAATAACTGTATGCAATACTAGTAATAACTGTATAGAAAACTAGTAATAACTGTATGGAAAACTAGTAATAACTGTATTAAAAACTAGTGATAACTGTATATAAAACTAGTAATAACTGTATGGAAAACTAGTAATAACTTTTGGAAAACTAGTAATAACTTTTGGAAAACTAATAGTAATTCTATAGACAGCTAGAAATAACTATTTGAAAAGCTAGAAATAACTGTATAGAAAACTAGTAATAACTGTATGGAAAATAGTAATAACTGTATGGGAAGCTAATAATAATATTGGAAAACTAGTAATAACTGTATGAAAAACTAGTGATAACTGTATATAAAACTAGTAATATCTGTATGGAAAACTAGTAATAACTTTTGGAAAACTAGTAATAACTGTATGGAAAACTAGTAATAACTTTTGGAAAACTAATAGTAACTCTATAGACAGCTAGAAATAACTATTTGAAAAGCTAGAAATAACTGTATAAAAAACTAGTAATAACCATATGGAAAGCTAGTAATAACTATGGAAAACTAGTAATAACTGTATGGAAAATAGTAATAACTGTATGGGAAACTAATAATAATATTGGAAAACTAGTAATAACTGTATGGGAAACTAGTCATAATATGTGAAAACTAGTAATACCTCTGTGAAAAGCTAGAAATAACTCTTGGAAAACTAGTAATAACTGTATGGAAAACTAGTAATAACTTTTGGAAAACTAGTAATAACTGTATGAAAAACTAGTAATAAATGTATGGAAACTATAACACAAAGCACAGCAGCACAAGTGGAGAAGGAGAAAGATTCGGGTGCCAATGGCTACAGTGGTAGAAGAATGAGGCAAATCTCCAAGGTACGGGGAAAGGGTGGTGGACCCGATTTATTCACCCCAAACACAACATTTCAGCCCAGCACAATGTGGCCTTTCTCAAGTGTTCTCAAGTTTTATATATTTTCAGGCTTTTAACTAACTTTTATCTTCATAGATTTTAGTAATAACAGTATAGAAAGCTAGTAATAACTCCATGAAAAACTAGTAATAACTATATGGAAAGCTAGTAATAACTGTATAGGAAACTAGTAATTGTATGGAATACTGGTAATAACTGTATGGAAAATCAGTAATAACTGTATGGAAAACTAATAATTACTCTGTACTAGTAATAACTATTGTAAGCTGCTGGAAGGTGTAAACCATGGTTTATGGTGAGGAGCTTCTTCAGGGTGAAGTACTGTACAGACATGTAGTACCGCACTACAGTGTAGGGAGCAGTGAGCGCAGGTACTCCAGGGAAATGATGATGCTAATTGTTCAGGTCTTCCAGCTGATCCCACCACAGGCAGACCAGTAGTGTGTGCTGGAATGGCCCGAAAAATCCCATCCTATGCAAAAGGCAATGTAACCTGAGCTCCCACTGTGTGTTATCTGAAGCCCATGATGCACTGCTTCCCAATGCTTCTTCTCATTCTCAGTAATCTGGGAGGAGCCTAGTTGGGTGCAAACCAATATCTGGGAGAGTAAACTAGCAGGATGCCAGTCCTGACCGAGAAAGAAATACACCTATCTATCATCTATCTATCTATCTATCTATCTATCTATCTATCTATCTATCTATCTATCATCTATCTATCATCTATCTATTATCTATCTATCTATCTATTATCTATCTATCTATCTATCTATCTATTATCTATCTATCTATCTATCTATCATCTATCTATCATCTATCTATCTATCTATCATCTATCTATTATCTATCTATCTATCATCTATCTATTATCTATCTATTTATCTATCTATCTATCATCTATCTATCATCTATCTATCTATCTATCTATTATCTATTATCTATCTATTATCTATCTATCTATCTATTATCTATCTATCTATCTATCTATCTATCTATCTATCTATCTATCATCTATCTATCATCTATCTATTATCTATCTATCTATCTATCTATCTATCTATCTATTATCTATCTATTATCTATCCATTATCTATCTATCTATCTATCTATCTATCTATCATCTATCTATCTATCTATTATCTATCTATCTATCTATCTATCTATCTATCTATTATCTATTATCTATGTATCTATCTATTATCT